>NC_079493.1:92208178-92949472 GCF_030052815.1 Hevea brasiliensis
TTTTGCAATGTGGGGCATGGATGTTATTGGTCCGATTACTCTAAAAGCATCAAATGGGCATCGATTTATTCTTGTTGCCATCGATTACTTTACTAAATGGGTTAAAGCAGAATCATATGCCAGTGTTACTCAAAATGCAATAGTGAAATTCCTTAAATGAAACGTTATCTATAAATATGGCCTTCCAAACAAGCTTATTACTGACAATGCTAAAAACCTAAATGGCTCAAAAGTTAAAGAGTTGTGTGATCAATATAAAATTTGTGATCTCAATTCATCACCATACAGGCCACAGATGAACGGGACAACAGAGGCCGCGAATAAGAATCTTAAGAAGATAATTGAGAAAATGATAATTACGTAAAAATATTGGCACGAAATGCTCCCATTTGCTCTACATGCATACTGGACTGCAGTGAGAACTTCTATTGGGGTAACTCTGTACTCACTAGTATATGGTATGGAAGCAGTCTCGCTAATAGAGGTAGAGATACCTTCATTGAAATTTTAGCAAAAGCAGAGTTAGATGATAAGGAGTGGGTTCAGACACGATTGGACCAGCTTAATTTGATTGATGAAAAACAATTGACTATTGTGTGCCACAGTCAATTATACTAAAGCTTAATGATTCGAGCATTTGATAAGAAAGTTCGTCCTTGAGAGCTTCAACCTGGAGACATTTTCTTGAAGAAAGTTTTATTGAATCAAAGTGATTTGAGAGGAAAATGGTCACTTACTTATGAAGTTCCTTATGTGGTAAAAAAGCCATTTTCAGGAGGAGCTCTAATATTGACACACATGGATGGAGGGGAGTTGCCAAACCAGTGTAGTGAAGAGGTATTTTGCCTTAAAAAAAAAAAAAAAAAAAAAAAAAAAAAAAAAAAAAAGTGGGCAAAAACCTGATCAATGAGTCCTCAGCAAAATGAGTGAAAGAGAGTGAAAAACCGAAAGGTCACTCTCTGCAAAATGAGTGAGGGGCGAAAACCCGAAAGGGCATCCTGTAAAAGGAGCATAAAAAAAAAAATCTATGAGGATGAAAACACGAAGAGGGCATCCTCAAAACTTTGAAGGAATAGGAGAGGTCAGTATAAAAATGAAATATTAAGGTTTTCCAAAATCCAATGATCCAAGCACTGAAGTACTTTCCAAAGGGGTTTAATTACCAATGAGATATTGCTGGCATTCATGGAAAGATGAGGTCTTAAAATTTAATCTGATAAATTCAAGAGATTGTCTACCACTTTTTGCTCAAAGCTGTAAATCATCTTCTTATCTTTTATTCTTGTACAAATCCATCCGATATGAATAAAATAATATTTTTGTTGTCATCTTTTTTCCTTTACCTAGCATACTTTGTTAAAAAAATTGTGCTACTTTTCTTATTAATGCTTGATCATGAAATGAGAAATTACAAATGCAGGTAACATTATATATCTTGCTTTTTGAATTGTGTTAGAAAGATTTCCTGATAACTTAAACACGCAGATACCAAGGACAAAATGGATCTCTCTTATGATCGAAACATGCAGATATAAGGGCAAGAGATCAAGCTCGATTGGGGCAACAATTAGTGTAGAAAGTTTTCCAAGCTCTTGTAAAAAAAAAAAAAAAAAAAGAAAAAAACGCAAAGATGAAAACCCAAAATGGGCGTCCTTGGCAAAATGAGAAAACAAGGATGAAAACTTGAAAAGGCACTCTTAGTATAATGAGTGTAGGATGAAAACCTAAAAGGGCATCTTAGAAAAGAAGAGGTGAAAAGAGAGAGTGAAAAGAGAGAGAGAGAGAGAGAGAGAGAGAGAGAGAGGGAAATGCAAGGATGAAAACCCAAAAGGATGTCCTTGGCAATATGAGAGAATAAGGGTGAAAACTTGAAAAGGCACTTGTAGTAAAATGAGTGTGGATTGAAAACCATAAAGGACATCCTGAAAAAGAAAAGAAAAAAACTCGAATATGCAAACCCAAAAAGGGTGTCCTCAGCATAGATACTAAGAGGAAAGTGAACCAGTCCTTCAAGTTCTACTTGGATTGGCTCTTTTTTTTTTTTTTTCTAGCTTCAAGCTTAATGTCCAATAAACTCTCATAAGCAAAAAGAGATCCTTCTCTAGAGTTTCTTTAAGATCTTACACTATTTTGTAGGTTTTAAATCAAGATCATATTTAATTATTCATGTTTTCCTTAAGTGCGCTGATACCTTAACGAATCTAGAAGGCAACTTATCCGAAGAATTTGCAGGTAAGTAAATTTCTTCAAATTTTTCATTTTATTTTTGCTTAGCCACGTCACTCTTCAAATTTCTGCATCTTTTATTTTTACCGAGCTATGTCACTCTTCAAATTTCTGTTTTTAAATCTTTTTCGAGCTACGTCACCTTTTAAATTTGCTCTTTTAAATTTCTGCTTTTGAATTTCTGCCGAGCTATGTCACTCTTTAAATTTCCGCTTTTAAATTTCTAGCGAGCTACGTTGCTCTTTAAATTTTCACTTTTGAATTTCTGTTTAGCCATGTTGTTCTTTAAATTTTTCATTTAAATTTCTATTGAGCCCATGTAACTTTTTAAATTTTTGCATTTAGATTTCTATTGAGCCACGTCGCTCTTTAAATTTTTTATTTAAATTTCTGTTGAACCATGTTGCTCTTTAATTTTTTCTCATCTAAATTTCTACTAAGCAAAATCGCTCTTTAAATTTTTGCATTTTAAATTTCTGTTGAGCCCATGTAGCTCTTTAAATTTCTGCATTTAAATTTCTATTGAGCTACGTCGCTCTTTAAATTTCTGCATTTTCATGTTGCTCGTTTACTTCTTCCCTTCCCGTCCAAAATGTGAGTCTATATCTTCACGTGTTTCCTATTCTAAGAAAATTAGAAAATTCCTTTCTCGTTTTCTCTAATAGCAAACATGTAAAGAGGGGTAGCATCATATTTTGTCTAGTCTTTTTTTTTTTTTTTTTATAAAAAAAAGAGTCTTTTACCATTGGACCTCAATGTCCATTTTCTTAAATTGTCACAGTTTACCTTTCTGACCCTAGTGTTTAGGATTTTGCATTGTACTGCAAATTTCTTTTATCTAGTTTTGTAGTTTGTTGCTTTTCCATTTTAAATTCCAATCTATTTAATGTCTCTTATTTGCATTGTCTTTTAGTTTATTTGTTTTGTCTTTTGATTTTGGTAGTCCAAAATATTAGTCTTTTTGTCTTTACATGTTTCCTATCTTGAGGAAATTAGAAAATACTTTTCTCCTTTTTCCTAATAGCAAACATGTAAAGAGAGTCAGTTGTAGACAATATATTTTGTTCAACCCTAAAATAAAATAAAAAAATAAAAATAAAAATAAATAAAATAAAAGTAAAGTAAAAAAGAAGAAGAAGAAAAAGAAAAATCAATTTATTTTGAATTTTGGTTTCAATTTTAGTTGGCATTTTCGATTTCAATCTTTACTACATTTTTTTTATCTTCGTTTTTAATTTTAATTTTGGGCTTCAAAACAATAATTTTGTATTTGTTATTTAATTAAAAAAAAAGAGAAATTAAAGGTGAACGAAATTAATTGTTTGGAATCAATATTGATTTTGATTTCACATTTTTAATTTATTCTGAATTCTATTTTTTTATTTTAATTTTTCAGAAAGAGGAAAAATATTTTATTAGCTCTTAATTTTAGCCATTAAGTTTGAGATATACTCCCATTTTATTTTTTTAGGAGAAATAGAAAAAGATAGAAATTAATTAAGGATGAATTAATTTTTGTTAAACTTCCAAAGGTTCTTAGTTATCTATAAAAAAAAAAAAAAAAAAAAAAAAGAAAAAAAAAAAAAAAAACCCTCCTCCCCTTTTGACTTTATTCTTCACGTTTCTATTCTTGATACAAGATTCTCTGATAAAAACCTACACCCATCAGATCAGCAGAGGCCATTCTCGATCATATTCACCCCTGAAGAACCACAGTTCTCGCTCCTCCAATCCATCACCAGCAGACCCAAGACCCATTTCTCCTGTTCTTCACGCCAACACTAGCAGATTCCTTTATCATCAATGCTTACTCTCCATCGTTAGAGCAATTCCTCAATACCTTCATTAGTTTTAGTCCTCCTCACCAGCAACACTGATTCAGGACTAGTAGATTTTAGAGGACCACACTCGAAATCCACCTCAGACAAGCTCCATCTTCGGTGACCTTACACCATTGCAGCTTCCCTTTCTCTTTTTTGCTCTAGATTGATGTTTCGGTAAGAAGGAGAGGGGTTTGATTATTTCTTCATCCAAACTTAAATATTGCAAAATGTTTTTATTGTTGCTATGTGATAATGGATAAATGCCATAATGTTGTATTTGGGTTGTATGTTTACCATTTGCTGACTTTCATGTTCTTTGACAATTTCCATAATTTGGGAAAGGGTAACTTTATTGTCATATTTGTGTTAATATGAAAATCGAAATGTTATTCTGGGATCATGTTGGACCTCTTGATTTGCTTAAATACACATTATTTTTTCTATTTTTTTTATTTTTATTTTTACTGGGGTAAAATGATTCTGCAGTTTATGTGGAATAAAATTTCTTATCCTCTTTATTAGTACATGAATAGCATTTTATTTATGAATTGATTGGAAAAATCTATTATTTGAAGTGTCTCCTGATTTGATTAAAGTTTTACAATTGCAAATGAGTGAATAAATAGAGTGCATCAATGGCCATTTAGATGACTTACCATTTTGTTCATATGGACTGCAACCTTTCACTTCACAAAAAATATTTTGTTGATCACAATATTGATTATTTGGCATTTGAGGACTTAGATGGCTAATTCTATTAAACATATTATTAGATTCTCGCAATTATAATGAGTGGAGTTCTATTTTGTTAATACTTTTCTGGATGTGATCAAGACAATGAAGACTCGCTATATAGTTCTTTGGGTGAGGCTAGTCTTGAATTGAACCTAGAAAGAGAATATTTATCCCATGGGTTGGTGCATTTTTCAAATTTCTATCGGCAGTGCACTTGCTGGGGTCTAGTCTTCTCATTCTAATTTGTAATAATGATGTTAGGGATTAGTGATAATTGCATCCTAAGCCCCTTTAAATTAAAATTAATAAATTAAGATATTGAAGTCTAATGATAATTGTATATGGGATTAATTAGAAAGCTTGTTTGGGTTTAATGATAATTTAATCTTAAACCCTTAAGATAAAAATATATAAATATCGAATCAAATTATAAGATTTTTGGAGTTTAATGGTAATTCCATCTTAAACTCTATAAATCAAGTAATAATTAAAATATTTTAGGTCTAATGATAATTTCATCATATACCTTATAGATAAAGTTAATATTTTTTAGTCTAATGCTATTTGCATCTTGGACCTTATCAATTAAAATAATAAAATATATGAGGTTTAATGATAATTTTATCTTAAATCCCACAAATTGAAATAAAATGAAATTTTGAGTTCAATAATAAATGCATCTTGAATTTTACAACTCAAAATAATAAGTGATTGGGTATAATGATAATTTCATCTTATGCCTAATAAACCAAAATAATTCAATTAATTTCTATTAAACTATTTTTAAATAATAATAAATATAATACATAATATTATTCTTGTATGTGAATTATTTAGCTGATTAGGAGTTGTGAATTTTGGAAAAATCTAACCTTTAGGGCAGTTTGCTAAATCTCTTAGCCAATTTGTAAGTAATATACTTGTTTAATTATTAAATCACATCATAATTGCTAAATAAGGCACATTTCATGCACAACACCCTCAGTCATTTGGATATTGATGATGGGATTATTGATAGGGAGCTGAAAGTTTTCATGACCTGACAAAATCCCTAGGAATTGAATGACACATTTTCTTGTATTAAAGTTCTAATCGAGGAAATGGAGGAAATTAATAA
This sequence comes from Hevea brasiliensis, assembly GCF_030052815.1. Taxonomy (NCBI): domain Eukaryota; kingdom Viridiplantae; phylum Streptophyta; class Magnoliopsida; order Malpighiales; family Euphorbiaceae; genus Hevea; species Hevea brasiliensis. The sequence continues at coordinate 92,214,080 of NC_079493.1, forward strand.
AATGATAAGTAGGTATCATTTGCATTATGTGTTCTTCTTGGCTACTTTTTGTTTCAACGTGTATCATTTTTATTTCAAGTAAAATTCATTTTTTCGGCCAGCCTTTTATATCAAGCAAATTTAATTTCAAACAAAATTTAATTTCATGCAAATTTTATTTCAATCAAAATGTCAATTGTAATTCTAAAGTCTGCATTTTAATTTTTTGCAAAAATCATATTTCAAAATTGGACTATCTATCAAATTTAGAAGCCTCTTTTCGAAATAAAAGTTTTCAAATTGTTTTAAAAAAATAAAATAAAAAGTAATAAAATGGATTCAAATTCATTGTTAGGGCCATTTCTAGCACCCTCACTGTAGCAAGTCCGTATGTTCTACTGTTCCGGTGACCGGTGTCAGTCCGGACAGCTAGAATATCTAAAACTATGTCTAGACTAGAGTGAGAAGTCATAAATAAATCAAATAATAGTAAGAAAATCTAAGAAAAATTTTAGAAATAAAACACAACCAAGTTAAATGAGCCGGCGCCTTAGCGATGGGTGACCTAATGGGAAATTGCTGTCTTCACAGTTAGAAGCCCTAAACCCAAGGAAAAAATTCATGAAATAATTTTTGGGACTCCAGAGAAGAGTTATTAAGGTTTCGATGGTATTAGAATGCCAAGAAACTACTTAGAAAAATTTTTAGATCGGTATAAATAATTTTAGTCTGTTAAGCAAAACGAAGGGCATTTTGGTCATTTCGTCTTCTGAGATGATTTTTTGCCAACTTGTCCAATTACATAAATAATTATTATGACATAAAATATGAATTAATATTAAAAAAATAAATAAAGAAAGAAGAAAGAAGAAAGAAAAAGGACTTTAAACTTAATTATTACATCATCATGATGTAATAAAAGTTATGTTAACCAATCCCAAGCCAACAAATACATTTCAAATACATTAAAAAGGGGAAAAGAGTCAAAAATAAAAAAAAACAAATCTGCTCTCTTCCTTCCTTCTTCAGCCAAAACCTTCTCACACTAGAACCACCATTGAAGCTCACATTTCAAGCTTGATTCCCACTTCATTCCACCACAAAATTCTCACCTTTCTTCATTAAAACTGCTCCTCACACCCTAATTAACCTTTAGGCAGCCATTAAAGGGAGAAATGTTGAAGATTAGCAAGCTTAAGTGGGAGCTCTAACAAGGTTTGTGACCAATTTTCCCTTCTCTCTCTTAATTTATACTTGGGTGTTTAATTTAAGTAAGAAATTGTAAGTGAAATGCATGAGAACCCCTTACATGCTTTCCCCCAAATTTCGACAGCCTTGACATGAGTTAGGGTTAGGTGAATTTATTGATTTAAAGTGACATATTAGCTGCCCCTAGTATGAATTATATGATTAGTATAATAAGTAAGAGTGAAATGCATGAATTGAAGGCTTTGGTCAATTAGGTTTAGGGTTTTGAAACTCAAAATTTGGGGGTTGATGCAAGTGAACATAAATTAATGTTGTAATGGTCAATTAGTGACCATTTGGCTATATTTGATAAGGAATTGAAGTGATTTCAGCCAATGGAATTGAGGTTAGATATGCTGCCTTTGGTGACCTGCAAGGCTGGATGTGAGTCCAGTAGATTTGGGTAGCTGTAACTTGAGTTGTGTTGGTTCAATTGGTGCAAGGCCAATTGGACATGAAATTAGATACTTAATGACACAACTTTGATGAAGAAACCCTACCCAGAAAATCACAATAGACTGACCTAAAAATTGACCAAATCTGGGTAACACACATTCTGCCTGGGCAAAATGACCAAATGAACAATATTTATTCATTTGGTCATAACTAAGTGTAGAAAGGTTCAATTGACCTGAAATTTATATCAATCAAAAGCTTAGACAATTTAGAACAACTTTTATGCAGAACACAAACTCAAATTCTAGACTTAACCAAATGAAATTGCTAGCCAAAATTGAGCTACCAAATCTGGCAGAACCAGGACTGCCCAGAAATTCTGAGTAAAAGGTAATCCGGCCAGTTATGGTAAAATGGCCACAACTTGAGCTACAAAACTCCAAATTGAGTGATTCAAAAAGGGAATTAAAACAGACACATAAAGAAATAATTTTGATTCAGAACATTTGGCAAAATTCTCACTGTAGAATTGCCTAATGGAACAATGAACTCTAGCACCCAAAGCTAAAATTTTTTTATTTATTTCCTATTGGTTTTAAGTATTGATTGGCAACCAATGCCAACACTTTTGTGAACCAAAATTTGGCAATTTCATGTGATTAGAACTCATGTAACTATTATGTATGAGAAAGTTAATATTTTGACTTGAACAGTAAAATGAATAGTAACCTTACATGTTAAACACAAATATTCAATTAAGAGCTTTGTAATATGCTCTAGTAGACCTAGTAAGATTGGTTTGGATAGGTTGGCATGCCAATAGGGCTCTTATAGCAGTACTGTACATGGCATCATGCCATTCTGTGATTCATGGCTTAAATGGTCATTCTGTGATTTTATGGCTTTTAGCCATTCTGACACTATTGTGATACTTGGCCTTGTGCCTAATATTTATTACAGCTCATTAGCTATTCTGTTGCACATTGGGAGATACTATGTGACCGATGGTGTGATGGCCCGAGGTACTTGGTACCCAGTGCTAGTTAACCTGTTTATCCAGTCCAGTCTACTGGTATAGGTTACTTGGGCAAAAAAAAATAAATATTGATGAATTTTAATCAATTATTGATATAAAAAAGTACCAAAATAATAATACTATAAATAATTACCAGAAACTTGTCCGTATGAAAAATCAATATAAATTTTACATGTTTATTTCTTTTTAGTTCTTTTTATTTTATTATTGGCACGATTAAGTAGTATTGCTTAGCGCGTTGCTTTTGCCACGCGTAGGTACTAGAGATACAGAGCATGATCCCAGTAGACCACAGTCTGGGTGAGGATCAGATCTGCGAGTGTCCTATGTCACCTCTCAGCTGCAGTGCATTGGGTAGGACACTAGGTTACATTTTGTATTTCATAAATTTTGTAAACTTTATAATTAATCTTTTATTTTATCATGTATAATTGAAACCTCTATCATGTAATTTTATATTAATGTAATCATCTGTAAATTTGTGTTTATAAATAACATATGAGTATTTCTTTACAAATGGAGCATAATTATGATGTAAAATAAATGAATGACAAATTGAGGAATTGTTGAGAAATTGATGAGAATTGATGATGAAATTGGAGTTGTGGGTTTGAAAAATTATTGGGAGTGTCTTTTAACAGGTTCAGAAGATTTTCTTTTTTCAATTTACTGCCGGGACTCTGCCGGATTTTCTATAAAATTGGTGAAAATTTAAATTAATTAAATTTTCTTTTTAAAAGACTTATATATATGTGAATTTTACATAAAAGGTATTTTAAATAATAAAATCAAGAATGGTAATAAAATAAGATCAAGGAAGTGCTCCGGCACACTGTGTGGCATGTTTTGCTCAGCTACAATGTAGACGGGTAAAGGTGTCACATTTAGTAGTATCAGAGCACGGTTTAGGCATTTCTGGGTCTAGATAGAGTCCGTACCATGCATTGCATTTGTAAGAGTCGAGGTGACACTAATGCAGATCTGTTTGTTTTTCTTATTTTGGTAAGGATATGGACCCCACATCACAGAGAGCAGTTGATGAGAAGGTGGAGAGTCATGCTCCACTAGTGATTGAAGTTGGAGGCAGGGGAGAACCTGCTCCACCAACACCAGAGGTGCTTGCATAGCCTCCATTGGCTATGTTGCAGCAAATAGCAGATTTCTTCAGACAAATGGCTAGGGTTATGCCACCACCACCACCTCTACAGCAGAAAATCTCACCTGGAAAAACTTAGAAAGTATGGAGCTGTGGACTTCTTGAGTAAGAAGGAAGATGACCCGGTGGTAGCTTAAATTGGCTAGACCGCACCATAAGGGTATTGAAGCAACTCCATTGCACCCCAAAGTAGAATCTAGAGGCTGTTGTGTCCCTACTCCAAGACGATGCCTATCAGTGGTGGGACACAGTATCCAGTGAGGTCCAGCCAGAGCAGACAACTTGGGAATTCTTCCTCGTCAAGTTTAGAGAAAAAATATATGGGCAGTGTGTACCTAGAAGACAGAAGAAGAGAGTTTATTAGTCTGAGGTAGAGGCATCTATCAGTAGTGGAATATGAGAGGGATTTTCTCAGATTCAGCTGCTACGAAAGGGAGATAGTCCCCACAGAAGCAGAGAGGTGCAGAAGGTTTGAAGAGGGGCTAAATAAAAACATCAAAATAATGATCACTGCCTTGGGGATTATGGATTTCACAAAATTAGATGAAGCTGCTTTAAAAGTTGAGAAAGTCAGAATAAATGAGCAGACTAGAAGAGGGAGACAGCAGAAGAGGGGTCCAGGACAGACTAGTTCATCCTCTGCACCTGGAAAGAAGTTCAGAGGTCCACTGCTCGAGTTGGGTCGACCTCAAGGTCGAGTGGTCCAGGCCAAAACCATAGTTCATACCTAGGAGAGGCCAGTCCACACCATCAGTGGGCAGCTCTCTAGGGACGGTGTTCAGGGGAACAGCCCCAGCATCTTCTGTCTGTCCACCTTTGCACGAAGTGGCATAAGAAGTGTTGGTGAGTGGCGGTGCTTGCCTACGGTGTGGGTCTCTGAACACCGGCTCAAAACTATCCGCACAGAAGCCATTCTGTGCCCAGCCTGCAGTAAAGGCTTGCCCCTGTACCATAAAGGGGTAGAAGGCTTGGTAAATCTGAGGTAGCTGGTCCATCACAGAGACCTACATCTAAGACAACCGAGAGGCCAGAGGCCATAGCACCTGCCAGGGCTTATGCCATGAGAGCTCAGGAGGAGCAAGATGCCCCGGATGTTATCAGGGGTACGTTTTTCCTCTACAACATCTCTGTGCATGCATTGGTGGATCCAGGATCCACCCATTCATATATTTGCATCAAGCTACCTGTAGAAAGGGGGATACTAGTAGAGGAGAGTGACCAAGAAATTTTAGTCACTAATCCATTAGGCCACAATGTGGTGGTGAATAAGGTGTACAAAGGTTGCCCGTTAAGGATTCAGGGGTATGAATTCTCAACGACCTGATTGAATTGCCTTTCCACGAGTTTGACGTGATTTTAGGAATGGACTGGTTGTCACGTCATCAGGCAAAAGTTGACTGTAAACTGAAGAGGATTTCTTTGAGAACTCCTGAGGGAAATGAGATCACAGTTGTGGGAGAAAGGATAGATTTGTTATCCAATGTCATCTCAGCTACTACTGCAAGAAAATTGATGAAAAATGGTTGTGAAGCCTACCTAGCACATGTGATTGATATTAGGCAAGCTAAGTCAGATTTGTGTGATATACCTACAGTAAGAGACTTCCCAGATGTGTTTCCTGAAGAATTGTCTGGTTTGCCACCAGAAATGGAAGTCGAATTTGCTATTGAGGTACTGTAGGGTACAACACCAATTTCTATTACTCCTTATAGAATGGCACCTACAGAACTGAAGGAGCTGAAAATCCAGTTGCAGGAGTTACTGGATAAGGGGTTCATATGCCCCAGTGTATCACCATGGGGAGCTCCAGTGCTGTTTGTGAATAAGAAGGATGGGACTTTGAGGCTATGCATTGATTATCGGCAGTTAAATAAAGTGACTGTGAAGAACAAGTATCTATTGCCTAGAATTGATGAACTGTTTGATCAGTTGAAAGGAGCAGGAGTATTTTCCAAAATTGATCTCAGATCAGGGTATCATCAGCTGAGGGTACACGATGCAAATGTGCCAAAGACTGCATTCAGGACACGGTATGGGCATTATGAATTCCTGGTGATGCCCTTTGGCCTAACAAATGCACCAGCAGCATTCATGGACCTTATGAACCTTATCTTCCATCCATACCTAGATCGATTCATAGTGGTCTTTATTGATGATATTTTGGTGTATTCCAAGACCAGGGAAGAACATGATGAACATTTGAGAATTGTTTTGCAAACCCTGAGAGAAAAGAAGCTATATGCTAAGTTGTCCAAGTGTGACTTCTGGTTGAGTGAAATTGCATTCCTTAGACACATAGTGTTAGCTGATGAGATTGGAGTATGTCCCAAAAAGATAGAAGTAGTGATGGAACGAAAGCCTCCCAGAAATACAACTGAGATCAGAAGCTTTTTAGGGCTAGCTGGGTATTACAGAAGATTTGTAAAGGGATTTTTCTTGATAGCTATTCCAATGACCAAGTTGTTACACAAGAATGTTAGATTTGACTGGAATGACAAGTGTCAAGCCAATTTTGAGAGGCTGAAGGCTATGTTGATAGAGGCACCAATGTTAACACAGCCAGTGTCGGGAAAGGACTTTTGTCATACCCTACCCCTCTGTAAGGCATGACATGATCCCATAGTATACCTAATGAATTATCAAACTTCATCTACTGATAACCCATTAAATACACTACAAGAGATTTTAAACCTTTTCTTATTTCTTGTTACAGTGGTGAGCACTTTTGACAAGTGTTAAAATATTTTTAACTGAAGTGAAACCAAATAACAAATTTGAGTATCAATAATTTCTGTAAAAATTTTGACAGAGTGCTATCTGTATTTTGAATAAAAAGTTCTTCAAAAACCTGTAAAAAAGCACTTCCAATATATATATTTCTTCAATCCCAAACTCCAATAATAGTTCAACACAATAAATTTCTCAATATTTGTCAACTCAATTCAATATCAATTTTTCAGTGTTTCCAAAAACTGAGATAAGGGAAATATGTCACAATATTTTTACAGGCCAAAATAATTTTATAATTTTAGTTTACAACTACTCAAGACCAATACAATACATACATACAGAGCACATACATTACAATAAAAACTACAAAAATATGGTATACTCAATATACCCCGCGAAATCTCAAAATGTAGCATAAGCAGCCTACTCTGCTGCTCTGTCCATCTGTCTACCTGCGACAGCAATGAAAAAGCTATCGCTGAGTCAATGTCTTAGTGGTGCACAACATTAAGAAAATGCAATTTAAAACCATAAACCATAAATCATATGAATTGTGGATACTTAAATCATAGTTGAATTCAAAAGACAGTGAATGTCATAAAGAATTAAACTCCATTTCATAATATCACAATAAATATCAATAAATCACACACACAGCTTAATCATGATTCCATAGTCCAATTCGTCCCAAAAGCTGATGGCTAGTGACGAATAACATAGCTAGCTAGCAAATAAATGAGTACTCATCCTATTCGTCCTCAACTGACATACACCTCAACACTTCAGTCAGAGAGGGAATTCAAAGCCAATTCGTCCCACTAGACAAGCTAGCAAGGAATTCAATCAATATACATGGTAGCTATGGTTTCAAACCATTTGCAATATTTTTCAAGCAATAAGTATCCATCAAATATCATTCAAATAAATTTTTCACAATTTAAGCAATAACATACAAATTGTCATAATTTATTTCAATTGAAAATTCAAAAGAAATAACTGTTGTGCACAAACCTCTGAAGTGTAACCTCTTGGCCCTGACTCAGTGTTTCCTTTCCCCTTCCCTGAGTCTTTGCTAACTGAAACACACAATTTAAAGTGTTTCAGTATTCATTTAAACTGTCTCTAATAATAAGGTTTAATAATTAAATTTATTTAATGCTATTGCTTTCCTTAGTCAACTTATAATGTTGACCCTTAATGCACTTTAGGGGAATAAATTTTAATGTTACCAATATGTCACATTTTATAGTCCTTTAGTGTTGACACATGTTACCAAATTCATTTTCAAGTGTATTGCATTTTATTGCAATTTATCGGATTTCATTATGCTATTTTGACCTAGCAGGATGACCTAGTTCCCTCGATTTTCGATTTCTGGTCCGACTTACAAACTTGTAGGTCTATGTCTTAGTGAACTTTTACCACAAATTTTAGGTCATTTGGAGTTTACTAGACCAAGCTATAGTCATTTTACTATTGCTGGTCAGATTGCACTAAAATGGCAAACTTAGGTCATTTTTAGTTCATTTCCGATTCTGGCAGTTTTTATATCCGAATTTGTGCAAGCATTTTGACTTGCTTATGGTCATTTATGGGTTTTGGTGTCTTCATAAGAGTTGTAGCTCTATGTCTAAGCTATCCATGGTATAAATTTCAGGTCAATTGGACCTGTTTTGAGTGAGTTATGGCCAAAACACTGATTACTGTCCAAATGGTCAATTTTCAGGTTTGCAAAGTCACTAATCCGGAATTGGTCAATTCTCATGTCACTTTTTGGACAGAATTTAGGTAGGCTTTCTTCATGAAAGTTGGCACATTTTGTGCCTAGTTTCACCTCCAATTGGTCTCATACCAATTGGAGTCATACACTTAGGGTTATAGGCTCATTTGCACACTGCCCTCTACATGCCTTTCAAACACCAAACCAAACACACATTCACCAACTATATCCTCACTTCTCCAAACCATTCTGCATTTGATGCTAACCATAACCATTCATTTCTTTACATTATAGGTCAATTTGGATAGAATACAACAACTTAATAACACACCAAATTCAATCATAATTCACAAAGTCCAATCCCAATAAAATACGCACATAAACACTCCTAACCATAACATATGATTTCACTAATAAATTACATACATACTTAGCAACTTTAAAATCAAATTTTATCAAATAATCTTCATGAATTCAAACATTCCTCATGACCTTCTCAAGGCTGCCGAAATGCTCCAATTTACCAAAGTTTCCCATACTTCCTTCAACTTCAAGATCAATTGCTCAATCACCACATACACTTAATACACATTGGCTACAACATCTTATAACATTAATCAACATACTTTCCCATCATTTACATGTAAAAACAAGCTAAATATTTTAACTTTCATGGCTGCCAAAATGGTACATCACCAATAATTCATCAAACCTCAAAATTCTTCCATAAATCAACTCACCACAACATCAACTCAAAGTTTAACAAGGAAAGGATGAAGAAATGGCCACTTACCTCTTATGGACTTTCTCAAAACTCCACCAAATTCCTTCTTCCCTAAGTGCTTCCCAAGGTGTGGTGGTCAAGTTTAATGAAGGCACTTGAGGTTTTTATGGTTTAATCATGATGGATTAAAGCTTGGTGTGTGGACGGCAACGGAAGTTTTCATGGAGTATGAAATTCGGCCAAAGTGAAGGTGATGAGGAAGAAGAAGAGAAATGGTTCTACACCTGTCCACTTTAGTTTTTAGGTGTCCCAAATGCAATTTTAGTGGAGCATTAATTAAATTATAATTGTTATTTATTCAAAATTTCTAAATTTTGCAAGTTGGCCACCACACTTTCACTAATTATATTAGGTACCACACTTTTAATTTTCATGACATTTTTAAAGTTTAATATCATTTATTTTTAATGGAAATTTAGGTCAAAAGACAACTCGGGGTGTCAGTTGACCAAAATGCCCCTATTCGGGTTGTATTCCCGATTTTTCGGTAACACTGAGTTTTGTCGATTTCTCGATTTTTCGTTTTTCTTTGTACTAATTACTTAATTTTTCTTTGAAATTTCTAATGTTATTTATACTTCAATAGATATTTATTTAAGTCTTAAAATATTTTTTAGGGTTCCCCGCAGTCCAGGGCTAGTCAACGGTCCACACTGCAACTTCCCGGTGCGGTCACCCATTGCTACAGTTTTCGACTCATTTAACTTGGTTACATTTCGTTGCTATTATTTTTCTTTTGTTTTTCTTGAATTTTCCTTTCCTGTATTTTATTATTTTATGTCTCCTCACTAACACTTAAATGTAGTTCTAGGCATCCTAGCTGTCCGAATAGACACTGCTCACCGAAACAGTAGAACGCACTACCGAACATAGGGGTGTTACAATTCTCCCCCCCGTAAAATAAATTTCGTCTCGAAATTTTACCTGGCATTAGTCTCTGAACAGCTATGGGTCCTGTCTCCTCATGTCCTCTTCACGTTCCCAAGTAGCTTCCTGGCCTGAATGATGGTTCGATAGCACTTTAACCAGGGGTATCTGTTTGTTCCTAAGCTGCTTCACCTCATATGCCAGAATCTCTATGGCTTATTCCTCATATGAAAGGTCTGGATTTATCTCAATCTCTTCAACTGATAAAACATGAGATGGGTCAGATATGTACCTCCTTAACATGGACACATGGAAGACACTGTGTATCCTTTCTAGCTCTGGAGGTAATGCCAATCGATATATCAAAGGACCCACTCTTTCCAGAACCTTATATGGTCTGATGAAACGAGGACTCAGTTTTCCCTTTCTGCCAAATCTCATAATCCGTTTCCAATGAGAAACTTTGAGGAATACCTTATCACCCACTGCATATTCAATATCTCTTCTTTTCAAATCAATATAGGACTTCTGATGGTCTGATGCAGCCTTGAGTCGATCTTTGATTAATCTGATCTTTTCCTTTGTCTGCAAAATAATTTCTAGCCCAATCATCTTCCTTTCACCTACTTCATCCCAACATAGGGGAGTTCTACACTTTCTACCATACAAGGCTTCATATGGAGGCATCCCAATGCTTGATTGGTAGCTATTGTTATAAGCAAACTCAATCAAAGGCAAGTGTGTATCCCAACTACCTTTAAACTCAATCACACAAGCTCGTAGCATATCCTCCAAGATCTGAATTACCTTCTCAGACTGGCCATCTGTCTGTGGGTGGAATGCCGTGCTAAAGTTCAATCTAGTTCCTAGGGCTCTCTGAAGACTACCTCAGAATCTAGAAGTGAACATAGGATCCCTGTCTGATACAATCGATACTGGCACTCCATGCAGTCTTACAATCTCGTCTATATACAATCTAGCCAACCTTTTCAGGCTATTGTCCATCCGGACTAGCAGAAAGTGAGCAGACTTGGTCAGTCTATCAACTATGACCCATACTGCATCATTACTATTCTGTGTCCTCGAAAGTCCCCTCAAAAATCCATAGTTATTCGTTCCCATTTCCACTCTGGTACAGGCAATGAATGTAACAAACCAGCTGGTACTTGATGTTCTGCCTTCACTTACTGACAAGTTAGGCATTTGAAGACAAAATCAGCTACATCCCTTTTCATACCCATCCACCAGTAATGCTTTTTCAGCCCTCTGTACATTTTAGTTCCACTAGGATGCATAGCAAAAGGAGACTCATGTGCTTCCTTCATAATGATCTGTCTCAATTCCACATCATTAGGAACGCACATTCTGCCCTGATGTAGCAATAAACCATCATCTCTCACAAGGAATTCAGGTTTCTTGCCCTACTGGACTTCTTTCAGTAGCTTCTGATATTTTTCATCATTCTGAGCAGTCATTTTGATCTGATCAATCAACACTGGCTGTACATGCCATGCAACTACTTTCTGTTCCTCATCATCAATCTCCAAACTAGCATGTTGTGCTTTCAACTCATGTATCATGGATAAAGGAGAAACTCTGAGACTTGCCATAGTCTTGCGACTTAAGGCATCAGCCACCACATTTGGTTTCCTTGGCTGATAGTCTATTAATCAATCATAGTCTTTAATCAGTTCTAACCATCTCCTCTGTCTCAAGTTTAATTCTTTCTGAGTGCCCAAATACTTCAAGCTCTTGTGATCTGTGTAGATATAGCATTTCTCCCCATACAAGTAATGTCTCCAGATCTTCAGAGCAAATACAATAATTGCTAGCTCCAAGTCATGTGTCAGATAGTTCCTCTCATGCGGTTTCAACTGGCGTGATGCAAAAGCAATGACATTCCGATCTTGCATCAGTACACAACCTAACCCATTGTGAGAAGCATCACTATAAACTGTGTATTCTTTACCTGGGGTAGGTAAAGTAAGGATTGGAGCTTCAGTCAAACACCTCTTCAACTCATTAAAACTTTGCTGGCATTTATCCGTCCACTGAAATTTCACATCTTTTCGAAGCAGCTTGGTCAGTGGAGAAGCCAACATAGAAAATCATTTCACAAATCGACCATAATATCCAGCTAAAACTAGAAAACTGCGAATTTTTGTGATATTCTTGGGTGGCTTCCAATTAAGGATAGCTTCTACCTTGCTGGAATCTACCTTAATCCCTTTAGCTGACACAACATGTCCCAAGAAAGAGATTTCTTTCAATCAAAATTCACATTTCGATAATTTGGCGTATAGCTGTTTCTCCCTCAAAGTCTGCAGCACAATCCGTAGATGTCTGTCATGCTCCTCTGCATTCCTCGAATATATCAAAATATCATCAACAAACACCACCACAAATTGGTTGAGATATGGCCTGAAGATAGTGTTCATCAGATCCATAAAAGCAGCTGGAGCATTAGTTAACCCGAATGGCATTACCAGAAACTCATAATGGCCATATCGAGTTCTAAAAGCAGTTTTTGGAATACTCTACTCTTGCACTTTCAACTGATAATAACCAGATCGTAAATCAATTTTAGAGAACACAGCTGCACCCTTTAATTGATCAAACAGATCATCAATGCGAGACAATGGATATATGTTCTTTATTGTTACCTTATTCAACTGCCGATAGTCAATACATAAGCGGAGAGTGCCATCTTTCTTCTTAACAAACAATGCTGGTGCTCCCCAAGGTGACACACTAGGGCGGATGAAGCCCTTTTCAAGTAATTCTTGCAATTGTACCTTCAACTCCTTCAATTATGTTGGTGTCATTCTATATGGTGTTATAGAGATTGGATCCACACCAGGCATAACATTAATCTCAAACTGCACCTCTCTTTCTAGAGGTAATCTTAGCAATTCATCAGGAAACACATTTGGAAAGTCATATACTGTAGGGATGTCCCTTAATACTGGGCTCCCCACTTGGGTGTCTGCCACATGTGCCAAGTATGCTTCACACCCCTTTCTGGTTATTTTTCTGGCTAGTGCAGCCGAAATGATGTTTGATGGCAATAACTGCCTCTCCCCATGTATTACCACTTCACTGTATTGAGGGAGATCAAAAGTGGCTTGATCTCTGATCAATCATGGCGTGATGCCTAGCTAACCATTCCATGCCCAAGATGATATCATAATCTCTGAAGGGCATTTCAATGAGATCAGACAGAAAAGTATGTTCTTGGATCACCAAATGACAATCCCTATACATTCTATTAGCCCTGACCTCTTGTCCTAGTGGACTTGTTACTAGCACCTCAAACTCCATTTTCACACACGAAATAGCAATGCAATCAATGATGCTAGCACTCATATAGGAATGGGTAGAACCCGGATCAAATAACACAAACACATCTTGATTAAAAGTTGAGAAGGTACCAGCTACAATATCAGATGTCTCAACCTCTTCCCTCTGTCTCATTATGTAAACTTTAACTGAAGCACTGCCTTGCTCTGACTGATTCACTGTGCCTTGGCTGCCTGTTGGACTACCTCTACCCCTGCTTCTATCTCTGCTAGGTGGTTATGAACCTCTGGTGGCAGGATTCTGAACTGACCCTTCTACAGTAGTAGGAGGTGGCCCAACTCTACGGGCACTGGTGCAGTCTTTAGCAAAGTGTCCTGTGCCTCCACAGTTATAACAGGCTCCTGTGGCCTTATAGCACACCCCACCATGATTTCTACCACAAGTTTCACATTGATGGGGAGGGTAGGAACTTCTGGTAGTCTGCTGACCAGATGGAGGAGGTCTCTGTCCTGAAAATCTTCCCCTAACAGACTTTTTACCATCTCTGTTGTGTCCCCCAAAGTTCTTTCTCTTTCCAGTAGGACCACTGGAACTCTGATCTACTGACTTCCCCTCTTTCTCTTTTTCTGTCTTCTCTGATTTCTTTTCTCTGAAATGCGACTCAATTCTTTCTAATTCCAGTGCTTGAGAAATGAGCTTTAGAGAAGTTAGTATGTTTGAATCCGACCACTTATAGTTTGAGACTAGGCTTCAAGCCAGTTTCAAACCTCTTACATCTTTCCCTGCTGGTAGAAAGGAGACTTCCTGCATAGTGGCTCAGGCGAAAAAATTCCCTTTCATATTCTGCCACTGATCTACTTCCCTGTTTCAGACTTAAGAACTCCTATAGCTTCTGGTCCACATAGGCATCTGGGACATATCTTTGTCTGAACTCTCGTAGAAAGTCATCCCAGGTTAGTACTGGAGGTTCCACCAAACTATGAGGAATGGTTTTCAACCAGTCATATGCGTCTCCCTATAATAGTGACACTGAATACTCAAATCTGAGCTCTTCTGTACAGTGTAGTTTCTTGAACACCCTATCCATTCTCTCTAACAATTGTTTTGCCTCTAGTGGATCTACTGTCCCCTTGAACTCAGTAGCCCCATATTTAATTAGCTTGTCATACTGCCTAGCTGAAGACTGTAGTTGTACCACTGGTGTCTGCAGTGGGGCTTGAGTAGGCATATTCCAGCCATCTGTTGGAACATTGCAGCCATCTGCTGAGCAAATTTAGCAGGAGGCTGCGATGCAGAAGTGTGCGGCTGATCCACTCACATTGTGAAGGGCTGGGGCTTCCCCTTGCACCTCAGCCTCTATTGATTGATCGACAGAACAGTCCCCTTCTTCCATAGTCAATTAGAGGATATTACACCTTCTGAACAAATAACACAAAGAGATTTCCTCTCATTAGTGCATATTTATAATGTAATGTACTATATGTATCAAACCATGACATTGAGCAGTTGTAATATGAAGAAAGAATATTCAAATTACAGGTCAAAACAGAATTTAAAAACTAGCTCTGATACCACTAAAACATGTCACACCTATCCCTCTTAAGGCATGACATTATCCTATAGTATACCTAATCAATTACCAAACTTCGTCTACTGATAACCCATTAAATACACTACAAGGGATTTTAAACCTTTTCTTATTTCTTGTTACAGTGGTGAGTACTTTTGACAGATGTTAAAATATTTTTAACTTAAGTGAAACCAAATAACAAATTTGAGTATCAATAATTTCTGTACAAATTTTAGTAGAGTGCCATCTGCATTTTGAATAAAACAGTTCTTCAAAAACCTGTAAAAAAGCACTTCCAATATATATATTTCTTCAATCCCATACTCCAATAATAGTTCAACACAATAAATTTCTCAACATTTTTCAACTCAATTCAACATCAATTTTTCAGTGTTTCCAAAAACTGAGATAAGGGAAATATGTCACAATATTTTTATTGGCCAAAATAAATTTATAATTTTAGTTTACAACTGCTCAAGACCTGTGACACCCCTTACCCGTGTACAGTATACCCGAGTAAGTAACGCCACACGGTGTACCGGCACACTCTAATATTCCTTAATTAATTTATATCATGCTTTTGAATATAACTTGTAAAATATAACACATTAAAGACGTTTATTAAAATCATAATTAATTTGAGGTTAGTAAATTTTAAAGAAAATCCGTGATCTCTGGCTAAAAATGGAGAAAAGCAGTTCTTGAACTGTTAAAAACACTTCCAATGAACAAATTCATTCATTCTCAAATTTAATATCATCACAAAGCTCAATATCAAGATCTCAACATTTTTTTCAATTTCAGGTCTCAACAACCTTTTCATTTCTCAAACATCCATTTCTCAGGGTTCTCATATATAAACAACAATTAAATACTCAAATTATTTCCATACATAACCATAAATCTTTATTATTTACATGAACCTCAAAATACATTACATAAATCCCAAATACATATGAGAAAACAAATATTTAATTACAAAATGACAAAATGACATCTAATGTCCTACCAATGCACTGCAGGTGATGAGGTGACACGGACATGCGGAAGCTGCGGGATGGACTCACCTACCGTGGTCTCACGGGCTCACGATCGGGATCTCCGGTACCTACGGCGTGGCAAAAGCAACGCGCTAAGCAATAATGCTTAGTGGTGCAATAATATAATAGAAGAAAATAGCAAGAAAATGAATGTGTATAGAATGTGTATGCTTTCTTTGTTTGGTATTGGTAGATCCATTATTTCATTAACGTTGTTCACTTTTATTCATTTGGTTGCCCCAAGTAACCTGAACTAGGCATGATGGATAACGGGTGGCGCCTTTGGGTATCTAATACCTCGGGCCGTCACACCATCGATCGCATATGCATCACCGGTGTGTGAGCGACTACCAAGTGTAAATAATCTCGAGCACAATGCCAAGTCTCAATGCAAAGTCAGAATGGCTAAAAGCCATGAAATCACAGAATTGCATTTTTGCCATGTGCAGTACTGCTAACTGAACCCTATTGGCATGCCAAACTATCCAAACCAATCTTGTTAGGTATACTAGGGCATTTGAAACTTTTAAATTCTTCAATTTGTGAATTTCAAATTTTTAGTGTCACTATTCATCTTATTGGTCAACAAAAATGTTGACTTTTAGAATAAAAATATGTACATTGACTTTGGCACTCCCAACATACCACATTTGGCATTCCAAACTTGTTGGCATTAAGCATTTATACCATTTTAAAGTTTAAACCAACACAAGCAGAATTTTCTGTTTTTGTGAGTCAACTTCACTGTTCCATTGGACACTGTTGCTATGGGAATTTGAAGAAATGTAAAACATGAAAGTTGTTCCTTATTTTGTCTAGTTGAATTTATTTTTTTGAATCACTCCATTTGGAGTTTTTTAGCTCCAGATATGGTCCAAAAACCACAGCTGGCCGGATTACCATTCTGCAGAAATTACCATATCTACAGTAACATGAACAGTGACTGCCACTACCATTTGGGTTAGGTTCTGACCATAATTTGGGGTAGGTTCCTTCATGAAAGTTGTTTGTCTATGTCTTAAATGGTTTCTGTAAAAATTTCAGGTCAATTGACCAAATCTACAGTGAGTTATGGCCAAATGAACAGTTACTGTTCATTTGGTCAATTCTGCAGAATCAGTTGTAGGGTATCCGGATTGGGGCCAAGTTTTGGTCTTCTTGCTTTGGTCTTTTGGGCATGGTTTCTTCAGCAAAAATGTGCCATTATAAGCCTAGTTTCATGTCCAATTGGCCAAACACCAATTGGACCAACACAGCCAAAGTTATGGCTGTGTAATTGGACTGAAATATCAGTCCATTCTTTGTCCTAGAGGCGACTTACTCCTTCTCTTTGCAATCCTATTTTTCAGTCCAAATTGTGCTCAACTTACCTAAAATAGTCACTAATTGACCATTAAAAAGTTCTCTAACAATTTCCTAAGCCAAGTCACATTTTCACCTTTCCTAAACCCTAATTCAATTTCATGATTTATGCCATTTACCTTGGTTAGCTACTAATGCATTACTCATATGTTTATAACTTCAAACATAGTTTCTATTTCACTTCAAGCTCATCAAAAACACTCCTACATATTCCTTTTCTAGGGCAGCCGAAATTCAAGAGCTCATACACATAGATTTTTGTTCATTTAAATTATAAGTCTTACTAAATTTCAAGTCCAAAATCATGAAATTTAAGAGTTTTATGATTATAGTTGCACTAACCTTTAAGTGGCAGAATTTCCCAAGCCCCAAACTTCACTTTCCTTCACTTTCTAGGCTGCCAAAAGCTCTCCCAAGATGAGTGTACAACTTTCTATGAAAGGGGTTTAGGGTTTATGGTGGAACAAAGAGGGAAATGGAGCTTGAATGGTGTTTTAATGTTGGTTTAGGGTAAGGCTTGGGTTTCGGTTGGTTTGGGGAGGGAGATGGCAGATTGTGTTTTTAATTTTTTGGTCTTGGTTTGTCTCTTTTATTGGTTAATAAAAGAGTTGTTTAACTTTGATTGGGTATGGCTTTTAAATGACATCATTTTGATGTCATAATTAAGCCTTTTTCCTCATTTTTCTTTTCTTTCCTCCACTACTCATTTCCAATTTAATTTCTAGTAATATTCATTCATATTTTATGTCATATTAATTATTTACTTAACTGGACAAGTCGGCCAAAAATCACCTCTGAAGGCGAAATGACCAAAATGCCCTCCGTTTGGCTCAACGGGCCAAAATTGTCTGTACCGATTGAAAATTTTTTTTAGGTATTTTCTTGGCATTCTAATGCTATGGGAACCTCAGTAACCCTTCTCTGGAGTCCCAAAAATTATTTTACAATTTTTCCCCCGGGTCTAGGGCTCCTCGTTGCGAGAACCGCAACTTCCCTCCGGTTACCCATTGCTTGGGCACCGGCTCGTTTTACTTGGTTGTATTTTATTTCTAAAATTTTTACTAAGTGTTTCTTATTAATATTTGAGTTAATTATGGTCCCTTACTTAAGTTTAATTATTTTTCCGGACGTTCTAGCTGTCCGGACCGACACCGGTCACCGGAACAGTAGAATGTACGGAATGATTACCGGGAGGGTGTTACAACTCTTCCCCTCTAATTTAAATTTCGTCCTCGAAATTTACCTGATGCAAACAGTTGAGGGAACTGTTGCCTCATCGTTTCTTCACTTTCCCAAGTTGCCTCCTCGGTGTTGTGGTGCCTCCAAAGCACTTTCACCAATGGAATCTGCTTGTTCCTTAATTCTTTTACTTCCCGAGCTAGGATCCGTAGAGGTTCTTCTTCATATGTCAAATCCAGCTGTATTTCAATTTCTTCTCTGGAGATGACATGTGAAGGATCTGAGCGGTATCTCCTGAGCATAGACACGTGGAACACATTGTGGATCTTGTCCAGCTCTGGTGGTAAAGCTAGCCTATAGGCCACTGGACCCACACGTTCAATGACTTTATATGGGCCAATCAACCTAGGGCTCAACTTACCTTTTCTTCCAAACCTCAACACTTTCTTCCATGGTGACACCTTGAGGAATACTTTATCGCCAACCACATATTCTATTTCTTTTCTCTTTAGGTCGGCATAAGATTTCTGTCTGTCTGAGGCAACCTTTAAGTTGGCTTTGATTGATTTTACCTTCTCCTCAGCCTGTTTCACCAGTGCAGCCCTACCGATTTGTCTTCGCCCAATTCAGTCCGGCTGCTGAGTTCTACATTTTCTCCCATCTGATTGCTTCATACGGGGCCATTTGGATACTAGCTTGGTAGCTATTGTTGTATGCAAATTCGCGATGGGAGTATCTATCCCAACTTCCCTCAAACTCAATGACACAACTCCTCAGCATATCCTCAAGGACCTGACATTTATTTCATGTTATTGTTATCATTTTAGTTCAATATTTGTACTAATTCAATTGGTTCAATTGTTTACCTGGATTACTCTTTTGGATTGCCCATCCATCTGAGGATGGAAAGCTGTGCTGAAATGGAGTTGTGTACCCAAGGATTCATGCAACTTCTTCCAAAATCTCGATGTAAATCTTGGGTCTCGATCGGATATGATGGAAAGTGGGATTCCATGCGATCTAACTATCTCAGCGATATACAATTACGCTAACTTCTCCGGTGAGTAGTCGGTCTAAGCGGCGAAAGTGTCTTGACTTTGTCAATCTATCAACTATCACCCATCTTTGCATCATGTTTCTTGGGGTGAGAGGTAGACCACTTACAAAATCCATGGTGACCGATCCATTTCCATTCAGGTATGCGTATAGGCTGTAGCAAACCCGATGGAACTTGATGTTCTGCCTTGACTTGCTGACATGTCAAGCATTTAGTCACATAGTCAGCTATGTCTTTCTTCATACCAGGCCACCAATACTGAAGCTTGGATCATGATACATCTTTGTACTTCACAGGTGCATAGCATATACACTAGTGTGCGCCTCTTTGAGAATCTGGCCTTCACTTCCCCATCTTACGGTACACACAGTCTTCCTTTATGTCTGAGACACCCATCCGCTTTTACCTCATAGTCGATTGCTTTTCCTTCGGGATTTTGCTCATAATGGCCGTTAACTTACCATCCGCCTTTTGCCCATCTAAAATCTGCTGTGAGTTTGGCCTCACTTGCAACTCGGCCAAAATAGTTCCATCTCGAATCAAATTTAGACGGGAATTCAATGATCTCAAAGCTGTGATGGACTTTCTACTCATAGCATCAGCAACTATATTTGCCTTCCCAGGATTGTAGTCAATTACACAGTCATAATCCTTCAGAACTCAATCCATCGCCTCTGCTAAGGTTGAGCTCCTACGGGTTGGCAAATATTTGGGCTTTTGTGGTGCGTGTAAATGTAGCACTTTTCACCATACAAGTAATGCCTCCATATCTTGATCACGAAGATAATTGCTGCAAGTTCTAGATCATGGGTAGGGTAGTTACTGTTCATGTGGTCTTAGGTATGCGGAAGCATAGACCACCTTCCCCTCTTGCATCAATACACACCTAACCCATTATGAGAGGCATCACGTAGACCACGAAGTCCTTTCCTGACACTGGCTGTGTTAACACTGGTGCCTCTGTCAACATAGCCTTCAACTTCTCAAAACTAGTTTGACACTTGTCATTCCAGTCAAATCTGACATTCTTGTGTAACAACTTGGTCATCGAAGCAGCTATTAGGGAAAATCCTTCACAAATCTTACGTAATACCCGGCTAGCCCCAAGAAGCTTCGACCTCGGTTGTATTCTGGGAGGCTTCCATTCCATCATCGCTTCTATTTTCTTAGGATCCACCTAATCCCATCGGTGACACTATGTGTCCAAGGAATGCTATCTCATTCGACCAAAAGTCACACTTGGACGACTTAGCATCTGACTTCTTTTCTCTCAGGGTTTGCAGAACAATCCTCAAATGCTCATCATGTTCTTCCCTGGTCTTGGAATATACCAAAATATCATCAATAAAGACCACTACGAACCGTTCAAAGTGTGGATGAAAGATACGGTTCATAAGGTCCATTAATGCAGATGGTGCATTTGTTATGCCAAATGGCATCACTATAAAATCATAATGCCCGTATAGGGTCATGAATGCGATCTTTGGCACATCTGCATCCTTCACCCTCAGCCGATGATACGACACAGGATCAATTTTAGAAAATACTCTGCTCCCTTCAACCGATCAAAGAGATCATCAATTCTAGGCAACGGATATTTGTTCTTCTTTGTCACTTTATTCAGCCAGGTAATCAATGCATAGCCTCAAAGTCCCATCCTTCTTTTTCACAAACAACCGGAGCTCCCCATGGTGACACCTTTGGGCGTATGAACCCTTATCAAGCAACTCTTGCAACCGAGTTTTCAACTCCTCAATTCGATGGGTGCCATCCTATAAGGAGCAATGGAAATGGGTCTTTGTGCCGGCGGTGTCTCAATAGCAAATTCGACTTCCCTTTACGGTGGCAAACCAGGCAATTCTTCGAAATACCTGCGGAAAATCCTTTCTTGTGGGTATGTCACTCGAGGTTTGGCTTAGCACGCCTAGTATCCACCACATGTGCTAGGTAGGCTTCACGACCTTTTCTCATCATTCTTCTTGCAAGCGTGGTGAGATGACATTGGACAAGAAATCATCCTTTCCCCACAAGCGTGATCTCATTACCCTCGAAGTTTTTAGAGAAATTCTCTTCAATTTGCAATCAACTATTGCTGATGGCGTGACAACCGGTCCATTCCCAATATCACGTCAAACTCATGAAAGGGCAACTCACTTAGGTCTGCCAAGAATTCATACCCCTGAATCCTTAACGGGCAACCCTTGTATACTTTGTTCACTACCACACTGTGACCCAATGGATTAGTGACCAGAATGTCTTGGTCACTCTCCTATTAGTATCCCCTTTCTACGGGTAAGTTGATGCGGATGTATGAATGAGTGGATCTGGATCCACCAATGCATGCAGTGTAGTGTAGAGGAGAACGTACCCGATGACGTCAGGGCATCTTGCTCCTCCCGAGCTCTCGGGGCATAATTTCTTCTGGTGGTGCTGTCGGGCCTCTCTGTGGCTCGAATCTGAGCCTCTGTGATGGTCCAACGACCTCAGTTTGCAGATTTTCTACCTCTACGTAGTGCGGGAGGCGGTGCATGCGCTTGTGTTGGAGCAGCTGTAGTGGTTCTACATGGACAGTTCCTCAGCTGATGCTCTGTTGACACACACCTCAAGCAGGCACCAGTCACTCTCCAACACTCCCCCTTATGCCATTTCGGCGGTGTGGACATGCGAGAAGATCTTTGGGGTTGGTCCTGAACCCCATCCACGGAGGCGCCCGATGGTGTGGGTGACCTCTCCTAGGGGTGAGCGTGGCACAGGCCCCTGAGGTGACCACGACCTGTGGCTAAGCTGCACTCTGTGCGGGAGGACCCTTGAACTTCTTCCCAAATGCACGGGAGTGAACTAGAGCAGGACACAGGCCCCTCTCCTGCTGTCTTTCCCTTCTAGTCTGCTCACTAATTCTTACTTTTTCAACCTTTATTGCAGCTTCCACTAACTTGGTAAAATCTGTGATTCCCAAGGCAGTGAGCTGGATCTTGATGTTGTCATTTAGTCCCTCTTCAAATCTCTTGCACCTTTCAGCTTCATTAGGGACTATCTCCCTTCGTAGCGGCTTAATCGAACAAATTCCTTCTCATATTCGCCACTTGTGGTGTCTCTGCCTCGGGTTAATAAACTCTCTTCTTCTCTCTTCCGGGTATACAGTACCCACATATTTCTTCTCGAATTCGAGAGAAAGAAGTCCCAAATTCTGACTTACTGCACTTCACTTTGAACCAGGTGTCCCACCACTCATATGCATCGTCTTGCAGCGGGGATATAGTAGCTTCGGGTTTTGCTCGGAGTGCGGTGGAGTTGTTTTAGGACTCTGCACATTACTGTTCAACCAATTCTCATGCATGAGTCATCTTCTCTCTTGCCATAGAAATCCACGCCCCAAACTTTCTTAGTCTTTCGGTGTGATTTCTGCTGTGGAGTGGTGGTGGTGGTGGTGGTCTGGCATTACCCGACCATTTGTCTAAAGAAGTCGGCCATTTGTTGGAACATGGCACTGTGGAGGTGGCGAGGCTCTGCTTGGTGGTGGAGCAGATTCTCTCATGCCCCGGTCTCGGTGCTGCGGTGGAGCATGACTCTCCACTTCCTCCTCAACGGCTCTCTGAGATGAAGGGTCCATATCCTATTCAAAATAACAAAACAAACAGATCTGCATTAGTGTCACCTCGACTCTTACAAATGCAATGCATGGTATGGACTCAATCTAGGCCCGGAACGCCTAAGCGTGCTCGATACCACTAAATGTGACACCCTTACGTGTACGGTATGCGAGTAAGTGCATACACACCATGTCTGGCACACTCTAATATTCCTTAATTAATTTATATCATGCTTTTGAATATAACTTGTAAAATATAACTCATTTAAGTCATTTATTAAAATCATAATTTATTTGAGGTTAGTAAATTTTAAAGAAAATCAGTGATCTGGCTAAAAATGGAGAAAAGCAGTTCTTGAACTGTTAAAAACACTTCCAATGAACAAATTCATTCATTCTCAACTCCAATATCATCACAAAGCTCAATATCAAGATCTCAACAATTTTTCAATTTCAGGTCTCCACAACCTTTTCATTTCTCAAACATCCATTTCTCAAGGTTCTCATATATAAACAACAATTAAATACTCAAATTATTTCCATACATAACCATAAATCTTTATTATTTACATGAACCTCATGATACATTACATAAGTTCAAATACATATGAGAAAATAAAAATTTAATTACAAAATGACAAAATGACATCTAGTGTCCTACCAATGCACTGCAGGTGACGAGGTGACATGGACCTTTGTCAGAAGCGCGGGGATGGACTCACCCGTGCGTGGTCTCTGGGCTCACGATCGGGAACTCCAGTACCTACGCGTGGCAAAAGCAACGCGCTAAGCAATAATGCTTAGTGGTGCAATAATATAATAGAAGAAAATAGCAAGAAAATGAATGTGTATAGAATGTGTATGCTTTCTTTGTTTGGTATTGGTATATCCATTATTTCGTTAACGTTGTTCACTTTTATTCATTTGGTTGCCCCAAGTAACCTGCACTAAACGATTGGGTGGATAGCGGGTGGCGGCGCTGGGTATCTAATACCTCGGGCGTCACACCATCGATCGCATATGCATCACCCGGTGTGCAAGCGACTACCAAGTGTAAATAATCTCGAGCACAAGGCCAAGTCTCAATGCAAAGTCAGAATGGCTAAAAGCCATGAAATCACGAATGGCATTTTTGCCATGTGCGATCGCTAATCGAACCCTATTGGCATGCCAAACTATCCAAACCAATCTTGTTAGGTATACTAGGGCATTTGAAACTTTTAAATTCTTCAATTTGTGAATTTCAAATTTTTAGTGTCACTATTCATCTTATTGGTCAACAAAAATGTTGACTTTTAGAATAAAAATATGTACATTGACTTTGGCACTCCCAACATACCACATTTGGCATTCCAAACTTGTTGGCATTAAGCATTTATACCATTTTAAAGTTTAAACCAACACAAGCAGAATTTTCTGTTTTTGTGAGTCAACTTCACTGTTCTATTGGACACTGTTGCTGTGGGAATTTGAAGAAATGTAAAACATGAAAGTTGTTCCTTATTTTGTCTAGTTGAATTTATTTTTTTGAATCACTCCATTTGGAGTTTTTTAGCTCCAGATATGGTCCAAAAACCACAGCTGGCCGGATTACCATTCTGCAGAAATTACCATATCTACAGTAACATGAACAGTGACTGCCACTGCCATTTGGGTTAGGTTCTGACCATAATTTGGGGTAGGTTCCTTCATGAAAGTTGTTTGTCTATGTCTTAACTGGTTGCTGTAAAAATTTCAGGTCAATTGACCAAATCTACAGTGAGTTATGGCCAAATGAACAGTTACTGTTCATTTGGTCAATTCTGCAGAATCAGTTGCAGGGTATCCGGATTGGGGCCAAGTTTTGGTCCTCTTGCTTTGGTCTTTTGGGCATGGTTTCTTCAGCAAAAATGTGCCATTATAAGCCTAGTTTCATGTCCAATTGGCCAAACACCAATTGGACCAACACAGCCAAAGTTATGGCTGTGTAATTGGACTGAAATATCAGTCCATTGCTGCTGTCCTAGGGCAGCTTACTCCTTCTCTTTGCAATCCTATTTTTCAGTCCAAATTGTGCTCAACTTACCTAAAATAGTCACTAATTGACCATTAAAAAGTTCTCTAACAATTTCCTAAGCCAAGTCACATTTTCACCTTTCCTAAACCCTAATTCAATTTCATGATTTATGCCATTTACCTTGGTTAGCTACTAATGCATTACTTATATGTTTATAACTTCAAACATGGTTTCTATTTCACTTCAAGCTCATCAAAAACACTCCTACATATTCCTTTTCTAGGGTAGCCGAAATTCAAGAGCTCATACACATAGATTTTTGTTCATTTAAATTATAAGTCTTACTAAATTTCAAGTCCAAAATCATGAAATTTAAGAGTTTTATGTTTATAGTTGCACTAACCTTTAAGTGGCAGAATTTCCCAAGCCCCAAACTTCACTTTCCTTCACTTTCTAGGCTGCAAAAAGCTCTCCCAAGATGAGTGGACAACTTTCTATGAAAGGGGTTTAGGGTTTATGGTGGAACAAAGAGGGAAATGGAGCTTGAATGGTGTTTTAATGGTGGTTTAGGGTAAGGCTTGGGTTTCGGCTGGTTTGGGGAGGGAGATGGCAGATTGTGTTTTTAATTTTTTGGTCTTGGTTTGTCTCTTTTATTGGTTAATAAAAGAGTTGTTTAACTTTGATTGGGTATGGCTTTTAAATGACATCATTTTGATGTCATAATTAAGCCTTTTTCCTCATTTTTCTTTTCTTTCCTCCACTACTCATTTCCAATTTAATTTCTAGTAATATTCATTCATATTTTATGTCATATTAATTATTTACTTAACTGGACAAGTCGGCCAAAAATCACCTCTGAAGGCGAAATGACCAAAATGCCCTCCGTTTGGCTCAACGGGCCAAAATTGTCTGTACCGATTGAAAAATTTTTCTAGGTATTTTCTTGGCATTCTAATGCTATGGGAACCTCAGTAACCCTTCTCTGGAGTCCCAAAAATTATTTTACAATTTTTCCCCCGGGTCTAGGGCTCCTCGTTGCGAGAACCGCAACTTCCCTCCGGTTACCCATTGCTTGGGCACCGGCTCGTTTTACTTGGTTGTATTTTATTTCTAAAATTTTTACTAAGTGTTTCTTATTAATATTTGAGTTAATTATGGTCCCTTACTTAAGTTTAATTATTTTTCCGGACGTTCTAGCTGTCCGGACCGACACCGGTCACCGGAACAGTAGAATGTACGGAATGATTACCGGGAGGGTGTTACAAGACCAGTACAATATATACATACAGAGCACATGCATTACAACAAAAACTACAAAAATATGGAATACTCAATATACGCCTCGAAATCTCAAAATGTAGCACAAGCAGCCTACTCTGCTACTCTGTCCGTCTATCTACCTGCGACAGCAATGAAAAAGCTATCGCTGAGTCAATGTCTCAGTGGTGCACAACATTAAGAAAATACAATTTAAAAACCATAAACCATAAATCATATGAACTGTGGATACTTAAATCATAGTTGAATTCAAGACACAGTGAATGTCATAAAGAATTAAACTCCATTTCATAATATCACAATAAATATTAATAAATCACACACACAGCTTAATCATGATTCCATAGTCCAATTCGTCCCAAAAGCCGATGGCTAGTGAGAAATAATATAGCTAGCTAGCAAATAAATGAGTACTCATCCTATTCATCCTCAATTGACACACACCTCAACACTTCAGTCAGAGAGGGAATTCAAAGCCAATTCGTCCCATTAGACAAGCTAGCGAGGAATTCAATCAATATACATGATAGCTGTGGTTTCAAACTATTTGTAATATTTTTCAAGCAATAAGTATCCATCGAATATCATTCAAATAAATTTTTCACAATTTAAGCAATAACATACAAATTGTCATAATTTATTTCAATTAAAAATTCAAAAGAAATAACTATTGTGCACAAACCTCTGAAGTGTAACCTCTTGGCCCTGACTCAGTGTTTCCTTCTCCTTCCCTGAGTCTTTGCTAACTGAAACACACAATTTAAAGTGTTTCAGTATTCATTTAAACTGTCTCTAATAATAAGGTTCAATAATTAAATTTATTTAGTACTATTGCTTTCCTTAGTTAACTTATAATGTTGACCCTTAATGCACTTTAGGGGAATAAATTTTAATGTTGCCAATATGTCACATTTTATAGTCCTTTAGGATTGACACATGTTACCAAATTGATTTTCAAGTGTATTGCATTTTATTACAATTTATCGGATTTCAGTATACTATTTTGACCTAGCAGGATGACCTAGTTCCCTCGATTTTCAGTTTCTGGTCTGACTCACAAACTTGTAGGTCTATGTCTTAGTGAACTTTTGCCACAAATTTTAGGTCATTTGGAGTTTACTAGACCAAGTTATGGTCATTTTACTATTGCTGGTCAGATTGCACTAAAATGGCAAACTTAGGTCATTTTTAGGTCATTTCCGATTCTAGTAGTTTTTATACCCGAATTTGAGCAAGCATTTTGACTTGCTTATGGTCATTTCTTGTCACAACCTACCCCTCTGTAAGGCATAACATGATCCCGTAGTATACCTAATGAATTACCAACTCCGTCTACTGATAACCCATTAAATACAGTACAAGGGATTTTAAAAACTTTTCTTACTTCTTTTACAGTGGTGAGCACTATTTACAGGTGTTAAAAACCTTTTTTGAACTGAAGTGATAGAACTAACACATTTGAATTATTTGGAATTTCTATAAAAATTTTGGCAGAGTGCCATCTGTATTTTGGATAAAACAGTTCTTCAGAAAACCTGTAAAAAGCACTTCAATATATTTCCAAATCTCAACTCCAACATATTTTTCAACACAACATATTTCTCAGTATTTTCAAAGATGAAATAAAAGAAATATAATACAAAATTTTCAAGTCAAAATAACTCATAATTTATTTTACAACTTTAATGTACAATTTTAATTTATAACTGCTCAAAACCAAGAACAATATATACATACAGTGAACATACATTACAGTACAAAATGCAAATGTGGTATACTCATTATACCCGATAATCTCTCGCTGGATGTACTAGCAGCCTAGTCTGCTGCCCTATCCGTCTGTCTACTTGCGACAGCAATGAAAAGCTATCGCTGAGACAATGTCTCAGTGGTGCACAACATTAACCAAATACAACTTTAAATCACAGTTCATAAATCATATAAATGATGGATACGTAAAACCATAGTTAATTTCAAGACAATGAATGTCATAAGGAATTTAACATAATATCACAATAAATCTCAGTAATCAAAACGTAGTTAAATTCAAAAGACAGTGAATGTCAATAAGAATTTAAACTCCATTTCACAAATTATCAAAGCTCATAATAACACAATTTAGTCAAATAATTTACGAACACAGTGTTGCCAATTCATACACAACTTAAGCCATGACACAAAATTTCCGATCAATGCCGCGTTGTACACCACGACAAAGCAATCACAACCCCACTAATCGAAATCAATGAGGAAGGGAGCTAGCTATATAATGAGTACTCATCCGATCACCTCAACTGGTAAACTAGAGAGGGAGAAAAATAAACGATCACGACTCCATAAATGGAGAAGGAAAATAAACGATCACAACCCCATAAATGGAGAAGGAATGATACGATACTGTCATGCTAAGTGTGAACACAAAATCAATTCCAAACATTTTATTCAAATGATTCGTGAGAATCAAATAAATTTCCAAAGTCATAATTTCATTCACAAAATGGCAACACAATTCATAAGTAACTTTAATTTTCACAAATCACACTAAATAATTTTTTCCACAGTTTCAAACCATTTACAATGCTTTTCAAGCAATAAGTATTCATTCAAACACATTTCCATAATTAAAAACAATAATATACAAATAGTCATAATTTATTTAAATTGAAAAATTCAAAAGAAATAACTGTTGTGCACAAACCTCTGATAATTGTCTCCTGGTCTTGACTCAGTGTTTCCTTCCCTTTCCTTGAGTCTTTGCTAACTGAGAAACACAATTTGAAGTGTTTCAGCACTTAATTAAACTATCTCTAACGATAATGCTTGATAATTAATTCACTGAATTTTATTATTTGCTTAGTCAACCTAATATGTCGACCCTCGATGTATTCTAAGTAAATTAGGTTTTAATGTTACTAATATGTCACATTCAATAGCCTTTTAGGGTTGGTACATGTTAGCAAACTCATTTCCATGTATCTTGCATTTTCTTGCAATTTGCTGGATTCAGGGATACTAGTTTGACCTAGCCGCGCGACCTAGTTCCCTCGGTTTTCAGGTTTCAGTCAAAACTACAAACTTGTAGATCTATGTCTTATGGAACGCGGGAAAAAATTTCAGGTGATTCTGAGTTATGTAGACCAAGTTATGGTCATTTTACTATTGCTAGTCAAATTGCATCAAAATTGGTCACTTTAGGTCATTTTAGGTTCGGCCAGTTTTTGGACCCGAACTTGTGCAAGCTGTTTGACTTGCTTATGGTCATTTTTGGGCTTTGGTGTCTTCATAAGACTTATAGATATGGGTCTTAACTATTCATGGTTAAAATTTCAGGTCAATTGGACCTATTTTGAGTGAGTTATGGCCTAAACACTAACTGCTGCCCAAATGGTCAATTTTCAGGCCTCAATTGCACTTAATCCGGATTTGGTCATTTTTCAAGCTACCTTGCAAGCAGAATTTTGGCAAGCTTCCTCAATGAAAGTTGGCACATTTTGTGCCTAGTTTCACCTCCAATTGGTCTCATACCAATTGGAGCCACACACTCAAAGTTCTAGGCCAAAATGCACACTGCCCTATTGCACTTCCTTTATCACTAATCAAATATCACTTTTAACATTTACCAATTCACACATTCTTACCCAATCTGGTTTGTACCATAACCTAAACATATTTTACCACATATTTTTTATCATTTTGGCAGCTTACAATCACATTCAATATGCACATTATAGTCCAGAATTTACCAACTTCAATTTACACACAATTTAACTATATAACAAGCTCATTTACATGCCTAAACTCAAACCCTTGTACACATATACAATCTGCCATAGCAAGCACCATAATTCTACCATGTAATTTCATAAACCAACCCATGAAATATCATTTTTTTGGTTCACAATTCAAGCTGCCAATTCATACATCACACTCCATTAATTTCCAAGCTTCCAAATTCAAATACACATTCACAATATACTTAGTATACATCACCCAATTTATTCCTATATATATAAACGCATAATCAACTCTTTAATCTACCATTTACAAGCAAGAATAAACTGCCCTCAAGTAGTTTCCATGGCTGCCAAAAATAAACATCTCCCTTAGAACATTAAACTCCAAAATTCTTTCAACAATTCAAGTACCCATAACCTCCTTACTAACTTTAATGAAGCACTAACCAAAAACAGAGACTTACCACTTTGGAAACTCTTCAGAATCTCTCCAAAACTTGGTCTTCTTGCTGCCAATCTACTGCCCAAGTGGTGTAGACTAACTTTGATGAAGGAACTTAGGAAGAAATTGGCTTACTTCATGCATGCATGGAGCTTGGCCATGGATGGCCATGGAAGAACAAGAGAAAAAGAAGAATTCGGCCATGGATGTGTGTTTTGAAGGAAATGGAAATGTGAGTGGATAAAATCTGTCCACTTATGCTTTATTTAACCCCATAGTGCTCCACTCACCATAAGTTAATTAATTAAATAATCAAATTTTCTTTTTCCCACATTAAGCTTCTCATTTTTGTTATTTACATTATGTACCACTAATTTAATTTTTCATGTCATTTTCCAAATATAATATCATGTATTTTTAATGGACATTTAGGCCAAAAGACAACTCGGGGTGTCAAATGACCACAATTTCCCTGTTCGGATTGCATTCCCGATTTTTCGGTAACACCGGGTTTTATCCGTTTTTCGATTTCTCACTTTTCTTTGTACTAATTAATTAATTTTTCTTTGATATTTCTAATGATATTTATACTTCAATAAATATTTATTTGAGTCCTAAAAATATTTTTCAGAGTTCCCCGTGGTCCAGGGCTAGTCAACGGTCCATGCCGTGACTTCCCGGTGCGGTCACCCATCGCTAGGGTTCTCGGCTCGTTTAACTTGGTTACATTTCATTGCTATTATTTTTTCCTTTGTTTTCTTGTCTTTTCTTTTCTTGTATTTTATTATTCTATGTCTCCTCACTCATATCGAAGTGTAGTTCTAGGCATCCTAACTGTCCGGACAACACTGGTCACCGGAACAGTAGAACGCACTACCGAACTTAGGGGTGTTACAATCCCCCCCCCCCCCTTAAAATAAATTTCGTCCATGAAATTATACCTAATAGCCATCTTGCAATAGTCATACGTTTATTTTTTCCTTTCTATATGATCGTATAATCTTCTTTTCCTCAAATTTGTATAAGACTTTTAACAATCTAATACAACGTTTAATTTGTTTGGATAACACCAATCTCCTCTCACCATTGTGCTGTCTAATATTTCGATTCATGTTCCTTTTTGAATGACCCTTGAGGTCATGTTAGAATCATTTATCTGGTCATTGGTCCTCTGACCATTCTAGTCCATACTCTTCCTCACATTCGTAATATTTCTTTGTTATATATGAATCAACTGTTCAAATCTCTACTTCCATAACTCTTTTAATCTGTCAATATTCTATAACTTACTTCCTTTTGTACTGAATTGTAACCTTTCGATATTCTAACTTTTGAGTTTTAGATCCCTAAGTAGGATTTCCAAACTTATTCCTAACAATAAAATTCTGTCCTGGCATAACTATACCAAAACAGATGCCGTTGGCAACTATTCTCATCTAGGTGTACTATCAGGTAGTACATAGCTCTACACAATAATCTCAAGTTAGTATTGTAATCTGCAGCTTACAGTATAAACATCAAGAACATTGCATAGTTACTACGATACATTCCAATATATCAAACTTTCCTATCTTTTATCCTTTTCGAATTCACTGATATCCGAACTTATTCTGATTACAATATCCATTAGCAATTACTAACAGTAACATCCTTGCCCTCATCTAGAGCAATTTCATTACTGCATCTTACTTTTACGTCCTCTTGCCTTACATTAAGTAGGCTCGCCAATTAGCTTTATAATTTATGGTGTGTCAGAAAATACTTTTCACCGATAAACTCTTCCAAAACTAATTTCACTTATTATCACAATCCTTATCTTAAAGGACTAATCACTAATGCATCGAAATTTATTCCCCTATGAAGGAATAACAACAGAACATATAATTCTAACACTCACATCAAAGTATTCAGACTCCAGGTCAAACAATACATAAATAAATAGTGCCATTATTCTTCTTAACAAACAATACTGGCGCTCCCGTGGTGACACACTAGGGCGGATGAAGCCTTTTCAAGTAGTTCTTGCAACTGTATCTTCAACTCCTTTAACTTTGCTGGTGCCATTCTGTATGGCGTTATGGAGATTGGATCCACACCAGGCATAACATTAATTTCAAACTGCACTTCTCTTTCCGGAGGTAATCCTGGCAATTCATCAGGAAACACCTCTGGAAATTCATACACTGTAGGGATGTCCTTCAATGCTGGACTCCCCACTTGGGTGTCTACCACATGTGCCAAGTATGCTTCACACCCCTTTTTGATCCTTTTTCTGGCCAGTGCAGCCCAAATGATGTTTGATGGCAATAACTGCCTCTCCCCATGTATTACCACATCACTGTACTGAGGGAGGCCAAAAGTGACTGTCTTCAGCCTACAGTCAATCATGGCATGATGCCTAGCTAACCAATCCATGCCCAAGATGATATCATAATCTCTGAAGGGCATTTCAATGAAATCAGCTAGAAAAGTGTGTCATTGGATCACCAAAGGACAATCCCTATATATTTTATTAACCCTGACCTCCTGTCCTAGCGGACTTGTTACTAGTACCTCAAAGTCCATTTGTGTACATGGAACAGCAATGCAATCAATGATGCTAGCACTCACATAAGAATGGGTAGAACCTGGATCAAATAACACAAACACATCTTGGTTAAAAGTTGAGAAGGTACCAGCCACAACATCAGATGTCTCGGCCTCTTCTCTCTGTCTCATTGCATAGATTCTGACTGGAGCACTATCTTGCTCTGAATGTTTCACTGTGGTTTGGCTACCTGCTGGGATACCTCTACCCCTGCCTCGACCTCTGCTGGGTGGTTGTGAACTTCTGGTGACAAGGCTCTGAACTGACCCTTCTGCAGAAGTAGGAGGTGGTCCAACTCTGCGACTACTGGTGCAGTCCTTGGCAAAGTGTCCTGTGCCTCCACAGTTATAACAAGCTCCAATAGCCTTATAGCATATCCCACCATGATATCTTCCACAAGTTTCACATTGGCAGGAATGGTAGGAACCTCTGGTACTCTGCTGACCAGATAGAGGAGGTTTCTGTCCTGAATGTCTTCCCCTACTAGACTTCTTGCCACCTCTGCTGTGTCCCCCATAGTTCTTCCTCTTTCCAGTAGGACCACTGGAACTCTGTTCTACTGATTTTCCCTCTTTCTCTGTCTTCTCTGATTTCTTTTTCTCAGGAGTTGCTTCAGACTCAATTCTTTCCAACTCTAGGGCTTGAGAAATAAGTTCAAAGAAGTTAGTGTGTTTGAATCCGACCACTTGTAATCTGATACTGGGTTTCAAGCCAGTTTCAAACCTCTTGCATCTCTCCCTGCTGGTAGCAAGTAAACTTACTGCATAATGGCTCAGGCGGGAAAATTCTCTTTCATACTCAGCCACTGATCTACTTCCCTGTTTCAGACTTAGGAACTCTTGTAACTTCTGATCTACATAAGCATCAGGGACATATTTTTATCTGAATTCCCTGAGAAAGTCATTCCATGTTAGCACTGCAGGTTCTACCAGACTGTGGGGAATGGTTTTCCACCAGTCATAAGCATCCCCTTGTAGCAAAGATACTGAGTATTCAAATATGTGTTTCTCTGTACAATGCAGTTTCTTGAATACCCTATCCATTCTCTCTAACTATTGTTCTGCCTCTAGAGGATCTACTGTCCCCTTGAACTCTGTAGCCCCATATTTCATCAATTTTTCATACTGCCTAGCAGAAGACTGTGGTTGTACCACTGGTGTCTGTATTGGGACTTGAGTAGGCACATTACCAGCCATTTATTGGAACATTGTAGCCATCTGGCACGAAGCGCAGAAACTGCGATGCTGAGTGGTCTTCTTGAACCACTGACATTGTGTAGGGCTGGGGCATACCCTTGCACCTCAGCCTCTATAGATTGATCGACTAAACGATCACCCTCTTCCATAGTCAATTCGAGGATCTTAGACCTCTTGAACAATTAACACAAGGAGATTTCCTCCCGTTAGTGCATATTTATAATGTAATGTACTGTATGTATCAAACAATGATATTGAACAGTTGTACTATGAAGAAAGAATATTAAAGTAACAGGTGAAAACAGAATTTAAAAACTTTGCTCTGATACCATTAAAACATGTCACACCCTACCCCTCTGTAAGGCATAACATGATCCCGTAGTATACCTAATGAATTACCAACTCCATCTACTGATAACCCATTAAATACAGTACAAAGGATTTTAAAAACTTTTCTTACTTCTTTTACAGTGGTGAGCACTATTTACTGGTGTTAAAAACCTTTTTTGAACTGAAGTGATAGAACTAACACATTTGAATTATTTGGAATTTCTGTAAAAAGTTTGGCAGAGTGCCATTTATATTTTGGATAAAACAGTTCTTCAGAAAACCTGTAAAAAGCACTTCAATATATTTTCAAATCTCAACTCCAACATATTTCTCAACACAACATATTTCTCAGTATTTTCAAAGGATGAGATAAAAGAAATATAATACAAAATTTTCAAGTCAAAATAACTCATAATTTATTTTACAACTTTAATGTACAAATTTAATTTACAACTGCTCAAAACCAAGAACAATATATACATACAGTGAACATACATTACAGTACAAAATGCAAATGTGGTATACTCATTATACCCGATAATCTCTCGCTGGATGTACTAGCAGCCTAGTCTGCTGCCCTGTCCGTCTGTCTACCTGCGACAGCAATGAAAAGCTATCGCTGAGACAATGTCTCAGTGGTGCACAACATTAACCAAATACAACTTTAAATCACAGTTCATAAATCATATAAATGATGGATACGTAAAACCATAGTTAATTTCAAAACAATGAATGTCATAAGGAATTTAACACAATATCACAATAAATCTCAGTAATCAAAACGTAGTTAAATTCAAAAGACAGTGAATGTCAATAAGAATTTAAACTCCATTTCACAAATTATCAAAGCTCATAATAACACAATTTAGTCAAATAATTTATGAACACAGTGTTGCCGATTCATACACAACTTAAGCCATGACACAAAATTTCCGATCAATGCCACGTTGTACACCACGACAAAGCAATCACAACCCCACTAATCGAAATCAATGAGGAAGGGAGCTAGCTATATAATGAGTACTCATCCGATCACCTCAACTGGTAAACTAGAGAGGGAGAAAAATAAACGATCATGACTCCATAAATGGAGAAGGAAAATAAACGATCACAACCCCATAAATGGAGAAGGAATGATACGATACTGTCATGCTAAGTGTGAACACAAAATTAATTCCAAACATTTAATTCAAATGATTCTTGAGAATCCAATAAATTTGCAAAGTCATAATTTCATTCACAAAATGGCAACACAATTCATAAGTAACTTCAATTTTCACAAATCACACTAAATAATTTTTTCCACAGTTTCAAACCATTTACAATGCTTTTCAAGCAATAAGTATCCATTCAAACACATTTCCATAATTAAAAACAATAATATACAAATAGTCATAATTTATTTAAATTGAAAAATTCAAAAGAAATAACTGTTGTGCACAAACCTCTGATAACTGTCTCTTGGTCTTGACTCAGTGTTTCCTTCCCTTTCCCTGAGTCTTTGCTAATCGAAACACAATTTGAAGTGTTTCAAAGACTTAATTAAACTGTCTCTAACAATAATGCTTGATAATTAATTCACTGAATTCTATTATTTGCTTAGTCAACCTAATATGTCGACCCTCGATGTATTCTAAGTAAATTAGATTTTAATATTACTAATATTTCACATTCGATAGCCTTTTAGGGTTGGTAAGTGTTACCAAACTCATTTCCATGTATCTTGCATTTTCTTGCAATTTGCTGGATTCCGGGATACTAGTTTGACCTAGCCGGACGACCTAGTTCCCTCGGTTTTCAGGTTTCGGTCAAAACTAAAAACTTGTAGATCTATGTCTTATGGAACGCGGGGAAAAATTTCAGGTCATTCTGAGTTATGTAGACCAAGTTATGGTCATTTTACTATTGCTGGTCAAATTGCATCAAAATTGGTCACTTTAGGTCACTTAAGGTCATTTTAGGTTCGGCCAGTTTTTGGACCCAAACTTGTACAAGCTATTTGACTTGCTTATGTTCATTTCTGGGCTTTGGTGTCTTCATAAGACTTGTAGATATGGGTCTTAACTATTCATGGTTAAAATTTTAGGTCAATTGGACCTGTTTTGAGTGAGTTATGGCCTAAACACTAACTGCTACCCAAATGGTCAATTTTCAGGCCTCAATTGCACTTAATCCGGATTTGGTCATTTTTCAAGCTACCTTGCAAGCAGAATTTTGGCAAGCTTCCTTAATGAAAGTTGGCACATTTTGTGCCTAGTTTCATCTCCATGTGGTCTCATACCAATTGGAGCCACACACTCAAAGTTTTAGGCCAAAATGCACACTGCCCTATTGCACTTCCTTTATCACTCATCAAATATCACTTTTAGCATTTACCAATTCACACATTCTTACCCAATCTGGTTTGTACCATAACCTAAACATATTTTATCACATATTGTTGATCATTTTGGCAGCTTACAATCACATTCAATATGCACATTATAGTCCAGAATTTACCAACTTCAATTTACACACAATTTAACTACATAACAAGCTCATTTACATGCCTAAACTCAAACCCTTGTACACATATACAATCTGCCATAGCAAGCACCATAATTCTACCATGTAATTTCATAAACCAACCCATGAAATAACATTTTTTTGGTTCACAATGCAAGCTGCCAATTCATACATCACACTCCATTAATTTCCAAGCTTCCAAATTCAAATACACATTCACAATATACTTAGTATACATCACCCAATTTATTCCTATACATATAAACACATAATCAACCCTTTAATCTACCATTTACAAGCAAGAATAAACTGCCCTCAAGTAGTTTCCATGGCTAACAAAAATAAACATCTCCCTTAGAACATTAAACTCCAAAATTCTTTCCACAATTCAAGTACCCATAACCTCCTTACTAACTTTAATGAAGCACTAACCAAAAACACAAACTTACCACTTTGCAAACTCTTCAAAATCTCTCCAAAACTTGGTCTTCTTGCTGCCAATCTACTGCCCAAGTGGTGTAGACTAACTTTGATGAAGGAACTTAGGAAGAAATTGGCTTACTTCATGCATGCATGGAGCTTGGCCATGGATGGCCATGGAAGAACTTGAGAGAAAAAGAAGAATTCGGCCATGGATGTGTGTTTTGAAGGAAATGGAAATGTGAGTGGATAAAATCTGTCCACTTATGCTTTATTTAACCCCATAGTGCTCCACTCACCATAAGTTAATTAATTAAATAATCAAGTTTTCATTTTCCCACATTAAGCTTCTCATTTTTATTATTTACATTATGTACCACTAATTTAATTTTTCATGTCATTTTCCAAATATAATATCATGTATTTTTTAATGGAAATTTAGGCCAAAAGACAACTCGGGGTGTCAAATGACCACAATGTCCCTGTTCTGGTTGCATTCCCGATTTTTCGGTAACACCGGGTTTTATCCGTTTTTTGATTTCTCACTTTTCTTTGTACTAATTAATTAATTTTTCTTTGATATTTCTAATGATATTTATACTTCAATAAATATTTATTTGAGTCCTAAAAATATTTTCTAGGGTTCCCTGCGGTCCAGGGCTAGTCAACGGTCCACGCCGTGACTTCCCAGTGCGGTCACCCATCGCTAGGGTTCTCGTTTCGTTTAACTTGGTTACATTTCATTGCTATTATTTTTTCTTTGTTTTTCTTGTCTTTTCTTTTCTTGTATTTCATTATTCTATGTCTCATCACTCATATCGAAGTGTAGTTCTAGGCATCCTAGCTGTCCGGACAACACTGGTCACCGGAACAGTAGAATGCACTACCGAACTTAGGGGTGTTACATTTATGGGGTTTGGTGTCTTCATATGAGTTGTAGCTCTATGTCTAAGCTATCCATGGTATAAATTTCAGGTCAATTGGACCTGTTTTGAGTGAGTTATGGCCAAAACACTGACTGCTGTCCAAATGGTCAATTTTCAGGTTTGCAAAGTCACTAATCCGGATTTGGTCAATTCTCATGTCACTTTTTGGACAGAATTTAGGTAGGCTTTCTTCATGAAAGTTGGCACATTTTGTGCCTAGTTTCACCTCCAATTGGTCTCATACCAATTGGAGTCACACACTTAGGGTTATAGGCTCATTTGCACACTGCCCTCTACATGCCTTTCAAACACCAAACCAAACACACATTCACCAACTATATCCTCACTTCTCCAAACCATTCTGCATTTGATACTAACCATAACCATTCATTTCTTTACATTATAGGTCAACTTGGACAGAATACAACAACTTCAGAATACACCAATTGCAATCATAATTCACAAAGTCTAAACCCAAAAATATACATACATAAACACTCCTAACCATAACATATAATTTCACTAATAAATTACATACATACTTAGCAACTTTAAAATCATATTTCATCAAATAATCTTCATGAATTCAAGCATTCCTCATGACCTTCTCATGGCTGCCAAAATGCTCCAATTTACCAAAGTTTCCCATACTTCCTTCAACTTCAAGATTAATTGCTCAATCACCACATACACTTAATACACATTGGCTACAACATCTTATAACATTAATCAACATTCTTTCCCATCATTTACATGTAAAAACAAGCTAAACATTTTAACTTTCATGGATACCAAAATGGTACATCACCAATAATTCATCAAACCTCAAAACTTCTTCCACAAATCAACTCACCACAACATCAACTCAAAGTTTAACAAGGAAAGGATGAAGAAATGGCCACTTACCTCTTATGGACTTCCTCAAAACTCCACCAAATTCCTTCTTTCTTGTTCCCTAAGTGCTGCCCAAGGTGTGGTGGTCAAGTTTAATGAAGGCACTTGAGGTTTTTATGGTTTAATCATGGTGGATTAAAGCTTGGTGTGTGGACGGCAATGGAGGTTTTCATGGAGTATGAAGTTCGGCCAAAGTGAAGGTGATGAGGAAGAAGAAGAGAAATGGTTCTACACCTGTCCACTTTAGTTTTTAGGTATCCCAAATGCAGTTTTAGTGGAACACTAATTAAATTATAATAGTTATTTATTCAAAGTTTCCAAATTTTGCAAGTTAGCCACCACACTTTCACTAATTATAATAGGTACCACACTTTTAATTTTTATGACATTTTCATAGTTTAATGTCATTTATTTTTAATGGAAATTTAGGTCAAAAGACAACTCGGGGTGTCAATTGACCAAAATGCCCCCTATTCGGGTTGTATTCCTGATTTTTCGATAACACCGAGTTTTGTCAGTTTCTCGATTTCTCGTTTTTCTTTGTACTAATTACTTAATTTTTCTTTGACATTTCTAATGTCATTTGTACTTTAATAGATATTTATTTAAGTCTCAAAATATTTTTCAGGGTTCCCCGCGGTCTAGGGCTAGTCAACGGTCCACACCGCAACTTCCTGGTGCGGTCACCCATCGCTACGGTTTTCGGCTCGTTTAACTTGGTTACATTTCATTGCTATTATTTTTCCTTTGTTTTTCTTGTATTTTCCTTTCTTATATTTCATTATTTTATGTCTCCTCACTAACATTTAAATGTAGTTCTAGGCATCCTAGCTGTCCGGACAGACACTGGTCACCGTAACAGTAGAATGCACTACCGAACATAGGGGTATTATAACTTTGTGGTCTACAGTGATGCCTCGCATAATGGGTTAGGGTGTGTATTGATGTAAGAGGGGAAGGTGGTCGCCTATACTTCCAGGCAGCTAAGGCCACATGAACAGAACTGCCCTACCCATGATCTAGAATTTGCAGCAATTATCTTCACACTGAAGATATGAAGGCACTACCTGTATGGGGAAAAGTGATATATTTACACAGACCACAAAAGTCTGAAATACTTGCCAACCCAGAAGGAGCTCAACCTTAGACAGAGGCAATGGATTGAGTTCCTAAAGGACTACAACTGTGTAATAGATTATCATCCTAGGAAGGCAAATATAGTTACTGATGCCTTGAGCAGAAAGTCTATCACAACTTTGAGATCATTGAATGCTTGTCTGTCCCTGGCTCAAGATGGAGCAATTTTGGCTGAGTTGCAAGTGAAGCTAAACCTGCTACAGCAGATACAAGATAGGCAAAAGGCAGATGATAAATTGATGGCTATTGTGGGTAAAATCTCGTAAGGAAAGGAAACCGACTATGAGATGAAAGCAGAGGGGTGTCTGTACTACAAAAGAAGAGTGTGTCTACCAGATGATGGAGAATTGAATACCAGTATTCGAAAAGAGGCACACACTAGTGCTTATGCTATGCACTCGGGAAGCACAAAAATGTATAATGATCTAAAGCCTCATTATTGGTGGCCTGGTATGAAGAAGAATATAGCTGACTATGTTACTAGGTGCTTGACATGTCAGCAAGTTAAAGCTGAACATAAAGTTCCATCAGGATTGCTACAGCCTATAAACATACCTGAATGGAAATGGGATCGGGTCACTATGGATTTTGTAAGTGGTCTACCTCTCACCCAAAAGAAGCATTATGCAGTATGGGTGATAGTGGATAGATTGACGAAGTCAGCACACTTTCTGCCAGTTAGGACTGACTACTCACTGGGGAAGCTAGCAGAATTGTATATCAGTGATAGAGTTAGACTACAAGAAATTCCACTTTCCATTATATCTGATCGAGACCTAAGGTTTACATCGAGATTTTGGAAGAAGTTGCAAGAATCCTTGGGCACACGACTCCACTTTAGCACAGATTTTCATCCTCAGACAGATGGGCAATCAGAAAGAGTAATCCAGGTAAATATTGAAACTAAGTGAATTCGTACAAATATTGAACTGAAATGATAATAATAACATTTGATATATGTTAGGTCCTTGAGGATATGCTGAGGAGTTGTATCAGAATTTGCATATATCAATAGCTATCAAGCTAGCATCCAAATGGCCCCGTATGAAGCACTGTATTGGAGGAAGTGTAGAACTCCAG
The DNA here is from genome assembly GCF_030052815.1 of Hevea brasiliensis. Classification (NCBI taxonomy): domain Eukaryota; kingdom Viridiplantae; phylum Streptophyta; class Magnoliopsida; order Malpighiales; family Euphorbiaceae; genus Hevea; species Hevea brasiliensis. Next base: position 92,255,618 of record NC_079493.1, read on the forward strand.
TGTGTTGGACTGAATTGGGTGAAGATAAGCTGGTAGGACCAGACCTGGTGAAACAGACTGAGGAGAAAGTTAAATTGATAAAAGCTAATTTGAAGATTGCCTCGAACAGACAAAAATCCTATACCGACTTAAAGAGAAAATAAATAGAATATGCAGTTGGTGACAAAGTGTTCCTCAAAGTATCACCGTGGAAGAAGGTACTGAGGTTTGGAAGAAAGGGTAAGTTAAGCCCTAGGTTCATTGGCCCGTATGAAGTCATTGAATGTATGGGACTAGTGGCCTATTGGCTAGCTTTACCACTAGAGCTGGATAAGATCCATAATGTGTTTCACGTATCTATGCTGCGGAGATACAGATCAGTTCCTTCACATGTCATCTCCATGGAAGAGATTGAAATTCAACCGGACTTGACATATGAAGAAGAACCCATACTGATCCTGGCTCGGGAAGTGAAAGAATTGAGGAACAAATAAATTCCACTGGTGAAAGTGCTTTGGAGGCACCATAACACCGAGGAGGCAACCTAGGAAAGTGAAGAGATGATGAGGCAACAGTTCCCTCAACTGTTTGCATCAGGTAAATTTCGAGGATGAAATTTAAATTAGAGGGGAAGAGTTGTAATACCCTCACTGTAGCAAGTCCGTACATTCTACTGTTTCGGTGATCAGTGTCGGTCCGGACAGCTAGAATGTCTAGAACTATATCTAGACTAGAGTGAGGAGTCATAAATAACCCAAATAATAATAAGAAAAATCTAAGAAAAATTTTAGAAATAAAACACAACCAAGTTAAATAAGCCGGCGTGTGACACTCCTCACCCGATTACAGTATAGCTGAGCAAGGCATGTCACACTTGGTACCGAAGCACCCTATTTTATCTTACTTTATTCCTTTAAAATTTTGTTCTCATTATATTTTAATATCAATTATTTTTCTATGGAGAAACCAGCAGAGTTTTCCCTGTTTCTATTACCATTTGGCATATTTCACTATTCACCTGCTTGAAATTTTCAATAATATTTTAAAATAAAAATCTCATCATTTCATGCATCATCTATATATTTCAATTCTGTATTCAAATCCATATAATTCATACATATCCAATTGGATACATTCCCATTCATGCTCAACTCATATATGAAAATTTTCAATCTTCATTAATTTACATGATATCAATTTAATCACATATGAATTAACCGATTTATTAATTTACATCACATACCTATTAATTATATTTTCATAATTTACATTACAATACTATAACTAAGCATTTTATACAACATACAAATTATGACCTATATGGGCCCTATCTACATGCATTGCTGAGGAGGTGACAACCTTGAACACTCTGCAGATCAGAACTCCAAAATCTCTGTTTAGTATTCGCTGGGCTTTACCTTCAGTACCTGCGCGAGAAAATAAATCTATCGCGCTAAGCATTGCTGCTTAGTGGTGCAATAATATAACAAAGAAAATAATATATACAAAATACAGATAGAAATAAAACCTAATTTGTGTAATCAAGAATTATTTTCATTTCATATGGAATTCCTAATATTAATTATCTTTTGTCATATTATATTGTTCTTTGGAATTGCTTGTTTCCTAAATTTACTGTAGTGATATACAAAATACGAAATATATTAGTATATTACATTTCTATTCATGTTATTTCAGAAGATGCAGTTGTAATTATTTATATAAAAGATATCTATTTTGTTAATCTTTTTATCCTTTCACTCAACATTTCCTAGGTGTTTGGATCATTTCATAGTAAATAAAATTTTAAAAATAATTCTAGTTTCTTTCTTATTCATTCATTTAATTCACATTATTCTTAACAAATTTTACTACCCAAATAATCTATCATAAGCTGACTAAACTGGATAACGGGTCGTTGGCACTGGACACCGTGGTGCCTCGGGCCGTCATACCATGGGACGCATAACATCAACCATGTATGCAGTCAACATGGCTAAAAAGCCATGATAACACATAATCGGGCATAAAAGCCATGAGTGCAGGCATAAAGCCATGAATGCAGGCATAAAGCCATGAATACAAGCATAAAGCCTTACACAGTACTACTAAAACAATACCCTATTGGCATGCCAATCTATCCAATCTGACACACATGTCTAGGCGATACATGGGCACATAGTACCATTAAGTGTTCATAAGTTTCATTTTTTCATTATAGGTTCTAATTATAATTTCTAGCATTTTAATCTTTTTCATAATAGAAACATAAATCTCTAAGTCTAATATTTACATAATTTATGCATTCATCGTAATTTATATATTTATTATGTTATCCATAATGATCACAATTCAAAACAATGGTTCTTATGTACCATTGTACTCAAAATAATCTTCCTTTCTTTCCTAATGAGAACTCAAGTCCTATTCACACATTTATGTGATTCATTTATTTATTTCAAAATTTATATGAATTATCATTTGTAATTCAAAAGATATCTTTACTTACTAGGTATTTATAATTCCCCTTATTTTCTCTCATGTACCATTTAATATTAATGGGTTTATTATTTCATTATATATTCCATTATATATATTTGTTGTAACATTCTAAACTTTATTTCCTAGTGAAAATACAATATCTAGACTCATTTCAATCTAATGCATATATTCATGAATTTCATTTATATAGTTTACTATTTATCAATCTCACTATCTATTTATCACTTACAATTTCTTATCTAATTTATTACAATAATTTACATGTACCTAGATTCAAGCATATTTATCTGTATTCATAAAAGGAACCTAAGTCTCAAATATTATTTGTACATCATTTACACCTTTAATATTTCATTCATAGTAATTTATAAATCACATTTCAAATTATATTAATAATGTCTCATAAGTTCTATTTGTGATGAGAATAGAAATCCCATCCACCTATTCTCATAATTTGGGTATACATTAAATCCTTTAAGTAAGGTATCATTGACCCTATTAGCAATTTAAGTTTTTGGTAGTTACTATTCACTTGACCATTTCCTTTCAAAGGTTGAATTTTTAATTCATAATATGTACACAAATGTTTGATACATATTTATACCATATTTTGGGTTCTAATTTTGTTGGCATTGATTTCCAATTGCAATTCAAAGCCTCCTAAAAGTATTTTCAAAAATTCAGTTTTTGTGTCCTATGTTTACTGTTCCATTGGTCTAAGCTACAGTGAGAATTTGGCAAATGTTTCTTCACCAAAGTTGTTCCTTTATGTGTCTTCTTTAATTTACTTTTTGAATCACTCCATTTGGAGTTTTGTACCTCAAGTTATGGTCAATTTACCATAACTGGCCAGATTGGTCCTTACCCAAATTTTCTGGGCAAATTTGATTCTGCCAGATTTGGTGTCCTAACTTGGAGTAGCAATTTAAATTGGTTAGGTTCAGAATTTGAGTTTGTGTTCTTCATGAAAGTTGTTCCAAATTGTCTAATCTTTCCATTGATATAAAACTCAGGTTAATTGGATATTTCTATACTGAGTTATGGTCAAATGAACAGATTGGTCACTTTTACCAGGTCCAGAATTGGTTACCCGGATTTGACCAATTTTTAGGGTATCCTAAGTTTGTTTTCTGACCAAAATGCTCTCCGTTTGATAAAATTTTCTAAGCATTTTCTTGGCATTCTAATGCAATCGAAACCTCAATGACTCTTCTCTAGAGTCCAAAAAATTATTTCATGGGATTCCCCTCGGGTTTAGGGTTACTAACTGTGAAGACAGCAACTTCCCGTTAGGGTCACCCATCGTTAGGGTCACCCATCGCTAGGGTACCGGCTCATTTAACTTCATTGTATTTTATTTCTTAAATTTTTCTAAATTTTTCCTTACCATTATTTGGGTTATTTATGACTCCTCGCTCTAGTTTACATATAGTTCCAGTCATTCTAGCTGTCCGAACAGACATTGGTTACCGGAACAGTCGAATGTACGGACTAGCTAAAGTAAGGGTGTTACACGGTGCCCTAGCAATGGGTGACCTAATGGGAAATTATTGTCTTCACAGCTAGAAGCCCTAAACCGGTAGAAAAAATTCATAAAATAATTTTTGGAACTCCAGAAAAGAGTCATTGAGGTTTCAATGGCATTAGAATGCCAAGAAACTGCTTAGAAAAATTTTTATATTGGTACAGACAATTTTAGTCTGTTAAGAAAAACGAAGGGCAATTTGGTCATTTCATCTTCAGAGATGATTTTTGGCCAACTTGTCCAGTTACATAAATAATTATTATGACATAAAATATGAATTAATATTGATAAATATTTTAAAAAAATAAATAAAGAAAGAAGAAAGAAGAAGGACTTTAAACTTAATTATTACATCATCATGATGTGATAAAAATTGTGTTAACCAATCCCAAGCCAACAAATACATTTCTAATACATTAAAAAGGGGAAAAGAAGTCAAAAATGAGAAAAACAAATCTGCCCTCTTCCTTCCTTCTTCAACTGAAACTTTCTCACACTAGAACCTCCATTGAAGCTCACATTTCAAGCTTGATTCCCACTTCATCCCACCACAAAACCCTAACCTTTCTTCATTAAAACTGCTCCTCACACCCTAATTGACCTTTAGGCAGCCATTGAAGGGAGAAATCTTGAAGATTAGCAAGCTCAAGTGGGAGCTCTAACAAGGTTTGTGATCAATTTTCCCTTCTCTCTCTTAATTATACTTAGGTGTTTAATTTAAGTAAGAAATTGTAAGTGAAATGCATGAGAACCCCTTACATGCTTTCCCCCAAATATTGACTGTGACACCCCTTACCCGTCTACAGCATAGCCGACTAAGATATGTCACACAGTGTACTTGAACACCCTATTTTATTTTAATCCTTTTTATCCTTCCTTATTTATTTTTATCATAGTTATGAAGTACAATTGGTGAAGTATAATTTATTTAAGTCATTTATGGAAAACATCAATTTATTTGAGGTTCTGCAAATTTTATAGAAAATCCGGCAGAGTACTAACTAAAAATGGAGAAAACAGTTCTTCGGAACCTGTGAAAAATACTTCCAAAATTTTCAATCAATCCCAAACTCCATCTCATCAACAAAATCTCAATATTTTTCAACAACATTTCCATTTCTCAATCATTCATTTCATATGATATTTATGTAAAAGTCATCAATAAATATTCACTTGTTCATTCATAAACACAATTTTCACTATTTACATCAATACCAAAATACATTACATAAGTCTTAATTACACATGAAAAAAATAAAAGTTAATTACAAAGTACCCAAAATGAAACCTAGTGTCCTACCAATGCACTGACGTCGGTGAGGTGACACGGACACTATGCAGAGCTGCAGAAGGTCTCACCCAGTCTGTGGTATACTGAGCTCTCTATCGGTCTCTCCAGAACCTACGAGTGGCAAAAAGCAATGCACTAAGCAATAATGCTTAGTGGTGCCAATAATAGAATAAAAAAAATAATAGAAAATAAATATGCAGTACATGTTCTGATGTCTTATGCAGACAATTTTTCAATCATTATTGGTAATCTTATTTATTATGTACTTATTATATTCATAATTTCATTAAATTTATCCATTTTCATTTTTTTTTGTTGCCCAAGTAATCTATACTGGATGACTAGACTGGATAAACGGATAAACTGGCACTGGGTATCAAGTACCTCGGGCCGATACACCATCGGTCACATATGTATCTCCCGGTGTGCAACAGAACAGCTAATGAGCTGTAATAACATTAGGCACAAGGCCAAGTCTCAACATAATGTCAGAATGGCTAAAAGCCATAAAATCATAGAATGGCATAATGTCATGTGCAGTACTGCTAACTGAACCCCATTGGCATGCCAACCTATCCAAACCAATCTTGCTAGGTGTACTAGGGCATGTTACACTTTTAAATTGTACAATTCTTGAAATTTAAGTTTAGGTGTTACTATTCATTTCATTAGTCAACTAAAATGTTGACTTTTGTATAGAAAATAGGTACATTGGTTCTAATACTCCCAACATACCACGTTTTGCATTCTAAAATTGTGACACCCCTTACCCGTCTACAGTGTAGCCGAGCAAGTTATGCCACTCAGTGTGTCGGAACACTAATTCATGTTTCAATTTCAATTAATCTCTTTTAATTCACTTATCTATAATTTTTGATAAATCTAAATTTTTCCGCAAATTTTATAGAAAATCCGGCAGAGTGCCGGCTATAAATTGGAAAAACAGTTCTTCTGAACCTGTTAAAAACACTTCCAATAATATCATCACATTATTCTCAATCAACCTCCAATATATTCTCAACAATTTCTCAATTCACTTCAGTATCTCAAAAATTTAATTCAATTCAAAACACAATCAACTCAATAAAAAAAATGCTCAATTTATAACTGAACATGTTTCATAGATATTTACATCAAAAGCCTAATTACATGAATTTATAATATACATTACAGAAGGTTACAAAATACAAAATATCAAAATATCAAAATATCAAAATGGCCTAAGGTCCTACCAAATGCACTGCAATGTGAGGTGACTCTGAACTCTGAGTGCAGATATGAAGGCTCACCCTGTGTGAGGTCTGCTGGACTCCCCAGCTATGTCTCTAGTACCTGCGCGTGGCAAACACGCTAAGCAATTCTGCTTAGTGGTGACCATATAAAATAAAATAAAATAAAATAAAATAAAATAAAATAAAACATGTGTACAGAATGTATGTTTATATTTTTGGGTGAACTAAGTCTCAAATGGTTATTGCAATATTATTCAATTGAAGTTTGGTAAGATTTATTAATACTGCCCGAGTAACCTATACTAGTTGACTGGACTGGATAAACGGGTAAACTGGTACTGGGTACTAAGTACCTCGGACCATCACACCATCGGTCACATTGTGTCTCCCGGTGTGCAACAGAACAGCTAATAAGCTGTGATAATTATCGGGGATTAAATCCGAGTATAATAACTCATTATCATAGCCAAAGGCTATTATGTCACAGAATGGCATGGGAAGCCATGAAATACAGAATGGCATAAAGCCATATGCGATCGCTAATAGAACCCTATTGGCATGCCAACCTATCCAAACCAATCACATTAGGCCTACTAGGGCATTTAACACTTTTAATTTGTGTAATTCTTTGAAATTGAAATTTTTATGACCACTATTCATTTCATTAGTCAACCAAAATGTTGACTTTTGCATTGACAATAGGTAAATTAGTTTAAATATCATCAACATACCACATTATGCATTTTAAACTTGTTGGTATTGGTTGCCAATACCATTTCTAAGCTTAATGTGAATTGGACAAAATTTTCAGTTTTCAAGGCTTAGGTTTACTGTTCCATTAGTCACTTTTGCAGTGGGAATTTGGAAAAATGCTCAACATGAAAGTTGTTCCTCATTTTGTCTAGTTGAATTTCTTTTTTTGAATCACTCCATTTGGAGTTGTGTAGCTCAAGTTATGGCCTAAAAACCATAACTGGCCGGAATGGGCAGATTCCAAAAATCTGGGCAAAACTGGTTCTGCCAGATTTGGTAACCTAAGTTTGGTTGGCAATTTGACTAAGTTATGGTCATAATTTGGGTCAAGTTTCTTCATAAAAGTTGTTGGTCTATATGTTACCTTGTTGCTGGTAAAATTTCAGGTCAATTGGACCTTACTACATTGAGTTATGGCCAAATGACCAAATACTGTTCATTTGGTCATTTTGGCCAGGCAGATTGCAGGTTACCCGGATTAGGGCAAACTTTTGGTCAAGTTGGTTTGGTTTTCTGGGCATGGTTTCTTCATCAAAGTTGTGTCATTATGTGTCTAGTTTTATGTCCAATTGGCCAAACACCAATTGAACCTCTAAAATTCAAGTTATGGCTGTCCAAACAGGCTGGACTCACAGCCAAACCTGCAGGTCACACAAGGCAGCCACCCATACACAAATGCCAAGCCTCAACTCACCTTATTCCCTCCTCACACACATTCAAATGGTCACTAATTGACCATTACAATGTTCATATACCATTTCATGAGCAAACCCTAAAATTGTTCAAGTGTCCAATTTTTTTTTCATGTTCATACATGCACAAATCTTGCATTTCACCTACTTAACTATGTTCAATCACCCATCCACTATCAAAGGCTGCTCATAACTATTTTGCTATCAAGCAAAATCATCAAACCCTAACTAACCCTAGCTGCTGAAATTTGTGAGGTGCACATACACACATTTTTGTGTTATTTTCTTATAATTCCTACACCATTCATGCCATTGAACATGAATTAAAGCAAAAGGAACAAGAATTGGACACTAACCTTGAATGGAGCAGAATTTCAAGCTACCCAAACTTCTTTTTTTCTTCCTCTTTTGGCTGCCTAGAGGTTGCTCAAGTTGCTAGGTTAATTTTTTGTGAAGCTAGGTTAGGGTTTCAAGTGAAATTTGGTGAGCTAATGAAGCTTTGGGGTGTTTTAATGGAGGTTTGGGTGGGAGGAGAGGGAAACGGCTGTTTGGAGAAGGAGATGGTTGCTGACTTTGTTTTAATTTTTTGTTGTATTCTTTTCCCCTTTTATTAGTTAATTTAAATGTTTGTTAAATGTGATTGGTGGAATTTGCTGATGACATCATAATATGTCATAAATGGGCCTTTTATCTCATTTCCTATTCTTTTCTTCTCTACTTATTTTCAATTTAATTTTTTAGCAATATTTATTCACATTTTATGTCATAATTATTATTTACTTAACTGGACAAGTAGGTCAAAAATCACCTCTGAAGGCAAAATGCCCTCCGTTTGGCTTAACGGGCCAAAATTGTCTGTACCGATTGAAAAATTTTTTCCATGTATTTTCTTGGCAATCTAATGCCATAATAACCTCAATGACCCTTCTCTGGAGTCCCAATAATTATTTTATAATTTTTCTCCTGGGTCTAGGGCTCCTAGTTGCGAGAATCGCAACTTCTCACTAGGTTACCCATCGCTAGGGCACCCGCTCATTTAACTTGGTTGTATTTTATTTTTAAAATTTTTACTAAATTTTTCTTATTAATATTTGAGTTAATTATGGTTCCTCACTTTAGTTTAAATATTTTTCCGGACGTTCTAGCTGTCTGGACCGACATTGGTCACCGGAGCAGTAGAATGTACGGAGTTGCTACTGGGAGGGTGTTACAAAAATTGTTGGTAGTGGTTGCCAATACCATTTCTAAGCTTAGTGTTAGTTATTCAAAATTTTCAGATTTCAAGCCTCATATTTACTGTTCCATTGGTCATTTGTACAGTAGGAATTTAGTAAAATTATCTTCATGAAAGTTGTTCCTTATTTTGTCTAGTTATATTTTCTTTTTTGAATCACTTCATTTGGAGTTTTTTAGCTCAAGTTATGGCCTAAACACCATAACTAGCCGGATTGGACAGAATCCAAAATTCTAGGCAAAACTAGTTCTGCCAGATTTGGTAACCTAAGTTTGGTTAGCAATTTGACTAGGTTATGATCAGAATTTGGATTTTTATTCCTCATGAAAGTTGTAGATCTATGTCTCAGATTTCTGCTGGTAAAATTTCAGGTCAATTGGGCCTTTCTACACTAAGTTATGACTAAATGAATAAATACTATTCATTTGGTCATTTTGCCTAGGCAGAATGCAAGTTACCCAGATTAGGGCAATTTTTAAGCCAACTTGGTTTGGTTTTCTAGGTAGGGTTTCTTCACCAAAGTTGTGCCATTATGTGTTTAGTTTCATGTCCAATTGGCCTTACACCAATTGAACCTCTACAACTCCATATATAGCTACCCAAACCTGTTGGACTTATGCTCACTCCTGCAGGTCAGCCAAGGTAGCTCACCCATACATAATTGCTAAGCCTCAACTCACTTCATTTCCTCATCATACACATTCAAATGGTCACTAATTGACCATCACAAGGTTAATGAACCATCACATGAGCAAACCCTAACTAACCTTAGCTGCCTAAACTTGTAGGGTGCACACACACACTTGTTTGTTTCATTTTCTTACATTTCCTACACATATCATGCCATTAAACATGAATTAAACTAAAAATAGCAAGAGTATGGTCACTTACAACTTGGAGCAGAATTTTCTCCCTTCACAAACTTCTTTTTCTTGGCTTTTCTTGGTAGCCAAACACCTTGCCAAGTTGTGTAAACAAGTTTTGTTGAAGTGGACTTAAGGTTCAGGGGAGTAGAATCAAGGTTTGGGAAGAGGTGTGGAAACTTCTTCAATGGAGAAAGGGAAATGGGCAGCCGGCTGGTTGAGGAAGAAGAGATGAATCTGATTACTTTTTTTAATTTTGGTCTCAATTATCCCTTTTTAATAAGTTAGCTTAATTGTGATTAGTGGGGATGGTTTAAATGACATAAGCATGAGGTAAAAATTCACATTTAACTCATTTTCTCTTCTTTTCTCCTCTACTCATTTTCAATTTAATTTTTAGCAATATTTATTTACATTTTATGTCATAATAATTATTTACTAAACTGGACAAGTCGGCCAAAAATCACCTCTGAAGGCAAAATGACCAAAATGCCCTCCGTTTGGCTTAACAGACCAAAATTGTCTGTACCAATTGAAAATTTTTTCTAAGCATTTTCTTAGCATTCTAATGCCTTAGAAACCTCAATGACTCTTCTCTAGAGTCTCAAAAATTATTTTATGAATTTTTTCTCTGGTCTAGGGATCCTAGTTGCGAGAACCGCAACTTCCCACTAGGTTACCCATCGCTAGGGCACCGGCTTATTTAACTTGGCTGTATTTTATTTCTAAAATTTTTTCCTAAATTTTTCTTATTAATATTTGAGTTAATTATGGTTCCTTATTTTAGTTTAAATATTTTTCCGGATGTTCTAGCTATCCAGACCGACACTGGTCACCGGAACAGTAGAATGTACGGAGTTGCTACAGGGAGGGTGTTACAACTCTTCCCCTCTAATTTAAATTTCGTCCTCGAAATTTACTTGATGCAAACAGTTGAGGGAACTGTTGCCTCATTGTCTCTTCACTTTCCCAAGTTGCCTCCTCGGTGTTGTGGTGCCTCCAAAGCACTTTCACTAGTGGAATCTGCTTATTCCTCAACTCTTTCACTTCCCGAGCCAGGATCCGTATGAGTTCTTCTTCATATGTCAAATCCGGTTGTACTTTAATTTCTTGCATGGAGATGACATGTGAAGGATCTGAGCGGTATCTTCTTAGCATAGATACGTGGAATACATTGTGGATCTTGTCCAGCTCTGGTGGTAGAGCTAGCTTGTAGGCCACTGGACCCACACGTTCAATGACTTCGTATGGGCCAATGAACCTAGGGCTTAACTTACCTTTTCTTCCAAACCTTAGTACCTTCTTCCACAGTGACACCTTGAGGAACACTTTGTCGCCAACCGCATATTCTATTTCTTTTCTCTTCAGGTCGGCATAGGATTTTTGTCTGTCTGAGGCAACCTTCAGATTGGCTTTGATTAGCTTTACCTTCTCCTCAGTTTGTTTCACCAGGTCTGGCCCTACCAGTTAATCTTCGCTTAATTCAGTCCAGCACACTGGAGTTCTACATTTCCTCCCATACAATGCTTCATACGGGGCCATTTGGATGCTAGCTTGGTAGCTATTATTTTATGCAAATTCTACCAGTGGGAGGTATCTATCCCAATTTCCCTCAAACTCAATGACACAACTCCTCAGCATATCCTCAAGGACCTGCCATATATTTCATTTTATTATTATCATTTCAGTTTAATATTTGTATTAGTTCAATTGGTTTCAATTGTTTACCTAGATTACTCTTTCTAATTGCCCATCTGTCTGAGTATGGAAAGCTGTGCTGAAGTGGAGTTGTGTACCCAAGGATTCATGCAATTTCTTCCAAAATCTCGATGTAAACCTTGGGTCTCAATCAGATATGATGGAAAGTGAAATTCCATGCAGTCTAACTATCTCACTGATATATAATTCTACTAACTTCTCCAGTGAGCAGTCAGTCCTAACTAGCAGAAAGTGTGTTGACTTCGTTAATCTATCTATTGTCACCCATACTGCATCATGCTTCTTCTGGGTGAGAGGTAGACCACTTACAAAATCCATGGTGACCTGATCCCATTTTCATTCAAGTATGCGTATAGGCTGTAGCAAACCCAATGGAACTTGATGTTCTGCCTTGACTTGCTGGCATATCAAGCATTTAGTCACATAGTCAGCTATGTCCTTCTTCATACCAGGCCACCAATACTGAAGCTTCAGATTATGATTCATTTTTGTACTTCCTGGGTGCACAGCATAAACACTGGTGTGTGCCTCTTTTAGAATACTGGCCTTCAATTCCCTATCAATTGGTACACATAATCTTCCTTTGTAGTACAGACACCCATCTGTTTTCACTTCATAGTCAGTTTCTATCCCTTCTAGGATTTTGCTCATAATAGCCTCTAGCTTCTCATCTACCTTCTGCCCATCTAAAATCTGCTGTAGCAGGTTTGGCCTCACTTGCAACTCAGCCAAAATAGCTCCATCTTGAGCCAAAGATAGATGGGCATTCAATGATCTCAAAGCTGTGATGGATTTTCTACTCAAAGCATTAGCAACTACATTTGCCTTCCCAGGATGATAGTCAATTACACAATCATAGTCCTTCAGGAACTCAATCCATTGCCTCAGTCTAAGGTTGAGCTCCTTCTGGGTTGGCAAGTATTTCAGACTTTTGTGGTCTGTGTAAATGTAGCACTTTTCACCATACAAGTAGTGCCTCCATATCTTCAGTGTGAAGATAATTGCTACAAGTTCTAGATCATGGGTAGGGTAATTCTGTTCATGTGGCCTTTGCTGCCTGGAAGCATAGGCCACCACCTTCCCCTCTTGCATCAATACACACTCTAACCCATTGTGAGAGGCATCACTGTAGATCACAAAGTCCTTTCTCGATACTGGCTGTGTTAACACTGGTGCCTCTCTCAACATAGCCTTCAACTTCTCAAAACTGATCTGACACTTATCATTCTAGTCAAATCTGACATTCTTGTGTAATAACTTGGTCATTGGAGCAGCTATTAAGGAAAATCCCTTCACAAATCTTCTATAATACCCAGCTAGCCCCACGAAACTTCTGACCTCAGTTGTATTTCTGGAAGGCTTCCATTCCATCACTGCTTCTATTTTCTTGGGATCCACCTTAATCCCATCAGCTGATACTATGTGTCCAAGGAATGCAATCTCATTCAACCAGAAGTCACACTTGGACAACTTAGCATACAGCTTCTTTTCTCTCAGGGTTTGCAGAACAATCCTTAAATGCTCATCATGTTCTTCCCTGGTCTTGGAATACAGCAAAATATCATCAATAAAGACCACTATGAACCGATCTAGGTATGGATGAAAGATACGGTTCATAAGGTCCATGAATGCTGCTGGTGCATTTGTTAGGCCAAAGGGCATCACCAGGAACTTATAATGCTCATACCGGGTCCTGAATGCAGTCTTTGGCACATCTGCATCCTTCACCCTTAGCTGATGATACCCTGATCTGATATCAATTTTGGAAAATACTCCTGCTCCCTTCAACAAAACAAACAGATCATCAATTTTAGGCAACGAATATTTGTTCTTCACTGTCACTTTATTCAACTGCCAGTAATCGATGCATAATCTCAAAGTCCCATCCTTCTTTTTCACAAATAGCACTGGAGCTCCCCCATAACTGTGATCTCATTACCCTTAGGAGTTTTCAATGAGATCCTCTTCAACTTACAATCAACCATTGCCTGATAACGTGATAACCAGTCCATTCCCAAAACCACGTCAAACTCATGGAAAGGCAACTCAATCAGGTCTGTCAAGAATTCATACCTCTGAATCCTTAACGGGCAACCTTTGTACACTTTGTTCACCACTACACTATGGCCCAATGGATTAGTGACCAGGATGTCTTGGTTGTCACACCCTACCCCTTTGTAAGGCATAACATGATCCCGTAGTATACCTAATGAATTACCAACTTCGTCTACTGATAACCCATTAAATACAATACAAGGGATTTTAAAACTTTTCTTACTTCTTTTTACAGTGGTGAGCACTATTTACAGGTGTTAAAAATTTTTTTGAACTTAAGTGAAAGAGCTAACACATTTGAATTATTAGGAATTTCTGTAAAAATTTTGGCGGAGTACCCTCTGTATTTTGAATAAAACAGTTCTTCAAAAATCTGTAAAAAGTACTTCAAATATTTTTCTCAATCTCAACTCCAAAATTTAATCAGCACAATATATTTCTCAACTCAAATCCACAATAACTTTTCAATATTTCTAACGGATGAGATAAAAGAAATATAGTACAAATTTTACAAGTCAAAATAACTCATAATTTATTTTACAACTTCAATGTACAATTTTAATTTACAATTGCTCAAAATCAAGAACAATATATACATACAGTGAACATACATTACAATACAAAATGCTAAATGTGGTATACTCAATATACCCGATGATCTCTCACTGAATGCACTAGCAGCCTAGTCTGCTGCCCTGTCCGTCTGTCTACCTGCGACAGCAATGAAAAGCTATCGCTGAGACAATGTCTCAGTGGTGCACAACATTAACCAAATCCAACTTTAAATCACAAATCATAAGTCATATAAATAGTGAATACTTAAACCATAGTTAAATTCAAGACAATGAATGTCATAAAGAATTTAAACTCCATTTCACAATTTATCAAAGCTCATAATAACACAATTTAGTCAAATAATTTAAGAACACAGTGTTGCCAATTCATACACAACTTAAGCCATGACACAAATTTTCGATCAATGCCCCGTTGTACACCACGATAAAGCAATCTACAACCCCACTAATCGAAATCAATGAGGGAGGAAGCTAGCTATATAATGAGTACTCATCCGATCTCGACCTCAACTGGTAAGCCAGAGAGGGAGGAAAATAAACGATATCAACCCCATAAATGGAGGAGGAATAATGTGATACTGTCATGCTAAGTGTGAACACAAAATCAATTCCAAACATTTTATTCAAATGATTCGTGAGAAATCCAATAATTTCCAAAGTCATAATTTCATTCACAAGATGGCAACACAATTCATAATTAACTTCAATTTTCACAAATCACACTAAATCAATTTTTCCATAGTTTCAAACCATTTACAATGCTTTTCAAGCAATAAGTATCCATTCAAACACATTTCCATAATTGAAAACAATAATATACAAATAGTCATAATTTATTTCAATTGAAAAATTCAAAAGAAATAACTATTGTGCACAAACCTCTGATAACTGTCTCCTAGCCGTGACTCAGTGTTTCCTTTCCTTTCCCTGAGTCTTTGCTAACTGAGAAACACAATTTGAAGTGTTTCAGTACTCATTTAAACTGTCTCTAACGATAATGCTTGATAATTAATTCACTAAATTCTATTATTTGCTTAGTCAACCTAATATGTCGACCCTCGATGCATTCTAGGTAAATTAGGTTTTAATGTTACTAATATGTCACATTCAATAGTCTTTTAGGGTTGGTACATTTTACCAAATTCATTTCCATGTATATTGTGTTTTCTTGCAATTTGTTGGATTTCGGGATACTAGATTGACCTAGCCGGACGACCTAGTTCCCTCAGTTTTCGGATTTTGGTCAAAACCACAAACTTGTAGATCTATGTCTTATTGAATGCGGGGCAAAATTTCAAGTCATTCTGAGTTATGTAGACCAAGTTATGGTCATTTTACTATTGCTGGTCAAAATGCATCAAAATTGGTCACTTTAGGTCATTTTAGGTTCGGCCAGTTTTTGGACCCGAACTTGTGCAATCTGTTTGACTTGCTTATGGTCATTTATGGGATTTGGTGTCTTCATAAGACTTGTAGATATAGGTCTTAACTATTCATGGTCAAAATTTCAGGTCAATTGGACCTGTTTTGAGTGAGTTATGGTCTAAACACTAACTGCTGCCCAAATGGTCAATTTTCAGGCCTTAATTGCACTAATCCGGATTTGGTCATTTTTCAAGTTACCTTACAAGCAGAATTTTGGTAAGCTTCCTTCATGAAAGTTGGCACATTTTGTGCCTAGTTTCACCTCCAATTGGTCTCATACCAATTGGAGCCACACACTTAAGGTTCTAGGCCCAAAACATAAACTGCCCTATTGCATTTTGTTCATACTCACAAAGGTCACTTTTAACATTTACCAAACTATAGATTCATGCCAATTTTGGTTTGTACCATAACCTAAACATATTTCACAACATATTGTTGGTCATTTTGGCAGCTTACAATCACACTCAACATGCACCATATAGTGCAGAATTTTTCAAGCTCAATTACAACAATTCAATCACCTAACCATAACAAATAACTTCTCCACTATCTTAACATATAACTTCACCACTAACTTACATACACATTTGGCAAACTTTAGGACCAAAATTCATCAAACAACTTCATGAATTCCAGCATTCTTCAAGAAGTTAACAAGCTTCCGAATTGTAAAGCCTCCCATAATTGCTTTCAAGCTCAATTTTTCACTTGGTCCAACATCACATATACATGAAGTTAACTTACTAAAATCTTAAATCACATTAGTCAACATTAATTCTCCACAATACATGTAAGAATAGTTCATTTAGTATGCAATTCCATGGCTGTCCATTTAGGCAATCACGCATAAAATTTCAAACTCAACATAATTTCCAACTCAAGTGCTCAACTTTAACATACACCAATAATTAACCTACTAAAACTTTTATTTACTTTAATTAACATCAATACCCATCAATTTCATGTGAAAATAATTCAACCTCTTTAATTACCATGGCTGCCTAAACTAGTACATAATAATAACTCACCAAAACCTCAAAATTTCTTCATCAATTTGTTTATCTCAAGCTTCCCATAAACTTTACTTAAGAAAGAAAGCAATTTAAACACTTACCTATTGTTGGGGTTTGTTAAATCTTCACCAAAATCTCTTGAATTTAGTATCAATTTCTTCCTTGTGATGTGGGGATCAAAATTAATGAAGTGACTTTGGTGTTTGAGTTGGAAATGGTAGAGGTTTAGGAAGCTTTCACAATTTTGGCTATGGAGGTTTTGAAGGATTTCATTTAGGCATGGAGGAGGTGAAGGTTGAAGATGAAGTGCTTATTGGACATACACATGTCCCTTAGTGCTTTTATACCTCCACTCACTCTTAGTTTAATTAATTAAATAATCAAGTTTTCATTTTCCCTCATTAAGCTTCTCATTTTTGTTATTTACATTAGATACCACTAATTTAATTTTTCATGACATTTTCCAAGTGTAATATCATATATTTTTAATGGACATTTAGGTCAAAAGACAACTCGGAGTGTCAAATGACCACAATGCCCCAGTTCGGGTTGCATTCCCCATTTTTTAGTAACACCTATTTTGTCCGTTTTTTGATTTCTCACTTTTCTTTGTACTAATTAATTAATTTTTCTTTGATATTTCTAATGGTATTTATACTTCAATAGGTGTCTATTTAAGTCCTAAAAATATTTTCCAGGGTTTCCCGCGGTCCAGGGCTAGTCAACGGTCTACGCCGTGCCTTCCCGGTGCGGTCACCCATCGCTAGGGTTCTCGGCTCGCTTAACTTGGTTACATTTCTTTGCTATTATTTTTCCTTTTTTTTTCTTGTATTTTCTTTTCTTGTATTTCATTATTTTATATCTCCTCACTCATATCGAAGTGTAGTTCTAGGCATTTTAGCTGTCCGGACAACAATGGTCACCGGAACAGTAGAACGCACTACCGAACATAGGGGTGTTACAATTCTTCCCCCCTTAAAATAAAAATTGTCTCGAAATTTTACCTGACATTAGTCTCTGAACAGCTGTGGGTGTTGTCTCCTCATATCCTCTTCACGTTCCCAAGTAGCTTCCTGGCCTAAATGATGGTTCCACAACACTTTAACCAGGTGTATCTGTTTGTTCCTCAGCTGCTTCACCTCATAAGCCAAAATTTCTATGGGTTCTTCCTCATAGGAGAGGTCTGGATTTACCTCAATCTCTTCAACTGATAGTACATGAGATGGGCCTGATCTGTACCTCCTTAACATGGACACATGGAAGACACTGTGTATCCTTAATAACTCCGGAGGTAATGCCAACCGATATGCCAAAGGACCCACTCTTTCCATAACCTCATATGGTCTGATGAAACGAGGACTCAGTTTCCCCTTTCTGCCAAATCTCATAATCCTCTTCCAAGGAGAAACTTTGAGGAATACCTTATCACCCACTGCATATTCAATATCTCTTCTCTTCAGATCAACATAGGACTTCTGACGGTCTGATGCAGCCTTGAGTCTATCTCTGATCAATCTGATCTTTTCCTCTGTCTGCTGAACAATTTCTGGCCCAATCATCTTCCTTTCACCTACTTCATCCCAACATAAGGGAGTTTTGCACTTTCTGCCATACAAAGCTTCATATGGAGGCATCCCAATGCTTGATTGGTAGCTGTTGTTATAAGCAAACTCAATCAAAGGCAAGTGTGTGTCCCAACTACCTTCAAACTCAATCACACAAGCCCGTAGCATATCCTCCAAAATCTGAATAACCCTTTCGGGTGGCCATGCAATGCGTGGGTGGAATCTTGTCTTTGAAGTTCAATCTAGTTCCTAGGGCTCTCTGAAGACTACCCCAGAATCTAGAAGTGAACCTAGGATCTCTGTCAGACACAATTGATACTGGCACTCCATGCAATTTCACAATCTCATATATGTACAATCTAGCCAATCTTTCCAGGCTATAGTCCATCCGACGGCAAAAAGTGCGGACACTGGTCACCACAACTATAACCCATACTGCATCATGACTATTCTGTGTCCTTGGAAGTCCTGTAACAAAATCCATAGTTATTCGTTCCCATTTCCACTCTGGTACTGGCAAAGGATGTAACAAACCAGCTGGAACTTGATGTTCTGCCTTTACTTGCTGACAAGTTAGGCATTTAGAAACAAATTCGGCTATATCCCTCTTCATACCCATCCACCAGTAATTCTCTTTCAGCCCTCTGTACATTTTAGTTCCACTAGGGTACATAGCAAAAGGAGACTCATGTGCTTCCTTCATAATGATCTGTCTCAATTCCACATCACTAGGAACGCACATTCTGCCCTGATGTAGCAATAAACCATCATCTCTCACAGAGAATTTAGGTTTCTTGCCCTGCTGGACTTCTTTCAGCAGCTTTTGATATTTTTCATCACTCTGAGCAGCCATTCTGATCTGATCAATCAATATTGGCTGTACATGCCATGCAACTACTGTCTGTCCCTCATCATCAATCTCTAAACTGGCATGCTGTGCTTTCAATTCATATACCATGGATAAAGGAGAAACTCTGAGACTTGCCATAGTCTTGCAACTTAAGGCGTCAGCCACCACATTTGCTTTCCCTGGCTAATAGTCTATTAAACAATCATAGTCTTTAATCAGTTCTAACCATCTCCTCTGCCTCAAATTCAATTCCTTCTGGGTGCCCAAGTACTTTAAGCTCTTGTGATCTGTGTAAATGTAGCATTTCTCCCCATACAAATAGTATCTCCAAATCTTAAGAGCAAAAACAATAGTTGTTAGCTCCAAATCATGTGTTGGGTAGTTCCTCTCATGCGGTTTCAGCTGGCGTGATGCATAAGCAATGACATTCTGATCTTGCATTAGTACACAGCCTAACCCATTATAAGAAGCATCACTATAAACTGTGTACTCTTTACCCGGAGTAGGTAAAGTAAGGACTGGAGCTTCAGTCAAACACCTATTCAACTCATTAAAACTTTGCTGGCATTTATCTGTCCACTGAAATTTTACATCTTTCCGAAGCAGCTTGGTCAGTGGAAAAGATAACATAGAAAACCCCTTCACAAACTGACAGTAATATCCAGCTAAACCTAAAGTCGCGAATTTACGTGATGTTTAGCGGCTTCCAATTAAGGATAGCTTCTACCTTGCTGGAATCTACCTTGATCCCTTCAGCTGACACAACATGTCCCAAAAAGGAGATTTCTTTCAGCCAAAATTTACATTTCGACAATTTGGCGTATAGCTGCTTCTCCCTTAAGGTTTACAGTACAATCCGCAGATGTCTGTCATGCTCCTCTGCATTCCTCGAATATATCAAAATGTCATCAATAAACACCACCACAAATTGATCGAGATATGGTCTGAAGATAGTGTTCATCAGATCCATAAAAGCAGCTGGAGCATTTGTTAACCCGAATAGCATTACTAGAAACTCATAGTGGCCATACCGAGTTCTGAAAGCAGTTTTTGGAATACTCTGCTCTTGCACCTTCAACTGATAATAACCAGATCGCAAATTAATTTTGGAGAATATAGCTGCACCCTTCAACTGATCAAACAGATCATCAATGCGAGGCAATGGATAACTATCCTTTATTGTCACCTTATTCAACTGCCGGTAGTCAATACATAAGCGAAGAGTGCCATCTTTCTTCTTAACAAACAATACTGGCACTCCCCAAGGTGACACACTAGGGCGGATAAAGCCCTTTTCAAGTAGTTGTTGCAACTGTATCTTTAACTCCTTCAACTCTGCTGGTGCCATTCTATATGGTGTTATGGAGATTGGATCCATACCAGGCATAACATTAATTTCAAACTGCACTTCTCTTTCCGGAGGTAATCCTGGCAATTCATCAGGAAACACATCTAGAAAGTCATATACTGTAGGGATGTCCCTCAATGCTGGACTCCCCATTTGGGTGTCTACCACATAAGCCAAGTATGCTTCACACCCCTTTCTGATCATTTTTCTGGCTAGTGCAGCCGAAATGATGTTTGATGGCAATAGCTGCCTCTCCCCATGTATTACCACATCACTGTACTGAGGGAGACCAAAAGTAACTGTCTTCAGCCTACAGTCAATCATGGCATGATGCCTGGCTAACCAATCCATGCCCAAGATGATATCATAATCTCTGAAGGGCATTTCAATGAAATCAGACAGAAAAGTGTGTCCTTGGATCACCAAAGGACAATCTCTATACATTCTATTAACCCTAACCTCCTGTCCTAGCGGACTTGTTACTAGCACCTCAAAGTCCATTTTTGTACATGGAACAGCAATGCAATCAATGATGCTAGCACTCACATACGAATGGGTAGAACCCGGATCAAATAACACAAACACATCTTGGTTAAAAGTTGAGAAGGTACCAGCCACAACATCAAATGTCTCGGCCTCTTCTCTCTGTCTCATTGCGTAGACTCTGACTGGAGCACTGTCTTGCTCTGATTGATTCACTATGTCTTGGCTGCCTGCTAGGCTACCTCTATCCCTGCCTCTACCTCTGTTGGGTGGTTGTGAACTTCTGGTTACAGGGCTCTGAACTGACCCTTCTGCAGTAGTAGGAGGTGGTCCAACTCTACGAGTACTGGTGCAGTCCTTGGCAAAGTGTCCTGTGCCTCCACAGTTATAACAGGCTCCAATAGCCTTGTAGCATATCCCACTATGATATCTTTCATAAGTTTCACATTGGCGGGAAGGGTAGGAACCTCTGGTACTCTGCTGACCAGATAGAGGAGGTTTCTGTCCTGAATATCTTCCCCTACTAGACTTCTTGCCACCTCTGCTGTGTCCCCCATGGTTCTTCCTCTTTCCAAGGTGGGACCACCTGGAACTCATTCTCTGATTTTCCCTTTTTCTCTGTCTTCTCTGATTTCTTTTTCTCAGGAGCTGCTTCAGATTCAATTATTTCTAACTCTAGTGCTTGAGAAATAAGTTCAGAGAAGTTAGTGTGTTTGAATCCGACTACTTGTAATCTGATACTGGGCTTCAAGCCGGTTTCAAACCTCTTGCATCTCTCCCTGCTGGTAGAAAGTAGACTTACTGCATAATGGCTCAGGCGGGAAAATTCCCTTTCATATTCAGCCACTGATCTACTCCCCTGTTTCAGGCTTAGAAATTCTTGCAGTTTCTGGTCTACATAAGCATCAGGGACATATTTTTGTCTAAATTCCCTGAGAAAGTCATTTCATGTTAGCACTGCAGGTTCTACCAGACTGTGGGGAATGGTTTTTCACCAGTCATAAGCATCCCCCTGTAGCAAAGATACTGAGTATTCAAATCTAAGCTCCTCTATGCAGTGCAGTTTCTTGAATAACCTATCCATCCTCTCTAGCCACTGTTCTGCCTCTAGAGGATCTATTGTCCCCTTGAACTCTGTAGCCCCATATTTCATCAATTTGTCATACTGTCTAGCAGAAGACTGTGGTTGTACCACTGGTGTCTGTATTGGGACTTGAGTAGGCACATTACCAGCCATTTGTTGGAACATTGCAACCATCTGTGAAGGCGAGTAGGAAATCGCAGATCTTGTGGGGACTGGTGCTGCTGAACCACTGACATTGTGTAGGGCTGGGGCATCCCCTTGCACCTCAGCCTCTACCGATTGATCTACTGAACGATCACCCTCTTCCATAGTCAATGCGAGGATTTTAGACCTCCTGAACAAATAACACAAGGAGATTTACTCCCGTTAGTGCATATTTATAATGTAATGTATTGTATGTGTCAAACAATGATATTGAGCAGTTGTACTATGAAGAAAGAATATTCAAGTTACAGGTGAAAACAGAATTTTAAAAACTAGCTCTGATACCACTAAAACATGTCACACCCTACCCCTTTGTATGGCATAACATGATCCCGTAGTATACCTAATGAATTACCAACTTCATCTACTGATAACCCATTAAATACACTACAAGGGATTTTAAAACTTTTCTTACTTCTTTTTACAGTGGTGAGCACTATTTACAGGTGTTAAAAATTTTTTCGAACTTAAGTGAAAGAGCTAACACATTTGAATTATTACGAATTTCTGTAAAAATTTTGGCGAAGTACCCTCTATATTTTGAATAAAACAGTTCTTCAAAAACCTGTAAAAAGCACTTCAAATATATTTCTCAATCTCAACTCCAAAATTTAATTAACACAATATATTTCTCAACTCAAATCCACAATAACTTTTCAATATTTCCAACGGATGAGATAAAAGAAATATAGTACAAATTTTACAAGTCTGAGGTAGACCTTTGAACTTCTTCCCGGGTGCAGGAGATAAACTATACTAGCCCGAGCCCCTCTTCTGCTGTCTCTCTCTTCTGGTCTATTCACTTATTCTAACCTTTTCAACTTTTATAGCAGCTTCCACTAACTTGGTAAAGTCTGTGATTCCCAAGGAAGTGATCATGATCTTTATATTATCATTTAATCCCTCTTTAAATCTCTTACACCTTTTGTAACACCCTCCCGGTAGCAACTCCGTACATTCTACTGTTCCGGTGACCGGTGTCGGTCCGGACAGCTAGAACATCCGGAAAAATATTTAAACTAAAGTGAAGAACCATAATTAACTCAAATATTAATAAGAAAAATTTAGTAAAAATTTTAGAAATAAAATACAACTAAGTCAAATGAGCCGGTGCCCAAGCGATGGGTAACCCAGAGGGAAGTTGCGGTTCTCACAACTAGGAGCCCTAGACCCGGGGAAAAATTCATAAAATAATTTTTGGGACTCCAGAGAAGGGTCATTGAGGTCCCTATGGCATTAGAATGCCAAGAAAATATTTAGAAAAATTTTTCAATAGGTACAGACAATTTTGACCCGTTAAGCCAAATGGAGAGCATTTTGGTCATTTCGCCTTCAGAGGTGATTTTTGGCCGACTTGTCCAGTTGAGTAAATAATTATTATAACATAAAATATGAATAAACATTACTAAAAATTAAATTGAAAATGAGTAGAGATGAAAAGAAAAGAAAAATCAAAATAAAGCAAATTATGACATCTTTATGATGTCATTTAAAAGCCCCCTCCAATCACAATTAAACAAACACTCAACTAACTAATAAAAGAGATAATTGAGACCAAAAAAATTAAAAAGCAACAGCAGCCATCCTCTTCCTCCCTAACCAGCCGAAATCCAAGCTTGCCCAAACCTCCATTAACACCTTCAAAAAAGCTTCATTTCTCTCTTTGTTTCACTACTAAACCCTAAACACCTTTCATTAAAATTTGTCCATACCTCTTGGGGAAGTGTTTGGTAGCCAAGAAAAAGGAAAGAAAGTGAAGTTAAGCTTGGGAAAATTCTACCCTACAAGAGGTTAGTGCACATATGTATCTAAAACTCATTAATTCCATGTTAGAGACTTGAAATAGGTAAGAATTTGTAACTTAAATGAATGAAATTTATGTTTATGTTTACCATGAATTTCGGCAGCCCTAAGGAAGGGATAAGAGTGATTGTTTTGATGGATTTAAAGTGGACTAAAGATCATGATTAAAGAATATATATATATATGTGGATAATGAGTTAGTGAGTCAAATTAAGGTACCTTGTGTAAATTCTTAAAGGAAATTAGGGTTTTGGGAGTGAAAATTTGACTTGGCTTATGAACTTGTTAAAGAACATTCTAATGGTCAATTAGTGACCATTTGAGGTAAGTTGAACATAATTTGGACTGAAATATAGCATGGCAAAGTGAAATGTGTATGCTGCCTAGTGAGTGCAGCAGGGTGGCTGTGATTCCAGCCCACTTAGACAGCCATAACTTTGGCTGTGTAGGTCCAATTGGTGTTTGGCCAATTGGACATGAAACTAGACTTATAATGGCACAATTTTTCTGAAGAAACCATGTCCAAAAGACCAAGGCAAGTGGACCAAAAATTGGCCCCAATCCGGATACCCTGTAATTAAATTCTGCAGAATGACCAAATGAACAGTAAGGCCATAACTCACTGTAGAATGGTCCATTTGACCTGAAATTTTTACAGCAACAAGATAAGATATAGACAAACAACTTTCATGAAGAAACCTACCCCAAATTATGACCAGAACCTATCCAACAAGGCACTCACGATCCTTTGTTCATTGTACTGTAGATTTGGTAAATTCTGCAGTTTTCCAATCCAGCCAGCTGTGGTTTTTGGACTATATCTGGAGCTACAAAACTCCAAATGGAGTGATTCAAAAAACGAAATTCAACTAGACAAAATAAGGAACAACTTTCATGTTTACCATTTCCTCAAATTCCCACTGCAACAGTGCTTAATGGAACAGTAAAATTAGGGTTCAAAAACTGCAAATTCTGCTCTCTTGGATTTAAGCTTAGAAATGGATTTGGTGATTAATTCCAACAAGTTTTAAATGCAAAATGTGGTACATTGGGAGTGTTAAAACCAATACACCTATTTTCTATCCAAAAGTCAACATTTTTGTTGACTAATGAAGTGAATAGTGACACCAAAACTTGAAATTCACAAATTGAAGAATTTTAAAGTATCAAATGCCCTAGTATACCTAACAAGATTGGTTTGGATAGTTTGGCATGCCAATAGGGTTCAGTTAGCGATCGCACATGGCAATATGCCATTCTGGATTTTATGGCTTTTAGCCATTTTGATATTGTGTTGAGACTTGGCCTCGTGCCTAATATTATTCTGACTTGTTAGGTACATTACTGCCAGGAGATGCATATGTGACCGATGGTGTGACGGCACGAGGTACTAGATACCCGGTGCGGTTACCCGCTTATCCGATCCGATCGTTGGTATAGGTTACTTGGGCAACCAAAAGAATGAAAGTGGATAAAGTTAACAAAATAAATGATTATAACAAGTACAAAACCAGTAAAATATCGATACATTCAATACATATTTATTTTCTGCTATTCCTTTTATTTTATTATTGCACCACTAAGCATTATTGCTTAGCGCGTTGCTTTTGCCACGCGTAGGTTCTGGAGATACTGATCATGAGCCCAGTAGACCGCAGACTGGGTGAGTCCATCCTGCAGCTCTGCATAGTGTCCGTGTCACCTCACCCTCCGCAGTGCATTGGTAGGGCACTAGGTTTCATTTTGGTATTTTGTAACCAATTTTTATTTTCCTTTGTGTAAATGAAACTTATGCAATGTATTTTGATGTTCATATAAATAATAAAGATTTGTGGTTATGTATGGAAAAATCTGAGTATTTATTCATTGCTTATATATGAGTACCCTGAGAAATGATTGATTGAGAAATGTTGTTGAAAAATATTGAGTTTGTGATGACATTGGAGTTTGAGAATGATTGAATACAATTATTGGAAGTGTTTTTCACAGGTTCCGAAGAACTGTTTTCTCTATTTTTAGCCAGTACTCTGCCGGATTTTCTATAAAATTTTCGGAACCTCAAATAAATTATAATTTCAATAAATGATTGAAATAAATAATATTTCACAAGTTATATTCAAAAGCATGATAAAAATTAATTAAGGTATATTAGAGTGTGCCGGTACACCGTGTGACATTGCTTACTCGCGTATACTGTACACGAGTAAGGGGTGTCACATTTAGTGGTATCAGAGCACGGTTTATGCGTTTCTGGGCCTAGATTGAGTCCATACCATGCATTGCATTTGTAAGAGTCGAGGTGACACTAATGCAGATCTGTTTGTCTTTCTTATTTTGAATAGGATATGGACCCTACATCTCAGAGGGAAGTTGAGGAGGAAGTGGAGAGTCATGCTCCACCTGCAGCAGCTAAGACTTGAGGTATGGGAGAACCTGCTCCGCCAGCTCAAGCAGAGCCTGCTCAGCCTCCACAGGCCATGTTCCAACAAATGGCCGAATTCTTCAGACAAATGGCTGGGGTAATGCCAAGAAGACCACCACCACCACCACCTCCACAACCAAAATCACGCTGGAAAAATTGAGAAAGTATGGAGCGGTGGACTTCTTTGGCAAGAGAAGATGATTACATTGCGGTAGAATTGGTTGAATGCAGAGCAGTGAGTCTTAAAACAACTCCACTGCACCCCAGAACAAAACCTAGAAGCTGCCATATCTCTGTTGCAAGATGATGCTTATGAATGGTCGGATACGGTGTCCAGTGAAGTACAGCCAGAAATGGTAACTTGGGACTTTTTCCTCTCAGAATTCAAGAAGAAATATGTGGGTACTGTATATCTAAAAGAGAGAAGAAGGGAATTCATTAACCTGAGACAGAGACAGTTGTCAGTGGCCGAGTATGAGAAGGAATTCGTAAGATTGAGCCGCTATGGAAGGGAGATAGTCCCTAATGAGGCTGAAAGGTGTAAGAGATTTGAAGAAGGATTAAATGATAATATAAAGATCATGATCACTGCCTTGGGAATCACAGACTTCACCAAGTTAGTGGAAGCTGTAATAAAGGTTGAAAAGGTTAGAATAAGTGAGCGGACTGGAAGGAAAGACAGAAGAGGGCCCAGTCGGTCTAGTTCAGCTCCGCATCCGGGAAGAGGTTCAAGGGTCCACCGCACGAGTTCAGTCATCCACATGGTCGTGGTCGGTCTCGGGGCCTGTGCCACGATTTACCCCTAGGAGAGTCGGTCCACACCATCGGTGGCGACTTTCGAGGATGGGGTTGAGGACCAGCCCGGCATCTTACGCATGTCCACACCATGCGAAGTGGCACAAGGGGGAGTGTTAGAGAGTGGCGGTGCACTGCTAAGGTGTGGGTCAGCAGAGCATCGGTTGAAGAACCGTCCACGCAGAACTACTACTTTGCTCCAACACAAGCGCATGCAGACCTGCTCCTGCACCACAAAGGGGTAGGAAATCTGGCAAATCTGAGGCAGTACGACCATCACAGAGGTCTGCATCTGAGCCAGCAGAGAGGCCAGATAACAGACCACCTGCCAGAGCCTATGCCATTAGAGCTCAGGAGGAGCAAGATGCCCCGGACGTCATCAGGGGTACGTTCTCCCTCTACAATACATCTGTGCATGCATTGGTGGATCCAGGATCCACTCATTCATACATCTGCATCAACCTACCTGTAGAAAGGGGGATACTAGTAGGGGAGAGTGACCAAGACATTTTAGTCACTAATCCATTGGGCCACAGTGTAGTGGTGAACAAAGTATACAAGGGTTACTCGTTAAGGATTCAGGGGTATGAATTTTTGGCAGACCTGATTGAGTTGCCTTTCCATGAGTTTGACGTGATTTTGGGAATGGACTGGTTGTCACGTCATCAGGCAATATTTGATTGCAAATTGAAGAGAATTTCTTTGAAAACTTCTGAGGGTAATAAGATCACAGTTGTGGGGGAAAGGACAGATTTCTTGTCCAATGTCATCTCAGCCACAGTTGCAAGAAGAATGATGAGAAAAGGCTGTGAAGCCTACCTAGCACATGTGGTGGATACTAGGCAGGCTAAGCCAAACCTGAGTGACATACCCACAGTAAGAGACTTCCTAGAGGTATTTCCTGAAGAATTGCCCGGTTTACCACCAGAAAGGGAAGTTGAATTTTCTATTGAGACAACTGCACAAAGACCCATTTCCATTGCTCCTTATAGGATGGCACCCAGAATTGAGGAGTTGAAAACTCGGTTGCAAGAGTTGCTTGATAAGGGGTTCATACGCCCATGTGTCACCATGGGGAGCTCGGTCTTGTTTATGAAAAAGAAGGATGGGACTTTGAGGATATGAATTGATTCTGGCGATTGAATAAAGTGACAATGAAGAATAAATATCCGTTGCCTAGAATTGATGATCTGTTTGATCGGTTGAAGGAAGCGAGTATTTTCTAAAATTGATCTCAGATCAGGGTATCATCAGTTGAGGGTGAAGGATGCAGATGTGCCAAAGACTACATTCAGGACCCGATATGGGCATTATGAGTTTCTAGTGATGCCCTTTGGCCTAACAAATGCACCAGCGGCATTCATGGACCTTATGAACCGTATCTTCCATCCACACTTAGATCGGTTCGTAGTGGTCTTTATTGATGATATTTTGGTGTATTCCAAGACCAGGGAAGAACATGATGAGCATTTGAGGATTGTTCTGCAAACCCTGAGAGAAAAGAAGCTATATGCTAAGTTGTCCAAGTGTGACTTTTGGTTGAATGAGATTGCATTTCTTGGACACATAGTGTCAGCTGATGGGATTAGGGTGGATCCCAAGAAAATAGATGGAAGCCTCCCAGAAATACAACTGAGGTCAGAAGCTTCTTGGGGCTAGCTGGGTATTACAGAAGATTTGTGAAGGGATTTTCCTTAATAACTGCTCCAATGACCAAGTTGTTACACAAGAATGTCATATTTGACTGGAATGACAAGTGTCAGACCAGTTTTGAGAAGTTGAAGGCTATGTTGACAGAGGCACCAGTGTTAACACAGCCAATGTCAGGAAAGAACTTCGTGGTCTACAGTGATGCCTCTCATAATGGGTTAGGGTGTGTATTGATGCAAGAGGGAAAGGTGGTCGCTTATGCTTCCAGGCAGCTAAGACCACATGAACAGAATTACCCTACCCATGATCTAGAGCTTGCAGCAATTATCTTCGCACTGAAGATATGGAGGCATTACTTATATGGTGAAAAGTGCTACATTTACACGAACCACAAAAGCCTAAAATACTTGCCAACCTAGAAGGAGCTCAACCTTAGACAGAGGCGATGGATTGAGTTCCTGAAAGACTATGATTGTGTAATTGACTACCATCCTGGGAAGGCAAATGTAATTGCTGATGCTTTGAGCAGAAAATCCATGACAGCTTTGAGATCATTGAATGCCCGTCTAACTTTGATTCGAGATGGAGCTATTTTGGCTGAGTTGCAAGTGAGGCCAAACCTGCTACAGCAGATTTTAGATGGGCAAAAGGCAGATGAAAAGTTAATGGCTATTATGAGCAAAATCTCATAGGGAAAAGCAACTGACTATGGGATGAAAGCAGATGGGTGTCTGTATTACAAAGGAAGACTGTGTGTACCAGATGATGGGGAATTGAAGGCCAGTATTCTAAAAGAGGCACACACCAGTGTATATGCTATGCACCCAGGAAGTACAAAGATGTATCATGATCCAAGCTTGATATTGGTGGCTTGGTATGAAGAAAGACATAGCTGACTATGTGACTAAATGCTTAACATGTCAGCAAGTCAAGGCAGAACATCAAGTTCCATCGGGTTTGCTACAGCCTATACGCATACCTGAATGGAAATGGGATCGGGTCACCATGGATTTTGTAAGTGGTCTACCTCTCACCCAGAAGAAACATGATGCTGTATGGGTGATAGTTGATAGATTGACAAAGTCAGCACACTTTCTGCCAGTTAGGACTGACTACTCACTAGAGAAGTTAACAGAATTGTATATCAGTGAGATAGTTAGGCTGCATGGAATTCCACTTCCATCATATCTGATCGAGACCCAAGGTTTACATCGAGATTCTGGAAGAAGTTGCATGAATCCTTAGGTACACAACTCCACTTCAGCACAGCTTTCCATCCTCAGACGGATGGGCAATCAGAAAGAGTAATCCAGGTAAACAATTGAAACCAATGGAATTGATATAAATATTGAATTAAAATGATAACAATAACATGAAATATATGTCAGGTCCTTGAGGATATGCTGAGGAGTTGTGTCATTGAATTTGAGGGAAGTTGGGATAAATACCTCCCACTGGCAGAATTTGCATACAACAATAGCTACCAAGCTAGCATCCAAATGGCCCCGTATGAAGCATTATATGGGAGGAAATGTAGAACTCCAGTGTGTTGGACTGAATTGGGTGAAGACAACCGGTGGGGCGGACACAGTGAAACAGATCGAGGAGAAAGTGAAACTAATCAAAGCCAATCAAGGTTGCCTCGCATGCATGTAAATCTTATGCCGACCTGAAGAGAAAAGAAATAGAATATGCGGTTGGCGACAAAGTGTTCCTCAAGGTGTCACCGTGGAAGAAGGTATTGAGGTTTAGAAGGAAAGGTAAGTTAAGCCCTAGGTTCATTGGCCCATATGAAGTCATTGAACGTGTGGGACCAGTGGCCTATAGGCTAGCTTTACCTCGGAGTGGACAAGATCCACAATGTGTTTCACGTATCTATGTTAAGAAGATACCGCTCGGATCCTTCACATATCATCTCCGGGGAAGAAATTGAAATACAAATGGATTTGACATATGAAGAAGAACCTCTACGGATCTGGCTCGAAGTGAAAGAATTGAGAAATAAGCGATTCCAGGTGAAAGTGCTTTGGAGGCACCACAACACCGAGGAGGCAACTTGGGAAAGTGAAGAGACGATGAGGCAACAGTTCCCTCAATCTGTTTGCATCTGTAAATTCGAGGACAAAATTTAAATTAGAGGAAAGAGTTGTAACACCCTCCCGGTAGCAACTCTGTACATTCTCTTGTTTGATTCAGGTGTCGGTCAGGACTAGAACGTCCGGAAAAATATTTAAACTAAAGTGAAGAACCATAATTAACTCAAATATTAATAAGAAAAATTTAGTAAAAATTTTAGAAATAAAATACAACTAAGTCAAATGAGCCGGTGCCCAAGCGATGGGTAACCCAGAGGGAAGTTGCGGTTCTCACAACTAGGAGCCCTAGACCCGGGGAAAAATTCATAAAATAATTTTTGGGACTTCAGAGAAGGGTCGTTGAGGTCCCTATGGCATTAGAATGCCAAGAAAATATTTAGAAAAATTTTTCAATCGGTACAGACAATTTTGACCTGTTAAGCCAAACGGAGGGCATTTTGGTCATTTCGCCTTCAGAGGTGATTTTTGACCGACTTGTCCAGTTGAGTAAATAATTATTATAACATAAAATATGAATAAACTTTACTAAAAATTAAATTGAAAATGAGTAGAGATGAAAAGAAAAGAAAAATCAAAATAAAGCAAATTATGACATCTTTATGATGTCATTTAAAAGCCCCCCCTCCAATCACAATTAAACAAACACTCAACTAACTAATAAAAGAGATAATTGAGACCAAAAAAATTAAAAAGCAACAGCAGCCATCCTCTTCCTCCCTAACCAGCCGAAATCCAAGCTTGCCCAAACCTCCATTAACACCTTCAAAAAAGCTTCATTTCTCTCTTTGTTTCACTACTAAACCCTAAACACCTTTCATTAAAATTTGCCCATACCTCTTGGGGAAGTGTTTGGCAGCCAAGAAAAAGGAAAGAAAGTGAAGTTAAGCTTGGGAAAATTCTGCCCTACAAGAGGTTAGTGCACATATGTATCTAAAACTCATTAATTCCATGTTAGAGACTTGAAATAGGTAAGAATTTGTAACTTAAATGAATGAAATTTATGTTTATGTTTACCATGAATTTCGGCAGCCGTAAGGAAGGGATAAGAGTGATTGTTTTGATGGATTTAAAGTGGACTAAAGATCATGATTAAAGAATATATATATGTGGATAATGAGTTAGTGAGTCAAATTAAGGTACCTTGTGTAAATTCTTAAAGGAAATTAGGGTTTTGGGAGTGAAAATTTGACTTGGCTTATGAAATTGTTAAAGAACATTCTAATGGTCAATTAGTGACCATTTGAGGTAAGTTGACCATAATTTGGACTGAAATATAGCATGGCAAAGTGAAATGTGTATGCTGCCTAGTGAGTGCAGCAGGGTGGCTGTGATTCCAGCCCACTTAGATAGCCATAACTTTGGCTGTGTAAGTCCAATTGGTGTTTGGCCAATTGGACATGAAACTAGACTTATAATGGCACAATTTTGTTGAAGAAACCATGTCCAAAAGACCAAAGCAAGTGGACCAAAAATTGGCCCCAATCCGGATACCCTGCAATTAAATTCTGCAGAATGACCAAATGAACAGTAAGGCCATAACTCACTGTAGAATGGTCCATTTGACCTGAAATTTTTACAGCAACAATATAAGATATAGACAAACAACTTTCATGAAGAAACCTACCCCAAATTATTAGCAGAACCTATCCAACAAGGCACTCACAGTCACTGTTCATTGTACTGTAGATTTGGTAAATTCTGCAGTTTTCCAATCCGGCCGGCTGTGGTTTTTGGACCATATCTGGAGCTACAAAACTCCAAATGGAGTGATTCAAAAAAGGAAAATCAACTAGACAAAATAAGGAACAACTTTCATGTTTACTATTTCCTCAAATTCCCACTGCAACAGTGCTTAATGGAACAGTAAATTTAGGGTTCAAAAACTGCAAATTCTGCTCTCTTGGATTTAAGCTTAGAAATGGATTTTGTGATTAATTCCAATAAGTTTTAAATGCAAAATGTGGTACATTGGGAGTGTTAAAACCAATACACCTATTTTCTATCCAAAAGTCAACATTTTTGTTGACTAATGAAGTGTATAGTGACACCAAAACTTGAAATTCACAAATTGAAGAATTTTAAAGTATCAAATGCCCTAGTATACCTAACAAGATTGGTTTGGATAGTTTGGCATGCCAATAGGGTTCGATTAGCGATCGCACATGGCAATATGCCATTACGTGATTTTATGGCTTTTAGCCATTTTGATATTGTGTTGAGACTTGGCCTCGTGCCTAATATTATTCTGACTTGTTAGCCGTTACATTTGCACACCGGGAGATGCATATGTGACCGATGGTGTGACGGCCTGAGGTACTAGATACCCAGTGCCAGTTTACCCGTTTATCCAGTCCAGTCGTTCAGTATAGGTTACTTGGGCAACCAAAAGAATGAAAGTGGATAAAGTTAACAAAATAAATGATTATAACAAGTACAAAACCAGTAAAACATCGATACATTCAATACATATTTATTTTCTGCTATTCCTTTTATTTTATTATTGCACCACTAAGCATTATTGCTTAGCGCGTTGCTTTGCCACGCTGCGTAGGTTCCGAGAATACGATCGTGAGCCCAGTAGACCGCAGACTGGGTGAGTCCATCCTGTAGCTCTGCATAGTGTCTGTGTCACTTCACCCTCCGCAGTGCATTGGTAGGGCACTAGGTTTCATTTTGGTATTTTATAACCAATTTTTATTTTCCTTTGTGTAAATGAAACTTATGTAATGTATTTTGATGTTCATGTAAATAATAAAGATTTGTGGTTATGTATGGAAAAATCTGAGTATTTATTCATTGCTTATATATGAGTACCCTGAGAAATGATTGATTGAGAAATGTTGTTGAAAAATATTGAGTTTGTGATGACATTGGAGTTTGAGAATGATTGAATACGATTATTGGAAGTGTTTTTCACAGATTTCGAAGAACTGTTTTCTCCACTTTTAGCCAGTACTCTGCCGGATTTTCTATAAAATTTTTGGAACCTCAAATAAATTATAATTTCAATAAATGATTTAAATAAATAATATTTCACAAGTTATATTCAAAAGCATGATAAAAATTAATTAAGGTATATTAGAGTGTGCCGGTACACCGTGTGACATTGCTTACTCGCGTATACTGTGCACGAGTAAGGGGTGTCACACCTTTCGGCCTCATTAGGGACTATCTCCCTTTCGTAGCGGCTCAGTTTGACAAATTCCTTTTCATACTCTGCCACTGTCAGTTGTCTCTACCTCAGATTAATGAACTCTCTTCTTCTCTCTTCCACGTATACACTACCCACATATTTCTTCTTGAATTCTGAGAGGAAGAAGTCCCAAGTTATTAATTCTGGCTGCACTTCACTAGACACTGTATCCCACCATTGGTAGGCATCATCTTGCAACAAAGATATAACAGCTTCTAGATTTTGTTCTGGAGTGCAGTGGAGTTGTTTTAGAACTCTCCCTGTTCTATTTAACCAGTTTTCGGCTGCAACATAATCATCTTCTCTCTTGCCAAAGAAATCCACTGCTCCAAATTTTCTCAGTCTTTCCAGATGCGATTTCTATTGTGGAGGTGGTGGTGGTGGTGGCATTACCCTAGCCATTTGTCTGAAGAATTCGGCCATTTGCTGGAACATGGCCTGTGGAGGCTGAGCAGGCTCTGGTGGAGCAGGTTCTTCCCCACCCCCAGTCTCAGCTGCTGTAGGTGGAGCATGACTCTCCACTTCCTCCTCAACTGCCCTCTGAGATGTGTGGTCCATATCCTATTTAAAATAACAAAGACAAATAGATCTGCATTAGTGTCACCTCAACTCTTACAAATGCAATGCATGGTATGGACTCGATCTAGGCCCAGAAACGCCTAAACCGTGCTCTAATACCACTAAATGTGACACCCCTTACCCGTCTACAGCATAGCCAAGTAAGATATGTCACACAGTGTACCAGAATACCCTATTTTATTTTAATCCTTTTTATCCTTCCTCATTTATTTTTATCATAGTTATGAAGTACAATTGGTGAAGTATAATTTATTTAAGTCATTTATGGAAAACATCAATTTATTTGAGGTTCTGCAAATTTTATAGAAAATTCGGCAGAGTACCGGCTAAAAATGGAGAAAACAGTTCTTCAGAACCTGTGAAAAACACTTCCAAAATTTTCAATCAATCCTAAACTCCATCTCATCAACAAAATCTCAATATTTTTCAACAACATTTCCATTTCTCAATCATTCATTTCATATGATATTTATGTAAAAGTCATCAATAAATATTCACTTTTTCATTCATAAACACAATTTTCACTATTTACATCAATACCAAAATACATTACATAAGTCTTAATTACACATGAAAAAAATAAAAGTTAATTACAAAATACCCAAAATGAAACCTAGTGTCCTACCAATGCACTGACGTCGATGAGGTGACACGGATACTATGCAGAGCTGCAGAAGGTCTCACCCATTCTATGGTCTACTGGGCTTTCTATCAGTCTCTCCAGAACCTACGCGTGGGAAAAAGCAATGCGCTAAGCAATAATGTTTAGTGATGCCAATAATAGAATAAAAAGAAATAACAGAAAATAAATATGCAATGCATGTTCTGATGTCTTATGCAGATAATTTTTTGATCATTATTGGTAATCTTATTTATTATGTACTTATTATATTCATAATTTCATTAAATTTATCCATTTTCATTTTTTTTTTGGTTGCCCAAGTAACTTATACTAGATGACTGGAATGGATAAACGGCTAAACTGGCACTGGGTATCAAGTACCTCGGGCCATCGCACCATCGGTCACATATGTATCTCTCGGTGTGTAACAGAACAGCTAATGAGCTGTACTAACATTAGGCACAAGGCCAAGTTTCAACACAATGTCAGAATGGCTAAAAGCCATAAAATCAAATAATGACATAATGTCATGTGCAGTACTGCTAACTGAACCCTATTGACATGCCAACCTATCCTAACCGATCTTGCTAGGTGTACTAAGGTATGTTACACTTTTAAATTGTATAATTCTTGAAATTTAAGTTTAGGTGTTACTGTAACACCCTCCCGATAGCAACTCCGTACATTCTACTGTTTCGGTGACCGGTGTCGGTCCGGACAGCTAGAACGTCCGGAAAAATATTTAAACTAAAGTCAAGAACCAAAATTAACTCAAATATTAATAAGAAAAATTTAGGAAAAATTTTAGAAATAAAATACAACCAAGTCAAATGAGCCGGTGCCCAAGCGATGGGTAACCCAGAGGGAAGTTGCGGTTCTCGCAACGAGGAGCCCTAGACCCGGGAAAAAATTCATAAAATAATTTTTGGGACTCCAGAGAAGGGTCATTGAGGTTCCTATGGCATTATAATGCCAAGAAAATATTTAGAAAAATTTTACAATCGGTACAGACAATTTTGACCCGTTAAGCCAAACGGAGGGCATTTTGGTCATTTTGCCTTCAGAGACGACTTTTGGCCGACTTGTCCAGTTGAGTAAATAATTATTATGACATAAAATATGAATTAATATTGATGAAAAATTAATTGAAAGTTAGTAGAAAAGAAAAGAAAAGAAAATGCAATAAAATGCCAAATATGACATATTGTGATGTCATTTAGAAAGCTTCCTCCAATCACAATCAAACAACCCTTTAATTAACTAATAAAAGAGACCAAAGGAGACCAAAAATTCTGGTCATATTCTTCTTCTTCTTCAGCCAAAACGTGACCTCCCCTTTTCCATAACCCTCCATGAAAGTTTCCTTTAATTTCTTCCATTTCCCATGAAATTCCACTACTAAACCCTAAGTCACCTTCACTAAAACTTGTCCCCACATCACAAGGCAACTCTAGGCAGCCACAAAGAGGAGAAATTCTAGATTTTTCACAAGCTCAATAAGTTGAGAAAAGAGGTTAGTGCTTAATTATGCATTTATATCTCTTGTTCCATGGTAAGGACTTAAAAATGAGTATGAAATTGTGGATTAAATGAATGAAACTTATGGGTATGTATGCCATGGATTTCGGCTGCCCTAAGGAAGGAATAGGATTGAGTGTTTGTGATGGACTTGGAGTGAACTAGAAACCATGTTTAAAGTGTATAAATATAAGGATAATGAACTAGTAGTTAATTAAGGTAAGTTGTGAAAATTCATAATGGGAATTAGGGTTTTAAGGGTGAAAATTGGACTTGGCATTTGAATTGATTAATGGACATTCTAGTGGTCAATTAGTGACCATTTAAGGCAAGTTAATCATAATTTGAAGTGAGTTAATGCATGGCAAAGTGAATGTGTAGGCTGCCTAAAGACAAAGTTAGGTGGTGAAATTTCAGTCCACTTGGACTGCCATATCTTTGGCTGTGTTGGTCCAATTGGTGTTTGGCCAATTGGACATGAAACTAGGCTTATAATGGCACATTTTTGCTGAAGAAACCATGCCCAAAAGACCAAAGCAAGTGGACCAAAAGTTGGCCCCAATCCGGATACCCTACAACAGCACCTGCAAAAATGACCAAATGAATAGTAACTGTTCATTTGGCCATAACTCACTATAGATAAGGTCAATTGACCTGAAATGTTTACAGCAACAAGTTAAGACATAGACAAACAACTTTCATGAAGAAACCTATCCCAAATTATGACCAGAACCTAACCCAAATGGCAGTGGCAGTCACTGTTCATGTTACTGTAGATATGGTAATTTCTGTAGAATGGAAATCCGGCCAGCTGTGGTTTTTGGACCATATCTGGAGCTAAATAACTCCAAATGGAGTGATTCAAAAAATGAAATTCAACTAGACAAAATAAGGAACAACTTTCATGTTTGCCATTTCTTCAAATTTCCACTGCAACAGTGCTTAATGGAACAGTAAAGTTAAGCTTCACAAACTGAAAATTCTGCTTCCCTTGGTTTAAACTTAGAAATGGTAATAGTAATCAATTCCAACAAGTTTTAAATACAAAATGTGGTATGTTTGGGGTGTTAAAACCAATACACCTATTTTCTATCCAAAAGTCAACATTTTTGTTGACCAATGAGGTGAATAGTGACACAAAAACTTGAAATTCAAAATTTGAAAAATTTAAAAGTATCAAATGCCCTAGTATACCTAACTAGATTGGTTTGGATAGTTTGGCATGCCAATAGGGTATTGTTTTAGCAAAGATCGCGAAAGGAAAGGCTTTGTGCCTGTATTCATGGCTTTATGCCAGTATCCATGGCTTTTATGCCCGTATTCATGGCTTTTATGCCCGATTATATGATATCATAGCTTTTAGCTATATTGACTGCAAACGTGGTTGACGTTCTGCGTCCCATGGTATGACGACCCGAGGCACCGTGGTGCCCAGTGCCAACGACACGTTATCCAGTCCAGTGATCCAGTATAGGTTACTTGGGCAACCAAATGAATGGAAAAGTATAACTGTGAACTGAATATTAAAGAAAATGCGAAAATTAAGTATCAGGAATGATTACAAAAATACAAGGAAGCTCAAGATCATGAAAAAAAAAAATTAACGAAATGCATGAAGAAGTTAATATCATAAAACATGATTAGCCCTCGACTAAACAATAAGTTAGTAATTACTCATTTCTTATGAACACAATAGCAAGGAAATTATTATTTTTATTTGCATATTATATTTTCTTGTATTATTGGCACCACTAAGCTTTATGCTTAGCGGCGTCGCTTTGCAACGTGTAGTGCGAAGATTTGGACAGAGGGCCCGGTAGACCACAGTTCGGTAAGGCGGTTCACGATTACGCATAGTGTCCGTGTCACCTCACCGTCTGATGCATTGGTAGGACACTAGGCTTCATTTTGGTATTTTGTAATTGATTTTTATTTTCCTTTGTGTAAACGAAACTTATGTAATGTATTTTGATTTTCATGTAAATAATGCAAAATTGTGTTTGTAAATGGAAAAGTGAATATTGATCTATGACTGTTACATGACTATCAAATGTGATGAATGATTGAGAAACGAATGGTTGAAAAATATTGAGATTTTGATATTGGAGTTTGTGAATAGATGAATATGATTATTAGAAGTGTTTTTCACAGGTTCCGAAGAACTGTTTTCTCCATTTTTAGCCGGTACTCCGCCGGATTTTCTTTAAAATTTTCGGAACCTCAAATAAATTACAATTTCAATAAATGAATTATATTTCACAAGTTATATTCAAAACTACGATAAAAATGAATTAAGATAAAATAGAGTGCTCCGGCACACTGAGTGGCATAACTTGCTCGGCTACACTGTAGTCGGGTAAGGGGTGTCACATTTAGTGGTATCAGAGCACGGTTTAGGCGTTTCTGGGCCTAGATTGAGTCCATACCATGCATTGCATTTGTAAGAGTCGAGGTGACACTAATGCAGATCTGTTTGTCTTTCTTATTTTGAATAGGATATGGACCCTTCATCACAGAGAGCAGTCGAGGAGGAAGTGGAGAGTCATGCTCTACTGTGAGTGAGGCGGGGTAGGGAGAACCTACTCCACCAGCTCAAGCAGAGCCTGCTCAGCCTCCACAGGCCATGTTCCAGCAAATGGCCGATTTCTTTAGACAAATGGCCGGATTAATGCCAGCACCACCACCACCACCACCAGCTCCACAGCAGAAATCACACCTGGAAAGGCTAAGAAAGTTTGGAGCAGTGGACTTCTATGGTAAGAGAGAAGATGATTACATTGCGGTAGAAAATTGGTTGAACAGAACAGGCAGAATTCTAAAACAACTCCATTGCACTCCAGAGAAAAACTTGGAATCTGCTGTATCTCTGCTGCAAGACTATGCATATGAATGGTGGGACACTGTGTGCAGTGAAGTGCAGCCAGAAATAGTGACATGAGACTTCTTTCTCTCCGAATTTAAGAAGAAATATGTGGGTACTGTATACCTAGAAGAGAGAAGAAGAGAGTTTATTAACCTGAGGCAGAGACAGTTGTCAGTGGCCGAGTATGAGAAGGAATTCGTCAGATTGAGCTGCTATGGAAGGGAGATAGTCCCTAATGAAGCTGAAAGATGTAAGAGATTTGAAGAGGGATTGAATGATAATATAAAGATTATGATCACTGCCTTGGGGATCACAGACTTCGCCAAGTTAGCGGAAGCTGCATTAAAAGTGGAGAAAGTGAGAATAAATGAACAAAATAGGAAATATAGGCAGCGTAAGAGGGAATTTGGACCAGGACAGTCAAGTATACCAACTGATAGTAAGAAGTTTAAGGGTTCTAGTTCACAAGATCAGACACAGGGCCACAGAGGCCAGATTGGAATATCTAGAGCTAGTTCCCCGTGCACAATAACAAGGGGATCAACCGATTGCACGAATGTATGCATTGTGGTAGAAGACATAGAGGGAGTGTCGATTGTTAGCGGAGAGTGTTTCAAGTGTGGGGCTACGGATCATTTCATAAGAGATTGCCCTCGGAGGAGTGGTTCAATAGCTCGTACAAGTTGATAGACCTTTCCTATAGTTCAAAGGGCTAAAAGATCGAGTAGAGCGAGAAATGGTGACATTTCACAGAAGATTGTTTCTGAGACATTTGAAAAGCCCGAAGTCAGGGTGGCACCACAAGTATATGCTATAGAAGCTCAGGAAGAGCCAAACCCAGACACTGATGAGGCGATACAAGGAAGTGAAGAAACAAGAAGGTAGCAACTCACCGATTACTTAAGTCAGGTAAATTTCGAGGACGAAATTTAAATTAGAGGGGAAGAGTTGTAACACCCTCCAGGTAACAACTCCGTACATTCTCTTGTTTGGTGACGGTGTCGGTCAGGACAGCTAGAACGTCCGAAAGAATATTTAAACTAAAGTCAAGAACCAAAATTAACTCAAATATTAATAAGAAAAATTTAGGAAAAATTTTAGAAATAAAATACAACCAAGTCAAATGAGCTGGTGCCCAAGCGATGGGTAACCCAGAGGGAAGTTGCGGTTCTCGCAACGAGGAGCCCTAGACCTGGGAAAAAACTCATAAAATAATTTTTGGGACTCCAGAGAAGGGTCATTGAGGTTCCTATGGCATTAGAATGCCTAGAAAATATTTAGAAAAATTTTACAATCGGTACAGACAATTTTGACCTGTTAAGCCAAACGGAGGGCATTTTGGTCATTTCGCCTTCAGAGATGATTTTTGGCCGACTTGTCCAGTTGAGTAAATAATTATTATGACATAAAATATGAATTAATATTGATGAAAAATTAATTGAAAGTTAGTAGAAAAGAAAAGAAAAGAAAATGCAATAAAATGCCAAATATGACATATTGTGATGTCATTTAAAAAGCTTCCTCCAATCACAATTAAACAACCCTTTAATTAACTAATAAAAGAGACCAAAGGAGACCAAAAATTCTGGTCATCTTCTCCTTCTTCTTCAGCCAAAACGTGACCTCCCCTTTTCCATAACCCTCCATGAAAGTTTCCTTTAATTTCTTCCATTTCCCATGAAATTCCACTACTAAACCCTAAGTCACCTTCACTAAAACTTGTCCCTACATCACAAGGCAACTCTAGGCAGCCACAAAGAGGAGAAATTCTAGAGTTTTCACAAGCTCAATAAGTTGAGCAAAGAGGTTAGTGCTTAATTATGCATGTATATCTCTTGTTCCATGTT
The DNA here is from genome assembly GCF_030052815.1 of Hevea brasiliensis. Lineage (NCBI taxonomy): Eukaryota > Viridiplantae > Streptophyta > Magnoliopsida > Malpighiales > Euphorbiaceae > Hevea > Hevea brasiliensis. Next base: position 92,297,401 of record NC_079493.1, read on the forward strand.
AAGGACTTAAAAATGAGTATGAAATTGTGGATTAAATGAATGAAACTTATGGGTATGTATGCCATGGATTTTGGCTGCCCTAAGGAAGGAATAGGATTGAGTGTTTGTGATGGACTTGGAGTGAACTAGAAACCATGTTTAAAGTGTATAAATATAAGGATAATGAACTAGTAGTTAATTAAGGTAAGTTGTGAAAATTCATAATGGGAATTAGGGTTTTAAGGGTGAAAATTGGACTTGGCATTTGAATTGATTAATGGACATTCTAGTGGTCAATTAGTGACCATTTAAGGCAAGTTAATCATAATTTGAAGTGAGTTAATGCATGGCAAAGTGAATGTGTAGGCTGCCTAAAGACAGTAGCAGGGTGACTGAAATTTCAGTCCACTTGGACTGCCATATCTTTGGCTGTGTTGGTCCAATTGGTGTTTGGCCAATTGGACATGAAACTAGGCTTATAATGGCACATTTTTGCTGAAGAAACCATGCCCAAAAGACCAAAGCAAGTGGACCAAAAGTTGGCCCCAATCCGGATACCACCTGACACTGCAGAAATGACCAAATAAATAGTAACTGTTCATTTGGCCATAACTCACTATAGATAAGGTCAATTGACCTGAAATTCTTACAGCAACAAGTTAAGACATAGACAAACAACTTTCATGAAGAAACCTATCCCAAATTATGACTAGAACCTAACACAAATGGCGATGGCGATCCTTTGTTCATATTCTTGTAGATATGGTAATTTCTGTAGAATGGAAATCCGGCCAGCTGTGGTTTTTAGACCATATCTGAAGCTACAAAACTCCAAATAGAATTCAACTAGACAAAATAAGGAACAACTTTCATGTTTGCCGTTTCTTCAAATTTCCACTGCAACAGTGCTTAATGGAACAGTAAAGTTAAGCTTCACAAACTGAAAATTCTGCTTCCCTTGGTTTAAACTTAGAAATGGTAATAGTAATCAATTCCAACAAGTTTTAAATACAAAATGTGGTATGTTTGGGGTGTTAAAACCAATACACCTATTTTCTATCCAAAAGTCAACATTTTTGTTGACCAATGAGGTGAATAGTGACACAAAAACTTGAAATTCAAAATTTGAAAAATTTAAAAGTATCAAATGCCCTAGTATACCTAACTAGATTGGTTTGGATAGTTTGGCATGCCAATAGGGTATTGTTTTAGCAGTACTGCGAAAGGAAAGGCTTTGTGCCTGTATTCATGGCTTTATGCCCGTATCCATGGCTTTTATGCCCGTATTCATGGCTTTTATGCCCGATTATGTGATATCATAGCTTTTAGCTATATTGTTGCATCGTGGTTGACGTTCTGCGTCCTATGGTATGACGGCCCGAGGCACAGCGGTGCCCAGTGCCAACGACCCGTTATCCAGTCTAGTCATCCAGTATAGGTTACTTGGGCAACCAAATGAATGGAAAAGTATAACTGTGAACTGAATATTAAAGAAAATATGAAAATTAAGTATCAGGAATAATTACAAAAATACAAGGAAGCTCAAGATCATGAAAAAAAAATAATTAACGAAATGCATGAAGAAGTTAATATCATAAAACATGATTAGCCCTCGACTAAACAATAAGTTAGTAATTACTCATTTCTTATGAACACAATAGCAAGGAAATTATTATTTTTATTTGCATATTATATTTTCTTGTATTATTGGCACCACTAAGCTTTATGCTTAGCGCGTCGCTTTTGCAACTCGTAGGTACTGAAGATTTGGACAGAGGGCCCAGTAGACCACAGATTCGGTAAAGGCGGTTCACGATTCTGCATAGTGTCCGTGTCACCTCACCGTCTACAGTGCATTGGTAGGACACTAGGCTTCATTTTGGTATTTTGTAATTGATTTTTATTTTCCTTTGTGTAAACGAAACTTATGTAATGTATTTTGATTTTCATGTAAATAATGCAAAATTATGTTTGTAAATGGAAAAGTGAATATTGATCTGTGACTGTTACATGACTATCAAATGTGATGAATGATTGAGAAAGGAATGGTTGAAAAATATTGAGATTTTGATATTGGAGTTTGTGAATAGATGAATATGATTATTAGAAGTGTTTTCACAGGTTCCGAAGAAATGTTTTCTCCATTTTTAGCCGGTACTCCGCCGGATTTTCTTTAAAATTTTCGGAACCTCAAATAAATTACAATTTCAATAAATGAATTATATTTCACAAGTTATATTCAAAACTACGATAAAAATGAATTAAGATAAAATAGAGTGCTCCGGCACACTGAGTGGCATAACTTGCTCGGCTACACTATAGTCGGGTAAGGGGTGTCATAGTTACTATTCATTTCATTAGTCAACTAAAATGTTGACTTTTGCATAGACAATAGGTACATTGGTTCTAATACTCCCAACATACCACATTTTTCATTCTAAAATTGTTGGTATTGTTTGCCAATACCATTTCTAAGCTTAGTGTTAGTTATTCAAAATTTTCAGATTTCAAGCCTCATATTTACTATTCCATTGGTCATTTGTACAGTAGGAATTTGGCAAAATTATCTTCATGAAAGTTGTTCCTTATTTTGTTTAGTTACATTTCCTTTTTTGAATCACTCCATTTAGAGTTTTGTATCTCAAGTTATGGCCTAAACACCATAACTGGCCAGATTGGACAGAATCCAAAATTCTGAGCAAAACTGGTTCTGCCAAATTTGGTAACCTAAGTTTGGTTGGCAATTTGACTAGGCTATGGTCAGAATTTGGATTTGTGTTCTTCATGAAAGTTATAGGTCTATGTCTCATATTTCTGCTGGTAAAATTTCATGTCAATTAGACCTTTATACACTGAGTTATGACCAAATGAATAAATACTATTCATTTGGTCATTTTGCCCAGGCAGAATGCAAGTCACCCGGATTAAGGCAATTTTTAAGCCAACTTGGTTTAGTTTTCTGGGCAGGGTTTCTTCACCAAAGTTGTGCCATTATGTGTCTAGTTTCATGTCCAATTGGCCTTACACCAATTGAACCTCTACAACTCCATTTATAGCTACCCAAACCTGCTGGACTCATGCTCACTCCTGCAGGTTAGCCAAGGCAGCTCACCCATACACAATTGCCAAGCCTCAACTTCATTTCCTCATCATACACATTCAAATGGTCACTAATTGACCATCACAAGGTTAATGAACCATCACATGAGCAAACCCTAACTAACCCTAGCTGCCTAAACTTGTAGGGTGCACACACACACTTGTTTGTTTCATTTTCTTACATTTCTTACACATATCATGCCATTAAACATGAATTAAACTAAAAATAGCAAGAGTATGGTCACTTACAACTTGGAGCAGAATTTTCTCCCTTCACAAACTTCTTTTTCTTGGCTTTTCTTGGCAGCCAAACACCTTGCCAAGTTGTGTAAACAAGTTTTGTTGAAGTGGACTTAAGGTTTAGGGGAGTAGAATCAAGGTTTGGGAAGAGGTGTGGAAACTTTTTCAATGGAGAAAGGGAAATGGGCAGCCGGCTGGTTGAGGAAGAAGAGATGAATCTTATTGCTTTTTGTTATTTTGCTCTCAATTATCCCTTTTTAATAAGTTAGCTTAATTGTGATTGATGGGGAGGGTTTAAATGACATAAGCATGAGGTAAAAATTCACATTTAACTCATTTTCTCTTCTTTTCTCCTCTACTCATTTTCAATTTAATTTTTAGCAATATTTATTCACATTTTATGTCATAATAATTATTTACTTAACTAGACAAGTCGGCCAAAAATCACCTCTGAAGGTGAAATGACCAAAATGCCCTCCGTTTGGCTTAACAGACTAAAATTGTCTGTACCGATTGAAAAATTTTTCTAAGCATTTTCTTGGCATTGTAATGCATTAGAAACCTCAATGACTCTTCTCTAGAGTCTTAAAAATTATTTTATGAATTTTTCCTTGGGTCTAGGGCTCCTAGTTGCGAGAACCGCAAATTCCCACTAAGTTACTCATCGCTAGGGCACTGGCTCATTTAACTTGGTTGTATTTTATTTCTAAAATTTTTTCCTAAGTTTTTCTTATTAATATTTGAGTTAATTATGGTTCCTCACTTTATTTTAAATATTTTTCCGGATGTTCTAGCTGTCCGGACCGACACTGGTTACCGGAATAGTAGAATGTACGGAGTTGCTACAGGGAGGGTGTTACATCGGCAGCCTTGACATGAGTTAGGGTTAGGTGAATTTCTTGATTTAAAGTGACATATTAGCTGCCCCTAGTATGAATTATATGATTAGTATAATAAGTAGGAGTGAAATGCATGAATTGAAGGCTTTGGTAAATTAGGTTTAGGGTTTTGAAACTCAAAATTTGGGGGTTGATGCAAGTGAACATAAATTAATGTTGTAATGGTCAATTAGTGACCATTTGGCTATATTTGATAAGGAATTGAAGTGATTTCTGCCAATGGAATTAAGGTTAGATATGCTGCCTTTGGTGACCTGCAGGGCTGGATGTGAGTTCAGCAAATTTAGGTAGCTGTAACTTGAGTTGTGTAGGTTCAATTGGTGCAGGGCCAATTGGACATGAAATTAGATACATAATGGCACAATTTTGATGAAGAAACCCTACTCAGAAAGCCACAATAGACTGACCTAAAAATTAACCGAATCTGGGTAACACACATTCTGCCTGGGCAAAATGACTAAATGAACAGTATTCATTCATTTGGTTATAACTCAGTGTAGAAAGGTCTAATTGACCTAAAATTTATATCAATCAAAAGCTTAAACAATTTAGAATAACTTTCATGTAGAAAAAAAAAACTCAAATTCTAGACTTAACCAAATGAAATTGCTAGCCAAATTTGAGCTACCAAATCTGGCAGAACCAGGACTGCCCAGAAATTCTGGATAAAAGGTAATCCGGCTAGTTATGGTAAAATGGCCACAACTTGAGCTACAAAACTCCAAATAGAGTGATTCAGAAAGGGAATTAAAGAAGACACATAAAGGAACAATTTTGATTTAGAACATTTGGTAAAATTCTCACTGTTGAATTGCCTAATGGAACAGTGAACTCTAGCACCCAAAACTGAAATTTTTGATTTATTTCCTATTGGTTTTAAGTATTGATTGGCAACTAATGCCAACACTTTTGTGAACCAGAATGTGGTAATTTCATGTGATTAGAACTCATGTAACTATTACGTATGAGAAAGTCAATATTTTGACTTGAATAGTAAAATGAATAGTAACCTTACATGTTAAACACAAATATTCAATTAAGGGCTTTATAATATACCCTAGTAGACCTAGTAAGATTGGTTTGGATAGGCTGGCATGCTAATAGGGTTCTGATAGCAGTACTACACATAGCATCATGCCATTCTGTGATTCATGGCTTAAATGGCCATTTTGTGATTTTATAGCTTTTAGCCATTCTGATACTATTGTGATACTTGGCTTTGTGCCTAATATTTATTACAGGTCATTAGTTGTTCTGTTGCATACCGGGAGACACTATGTGACCGATGGTGTGACGACCCGAGGTACTTGGTACCCAGTGCTAGTTTACCCATTTATCCAGTCCAGTCAACTGGTATAGGTTACTTGGGCAACAAAAAAATAAATTTTGATGAATTTTAATCAATTATTGATATAAAAAAAAGTACCAAAATAATAATACTATAAATAATTACCAGAAACTTGTCCGTATGAAAAATCAACATACATTCTATATGTTTATTTCTTTTTAGTTCTTTTTATGTTATTATTGGCACCACTAAGTAGTATTGCTTAGCGCGTTGCTTTTGCCACGCGTAGGTACTAGAGATACAGAGCGTGATCCCAGTAGACCACAGTCTGGGTGAGGATTAGATCCGCAAGTGTCCTGTGTCACCTCTCAGCTGCAGTGCATTGGGTAGGACACTAGGTTATATTTTGTATTTTGTAATTTTTGTAAACTTTGTAATTAATCTTTTATTTTATCATGTATATTTGAAACCTCTGTCATGTAATTTTGTATTAATGTAATCATCTGTAAATTTGTGTTTATAAATAACATATGAGTATTTCTTTACAAATGGAGCATAATTATGATCTGAAATGAATGAATGACAATTGAGGAATTGTTGAGAAATTGATGAGAATTGATGATGAAATTGGAGTTATGGGTTTGAAAAATTATTGGGAGTGTCTTTTAATAGGTTCAGAAGATTTTCTTTTTTTCAATTTACAGTCGGCACTCTGCCGGATTTTCTATAAAATTTACAGAAATTTAAATTAATTAAATTTTCTTTTTAAAAGACTTATATATATGTGAATTTTACATAAAAGGTATTTTAAATAATAAAATCAATAATGGTAATAAAATAAGATCAAGAAAGTGCTCCGATACACTATATAGCATGTTTTGCTCGGCTACACTGTAGACGGGCAAGGGGGTGTCACAATTTCACTTATTAGTGTATTTGATTTTCCCTAAGAGTGAGACATTCACGTGTTCTTTGATATTTTTTTTTTATCAAAACAATGAGCCGATATCATAATTTAAACTCCATTTATGATTATTGGCATTAATTTATCTGAGCATATCTTTAAATCCATCTAACTTTTTTAAAGGATGTGTGGGGTGCTTTATCACATCTTACCCTTCTGTAAGATATGACATAATCTCGTAGTATACCTAATGAATTACTGAACTCCATCTACCAGATAATCCATTAAATATACTACAAGAGATTTTAAACAAATCCAATTTATTTTTAAGTTCAATAATTGCCAAACAGTTGAGAAATAAATTAAATGTTTGGGAATTAAAGGATTTTATTCCATATTATTTTACGGAAATTTGGCTAGTGACGACTATAATTCGAATAAACCAAATTTTCAAAACCTGTTTGAAATCTATTTATAGTTAACAATACACATAAATTGAACTCAATCAAATCTCAAATCATTTCTTTTCATTCATTCGACATTATGAAATAACATCATCTCATTTATAAACTTTACAACTCAAAAGATATTTAATTACAAAATTCACAAAGTACAAAATTATAAAAATTATTATTACAATTCATTCTGCACAACTGCTCAATATCTTTACATACATATAGTTTCAAATACATCAAAATAAAATTTACAAGGGTATACCTAAAATAGACCTGGTGTCTAACCAAAAAACGCCTCCAAGGTCTATCACTCTGCAGACTTCTCCTTTCTCCTACCTATGATAGCATACAAAAGTGATCGCTGAGCGTTGAACTCAGTGGTGTACAACTAATAATTTAAAAACACATTACATACGTAATTGCCAAATTATAAATCAATTATTGACAAAATTCACATTTTTCATAAATCATGAAAACAATACAACATTGCTCAATCACTAGCAAATCAAATGTTTGCAATCACATTTTTATCAAAATATTCACAAAACACAAGTTTTACCAGCAATCACATAGTTTGAGTCATGACACAAAATTTCACGTTCAATGTCGTGTTGTACACCACAACAATGCAATCTCAATCCCACTAATTGTTATTAATGAGGGAGGTGGCTAGCTAGTAATATGAGTACTCATCCGATCTCAACCTCAACTAGCAAGCCAGAGAGGGAGGTAACATAATCAAATATCAAACCCCAATTAACCATTACTAATGGGGAATACCGTAAGGGACTGTCATGCCAACTGTGATTTTAAAACAATCTAAAAAATTTCCATTCAATAATCACATTGCAAATCAAATAATCATATTCAATTATCACAAAACCACATAATTAGGTGGCAACACATTAAGTTTCTCAAAACAAAGCATTCAAACCGGGTCACCCCCTTGCTACAATAATTTCAAATAGCCAACATCCGTCTTTCCATAATATAAATTCATTTCACAATTTAAAATCCTCAAAACAATGCAAATAATTCTTAAATGCATAAGAAAAATCATACTTGATTCATACAAAGTTCATTCAATACATTTACAATGTTAAAACAAAAGAAAAGTCTAGTTGTGCACAAACATTCAATGAATCTCCTTTTCTTTGACTTACTTCTCCTTATCTTTCAAGGTCTCTTTTTCTACTGAAAAAACACAAGAGCAATGTCTCAATACTCATCTCAATTATCACCAATAACTAATCAAATAAATATCTAATGAATCCCTAAGCTAACTTTGCAATTTCAATGAATTTTGGGTTAAGGGCAATTCTAAACCCTGACTTTAGAACCCAATTCTAACCTAATTTCATTCATAATTTGGTAAGGTGATCTTCATGAAAGTTGTTTCTCTATATCTTAGCTTTAATTTCCTTTTTGAATCATGTAATTTGAAGTTTTGTAGCTCTATTTGTGATCAAAATACTAGTTACTACTCCTAGTTACTAAACCCTGTAGGTTCACTATTTTCTAGATTTTCACTAAATTTTGCATTCCATTTTCGAGCATCTTATGCTCAAACTTTGGACTAGGTCCCTAAAACAATGTTTTAGGCCTTTGTCTTAGGTTTCCAAATCATTTTGAATCACTTCAATTGGAGTTTTTTAGAGGAAGTTATGGCCTGATAACCATTCAGAGGTCACAAGGCAAATTGGCTAAACTGCAGGAATTCTAGATTTGGCATTCCTAACTTACCTCAACATTTCCCCTACATTGCCCTAAGAACTGGGCTAAGGTCAAAAGATGAAAGTTTTAGTTCTATGTTTTATGAGTATTTTGGCTTTGGAATTATTGAATTGCAGTTAGGTAGCTTGAGTTATGACAATTTTGCAAAAACTGGTCGGATGCCTAATTACTCACATTTTCCAGGTTCAGTCCAGAATCAGGATAGGTTTTCTGGGCTAAATTTATCTAGCAATTCAGTTAAGTTAGGGTCATAATTTGACTTCATGATCTTCATAAGAATTATTCTCCTATGTTTCAGGATTCCATAGGTTCAAGAATTACCCATGTTGGAGTTTTCTAGAGTGAGTTATGCTTAATTAAGTGTGTACTGTTCATTAAGTCAATTTTTCTAGGTCTAGAATTGTAATTCTGGATTTAAGCTCTAATTGAGGTATCCTAGGGCCATTTTCTGGGCAGACACTCTTCATTAAAGTTTTAGCATTATGTCTTAAGTTTCATTTTTAATTGGTTTCATACCAAATGGGAGCTATGTAGCTTAACTTATGAGCCTCTAAACATACTGGACTCAAGTATCCAGATTTCAGCACATTGATCACAACCCCTATATCTTTAATTCCTTTCACCAACCAACATCAATTCATATTCAATACACCTCAATTGGTCATTATACAACATTAAAAACATCAATTGCACTTCATACTAAAGAAACCCTAATTTCTCCAAAACCTTAATTGCTCAACTTCAATTCCACCCAATTCTAAACATATAAATCATGCATACATCTTCACCCAAGCTAGAATTCATGTCTAATTAAATCAAAGCACACAAAACCCTAACCTTTCCCAAGTTGGCTGAATTTCACTCCCCTCCTAACAACCATGATTTTATCATTTATTATGTTATTTCTACACAAATTAACTTCAATTCAAAGAATATATAACTAATTAGACTTGGAAGAGAGCTTACCTCACTTAGACAATTTCAAATCTCCAAATTTCTTCAAGTTCCCTTGATTTTCTTTCTTCCAATCTTCCAATCAAGCGTTAATTTGAGGTTTTCTACTAATTTGATATGATAATTAGGGAAGAAATGGAGGTTTCATGGAGCTTGGTTGATTAACAATGGAGGAAGGAAGAGAGAGAGAAGGAATCGGCCAAATGGTCTAGAAGATGAAGTGATTTTTGTTTTATTTTAATTACTTTTGTCTTATTTATATGTGTAGATAATTATCCTCAATTTAAATAATTTAAATTATAATTTTAATCATTATTACTTTTATACAATTTTCTTAATTCCATCTATATCCCATTTGAATTTTCCCTATACATAACACTTGATTTATTCCTATTTCAATATTTTAATCTCACTCATTTTAGTGGACATTTAAGTCAAAAGTCAACTCTTGAAGTGAATTGACCAAAATACTCCTCATCGGGTTATAATCTATCTTTTTCAATAATACCAAATGAATCCTTAAGTTTTAATTTACTTATTTGTGCTTATTCCCTTTTTATTTCTTTGATTTTTAAATTCTCAATAATTTCTAAATTAATCCTTCATTAAGGACTCTATAAGGTTCCACGCAAATTTAGGGTAGTAACTGAACTCACAGTCGCTTTCCCGGACCAGTCACCCATCGCCCGAACCTAAGCTCATTTAACCTATTTTTACTCCATTTCTTTTATTTTTATCCAACCTCATTTGATCTTTATTAATTTAATTTATGGTTTTTCTATGGGATTTAAGTATAGTTCCAGTCATTCTAACTGTCCAAACCGACATTAGTCGCTGGAACAGTAGAATGTACAGAACTGCCTAGGTGTTACATACTTAATGCTTTCCTCACATATAAGGACCCCGAACCCTAAATCTCTGCATTATAAATGGATTATTTTTCTTTTCATCTTTAAATCAAATTTTTTCAAAAAGCAAAAATAAAATAAAAGGTTTTCTTTATTTTTTCATAAAATTAGAGTGGCGACTCCTCACTTTTCCACTTTAGTGAGAATTGTCTGGTAACCACAAAATATGTTGCAACTGTTATCATAGTGGTAATAATGTAACACCCCTAAGTTCGGTAGTGCATTCTACTGTTCCGGTGACCAGTGTTGTCCGGACAGCTAGGATGCCTAGAACTACACTTTGACATGAGGGAGGAGACATAAAATAATGAAATACAAGAAAAGAAAATACAAGAAAAATAAAGGAAAAATAATAGCAAAGAAATGTAACCAAGTTAAGCGAGCCGAGAACCCTAGCGATGGGTGACCGCACCGGGAAGTCACGGCGTGGACCGTTGACTAGCCCTAGACTGCGGGGAACCCTGGAAAATATTTTTAGGACTTAAAGAGACATCAATTGAAGTATAAATATCATTAGAAATATCAAAGAAAAATTAAATAATTAGTACAAAGAAAAGTGAGAAATCGAAAAACGGACAAAATCTGGTTATTCTGAAAAATCGGGAATGCAACCCGAATAGGGGCATTATGGTCATTTGACATCCTGAATTGTCTTTTGACCTAAATGTCCATTAAAAATAAATAATATTACACTTAGAAAATAAAATGAAAAATTAATTTGGTGGTACCTAATGTAAATAGCCAAAAGTGGAGTGAAAATTGTGTAAATAACACATTTAACATATTATATGATTTAAATTGGTGAGTGGACCACTAGGGATTTAATTAAACACTAATGGGGCAAGTGTAAGTCCATTTCACCATCTGCACTTCATCTTCTCCAAATCCCCTCAAGCTTGCCGAAATGAGGAAAGACAAAACCTCCATTGCCGTTTACATGAAGCTCCATTAATCTCCTTCATTTCACCTCCAATCACCTAAGTGGCTTCATTAAGTTTTATCCCCACATCACAAGGAAGAGTTTGATACCAAAATTAAGAAGTTTAGTGAAGGTTTAACAAGTCCCAACCATAGGTAAGTTTGTATTTTTGAACATTGCTTTGTTAAACTTTATATACATGTTATGGGTGTGTGCTTTGTGAAGAAAATTTTCAAGTTTGAGGAGTTCTTGATATATCCATTTTTGGACAGCCATGGAGTTGTATGTTTAATGAAATATTCTTACATATGTTTGATGAGAATTCATGTTGAATAGGGTGAATTGATGTCCTAGTAAGTTATTTCCATATGTAATGGTGATTATGCATTTGAAATTGAAGTTGAAGAAAGTATGTGAAACTTTGGCATTGTGAAACAATTCGGCAGCCTTGAGACTCCATGATGAATGTATGAATTCATGAAGATATTGGCAGAATTATGACATTGAGGATTGATGGATATGTATATAAATTAGTTGTGGAAATTGTATGAAATAATGAGTAGTGTTTATGTGTATTTGTGGTTGTATTTAGACTTTATGAATTAGAGTTTTATTTGGTGTATTGAGGATGTTTGTATTCTGCCCAAAATGATATTAATGTGAAGTGGTAAATAGTTTTGATAATGTACCAAAACAGAAGTGAGTTGAGGAGTGGATTTATGGTAAGGTAAATGTGTAATTGCTATATGTTTAAGCAAGGTAATTAAGGACAGTGTACATTTTAACCTATAACTTTAAATGTGTAACTCCAATTGGTATGAGACCAATTGGAGGTGAAACTAGGCACAAAATGTGCCAACTTTCATTGAGAAAGCATACCAAAATTCTGCTTGCAAGGTAGCATGAAAAATGACCAATTCGGATTAAGTGCAAATGAGGCCTAAAAACTGACCATTTGGGCAGCAGTTAGCGTTTAGGCCATAACTCACTCAAAACAGGTCCAATTGACCTGAAATTTTAACCATGAATAGTTAAGACCCATACCTACAAGTCTTAGGAAGACACCAAAGCCCAGAAATGACCATAAGCAAGTCAAACAGCTTGCACAAGTTTGGGTCCAAAAACTGACCAAACCAAAGTTGACCAAATTTGACCTAAAATGACCTAATTTGATGCCATTGGACCAGCAATAGTAAAATGACCATAACTTGGTCTACATAACTCAGAATGACCTAAAATTTTTCCCCGCGTTCCGTAAGACATAGATCTACAAGTTTGTAGTTTTGACCGAAACTCGAAAACCGAGGGAACTAGGTCGTCCGGCTAGGTCAAACTAGTATACCGGAATACAGCAATTTGCAATAAAATGCACTAAACATGGAAATGAAATTGGTAACGAGTACCAACCCTAAAACACTATCGAATGTGACATATTAGTGACACTAAAACCTAAATTACCTAGAAAGCATCGAGGGTCGGTATATTAGGTGATTAAGCAAATAATAGCTTTCAGTGAATTACTTATCAAGCATTATCGATAGAGACAGTTTAATTTAGTACTGAAACACTTCAAATTGTGTTTCTCAGTTAGTAAAGACTCAGGGAAAGGGAAGGAAACACTGAGTCCAGACCAGGAGACAGTTATCAGAGGTTTGTGCACAACAACTATTTCTTTGAATTTTTCAATTGAAATGAATTATGACTATTTGTACATATTATTTTTGATTTTGAGCAGTTGTAAATTCAAATTGTACCTTGAAGTTGTAAAATAATTATGAGTTATTTTGGCTTGTAAAAATTATATTATATTTCTTTTATCTCAGTCTTTGAAAAATTACTGTAGATTTGAGTTGAGAAATGTATTGTGTTGAGAAATATGTTGGAGTTGAGATTTGGAAAAATATTGAAGTCCTTTTTACAGGTTTTCTGAAGAACTGTTTTATCCAAAATACAGATGGCACTCTGCCAAAATTTTTACAGAAATTCCAAATAATTCAAATGTGTTAGTTCTATCACTTCAGTTCAAAAAGGTTTTTAATACCTGTAAATAGTGCTCACCGCTGTAAAAGAAGTAAGAAAAGTTTTTAAAATCCCTTGTAGTGTATTTAATGGGTTATCAGTAGACGGAGTTGGTAATTCATTAGGTATACTACGAGATCATGTTATGCCTTACAGAGGGGTAGGGTGTGACAAATAATAATAATAATTCTCAACACCAAATGTCACACCTTACCCCTCCGTAAGGCATAACATGATCCCGTAGAATACTTAATGAACTACCGAACTCCACCTACCGATAACCCATTAAGTACCCTACAAGGGATTTTGAAACGATTTTCTTACATTTTGGAATTGGTGAGCATTTTGGTAGAAATTAAAAACCATTTATTCAAGGTTTAAATACTAGTAAAAATTTTTGTCCATTTAAATTTTTTCGCAAATTTTATAAAAATTTTGACAGAGTTCTGTTTGTTTTTAGAGAAAACCGTTCTTCAAATACCTGAGAAAAACACTCCCAAAAATGTTTCACAATTTCCAACCTCCAATAAATCACAATTCAACTCCAATCAATTCATTTCAAAACAGTTCCACAATCCAAATCAAATTTATCAACTCAGAATAGTTAATAATTCCATTCACAAAGCATAAAACAGGAAATTTATATGTACAAATATTAAATTTACAAAAGAAAATCCAAAATAATATTATTACAATTTATTTACAACTGCTCAACTTTCATTGATACATACAACATTTTCATATTTACATCAAAATTTAATTACAAGGGTATAAAATAATACCCGTACAAAAGATCAGTGTGATCTTCAACTCAGTAGCAGCTCACTCTGCTGCTTTCTCCTTGCTCTTATCTGCGATAGCAAAATAAGCTATCGCTGAGTATAAAAATACTCAGTGGTGCACAATAAAAATTTAAAATGCAATACATAAATCATTCATTGGTGAAACGTAATTTAAATATTTCTCAATCACATTTCACAAATATCAAAGTTCATAATAACATCATTTTGTCAAATAATCTATTAAACACAATTTAGTCAAACAATTTCATAAACACAGTGTTGCCAAAGTCATACACAACTTAAGCCATGACACAAAATTTCCGATCAATGCCCCGTTGCACACCACGACAAAGCAATCTACAACCCCATTAATCGAAATCAATGAGGGAGGTGGCTAGCTAGCTAATGAGTACTCATCCGATCTACAACCTCAACTGGCAAGCCAGAGAGGGAGGAAAATAAACGATCTCAACCCCATAAATGGAGGAGGAATAATAAGTAACTGTCAAAAATCCATTTCAAACATTTCATTCAAATATTGCATACAAAAATCAAATCAATTTCCAAAGTTACAATTTGATCACAAGGTGGCAACACAAAAGTTCATAAATTTATAATGCGTACTAAATCAATTTTTTTTTTCAAGGGTAAAATGCTTGAATAGGATTTATTGTGCACAAACCTCAAGCGAGTCGTCCCTTAGCCTCGACTCGGTTCCTCGGGTTCCTTCCCGATATTCTTTTCAACTGAAACACACAATTTTACAATGTTTCAGTACTAGAACTTAACATAAATCCAAAATAAATTTAGCTTCACAATTACCTAGCTCTAACGTGCTAAATTCGACGTTCTTTAAATTTTGTGTTTCGGGTTACTATTCACTGCACTATTCAAGTCAAATAGTTGACTTTCTAAGGCTTAATAGGTATGGGAATTCCAACTTCACCCACATACCACATTTTGATCACTAAACTTGTTGGTTTTGGCCATTTTCTCAAAGCTTAGGTCTTTTAGGCAAAATTGCCAATTTTCGGTTTTGGAGTTCTAAATTACACTATTTCATTGGTCCATATACTGTTGGAATTTGGCAAAACTTCCTTCATAGAAAATGTTCCTTATTGTCTTAAGTGTATTCTCATTTTTGGATCACCCCAATTGGAGTTTTGTAGCTCAAGTTATAGCCAAAATACAGTTACTGTTCACGTGCACTGTTCATATTGCAACTATGGTTCTGGCAGGTTTTTGATCTACCTTTGTTCAGTAATTTGATCAAGTTAAGTTCATAATTTGGTCTAACTTTCTTCATATGAAATGTTCTACTATGTCTTAGGTTTCCATTGGTTTAAGAATCACCTAAATCTGAGTTTTCTATAGAGAGTTATAGCCATTCAAACATTACTGCTCAAATGGCAATTTGCAGAGTTGCAGGTTCAATAACTCAACTTTGCTCAATAATTTGACTAGGTTAATGGCATAATTTGGGGTGGTATTCTTCATGAAAGTTTTAGGTCTATATCTCATCTAATCACTGGTAAAATTTCAGGTCAATTTGACCTGTCTAGCTCGAGTTATGACCAAATGAACAGTTACTGTTTATTTGGTCAATTTGGTGCAGTGGCAGCCTGCTCTCATTTCACTTTGGTCAATTGGTTCACCAAGTTTTAGTCAGTTTTTTTGCCATGGTTCCTTAATGAAAATTGTGCTATTTTATGTCTATTTTCATCTCCAACTGGTGGCATATCAATTGGACTTGTAAAATTTCCGTTTTGGTCCTTCAAAGTTGGTTTGGTCATGCTGCATTTACCCTACGAATTTGACTTCACTTCCAACAATTCTAACACAACTCATTTGGTCATTATTGACCATTTTTCACCTCATAATAGGTCAAAGTTATCATTTATGCATTTTTCCAAAATTTGATTCACAAACCCTAACATTCAAACCCTAACTCACTTAATTGTTGCAATTAATCACATTTATGCATTTCCATCTTACTACCATACTCATGTAAATTTACTAACACCTTTAATTCATTCCTAACACATCAAATTCTCATACATCCATGGGTGGCTGAAATTCACTAAAAGTCCCCCAACAATTGTTTCCTTTGATTTTTTGATTAAAATCTAAGTTAAATTAACTTAATACATGTGAATCAAAACCAAAATTTCAAAGTAAATTACTTACCTTCACTTGAATTCCAATTCTTCAATTTCACTCCCTTTTTCCTTTTCTTTTCTTCAAGTTTTTTTCTTCTCCTTTTTACTCCCAAGTGATGTATCTAGGTCTAAGAGTGTGATTTTGTGTTGAAGTTTAAGAAATTTATGGGAAGAAACTAGAGAAAAGCAAGCTTTCTAAGTTCAAAAATGGTGGAAATGAAGAGAAAATGAGAGAGAGAAATGGGAGAGAGGGAGTGACGGGAATGGAGAAGTAAAATTTTTTTTTTCTTTTCTTTTATTTATTTTGGTTTATGGAAGACCACAAAAACCTAATTAATAATAAAATTAATTTATTTATTTATGGCATCATGCATGAGGTCATGCATGATGTCATCACCTTTTTACCTTTTTCATTTTTCTCTTTTTTTTTCTATTTTTCTATTAGTTCTTTAATTTAATTCTCGATTCCGAAATTTTCTTTTCTTCGATTTTATTTGACAGTTAGGTCAGGAGTCAGCTCTCGGGGTCAATTGACCAAATTGCCCCTCGCCGATTTATCCCGGTTTGCAATTAATCCAATATTTCTTCCGGCTCCCTGACCTAATTATTTGACTGGCTTAACAGTTCTTTTTTTTTATTTTCTCTTTTCCACTGTGTTCATAAGGGTCCTAAGGACCGCAGCGTCACATTTTACGGTTCGAAATTTGAGTTTAAAACGACTTCACAGTCGTTCCCGAGGAGGTCACCCATCGCTGTGACTCTCGGCTCATTTAACTTCTTATGTTCTGTTTTTCTTATTTATACTTAACTAATTCAACATTACTAATTATTTGTGTTTATGGTTTCTCTAGTTGTCTTAAGTATGGTTCTAATCCTCTTAATTGTCCGGACCGACACCGGTCACCGGAACAGTGAAATATACCAGGCTATGCAAACGGGGGTGTTACACCAAAAGTGGAATAAATATAAAGAAAAAGGGAAAGATAAGAGTGGTCAAAATTACCTTTTGAAGGTACAAGATATTCATATTATCGATGCGGTATGAAAGGTCATTGATCACATACCTGTAACATCTTCACTTTAGCTAGTCCATACAGTCTACTGTTCCGATGACCAATGTTGGTCTGGGCAGCCAGAATGTTTGAAATTATAAATAGACTAGAGTAAGGAGTTATAAATAAACCAAATGATACTCATAAAAATCAAGAAAAATTTTTAGGAATGAAATGCACTAAGGTTAAACGAGCCGTAACCCCATTGATGAGTAACTCGAAGGGGAAGTGACGCTGAACGCTGTTAGCAACCCTAAACCCGGAGAAAACTTCATAAAATAATTTTTGGGACCTCAGGGAAGGATTATTGGGGTCCCAATGACAACTAAATGTTAGGAAAACACAAGGAAAAATTTAATCAATCGGTACACACAATTTTGGCTCGTTAAGCCAAACGGAGGGCATTTTGATCATTTTGTCTTCAGAGATGATTTTTTACCAACTTGTCCATTTATGTAAGTGAATTATATGACATAAAATATAAACAAATATTGATGAAAAATTATTTAAAAGTGAATAGGAAAGGAAAGAAAAGAAAATGAAAGAAATTTAGCTTTATTACATAAGCATTATGTAAGCATGAGGTCATTAAAATCTTTGGCCAATCAAAATTCAAGAAATACAATTATAATCCATTAAAAATAGAGAAAAAGAGGCAGAATTCTTAAAAATTTCAGCAGCCCTCTCTCTTCTTCAAAAACATCACCCATGCTCTCCCATTGTCCACCATAGCCAAGCTTTACCAAGCATGATTTTCTTGGTTTTTACCCAACTAAAGCCTAAGTTCCCAACACAAATTCTTGTTCTTTCCTCTTAGTAAAGCTTTTGGGAGCAAAAAGAAATCAAAAGGAAGAGTTCTTGCAAGCTTTGGATTAGCTCCATTAGAGGTTAGTGACTAAACTTGATTTTTCTCCTTTCATTCATGATGGAGGAGTGAAAATGAGTGTAAATTTGTAAAGAGACTTGATAAATATCTTGTGTATGCAAATCCCAAAATTTTGGCAGCCTTGAACTTAGTAGAGTTTTGAAGATTTCTTAGAGTTAAATTGAAATTTGGCTGCCTTTAACATCAATACATTGCTTAGGATAATGGAAGGTATGTAAATGCATGACTTGAGATATTAGGGTTAGGGTTTGGGCATGAATTTGAGAACTTGATCATTTAATGGTGAAAGTAAGTTTTAATGGTCAATTACTGACTATTTGGCAGTGTGTAAATCAGAAATGAAGTGGTTTGTGTAATGGAAATTGAAGTTAGTGTGGCTGCCCTTGGTGACCTACAGGATTGGGTATGAGTCCAGCAGGTTTGAGCAGCAATAACTGGAGTTGTAGAGGTTTAATTAGTGCAAGGCTAATTGGACATGAAACTAGACACATAATGGCATAACTTTGGTGAAGAAATCATGCCTAGAAAACTAAACCAAGTTGACCTAAAGATTGCCCTAATGCGGGTGACCTGCATTCTATCTGAGCAAAATGACCAAATAAATAGTGTTTAGTCATTTGGCCATAACTCAGTGTAAAAAGGTCCAATTGACCTGAAATTTTACCAACAACAAGCTGAGATATAGACCCACAACTTTCATGGAGAAACCTAACCCAAATTATGACCATAACATATTCAAAAAGTGACATGCAATCACTGCTCAAAATACTATAGATTTGGTCCGTCCAGAAAATCTGGAAAATTTGTAATCTGGCCAGTTGTGATTTTTGGGCCATAACTTGAGCTACAAAACTCCAAATGGAGTGATTCAAAAAAAAATGTAACTAGACAAAATAAGGAACAACTTTCATGTTGACCACTTTGCTAAATTTCCACTGTAAAAATGACTAATGGAACAGTAAACACAAAGCTTGAAATTAACATTAAGCCTAAAAATGGTATTGGCAACCAATACCAACAATTTTAGAATGCAAAATGTGGAATGTTGGGAGTATTAAAACCAATGTACCTATTATCTATGCAAAAGTCAATATTTTAGCTGACTAATGAAATGAATAGTAACACCTAAACTTGAATTTCAAGAATTATATAAATTAAGAGTGTAACATGCCCTGGTACACCTAGCAAGATTGGTTTGGATAGGTTGGCATGCCAATAGGGTTCTATTAGCAGTACTGCATATGGCTTCATGGCATTCTGTGTTTTATGGCCTCAAGTGCCATTCTGTGACATAATAGCCTTTGGCTATATTGATTGAGTTGTTATATTCGGGTTTTATCCCTGATAATTATTACAGCTTATTAGTTGTTCTGTTGCACACCAGGAGACACAATATGACCGATGGTGTGATGGTCCGAGGCACTTAGTACCCAGTGCCAGTTTACCCGTTTATCCAGTCCAGTCGACTAGTATGGGTTACTCGGGCAATGATAATAAATCTTACTAAATTTTAATCGAATAATACTGCAATAAATATCAGAAATTAAGTCTACTAAAGATGTAAACATACATTCAGCATATTTACTTTATTTTAGTTATTTTATTTTATATTGTCACCACTAAGCATAATTGCTTAGCGCGTCGCTTTTGCCACGTGCAGTCTCGAGACATAGGGGGAGTCCAGAGACCTCATACAGGTGAGCTTTGGATCGCACACGAGTCGAGTCACCTCACATTTGCAGTGCATTTGGTAGGACATTAGGCCACTTTTGGTATTTTGTATTTTGTAAACTTCTGTAATGAATATTATAAACTCATGTAATTATGCTTTTGATGTAATTATCTATGAACTATGTTTAGTAATAAATGTGAGCATTTCTCATTGAATTGAGTGTGATATGGAATGAATTGAATTTTGAGATACTGAAGTGATTTGAGAAATTGTTGAAAATATGTTGGTGGTTGACTGAGATTGAAATTTTGATTATATTGGAATTGTTTTTAATAGATTTAGGAGAACTATTTTTTCAATTTACAGATGGCACTCTACCGGATTTTCTATAAAATTTACAAAAAATTCATATTAATTATAAATTGTAAATAAATAAGTAAAAAAAAAAGGTAAATTGAATTGAAATATGATTTGGTGCTCCGACACACTGTGTGGTATATCTTACTCGGCTACACTGTAAACGGGTAAGGGGTGTCACAATACCTGTCATATTTCTGAGCATCTTATTAAGTTTTATCAATCATTCAAAAAAAAAAAAGAGAAAAAAGTAAAGGGCAATTTAACATATTAAAATGATGATGTTAAGGAAAATTTTGCATACAAAGATGATGATTCAATGAACTTACTAACACAACACATTTGCATGTACCAGATTTCTTTGAAAATCATAAGTGAAATTTGGAATGATGAAAATATTTGAAATAATTTTTATTTTTATTTTTTTATGGTATGATTGTTATTTTTATGTTTTGGTGTACTTTACGAAGAGCAATTATATATTCTTCATTTTCTTTTGAATATTTGCATATATATATATATATATATATATATATATATATATATATATATATATATATATTAATGAAGAGTATGGATATTTCCCTTGCTTTTGCCTCTTATTAAAAAATAAAAAGACAAAATATAGAAATGTGAAACCCTAAAATCGTCGATCACCAAAATAAAAATTAGAAAATTTCCCCTTTGGTTCGTAGCGGAAGTGTGAGAATGCTCTCTAAACTCCTTCCTCTCATTCTCCTCTCTCCAATCAGAACCAAGCAACTCCTCCAACCCCTCATCTACTCAATTTCTGTTTTTACTTCTTTGTTTAGTTTTATTGTTAATTTTTTTCTTTTTAGTTTTTACTGGTCATCAATATCTATATTATTTGTATATACTGTACTACACAAAATCTCAAAAGCAAGAAAAACCCAATTGAGTAAACAGATCAACCTTGGTCCAAATTAGATGCATAATTATGAGAGGCCACACGAATCACAAGATGAGCTTTATTTCGGATGAGCTGTGTGAAGACGCTAGTGAGATTGTAAGAGGCTAGACCATCATCACCCCTTTCTCTGCCTAATCTTTTCGATTTGACATAGTTTTCTTCGACTTCCACCACATTCTCAGTTGCAAAGGTAATTGGAAATTTTAGTTTATATCTAATTAAACAATTTCTACTTTTCTTGTTACAGGAAATTACCCTTCTCTTCTTTATTCATGTATACACACACTGAAATATAAGCATTGTAGTGGTCTTTAAAGGCTTTGATGGAACTAGAACCGTGGATGATTGATTCAAAGCTATGAGATGGGATTTTTATCTAATTTTTCCTTCTTAATAGAATTATGTTCTAGGAACTAAGAAAGATAAGGAGATTGGAAAAATTGTTGTTACAAAATACTTCCTTTGTAACAAGTCTATTTATGCAATTGGTTTTTTTCTTGTAAAATTGTATTAAATACCATTAACATCTGCAATTTTGATAACTAGCTTGATAATCTGTATCTCTTTCTGCAACTACACGCCCTTCTTTATCAGTCCCTTTATCAAATATTTGTTTGATTTTTAGATTTTACCTGTTCCTATGTTTGTAGTTACTAGGTACTGTGATGATCAGTTAATTTGGGTCATCATTTGTATTCCTGTCCCTAGGTTTCTAGTACTATTGGTTTAGTAATTATGTTGAATTTTTAGTTCTTGCTATTGGCTTTGTGTTTTGTGTTGTAGCTGGGTTAGATCTTCCTAATTTTGAATGTTTGCAGCAACTGTTTATTATGGAAGACTGAGTCTGTCCTAACCACAGAAGATTTGGATTTCCTATACAGGTTTGGGTTTCTCTTGGCAATCGCTTTAATCCAATTTACTCTGTTTACTAGTTTTGATTCATTAGGTATGTGTTTTATCTAGTCTTTCTTTAGTTACTTGTACTATATTTAGAACAACGGGTTTCTTTTGTTGCTTATTTAAAAACAATCTTCTTATAAATATATGCAGTTACTCTCTAGATTTTGATTTAGTTTTGTAATATAGTCTTTGATTGAGCATATACATAAAAAATGGTTTTTGGAGTAAATTGTTAGATTTGTAAAATATTTAGTTAATTCATTATTGTTTGTTTGCACTACACTTGTTTTTTTAAAGATATTGGTTAAATTGGCAAATGTCTAATCAAGCATAGCCAATGGTGAAATTTTTGTCTGAAGTATTTGGTTTTATGGTAGGCTTCTGCTTGAGATTTTAACACATATCTTTGTCACAATTGTACCCATATAAATCTTCTAAGTTAATTTTAATATATAAATTGAGTTGAGAGTAACTCAAACCATAAAAACTAAAATAATTGATGCAGAAAACAATTTGTGATTTTCCATTGAAGCAAATTGTAGCAATAAACTACATATACAAAGTAGTAATGGTAGTAATTATCATCAAGATTGTTGAAACTTAATAAATACAATGTAAAAGGCAAATGGAAGACTACCAAATTGGAGAAAGGGTCCATATTCAGCATCTGGTTAGTCTTTGTATCAGAATTGTATAATCTATCATGTTGAAGTGTCTCGGACATAGCTTGGAAGTGTTAACAATGCTGGTTGTAGAGTGCATTGTAATTCAGTATTTGGCATTATGAGCATTAAAGATGATAAGGATTTGGATGAGAAAGGTGAGAATTGAAAGATTTGCTACACTAGAGTAGTTAGAATGTGAAGGAGAAGTCTAAATTATTCACAGTTCTAGATGCATCATGGGTGATACTTAGATTATTCGAAAGAAGGATAGTGGTTAGGAGCTGATTTTCTGGATATTTTATAGACTGCAAGATAATCTCATGAAGCGTAATAAGACTGAACATTGATAATGCAATTCCAAAGGAATTCATGTTTTTATGGTACTTATTTGAATAACTTGAATTTATGTTGAAATGATATCTATTTTTAATACAATTGTTAAGACTATATATAAAAAAAAAAGGGGCAAACTAGATTTTGTAATGTAACAACCCCTCACTAATTTTGTAAAAGCCCATATAGCATAGGTAAACCCAACCCCACATTGTTTTTCGTTTTTTTTTTTTTTATAAATTTTTTTAATTTTCTTTTCTTTTGGGTTATTTTTCTAAGTCTATTATGGACACCTCTCTTTTGATATACACAGGTGCTTGCTAATTGACAGAATTGCCTTGATTTTTATTTTAAAATCCTTTTTGTTAGAAACTTATGGGTTATGGTTTTAAAATGACAAATAATAGGGAAAAAAAAAAAGATTGCAAGAGGACTATGCATACAAAAAAGCGATTTTTGGTAATATAAAGGGGAATAACTTTAAAGTTTCCCTTAACTTGTTACGTGGCACTAATTTAGGTTATCGTTAATTTAGTTTAAGTTATCGTTAATTTAGTCTCTAACTTTAGATTTCTGATGAGGTATTATTAATTTTAGCAAAAATAATCAAAATGTCTTTATCTTTATTTTTAGTCTGAAAATAATTTGCTCCGTAAGGTTTTATTTTATTAATAATTTAGTATTTGTATTTTTAAAATATGAGTCCCATTAAATAAAAAAAAATCAAATTTAAATTATTAAAATGTGAATTAATTAAATTTAAGTCCTTAAAATTTTAATTAATTACATAATCATCTATTTATTTTACAAATTATCTTTAAATATTATAACTATTTATAAATAAGTTCTTATAATTTTATAAAGTTCTACTATTTCATTATTATTTTAATAATATATAAATCAATTTATAATATTTTCATATATTATATTATATTTTTATATAAAAAAAATGAATACGGAAGCAAATTTCTGGATAAATGGAAACAAAAAAGAAATTTCACAAAAAGAAGAGAAAGTGCAACCTTTTGTCTACCAAAATACTAGCCAACCATAGATTCATATTACCTTGATTATGAATGTTCCATGGCTTGGAAGAGTTATAGTAGTAACTGTTTAAACTTTTTTTAACTTTTATGTGGATATTGCCTTTTAATAATAGGTAATCTTGAGGTTGTAGTCATCCATTTATGAGAATATGGCATCTAGTAAGGATTGGATGGACTTTTTTGATGATAGACTTAAAGAAGCATATCAAATAAGAGTTAAGAAATTTGTGGAATTTGCTTTTAATAGTCATTGGGAGTTCATTAAATACAAATATAGCCTTTCAACTACTTAAAAATGCATTCTAATAATTTTTAGAAACTCAGGTTTGGCTGTCAAAGGTCATTATTTTAGCTGCTAAAGTCTCATCTATAAAAATATCATTTTTGAAAATATCATTTTTGAAAAATAGACTTCAGTTGTCTATGTCCTCTACTTCGTCTACCAAAGTCTCTTCTACTTGATTTTCCAAAAGTTTAAAAATATCTAACTTTTGACCTAGAAATTAGATTTTCAATTTGTTTGAAGTGTTAGAAAGCTAATTCAATATATTTTTCAACTAAAACACTTACCAAAAATAATTTTACATTTTTGAAAAAGTGAAAATTTTATTTTACTCCCCTTAGTCAATTATTAAGTGAAAACTAAGTCAAGTAAAAATTTTTTGAGCAACACTTAGATTTAAGTCAACATAAATAATAAAATAAGATTCACAAGGTATAAAATTAAATAAAATTATGTTGTAGAATCCTTCAAATGTTTGTTTTCTTATCTTACTCATTTTAACTTTGATTTGAAGCAATTTAAAATTTTTGAGTATGGGGCCTACAAATTCATATCTAACACTTCCAATAATTAGTAGTACGCTACTTGTTTATTATCATTAAAACTTGGGTTAAGATACCTAGGTTCAGCATTATTATTATGTTCATATTAAAAAAATTATATTAAAAAAATGAGTATATTAAATAGTATGATTGATTATTTATAACATAATTTTATTTATAAAAAATTTTACTGGTTGAATAATAATTTATTCTCACATCAAATCCATGTTTTTCTATATATATTTGAATAAATATTTTAAGTATACATTATTTTAATTTGAAATTAAAAACTAAAACAAAATAGTTTATAAAACTAAAAATTAAAATAAATTGATTAAAAAGAACATAGAGGGAAATAAAAAAAAAATTAAGGGAAATAAAAAAAAAAAATTAGCACTAGATTTTTCTCCTTTCCGCTCAATTTGGACTTTAAAATGACTAAAAATGCTGGTTGAGCATTTTCTGCACTAATCCTCACATATTTTTCTTTTCCCTTTTTTTTTGTTGCAAAATGGGGGGAATTGAATTATTAAATTGTCTTTTTTTTTTTTTTTTTTTCTCTCATCAAAATAAGAGAATTGACTTTACCCTTTTCCTCGCTATAAAAGAGGCCCTAAAAGGCACCTAAGTTTAAACGTGATATGCCTCTTAGATTTAAATGCAAAACAACTTTTGTCTGTCATTGCCCCCCAAGATTTTAATTTTTAATGGGGAGTTGGTTAAATGTGAGCATATTTTTAATAAACTCTCATAATGCTCATTGAGCATTTTCTGCACTAATCCTCACATATTTTTCTTTTCCCTTCTTTTTTGTTGCAAAATGGGGGGAATTGAATTATTAAAATGTCTTTTTTTTTTTTTTTCTTTTTTCTCTCATCAAAATAAGATAATTGACTTTACTCTTTTCCTCACTACAAAAGAGGCCCTAAAAGGCACATAAGTTTAAATGTGATATGAATGCAAGACAACTTTTGTCTGTCATTGCCTCCCAAGATTTTAATTTTTAATGGGGAGTTGGTTAAATGTGAGCATATTTTTAATAAACTCTCATATTTGGCCACCTAAAAAAATTTTCTAATAAAATTTTAAAATAATTATATTTTTTTATTGACCCAATTAAATAAAAAAAATTAAATAACACATATTCTAAAAATTTAAAAAGTTATTTTTATTATTTCAATTAAAATAAAAAAATAGTGGCTTTTATTTTTAAAATTTCTTTTAGTAATAACAAAAAAATTTTAAAAGAATTAAAAAAATGTGAATGAATCATATTAAAAGACAACTAAGAGGAAGCTTGTCTCAACTTATAAGCAGATCAAACCAGCTTATATGCGTTAAACATAAGTTTACTTATTGGTTTATAATATTTTTTAGGCCCATAAGCTGAATTTATAAACTAAAAAAAAAATAACCTTGGAGACTGACTTTTTATTTGAACACTTATAAGCTATTTTGACTAAGCATTTTAATATGTTATCCTCATTTAATTTTTAAAATTTTATCACATATCATTTAATATCATTTTTAGTAATTTTAACAATAAATATACTTATAAACTACTTTTTACAAAATTTGTGAGCTACTTATCAGCTATTTATAATTACTTTAACCAAACATGTAATTACTTAAAATTTTAAATACATACAAACTTATATTAATTTATAAGCACTTAGTATTTATAAGTTAATTTCCATACGTTAAGTCGAATACAAGACAGTCTCCAAGTTTAAATGTTACATCCGTCACTGCCTTTCAAAGACAAAAGCTAAAGATGCAGCCAGTATACCTAGGTTAGAGTTCCAAAAATTATTCCCTCATTATTGTTTAAAAGGTATAAATGTAAATTTATAGAACTCTCTTTTATGACATGTAATTGATGTAAATGTTTATTGTGCCTACCATCTCCTTTTCATGATGTAAATAAATTATTTTCTTGATTTATAGTATTAAAAAAATTTTATGACTTATATGGGCACCATGAATGTTAAAGAAAATAATGTTCAAATTTGCTATGGCTTTTGGTGGCTCCTTACTTACTATTCCCTTAGCACCAGTAACGGTCCCATATTTGGGTCGTTACACCAACCATTTTGGACACTTAATGATGTCATGAAACTAGCTTTGAAGGCAAAGTTCCAACAATGACCTTTTAAAGGAGGAGAGTTCAAATGTGCAAGACTACTTCCAATCAAGGGAGCACTTCAACTAAATTAACTTCCTCAAAAACCAACAATGTTGACATGAAGAATGATAATGTAGCCAAAATTAGTGAGTCAAGTTGCAGTAGTTCGAGTAACAACACAAGCAAGTGATTCAAATGCTGAGGATTGGGACACATTATATCAAATTTGTAACGTCTCGAACTTCTGAGCTCTTAATAGTGTCATTTTCAGTCAATGAATAGTACTATACAAAGCTAGTTTGAGGGCTAAAAATGAAATGAAAATAAATTGAAATAAGCATAATAAAAATCAAAGTGACCATCAGGTTATGGACTTAATCATCATTATCGAAAAAGGTAGACTATAACCCGATGAGAGGCATTTTGGTAAATTCACTCTAAGAGTTAAGTTTTAACCTAAATGTCAATTAAAATGTGTAAGATTAAAATATTGAAAATGAATTAAAAATATGAAAGTTGTATGAGAAATTTAAAAGGGATACATAAGGAATTAAGTGAATTGTTATAATTATATTAATTATAATTATAATTAAAATTATTTAAAATAAGACAAATGTATATAAGACAAAAGGAATTAATTCATTCTTATCAACAAAACACATCTTCTTCCTCTCTATTGTTGGCAGAACCTCCCTCCAACCATCTTCCACCATTGTTCTTCATTTCAAACTCCATTTTCCTTAGATTTCTACCATATTTTCCATAGCCCCTAAAATAAAAACTTGCTATTTGACCTCAATTTGAAGATTGGAAGATAAAAGGAACTAAGGAAATTGAAGTATTGGCAAGCTAGAAAATTTGGTCAAGTGAGGTATGTGCACTCCCATCTTAAATTCATGTATAATCCTTGAATTTAAGTATAATTATGAGGAAATTGTATGAGAATTGAAGAAAAATATGCATGAATGGTAGGGTATAAAATTCGGAGCCAACTATGGGAGTATGAGGGTTGTG
Source organism: Hevea brasiliensis (assembly GCF_030052815.1). Classification (NCBI taxonomy): domain Eukaryota; kingdom Viridiplantae; phylum Streptophyta; class Magnoliopsida; order Malpighiales; family Euphorbiaceae; genus Hevea; species Hevea brasiliensis. The sequence continues at coordinate 92,325,546 of NC_079493.1, forward strand.
ATGTTTTGATAGAATTAAATATGCCTACTCGTGTAGATTGAAGTGTATACATGTTTTGTATAATTGGAACTTGCTTGGATGTGGAAGATGTGAAATTAGGGTTTTAGGAGAATTAGGGTTTTTGTGCTATGAAGTGTAATTAATGTGTATAAGGTCTTATAATGACCAATGGATGTGTATTGAATGAGGAATGATGATAGGTTGGTGAAAGAATAAATGTGATTGACAATGTGCATTAGGCTATGAGTTTGGACAGCATGAGTCCAGCAAGCTTGAATGCCTATAAGTTGAGCTACATAGCTTCAATTGGTGTGAAATCAATTGGAGATGAAATCTAAGACATAGTGCTACAATTTTCATGTAGAGAGCCTACCCAGAAAATGACCATAAGTTGCCCTAATTAAGCCTTGAATCCGAAATGGCAATTCTGGACCTAGGCAAAATGACCATATGAACAGTACTTAGTAAATTAAACATAACTCACTCTAGGAAACTCCAATGTATGTGATTCTTAAACCTACGAAATTTTGAGACATAGGAGAACATTTCATATGAAGAACTTAAAGCCAAATTATGACCCTAACTTAACTAAATTGCTAGACAAAGTTGGTCCAGAAAACCTGTCCTAGTTCTTGACTGAACCTAAACATTTAGGTATCTGACTAGTTTTGACAAAATTGCCATAACTCAAATTACAAAACTGAAAATGTAGTAATTCCAAAGTCAAAATTCTCCTAAAACATAGAACTACAATTTTTCTCTTTGCACCAGAACCCAGTTCTTAGAGCAAAGTAGGGAAATTGTTAGGATAAGTCAGGAATGCCAAATCTGGAATTCCTGCACCTGAAGCATTTTGGCTTATGACCTCCGAATGGGTTAACAGGCTATAACTTTCTCTACAAAACTCCAATTGAAGTAATTTAAGAAGATTTGAAAACCTAAGACAAAAGCCTAAAACCTTGTTTTAGGGACCTGAAGCCAATTTTGGGCCTAAGGTGCTCGGATATTAGTTGCAAAATTTGGTGAAATTTTGAAAAACAAGGAAAGAGCAGGATTTAGTGCCCTGGAATGGTACTTAGTGATTTGACCATAACTAGAGCTCCAAAACTTCAAATTGAATGATTCAAAAAGGGAATTAAAGTTAAAACATAGGGAAATAACTTTCATGTATAAAGTAAGGCCAAACTGATTCTACATCTTGGCCAAATTGCTAGGAAAAGTTAAAGCATCAATTCTGGAATTCATTAAACTTTCACAAAATGACTTAAAATGTGATATTTACTTAACATAAATGGTTTGATGAACACATATATCATATGAATATGTAATAGGGACTTATGTTCCCATTATGAATGGAATGAAAATGCTATGAAGCATGAATAACACATATATTGAAATAATGAGATTTATGAATACATAATGATACTAAATTGCTCATGTATGTCTAGACATTAGCGTATGAGTTGGATCGATTGGCATACCAATTAGGGACTATATATGCAGTACTGCCCATGGCATTCGAGCCTACTTCATGAATGATCATTGATAGACAATGTATGTCTGATATGGTTATTCTTCTGGCTTTATGCCTGACATGCTAGCAATTTTGCCTGACAGTTTTACTGGCTTTTATGCCTGACCGCTGGTTTTATGCCTGACAGATGTATACCTAATAGGCAAATAGGGTGTTTAACTAGTATACTCTCGTGTATCCAGTCTTAACAGTTTGTTATAATTTAATTGGGCATTAGAAAGAATTAAGCAGATTGGATGTTAAACAAATGAATTGTAAAAATTCTAATGAGCTAAATTGCTCCTAAAGATCAATAAAAATGTACAATGACTTATAATTAATGAAAATGCATTTCCTTTATGGCACTACACACATGGAATATTTACTTTTATTTTTTTAGTTTATTTTCATTTTATTATTACATCACCAAGCAATATGCTTAACGCGATGGATTTTCTTCGCGTATGTACTGGAGATAAAGCCCAGTAGACATTGAACTAGGATCTGGACTACAGATCTGCACTAAAGTCGGTGTCACCTTAGCATCGTATTTTGATAGGTTTCACCGAGCTACCATATTTTGTCATTGTACTTTGTAACCACATATTATGTTTGTAATTTGAATTCAGAATTTATATAAAAATTTTTTACATTATGTATATTAATAAATTTTGTAAATCCCATGTATGAAATGAGTTTGTAATTTGATATGGATCAATATGAAGAAATGAGTTTAAATTGTGATGGCAATGTATATGGATGAAGACGAGATTTTGATTTGTAATTATTGAAAATGATGATGGAATTGAGATTGATATAGAATTATTTAAACAGGTTATTGATTTTAACAGGTCAAATGTTAATAAAAAAGGGGAAACTCTGACAGTTTTTTCATTTAAATATTATGATTTAATTAATAATGGGTTTGAAACTGATAATGAATAAAGCAAAATAAGAGAAGGTGCTCCAGTACAGAATGTGGCATGCCTTGCTCGGCTACATTGTAGATCGGGTAAGGGGTGTTACATTTAGTAGTATCAGAGCAGAGGTTTAGGCGTTCCTAGGCTTAGATAGAAAGAGATAGTGTGCATAATATGCATGAGCATTCAATTAGGAGTCGAGGTGACACTAATGCACATCTGTTCTTCTGTCTGTTTTATAGGTTAGATGGATACTGATCCTCCAGAGCACGGGTCTAGACATGTAGAGGAAGAGGTTGAGAGTCATGCACCTGCCCGTAGTCAGGACCAAGACAGGAGAGAGGAGTTATCGCAGGGTGTTGTTGATAGGGCACAACTGGCATTTTTAGAGCTGATGACTCAGATGCTCCGTCAGGTTGTCGGAGTTATACCACAACCACAGCCACAGCCGGTTCAGAGGTCTCCATTGGAGAAATTGATGAAGTATGGGGCCGTGGATTTTAAGGGTAAGAAGGAGGATGATCCAGCAGCTGCAGAGCACTGGTTAGAGAGGACTGAAAGAGTATTACAACAGTTGCACTGTACACCTGAGCAGCAATTAGAGTGTGCTCTCTCATTACTACAGGAGGACATCTACCAGTGGTGGGTCATGGTGTCCAAGGTTGTATAGCCGGCAGTGATTACATGGGACTTTTTCTTGGTTGAATTCAAAAGGAAGTACATCAGCCATATTTATTTGGAGGCCAGACGAAGAGAGTTTATAGCCCTGAGGCAGAGGCAGCTTATGGTGGCAGAGTATAAGAGAGAGTTTGTACGGCTAAGCAGATATACCTGGGAGATGATGCCTACAGAGGTAGATAGGTGCCGATGGTTTGAGGATGGGCTGAATGATAATATCAAACTCCTAGTTACGGCACATCGGATTACTGACTTCTCTCAGTTAGTGGCAGTAGTTTTGAATGTGGATAGAGTGAGAGATAGTGAGTAGTCTTAGAGAGATAGGCAGCATAAGAGAGGATCTGGACCGGGATAGTCTAGTATGTCGGCTTCTGCTAGTAAAAGGCCCAAGGGTTCACAGGGCCAAACGAAGGGTCAGAGAGAGAGGTCTCGGTCTGCTCCGAGGAGAGGCCAGTCTGGGGTATCTGTAGCCAGTTCTCCAGGCACAGTAGCAAGGGGATCAGCCTATGATACCCTTTACTCGTCTACAGTGTAGCCGAGTAAAGCGTGTCATATTCGGTGCCGGAGCACCCTATCTTATATTGTCCTGTCCATTGTTACTTTTAAACTTCCGAGAAAACATGTGGTAAATTTTTTTTTTTTATCACAAATCATTTTTATGGATACCCAGGCAGAGCCTCCTCTATTTTATTAGCATTTGGCGGGTTCCACTATTCACCTGTTAAAAATAATTTCATATCTATCTCATATTTACATATACATCATGTCATATCATATCATTTCTACTTATACAATTTCAAGAAAATATATTTCTCATTCATTCATTCATATGAAATTCATCTATAATAATTTACAATTTATTTACAATATCAATTTATTTACAATATCAAAATTGAACTACATATCTCAAAAAGATTTACATCATTCACAATATCGACACATGGAACACATTGTGAATCTTGTTCAGCTTAGGTGGTAAAGCTAGTCTGTAGGCTATTGGACCCACACGTTCAATGTTATCATATGGACCAATAAACCTAGGACTTAACTTACCCTTCTTGCCAAATTTTAATTGTCACACCTTACCCCTCTGTAAGGTAAAACATGATCTCGTAGAATACCTAATGAACTATCGAACTTCACCTATCGATAACTCATTAAGTACCCTACAAGGGATTTTAAAATCATTTTCTTACTTTTTATAAGTGGTGAGCATTTTCTTACATTTAATAGAAGTTTAAAAACTAGTTCAAATTTTTGTCCATTTTATTTTTATGCAAATTTTAGAAAAATTTTGACAGAGTGCCGTTTATATTTTAAGAAAACAGTTCTTTAAAAACCTGTAAAAACACTTCCAATATCTCATTTCATCAAACTCATTACTACCTCAACATAATTTAACATCATTTCTCAATTCAATTGTCATAAAAAAATAATACTCAATAATTCCATTCTTTTTTCATTAAAGTAAAAACAATTTACATTCATCAACCAAACTTTACATTAGCAAAACCAAAATAATATTATTACAAACTCTAGACAACTGCTTATGACCAATTTTTACATATACATACAGTTATATACAAAAATATAAATATTACATTCAGGGTATAAATTTATACCCGATAAAACTTCAGGGAAGGTGGCTCCAAGATCCTTAACAGCTCACTCTGCTGCTCCTCTAGTCTCTATATCTGCGACAGCAATAACAGCCATCTCTGAGTACTATGACTCAGTGGTGCACAACATACTAAAATAATATTTATGCATAATTTAAATCACATTTATTCAAATATTGAACTGAACATGAAAAACAGTTACAAAACATGATTTATAAATTTTTAGTCCAAACACTTTCATTTAGGAAGTCTCAAAACGAATTTCATAAGAACACACAGTTATATCATGTCATTCGAAATAATATTCATCTCAATAGCCGAAGGCTTATGAGTAATCACAAGGCTAGCTAGCTCAAATATATGGGTACCCATTCAAATTTCTTCTTCTACTGGCACACACCTCAACACTTCAGCCAGAGAAGGAATCAAAATTCAAAACTAATTTCTCCTACTAGTCATGCTAGTGAGACATTCAAATATATGGTCATGACACTGTAATTTCAAAACTATTTTAGCAATTTACTAAACATTCATTGCCATTTCAAACACATACAAATAAACTTTTAACAATTTAAGTCAAAAGCATAATAAACATTTCAATACAATTAAGTCACAATTTAATATCACAATTCATTCAAAATAATTTGCAGAAAAAAATTTATAGAAATTTCTATGTTGTGCACAAACCTTATACGAGTAGCCTCTTGGCCTTGAATTGATGCTTCGGATTCTTTTTCGGTATTCTTTTCAACTGAAACACATAATTTCACAGTGTTTCAGTATCATAATTTATCATAAATCCAAAAATAATTTTAAATCTATTTATGACACTATTCAAGTCAAATTATTGACTTTCTAATGCTTAATAGGTATAGAACTTTTAATTTCATCCACATACCACATTTTGATTACCTAATTTGTTGGTTTTGGTTGTTTTCCTCAAATCTTAAGTCTATTAGGTGAAATTCCAAAATTTCAGATTTGGTGCCCTGTTTTGCCTTTATTAGTTGGTCAAGTTCTTTGTAGTAATTTGGCTAAGTTCTCTTTATAGAAGTTATTCCTTATTGTCTTAACTTTATTTCCCTTTTTGAATTACTTTATTTGGAGTTTTGTAGCCTAAGTTATGGCCATTTGAACATGGCTGGCCGGATTTGGTGTTACCTAGAATTCTAGGTAATTTCTTAGATTATGGCAATTTTTATACATTGATTGTAGGTGGTTTTTCAAATAGGTTATAGTCAAATTTTGGGTTTGTTTTCTTCATGAAAGTTATAGGGCTATGTCTCAGCTTTCTATCGGTATAAAATTCAGGTCATTTGGACCTTCCTAGACCAAGTTATGGTCATTTACGTAACTACTATTCATTTAGTCATTTTGTACAGGTCAGTTTGCCCAATTCCGGATTTGGCCTAATTGTTCACTAAGTTATTGTCACTTTCTGGGCATGATTCCTAAATGAAAAATGTGTCATTTTGTGTCTAGTTTCATTCCCAATTGGCCTCACACTAATTGAGTTAGTAAATTTTTAGTTTTGGTCCCTGAAATGGACCTAGGTCAAGCTGTCTACAGATTGACCTTCACCAATCCGAATTGGAACTTGGTTCCAATAATTCATACACACCACAAATGGTCACAATTGATCATTTTTCAACTCAAATAAGGTTAACTACATCATTTGGCCAATTCTCACATTTTTCTCCAATTTCTTCAAAATGCTCAAACCCTAACTACACATAAAGTTCAATTTAATGCATTTCAAAGTGTACATTCATAATCTACACACCTAAGTCACTTCAAATAACCATTCAAAACCATCAAACTCATTCATATCAAACCCTAACCCTAGCTGGACGAATTTTTTGTTTGGTCCCTCAATAATTATTTTTGTTTTATTTTAAGTTAATTTCTATGCAATTCCTACTTATTCAAGTTCACTCCTATGCAATTTATTCAAAGTAAATTAGAAAGAAGCACTTACTAGTTGAACAGAATTTTATCTTCAATTTCTCTCAATTTTCTTCAATTCTTCTCCTTCTAATCTTCCTCTTGAGGTTCACTTTGAAGTTTATACTATTTTTCCCAAAATATTTATGGTAAAATTTGAGGTTAGAAATCTTGGTAATAAGCTTTCATAGAGGTTTCAAGAGAGAGAATTGGGAGAGTTAAAGGGAAAGAGTGTCGTCCATGTTGTAGAAGAAAGAACTAATTTTTATTTCTTTTTTTTTTTTCTAATTGGTCCCTTAATATAGTATTATCCCAAATTTTCATAATTAAAAATTAAAAGATTTATGGTGCCATGGTGATGTCATAAAGGGCTTATTTTTTTTTCTTTTCTTTTTCTTTTTCATTTATTTTTCCATTAGTTCTGTAATTTAATTCTTGATCCCAAAATTTTCTTTTCTCCAATTTTATTGGACAGTTAGGTCAGGTGTCAGCTCTAGGGATAAATTGACCAAATTACTCATCGCTGGTTCAATCCGGTTTGCAAGTAATTCAGTATTTCTTTTGGATCCCTGACCTAATTATTTGACCTGCTTAACAATTCTTTTTCGTGATTTTCACTTTTTCACTGTGTTCACAATAGTCCTAAGGACCACAGCGTTATATTTTACAGCTCAAAATTTGAGTTTAGACTGACCTCGCAGTCATTCCCGAGAAGGTCACCCATCATTGTGACTCCCAGCTCATTTAACTTCTTGTGTTCTGTTTTTTTTCTTTATACTTAACTATTTGGCAATTACTAATTATTTGCGTTCAGGGCTTATCTTGGTGTTTTAAATGTGGTTCTAATTCTCTTAATTGTCCGGACCGACACTGGTCACGGGAATAGTGAAATATACCAGGCTATGCAAATAAGAGTGTTACAATTCTCCTCCCAAAAAAAAAAAAATGACACCTAGTGTCCTACCAATGCATTGTAGCCTGTGAGGTGACACGGATACTATGCAGAACTGCAGGATGGACTTACCCAATCTGTGGTCTACTGGCTCTAGATCAGTATCTTGATTACCTACAGCGTTGCAAGCGGCGCTAAGCATAAAGCTTAGTGGTGCAAATAATAAAATAGAAAGAAATAATATGCAAATAAAAATCATAATTTCTTAGCCATTGTGTTCATAAGAACTGAATAATTACCAACTTAATGTTTAGTCGAGGGCTAATTACGTTTTATGATATTAACTTCTTCATGCATTTTGTTTATTTATTTTCTTCATGATCTTGAGTTTCTTTGTATTCTATCGTAATCATTTCTGATATTTAATTTTCGTATTTTCTTGAACAATCGGTTCAATTACTGTTATACTTTTTCATGCCCAAGTAACCTATACAAATTGACCTGATCGGATAAACGGGTAAACTAGCCGGGTACTGTGTACCTCGATTCACACCATCGGTCACAATGTGTCTCGGTGTGCAAGCAGAATGGCTAATAAGCCATATAAGCAATAAGGCATAAAGCCAAGTAAAACATCATAATCAGTATAGCCATAGGCTATCACATCACAGAATGGCAATGAAGCCATACATCATACGCAGTACTGCTATCAGAACCCTATTGGCATGCCAACCTATCCAAACCAATCACATTAGGCCTACTAGGGCATTTGATACTTTTGAATTCTTCAATTTTTGAATTTCAAGTTTTTATGTCACTATTCACTTCAATAGACAACAAAAAGTTGACTTTTGCATAGATCATAGGTGCATTGGTTTTAACACTCCCAATGTACCACATTTTGCATTTAAAACTTGTTGGAATTAATTACCAAATCCATTTCCAAGCTTATTTCAAGTTTTCATGTCACTATTCACTTCATTAGTCAACTAAAATGTTGACTTTTGCATAGAAAATATGTACATTGATTTTGGCACTTCAAACATACTACATTTTTCATTTAAAACTTGTTGGTTTTGGTCACTTTCTCAAAGCTTAGGTCATTTTGGCAAAATTGCCAATTTTCGGTTTTGGTGCTCCGAAGTTGCACTATTTCATTGGTCGATTTACTGTTGGAATTTGACAAAACTTCCTTCATAGAAAACGTTCCTTATTTTGTCTAGTTGAATTTATTTTTTTGAATCACTCCATTTGGAGTTTTGTAGCTCAAGTTATGGCCAAAATAAGTTTACTGTTCACGTGTACTGTTCCTGCTGAGATTTTGGGTTTTGGCAGATTTTGGTCCAACTTTGGTCAGTAATTTGACCAAGTTAAATTCATAATTTGATCTAACTTTCTTCATATGAAATGTTCTACCATGCCTTAGGTTTCCATCGGTTCAAGAATCGCCTAAATCCGAGTTTTCTAGAGAGAGTTATAGCCGTCCAAACATTACTGCTCAAATGAAAATCTGCAGAGTTGCAGGTTTGAACAGTAACTGTGACTGCCATTTGGGTTAGGTTCTGGTCACAATTTGGGGTAGGTTTCTTCATGAAAGTTGTTTGTCTATGTCTTAACTTGTTGCTGTAAAAATTTCAGGTCAATTGACCAAATCTACAGTGAGTTATGGCCAAATAAACAGTTACTGTTCATTTGGTCATTCTGCAGGGGCTGTTTGCAGGGTATCCGGATTGGGGCCAAGTTTTGGTCCTCTTGCTTTGGTCTTTTGGACATGGTTTCTTCAGCAAAAATGTGCCATTATTAGTCTAGTTTCATGTCCAATTGGCCAAACACCAATTGAACCTACACAGCCAAAGTTATGGCAGTCCAATTGGACTGAAATCTCAGCCACCATGCTGCTGTCTTTAGGCAGCCTACCATTCCACTTTGCCATGCCATTTTTCAGTCCAATTTATGGTCAACATACCTCAAATGGTCACTAATTGACCCTTATAATGTTCGCTTACCACTTCATAAGCCAAAACCAAATTTCACTCTCCAAAACCCTAGTTCCCATTATGAGTTTTCACCACAAACCTTAATTAACTACTAGTTCATTATCCTTATATTCACATACTTTAAACCTAATCTTTAGTTCACTTCAAGTCCATCAAAAACACTCAATCCTACTCCTTCCTTAAGGCAGCCGAAATCCATGGGCTACATACACTTAGCTTTTATTCATTTGGTTCACAAATTCATACTTATTTTAAGTCATTAACATAGAATAATAGAGATATAAGTGGAATTAAGCACTAACCTTTTTGAAACCAACATTGAGCTTGTTATTCTTCAAGATTTCCCCTAGAATCATAATAATCATAATCAATTATAACTTCACTTTCCTAAATTAAATATCCAATAAAAATTCAACAGCATTTCCCCTTAAATTAGACTAAACTCCTATCATAAATCTTAAATCCACAACCACCCATTAATACCCAATCTGGCAGCTTGTGCATTCAAATTTATATATAATGATCTAACCGTTAGATAAATCCCAAATTTTAACCATATATTCTAGACATCCCTATACAATATCAGTAAAAATTTTAGCATCAAAAAATCTCTATATCATGAGATATCAAAACATTCATTCAACCCTTCAAAATCTGAATTGTTGCAGAAATCAGTCTTACTCAGACAGCTCATGCAAAACAATTTATATCTCATAAACCACAAGTCTAAAATTCACCAAATTTTAACCCAGCAGCCTCAACATCCCAAATATCATTTGTACCAAATTTCATAATTTTATAAGCATCCTAACTATTTATTTTTCTCAAATTTCAGTAGCCAAAATTCAGAATTCAACCTACAGACAGCCTGTGTTCAACAATATATTTCTCCAAATCCAATCGTTGAAAAATCATCAAATTTTAACCATAACTTCCACACATACATACCTAAAACATATCCAAAAATCAGCCATAGATGTTGAGCCAAACTCACCTGGACGGAAGAGAAACATGCTGCCCTGCTGAACCCCTTTTTCTGCTATTATTCATCTCCTTCTCCTTCTTCCTTTCTTTCTTTCTTTTCCTTTTTTCTCTCTTTCTCTCTTATTCCAGCCCGTATGAAGAAGGAAACTGCTGGTTTCCTTTGTTTTTTTATCTCATTTTAAGTCATTTTTATCTCTTTTTATTGGTTTGTCAAATGGTGATTGGAGGGGGCTTTTAAATGACATCATCATATGTCATAACTAAGCATTTTCCTTCATTTTCTTTTCTTCTTTTCTCTACTCATTTTCAATTCAATTTTTAGCAATATTTATTCATATTTTAGATCATTATAATTATTTACTTAACTGGACAAGTCGGCCAAAAATCACCTCTGAAGGCGAAATGACCAAAATGCCCTCCGTTTGGCTCAACGGGCCAAAATTGTCTGTACCGATTGAAAAATTTTTCTAATTATTTTCTTGGCATTCTAATGCCATAGGAACCTCAATGACCCTTCTCTGGAGTCTCAAAAATTATTTTATGAATTTTTACCCGGGTCTAGGGCTCCTAGTTGCGAGAACTTAACTTACCTCTGTTACCCATCGCTTGGGCATGGGCTCATTTGACTTGGTTGTATTTTATTTCTAAAATTTTTACTAAGTGTTTCTTATTAATATTTGAGTTAATTATGATTCTGACTTTAGTTTAAATATTTTTCCGGAAGGTCTAGGTCAGGACCGACAATCGTCACGAACAATAGACTGTGCGGAATTGCTACTGGGAGGATGTTACAACTCTTCCCCTCTTATTTAAATTTTGTCCTCGAAATTTACCCAATGTAAATAGCCAAGGAGCTAATACCTCTTTATTTCTTCACCTTTCTGTGTTATCCCACTTCACTTTCTCCTTAGTCTCAATCCTATCCTCAAACAGTTATGTACTCATCCTTTTTCATCTTAAATATAGTCTCCTTCTCATCTCCATTCGCTATCTCATTGTCTCTTCACTCTCTTATTCCATACCTTAACCTAAAATAAGCAGAAATCTGGATCTGCATTAGTGTCACCTCGACTCTTATGAATGCAATGCATGATATGCAATCTATCTAGGTCCAGAAACGCCTAAATCGCGCTCTGATACCACTAAATGTGACACCCCTTACCCGACTACAGTGTAGCCGAGCAAGTTATGCCACTCAGTGTGCCAGAGCACTCTATTTTATCTTAATTCATTTTTATCGTAGTTTTGAAAATAATTTGTGAAATATAATTCATTTATTGAAATTGTAATTTATTTGAGGTTAGAAAATTTTAAAGAAAATCCGTGAAATCTGGCTAAAAATGGAGAAAATCGTTCTTGGAACTGTGAAAAACACTTCCTATATTCTTATTCATTCATCTCAACTCCATTTATCAAAATCTCAATATTTTTCAGTTCACATTCATTTCTCAATCATTCATTTCATGTGATAATCATATATATATATCACAGATAAACATTCACTTTTTCATTTACAAACACAATTCTCATTATTTACATGAGCATCAAATTACATTTCATAAGTTCATTTACACATGAGAAAATAAGATCAATTACAAAATACCAAAATGACACCTAGTGTCCTACCAATGCAATGCTTGTGTGAGGTGACACGGACACTATGCAGAATCGGGATGGACTTACCCAATCGTGGTCTCACGGCTCTCGATCAATATCTTGGTACCTACGCGTTGCAAAGCGACGCTAAGCATAAAGCTTAGTGGTGCAAATAATAAAATAGAAAGAAATAATATGCAAATAAAAATCATAATTTCTTAGCCATTGTGTTCATAAGAACTGAATAATTACCAACTTAATGTTTAGTCGAGGGCTAATTACGTTTTATGATATTAACTTCTTCATGCATTTTGTTTATTTATTTTCTTCATGATCTTGAGTTTCTTTGTATTCTATCGTAATCATTTCTGATATTTAATTTTCGTATTTTCTTTAACAATCAGTTCAATTACAGTTATATTTTTCCATGCCCAAGTAACCTATACAAATTGACCGACTGGATAAGCGGGTAAACTAGCTGAGTACCAGTACCTCGGGCCGTCACACCATCGGTCACAATGTGTCTCCCGGTGTGCAAACAGAATGGCTAATAAGCCATATAAGCAATAAGGCATAAAGCCAAGTAAAACATCATAATCAGTATAGCCATAGGCTATCACATCACAGAATGGCAATGAAGCCATACATCATACAGCGATCTTGCTATCAGAACCCTATTGGCATGCCAACCTATCCAAACCAATCACATTAGGCCTACTAGGGCATTTGATACTTTTGAATTCTTCAATTTTTGAATTTCAAGTTTTTATGTCACTATTCACTTCAATAGTCAACAAAAAGTTGACTTTTGCATAGATCATAGGTGCATTGGTTTTAACACTCCCAATGTACCACATTTTGCATTTAAAACTTATTGGAATTAATTACCAAATCCATTTCCAAGCTTATTTCAAGTTTTCATGTCACTATTCACTTCATTAGTCAATTAAAATGTTGACTTTTGCATAAAAAATATGTACATTGATTTTGGCACTTCAAACATACTACATTTTTCATTTAAAACTTGTTGGTTTTGGTCACTTTCTCAAAGCTTAGGTCATTTTGGCAAAATTGCCAATTTTCGATTTTGGTGCTCCGAAGTTGCACTGTTTCATTGGTCGATTTACTGTTGGAATTTGACAAAACTTCCTTCATAGAAAACGTTCCTTATTTTGTCTAGTTGAATTTATTTTTTTGAATCACTCCATTTGGAGTTTTGTAGCTCAAGTTATGGCCAAAATAAGTTTACTGTTCACGTGTACTGTTCCTGCTGAGATTTTGGGTTTTGGCAGATTTTGGTCCAACTTTGGTCAGTAATTTGACCAAGTTAAATTCATAATTTGGTCTAACTTTCTTCATATGAAATGTTCTACCATGCCTTAGGTTTCCATCGGTTCAAGAATCGCCTAAATCCGAGTTTTCTAGAGAGAGTTATAGCCGTCCAAACATTACTGCTCAAATGAAAATCTGCAGAGTTGCAGGTTTGAACAGTAACTGTGACTGCCATTTGGGTTAGGTTCTGGTCATAATTTGGGGTAGGTTTCTTCATGAAAGTTGTTTGTCTATATCTTAACTTGTTGCTGTAAAAATTTCAGGTCAATTGACCAAATCTACAGTGAGTTATGGCCAAATAAACAGTTACTGTTCATTTGGTCATTCTGCAGGGGCTGTTTGCAGGGTATCCGGATTGGGGCCAAGTTTTGGTCCTCTTGCTTTGGTCTTTTGGACATGGTTTCTTTAGCAAAAATGTGCCATTATAAGTCTAGTTTCATGTCCAATTAGCCAAACACCAATTGAACCTACACAGCCAAAGTTATGGCAGTCCAATTAGACTGAAATCTCAGCCACCATGCTGCTGTCTTTAGGCAGCCTACCATTCCACTTTGCCATGCCATTTTTCAGTCCAATTTATGGTCAACATACCTCAAATGGTCACTAATTGACCCTTATAATGTTCACTTACCACTTCATAAGCCAAAACCAAATTTCACTCTCCAAAACCCTAGTTTCCATTATGAGTTTTCACCACAAACCTTAATTAACTACTAGTTCATTATCCTTATATTCACATACTTTAAACCTAATCTTTAGTTCACTTCAAGTCCATCAAAAACACTCAATCCTACTCCTTCCTTAAGGCAGCCGAAATCCATGGGCTACATACACTTAGCTTTTATTCATTTGGTTCACAAATTCATACTTATTTTAAGTCATTAACATAGAATAATAGAGATATAAGTGGAATTAAGCACTAACCTTTTTGAAACCAACCTTGAGCTTGTTATTCTTCAAGATTTCCCCTAGAATCATAATAATCATAATCAATTATAACTTCACTTTCCTAAATTAAATATCCAATAAAAATTCAACAGCATTTCCCCTTAAATTGGACTAAACTCCTATCATAAATCTTAAATCCACAACCACCCATTAATACCCAATCTGGCAGCTTGTGCATTCAAATTTATATATAATGATCTAATCGTTAGATAAATCCCAAATTTTAACCATATATTCTAGACATCCCTATACAATATCAGTAAAAATTTTAGCATAAAAAACACTCTATATCATGAGATATCAAAACATTCATTCAACCCTTCAAAATCTGAATTGTTGCAGAAATCAGTCTTACTCAGACAGCTCATGCAAAACAATTTATATCTCATAAACCACAAGTCTAAAATTCACCAAATTTTAACCCAGCAGCCTCAACATCCCAAATATCATTTGTACCAAATTTCATAATTTTATAAGCATCCTAACTATTTATTTTTCTCAAATTTCAGTAGCTAAAATTCAGAATTCAACCTACAGACAGCCTGTGTTCAACAATATATTTCTCCAAATCCAACCGTTGAAAAATCACCAAATTTTAACCATAACTTCCACACATACATACCTAAAACATATCCAAAAATCAGCCATAGATGTTGAGCCAAACTCACCTGGACGGAAGAGAAACATGCTGCCCTGCTGAACCACTTTTTCTGCTACTATTCATCTCCTTCTCCTTCTTCCTTTCTTTCTTTCTTTTCCTTTTTTCTCTCTTTCTCTCTTATTCCAGCCCGTATGAAGAAGGAAACTGCTGGTTTCCTTTGTTTTTTTATCTCATTTTAAGTCATTTTTATTTCTTTTTATTGGTTTGTCAAATGGTGATTGGAGGGGGCTTTTAAATGACATCATCATATGTCATAACTAAGCATTTTCCTTCATTTTCTTTTCTTCTTTTCTCTACTCATTTTCAATTCAATTTTTAGCAATATTTATTCATATTTTAGATCATTATAATTATTTACTTAACTGGACAAGTCGGCCAAAAATCACCTCTGAAGGCGAAATGACCAAAATGCCCTCCGTTTGGCTCAACGGGCCAAAATTGTCTGTACCGATTGAAAAATTTTTCTAATTATTTTCTTGGCATTCTAATGCCATAGGAACCTCAATGACCCTTCTCTGGAGTCCCAAAAATTATTTTATGAATTTTTACCCGGGTCTAGGGCTCCTAGTTGCGAGAACCGCAACTTACCTCTGGTTACCCATCGCTTGGGCACCGGCTCATTTGACTTGGTTGTATTTTATTTCTAAAATTTTTACTAAGTGTTTCTTATTAATATTTGAGTTAATTATGATTCCTGACTTTAGTTTAAATATTTTTCCAGAAGGTCTAGCTGTCCGGACCGACACTGGTCACCGGAATAATAGACTGTGCGGAATTGCTACCGGGAGGATGTTACATCATCCCAACACAAAGGGGTTCTACATTTTCTGCCATACAAAGCTTCATATGGAGGCATTCCAATGCTTGATTGATAGCTGTTGTTATAAGCAAACTCAATCAAAGGCAAGTGTGTGTCCCAACTGCCCTCAAACTCAATCACACAAGCCTGTAGCATGTCCTCCAATATCTGTATTACTCTCTCAGACTGGCCATCTGTCTGTGAGTGGAATGTCGTACTGAAGTTCAATAAGTTCCTAGGACTCTCTGAAGACTATCCCAGAATCTAGAGGTGAACCTAGGGTCTCTGTCTGATATAATTGATACTGGTACTCCTTGCAGCCTCACAATCTCATCTATGTATAACTTGGCCAATCTTTTTAAGCTATAGTCCATCCGGACAGGCAAAAAGTGAGCAGACTTAGTTAGTCTGTCCACTATAACCCATACTGCATCATGACTCTTTTGTGTCCTCGGAAGTCCCATCACAAAATCCATCGTTAATCTCTCCCATTTCCATTTCGGTACTGGTAGTGGATGTAACAAACCAGCTGGTACTTGATGCTCTGCCTTTACTTGCTGACAAGTTAGGCATTTGGAAATAAATTCTGCTACATTTCTTTTTATACCCATCCACCAGTAGTGCTTTTTTATCCCTCTGTACATTTTTGTGCCACCAGGGTGCATAGTAAAAGGAGACTCATGTGCTTCCTTCAAAATGATCTGTCTCAAGTCAACGTTATTAGGAACGTACATTCTGCCCTGGTGAAGCAGTAGACCATCATCTCTTACTGAGAATTCTGGTTTCTTGCCCTATCTGGCTTCTTGTAATAGCTTCTGATACTTTTGATCATTTTGAGCAGCCATTCTGATATGATCAATCAACACTGGCTGTACATGCTATGCAACTGCTGTTTACCCCTCATCATTAATCTCTAAGCTGGCATGCAATACTCTCAACTCATGTACCATAGACAAAGGAGTAATCCGTAGACTTGCCATAGTCTTATGACTTAAGGCGTCAGCCACCACATTAGCTTTCCCTGGCTGACAGTCTATCAGACAATCATAGTCTTTTATCAACTCTAACCATCTCCTCTGTCTCAAATTCAACTCTTTCTGAGTGCCCAGATACTTCAAACTCTTATGATCTGTGTAGATATAGTACTTCTCCCCATATAAATAGTGTCTCCAGATCTTAAGAGCAAACACAATTGATGCAAGCTCTAAATCATGTGTCGGATAATTCCTCTCATGCGATTTTAGCTGGTGTGATGCATAGGCAATGACGTTCCTTTCTTGCATCAGTACCTAGCCTAACCTATTATGAAAAGCGTCACTGTAAATAGTATGCTCTTTACCTGGGGTAGGTAAAGTAAGGACTGGAGCTTCAATCAAACATTTCTTCAACTCATCAAAACTCTGTTGGCATTTATCCGTCTACTGAAATTTTACATCTTTTCAAAGTAGTTTAGTCAATGGAGATGCCAACATGGAGAATCCCTTCACAAATCCACGGTAGTATCCAGCTAAACCTAGAATACTGCAATCTTCGTGATATTTCTGGGTGGTCTCCAATTAAGGACAGCTTCTATCTTACTTGGATCTACCTTGATGCCCTCTGCCGATACTATGTGCCTTAAGAAGGATATTTTCTTCAGCCAAAATTCACACTTCGACAATTTGGCATATAGCTGTTTCTCTCTCAAAGTCTACAGTACAATCCGTAGATGTCTATCATGCTCCTTTGCACTCCTCGAGTAGACCAATATATCATCTATGAATACCACAACAAACTGGTCGAGGTATGGTCTGAAGATAGTGTTCATCAGATTCATAAAAACAGCCGGAGCATTAGTTAACCTGAATGGCATGACCAAGAACTCATAATGGCCATAGCGGGTTCTAAAGGCAGTTTTAAGAATACTCTACTCTTGTACTTTTAGCTGATAATAACCTGATCTCAGGTCAATTTTGGTGAACACAGCTGCACCCCTTAACTGATCAAACAAGTCATCAATGCGGGGCAATGGGTATCTATTCTCTATTGTCACCTTATTCAACTGCCGATAGTCAATACATAAGCGGAGAGTGCCATCTTTCTTCTTAACAAATAACACTAGCGCTCCCCAAGGTGACACGCTAGGGCAGATAAAGCCCTTGTCAAGCAGCTCTTACAACTGCACTTTTAATTCTTTCAATTCTGCTGGTGCCATTCTATATGGTGTTATCGAGATTGGGTCCACACCAGGCATAACATCAATTTCAAACTGCA
The DNA here is from genome assembly GCF_030052815.1 of Hevea brasiliensis. Classification (NCBI taxonomy): domain Eukaryota; kingdom Viridiplantae; phylum Streptophyta; class Magnoliopsida; order Malpighiales; family Euphorbiaceae; genus Hevea; species Hevea brasiliensis. The sequence continues at coordinate 92,343,682 of NC_079493.1, forward strand.
CCTCTCTTTCTGGAGGTAAACCTGGCAACTCATCAAGGAACACATTCGAAAAGTCACATATAGTAGGGATGTCCCTCAGTGCTGGACTCCCCACTTGGGTGTCTATCACATGTGCCAAGTATGCTTCACACCCTTTTCTGATCATCCTTCTAGCTAGTGCAGCCGAAATGATCTTTGATGGCAGTAATTGCCTCTCCCCATGTATTACTATATCACCGTACAGAGAGAGACCAAAAGTGACTGTCTTCAGTCTACAGTCAATCATGGCGTGATGCCTGGCTAACCAATCCATGCCCAAGATGATATCATAATCTCTGAAGGGAATTTCAATCAAATCTGACAGAAAAGTGTGTCCTTGGATCACCAAAGGAAAATCTCTATACATTCTATTGACCCGGACCTTTTGTCCTAATGGACTAGTTACTAGCACTTCAAAATCCATTTTGGCACAGGAAACTACAAGAGAACTAACTATGCTAGCACTAACATACGAGTGGGTAGAACCCGGATCAAATAGTACAATTACATCTTGATCAGAGATAAAGAATGTACCAGCTACAACATCGAAAGTCTCAGCCTCTTCCCGCTGTCTCATCGTGTAAACCCTGGCTGGAGCACTCCCTTGTGTTGACTAGCTAACAGTACCCTGACTACCAAAAGTATTGCCTCTACCTCTGCCTCTTCTTCTGCTAACCGGTTGTGAACCTCTAATAGCAGGACTCTGAATGGATCCTTTTGCAGTAGTAGGAGTTGGATCAAATCTAGGGGCACTGGTGCAGTCCTTACCAAGATGGCCTTTGCCTCCACAGTTAAAGCAAGCTCCTATTACCTAATAGCATTCTCCCCCATGAATCTTGCCACATGTTTCACAGGAGCGGGGAGGATATGAACCCCTAGTCAACTGCTGACCAGATCTAGGGGGTCTCTGTCCAGAGAATCTACCCCTTCCAAACCTTCCTCCTCTACCTCTGCTTGGTCCCCCAAATTTCTTCTTCTTTCCAGATATACCACTGGGACTTTGCTCTATTGATTTTCCCCTTTATCTTTCTCTGATTTTTCAGTCTTCTCATATTTGTCTTTCACTGGTGTCGCCTCTGACTCGATCCTTTCTAACTCAAGTACCTGAGAGATGAGCTCAGAGAAGTTACTGTGTCTGAATCCCACTACTTGCATCATCAAACTGGGCTTCAAACCGGTCTCAAATCTCTTGCACCTTTCTTTACTGGTAGATAGGAGGCTCCTAGCATAGTGGCTTAAGCGAGAGAACTCCCTTTCATACTCTGCCACACATTAATTCCCTTGCTTCAGACTTAAAAATTCTTGTAGTTTCTGATCCACATATGCATCTAGGACATATTTCTATCTGAACTCTCTAATGAAGTTGTCCCAGGTCAGTACTGGCGGTTTAGCCAAGCTATGGGGGATTGTCTTCCACCAGTCATATGCATCCCCTTGTAACAAAGACACTGAGTATTCAAATTTCAGCTCATCTGGGCAGTGCACTTTCTTGAATACTCTATCCATTCTCTCCAACCACTGCTCTACCTCTAAAGGGTCCACTGTACCCTTAAACTCTGTAGCCTCATACTTAAGTAGATTATCATACTGCCTAGCTGGAGGCTGTGGTTCCACCATAAGTGTCTGAAGTGGAGCTTGGGTAGGCATACTTTCAGCCATTTGTTGGAACATCGCAGCCATCTGCTGAGCAAATTGTGCAAGAAACTGAGGCATTTGTGGGGCTGGTGCCACCGACCCACTGACATTTTGGAGAGCTGGGGCTTCCCCTTGGGCCTCAGCCTCTACTGACTTCTCAACTGAACGATCCCCTTCTTCCATTTCAAATTGGAGTTAAAATATCTCCTGAACAAATAACACAAGGAGATTTCCTCCGTTAGTTCATATTTATGTTGTAATGTTCTGTATGTAACAAATAAGGACATTGAGCAGTTATACTTATCAAAGAAAAGACACAAATTCACAAGTCAAAACATACTTCAAAAATTTCGCTCTGATACCACTAAAACATGTCACACCTTACCCCTCTGTAAGGTATAATATGATCCCGTAGAATACCTAATGAACTACTAAACTTCACCTACCGATAACTCATTAAGTACCCTACAAAGGATTTTAAAACCATTTTCTTACTTTTTAGAAGTGGTGAGCATTTTCTTACATTTAATAGAAGTTTAAAAACTAGTTCAAATTTTTTTCCATTATATTTTTACGCAAATTTGAGAAAAATTTCGGCAGAGTGCCGTCTGTATTTTAAGAAAATAATTTTTCAAAAACCTGTAAAAACACTTCCAATATCTCATTTCATCAAACTCATTACTACCTCAACATAATTCAACATCATTTCTCAATTCAATTGTCATAAAAAAATAACACTCAATAATTCCATTCATTTTTCATTAAAGTAAAAACAATTTACATTCATCAACCAAACTATACATTAGTAAAACCAAAATAATATTATTATAAACGCTATACAATTGCTCATGACCAGTTTTTATATATAATTACAGTTACATACACAAATATAAACATTACATTCAGGGTATAAATTTATACCCGATAAAACTTGAGGAAAAGTGGCTCCAAGATCCTCAGCAGCTCACTCTGCTGCTCCTCTAGTCTCTATATCTGTGACAGCAATAACAGCTATCGCTGAGTACTATGACTCAGTGGTGCACAACATACTAAAATAATATTTATGCATAATTTAAATCACATTTATTCAAATATTGAATTGAACATGAAAAATAGATACAAAACATGATTTATAAATTTGTAGTCCAAACACTTTCATTTAGGAAGTCTCAAAACGAATTTCATAAAAATACACAGTTATATCATGCCATTCGAAACAATATTCATCTCAATAGCCGGAGGTTTATAAGTAATCACAAGGCTAGCTAACTCAAATATATGGGTACCCATTCAAATTTCTTCTTCTACTGGCACACACCTCAACACTTCAGCTAGAGAAGGAATTAAAATTCAAAACTAATTTTCCCCACTAGTCATGCTAGTGAGGCATTCAAATATATGGTCATGACACTATGGTTTCAAAACTTTCTTAGCAATTTACTAAACATTTATTGCCATTTCAAACACATGCAAGTAAACTTTTAACAATTTAAGTCAAAAGCATAATAAACATTTTAATACAATTAAGTCACAATTTAATATCACAATTCATTCAAAACAATTTGCAGAAGAAAATTTATAGAAATTTTTATGTTGTGCACAAACCTTATACAAATCGCCTCTTGGCATTGACTTGATGCTTCGGATTCTTTCTCGAAATTCTTTTCAACTGAAACATACAATTTCACAGTATTTCAGTATCATAATTTATCATAAATCCAAAAATAATTTCAAATCAATTTGTGATACTATTCAAGTCAAATTGTTGACTTTCTAATGCTTAATAGGTATGGAACTTTTAATTTCACCCACATACCACATTTTGGTTACCTAACTTGTTGGTTTTAGTTGTTTTCCTCAAATCTTAAGTCTATTAGGTGAAATTCCCAAAATTTTAGATTTGGTGCCCTGTATTGCACTATTCCATTGGTCAAGTTGCTGTAGTAATTTGGCTAAGTTCTCTTCATAGAAGTTGTTCCTTATTGTCTTAACTTTATTTCTCTTTTTGAATCACTCCATTTGGAGTTTTGTAGCCTAAGTTATGGCCATTTGAACATGGCTGGCTGGATTTGGTATTACCCAGAATTCTGGGTAATTTCCTGGATTATGGCAGTTTTTATACATTGAATGCAGGTGGTTTTTCAAATAGGTTATGGTCAAATTTTGGGTTTATTTTCTTCATGAAAGTTGTAGAGCTATGTCTCAGCTTTGTATTGGTATAAAATTCAGGTCATTTGGACCTTCATAGACCAAGTTATGGTCATTTACGTAACTACTATTCATTTGGTCATTTTGTACAGGTCAGTTTGCCCAATTACGGATTTGGCCTAATTGTTCACTAAGTTATAGTCACTTTCTGGGCATGATTCCTAAATGAAAAATGTGCCATTTTGTGTCTAGTTTCATTCCCAGTTGACCTCACACCAATTGGGTTAGTAAATTTTCAGTTTTGGTCCCTGAAAGGGACCTAGGTCAAGCTGCCTGCAAATTGACCTTCACCAATCCGAATTGAAACTTGGTTCTAACAATTCATATACACCACAAATGGTCACAATTGACCATTTCTCAACTCAAATAAGGTTAACTACATCATTTGGTCAATTTTCACATTTTTCTCTAATTTCTTCAAAACGCTCAAACCCTAACTACACATAAAGTTTAATTTAATGCATTTCAAAATGTACATTCATAATCTACACATCTAAGTCACCTTAAATAACCATTCAAAACCATCAAGCTCATTCATATCAAACCCTAACCCTAGCTGGATGAATTTCTTGTTTGGTCCCTCAACAATTATTTTTGTTTTCTTTTAAGTTAATTTCTATGCAATTCCTACTTATTCAAGTTCATTCCTATGCAATTTATTCAAAGTAAATTAGAAAGAAGCTTACTTGTTGAACGGAATTTTATCTTCAATTTCTCTCAATTTTCTTCAATTCTTCTCCTTCTAATCTTCCTCTTGAGGTTCAATTTGAAGTTTATACTATTTTTCCCAAAAGATTTAGGTAAAATTTGAGGTTAGAAAGCTTGGTAATAAGCTTTCATGGAGGTTTCAAGAGAGAAAATTGGGAGAGTTAAAGGGAAAGAGTGCCGTCCATGTTGAAGAAGAAACAACCAATTTTTATTTCTTTTTTTTTTTTCTAATTGATCCCTTAATATAGTATTATCCCAAATTTTCATAATTAAAAATTAAAAGATTTATGGTGTCATGGTGATGTCATAAAGGGGTTATTTTATTTTCTTTTCTTTTCTTTTTCTTTTTCATTTATTTTTCCATTAGTTCTTTAATTTAATTTTTGATCCCAAAATTTTCTTTTCTCCAATTTTAGTGGACAGTTAGGCCAGGTGTCAGCTCTAGGGGTGAATTGACTAAATTGCCCCTCACTGGTTCAATCTGGTTTGCAAGTAATTCAATATTTCTTCTGGATCCCTGACTTAATTATTTGACCTGCTTAATAATTCTTTTTCGTGATTTTCTCTTTTTCACTATGTTCGCAATAGTCCTAAGGACCGCAGCGTCACATTTTACGGTTCGAAATTTGAATTTAGACTGACCTCGCAGTCATTCCCGAGAAGGTTACCCATCGCTGTGACTCCCGACTCATTTAACTTCTTGTATTCTGATTTTATTCTTTATACTTAACTATTTGGCAATTCTTAATTATTTGCGTTTAGGGCTTATCTAGGTGTCTTAGATGTGGTTCTATTTTTCTTAATTGTCCAGACTGACACCGGTCACGAGAACAGTGAAATATACCAGGCTATGCAAATAGGGTTATTACATTAACACTTTCTTCCAAGGCGACACCTTGAGAAACACTTTATCACCAACCTCATACTCTATGTTCTTTCTCTTCAGGTCAGCATAGGACTTCTGCCTATCTGAGGCGACTTTCAAGTTATCTCTAATTAGCTTCACTTTTTTCTCTGTTTGTCTCACCAGGTCTGGGCCCACTACTTTCTCTTCACCCATTTATATCTAGTATAAGGGAGTCCTGTATCTCCTCCCATACAATGCTTCATATGGAGCCATTTTTATGCTGGCTTGATAGCTGTTATTGTAAGCAAACTCTAGCAAAGGAAGATATTTCTCCCAACTTCCTTTAAAGTCAATAATGCAACTTCGAAGCATATCCTCCAATACCTATCATGTCATTCATGTTATGTAATTATTATCAATATTTTAACATTTGTACAATTTACTAAGTTCTAAGGGTTACCTAAATCACCATTTCAGACTGTCCATCTGTCTGAGGATGATAAGCCGTACTGAAGTGCAGTTGAGTGCCTAACGACTCTTGTAGCTTATTCTAAAACCTTGAAGTAAACCTAGGGTCTCGTTCAGATATGATCAATGTCGGCAATCCATGTAACAGTACTATCTCAGCTATGTAGATTTCTACTAATTTCTCCAGTGAGTAGTCGGTTCTGATAGGTAGGAAGTGAGCTGACTTTGTTAATCTGTCCACAATCACCCAGATGGTATCATGCTTCTTCTGTGTCAATGGCAGCCCAGTTATAAAATCCATGGTGATGCGGTCCCATTTTCATTCTGGTATAGATATAGGTTACAACAATCCTGATGGAGCCTGATGCTCAGCTTTAACCAGCTGGCATGTCAGACATCTGATTACAAAATCACCAATCTCCTTCTTCATTCTAGGCCACCAATACTGTGCCTTCAGGTCATGATACATCTTGGTACTTCCTGGGTGCATAGCGTGGAAATTACTATGTGCCTCTTTCAAGATATTCTTCTTCATTTATTCATCTCCTGGTACATAGATTCTGCCTTTATAATACAGGCACCCATATCCTTTTAGCTCATAATCAGTCTCCTTCCCCTCTTTAACTCTGCCCATAATTGTCATCAGCTTTTCATCTTTCATCCGTACTTCCTGTATTTGCTGTAACAAGCTTGGCTTTACACACAACTCAGCCAAAATAGTCCTATCTGGAACTAAGGACAAGTGAACATTCAATGCTCTCATAACCATCATGGACTTCCTGCTCAGTGTGTCAGCCACTACATTTACCTTTCCAGGGTGATAGTCGATCACACAGTCATAATCCTTAAGGAATTCAATCCATCTCCTCCGTCTCAGATTAAGTTCCTTCTGAGTTGGCAAGTACTTCAGACTCTTGTGATCAGTGTAAATGTAACACTTCTCACCATATAGGTAATGCCTCCATATCTTCAATGCAAATATTATTACCGCTAATTCCAAATCATGTGTTGGGTAGTTCTTTTCATGTGGCCATAGCTGTCTGGAAGCATAGGCAACTACTTTACCTTCCAGCATCAGAACACACCCAAGTCCATTATGAGAGGCATCATTGTAGATCACATAGTCCTTCCCTGACTCTAGCTGTTTCAACACTAGAGCTTCTGTGAGCATAGCCTTTAGCTTTTCAAAGCTAGCTTAGCATTTGTCATTCCAGTCAAACTTGACATTTTTATGTAATAACTTAGTCAGTGGGGCTGTTATAAGGGAGAATCCCTTCACAAATCTCCTATAGTATCTAGCTAACCCCAAGAAGCTTTTGACCTCTGTTACATTTCTAGGAGGCTTCCATTCAACTACTGCTTCAATCTTCTTTGGATCTACCCTGATTCCATCTACTAATACAATGTGTCCAAGGAAAGATATCTCATCTAACCAGAAGTCACACTTGGATAACTTGGCATACAACTGCTTTTCCTGCAGTGTCTATAGTACTACTCTCAGGCGTTCATCATGCTCCTCCCGGTTCTTAGAATACACCAGAATATTATCTATAAAGACCACTACAAACCGATCCAAGTAGGGATGAAAGATATGGTTCATGAGGTCCATGAAAGCTACTGGTGCATTTATCAGCCCAAATGGCATCACTAGGAACTCATAGTGTCTATACCGGGTCCTAAAAGTAGGTTTTAGCACATCTGTCTCCTTTACCCTTAACTGATGGTAGCCTGATTTGAGATTTATTTTGGAGAATACACTGGCTCCCTTTAGTTGATCAAATAGGTCATCTATCCGTGGTAAAAGATATTTATTTTTCACAGTCATCTTATTCAGCTGTCAGTAATCTACACAAAGCCGAAGTGTATCGTCCTTTTTCTTTACAAATAACACCGGTGCTCCCCATGGTGATGCACTTGGGTGTATGAAGCCCTTATCCAGTAACTCCTGTAACTGAACCTTTAACTCTCTCAGTTCAGTAGGTGTCATTTTATATGAAGCAATGGAAATCGGTACAGTACTCGACATAACCACTATAGCAAACTCCACTTCTCTATCTGGTGGTAAACTCGATAACTCTTCTGGAAATACATCTGAAAAATCACATACAGTGGGGATGTCCAGTAAACTCGGGCTAGTCTTACTGGTGTCAATCACATGTGCCGAGAAAGCCTCACAGCTTTTTCTCATTAATCTTCTGGCTGCTGTGGCTGATATAATGGTAGAAAGATAACCCATTCCTTCACCCACGACTATAATCTCATTCCCATTTGTTGTCTGTAATGAAATTCTCTTCAACCAACATTCTACCATCACCTAATGACGTGATAACCAATCCATTCCCAGTATCACATCAAACTCATAGAATGGTAGTTCAATCAAGTCGGCTGGAAACTCATAACCCTGTATATTCAGAGGATAACCCTTATAGACCTTCTTCACCATAACACTATGGTCTAAAGGTTTAGTAACTTTTATGTCCTCCTCTAACTCCTTTATCTGTACCCCTCTATCAACTGGCGGTGTAATACACACATATGAATGTGTGGAGCTGGGATCAATCAGTGCACATACTAACATATCGTAAAGAGAAAATATACCTCTAATGATATCTGCTAGATCTGGCTCCTCCCGAGCCCTCGTAGCATAAGCACGAGGAGCTACCCTAACCTCCTGTCTCTGAACTGTCTCTGCAGTAGGGCTCTGTGATAGACCAGTTGTATCAGGCCTCGCAGGTCTTCTACCCCTCTGTGCTGCCGCGGTAGACCTCTCTGTCTGGGGTGGAGTAGTGGGAACACTAGCACTCCTCTATGGACAATCTTTTAAGAAGTGATCCGTAGACCCACATCTGAAACACCCACCAGTCAACAATCTGCACTCTCCTCGGTGGTTGCTCCCACAGTGTGTACAGGCTGGTATTGGGGCTGATCCCCGTGTAGCTGCACCTGGAGAACTACCCACTGATATACCAGACTGTCCTCCTCTTCTCGGAGCAAACAGAGATCTCTGCCTCTTACCTCAACCCTGAGTCTGAACTTGAGACTCCTTGGACTTCTTACTATCAGTGGCTTTTGAACCAGACTGACCAGATCCAGAACCCCTCTTACGTTGCCTATCCCTCCTGAACTACTTCTCATTTCTGACTCTCTCCACATCCAGAGCTGATGCTACTAATAGAGAGAAGTCTGTGAAGTGGTGAGATGTGTCTATCAGTCTGATGTTATCATTTAATATGTCCTCAAATCTCATGCATCTATCAACCTCTATAGGCATTATCTCCAATGCATGCATATCCACTAAGTCTCAAGAATTTTCGCTCATATTCGAAGACTGTAAGCTGCCTCTATCTCAGTGCTAGGAATTCTCTCCTTCTGGCCTCTAAATACACATGGCTGACATATTTCTTCCTGAATTCTTCAAAGAAGAAATCCCAGGTGATCTGTGCAGGCTGTACTACCCTCGATACTGTCACCCACCATCGATATGCATCCTCCTGAAGTAATGACAGAGCACACTCCAACTGCTGCTCTGGGGTGCAGTGGAGCTGCTATAAAACCCTCTCTGTCCTCTCTAGCCAATACTCTGCAGCAGCTGGATCATCCTCAGTCTTACCCTTGAAGTTAACTGCCCCATATTTTCGCAGTCTCTCGAATGGGTACCTGTGTATGGGTTACGGCTATAGGGGTGCTGGTGGCTGTACAGGTGGCAATAGCTGTGGCTGAGGCTGTGGAGGTGGAGGTGGCTGAGGCTGTGGAGGTGGAGGTGGCTGTGGCTGAGGTATGGCTCCGGTGACCTGACGGAGGAGCTGTGTCATCTGTTCCAAGAAGGGCTGCTATGCTCTACCCGCAGCACCCATAAATGACTCGACTATTATGCTTTGCTCCCTACTAGGAGCAGGTGCAGGTGCGTGACTCTCTACCTCCTCCTCGATCCGTTTAGGAGACCCGTGCTCTAAAGGATCAGATGCCATCGATCCCATAAAATAGACAAAGAATATATCTGCATTAGTGTCACCTCAACTCTATTTAAAGGCCCATGCATGTGATGCAAACTATTTCTTTCTATCTATCTAGGTCTAGAATCGCCTAAACCTCTGCTCTGATACCACTAAATGTGATACCCCTTACCCATCTATAGTATAGTCGAGTAAAGTGTGCCACCTTTGGTGTCGGAGCACCCTATCTTATCTTGTCCTGTCCATTATTACTTTTAAACTTCAGAGAAAACATGTGGTAAATTTTTTTTTATCACAAATTATTTCTGTGGATACCTGGGCAGAGCTTCCTCTGTTTTATTAGCATCTGGCTGGTTCTACTATTCACCTGTTAAAAACAATTTCATAAATATCTCATATTTACATATACATCATGTCATATCATATCATTTCTACTTATATAATTTCAAGAAAATATATTTCTCATTCATTCATTCATATGAAATTCATCTACAATAATTTACAATTTATTTACAATATCAAAATTGAACTACATATCTCAAAAAGATTCACATCATTTACTTATATACAATAAACAAAATGCAAAACTAAATATACATGGGTCCTACCAAAACTACTATGCTGAGGTGACTAGCAGACATCGCCGATCCGATCAAATCTGCTGTGGCACTCTGCTGCACGCTGCTGCTTCTTCATCGTGGCGTGTCTTGTCTCCAGATTCACGCCGATGGAAAACCAACGCACTAAGCGAATTAGTGGTGCATAACTTTAAAGTAAAATAACTGAATAATTAAAAATAACAATTCTAGGCTAATTTCATAAATTCTAAGTCAGTTATGAATTTTTTGCACTTTGGAAATAATTAAATTTATCAGTATCTTTTCTGTTCATTTCTCATATTTTCATTCTTAATTAATTTATAACAATGCCCAAGTAACCTATAACAGACTATAAGTACTAGATACACGGGAGTATACTAGTTAGACAACCATATGTCTACCCTGTATAGAACTGTCATGTCAGGCACAAGGCCAACAGGCAGGCTTTCAAAGCCAGTAATGAAATTAGGCACAATGGCCAACCGGTAGGCATATAGCCTGTAGAACAATCATATCAGACATATTTTATCAGTCAATGATTATTCATGAAGGCAGTACTGCTATCTGCAGTCCCTAATCAGTATACCAATCGATCCAAACTATATACATAAGCCTAGGTTTACCTTGGGCAATTAAACATTATCAATTACTTATTAGAAATTTCATGTCACTTTGTAGTGGGAAAGTAGGTCCCACATACCTATTTCATGTAATTCAGTCTTTAGCAATTAGGGTTAAAACCCTACCATAAGATAAGTTGTCTTATGAACCTTTCTTTAGGTTTAGTTTTAATACCTTAACTTTACTTATCATTTTGATCACTTTGTGGTCACTGTTTGGCCATACTTCCTTCATGGAAGTTGTTCCTCTATGTTTTGTCTTTGTTTTTCCTTTTTAAATCATGTCATTTGGATTTCTGGAACTCAAGTTATGGTCAATTAACCATAACTGATTCATTTCCTAATTCTGAATCTTTAACTAGACAAATTTAAGAGTTACACTTTACTAATTTAATTGGACATGTTACAGTCACTTTTAGGCTTAGTGTTCTTCATAGAGTTTGTTGCCCTATGTATTATGGTCACTCAAAATTTTGGATTACAATTTTTCAAGTTTTGTAGAATTTCTTATAGCCAAATCACTAGCCTGGACTCAAGTACCCTGTGCCAACAGGATCTTAGTTCAGGTCAGTAGTTTTGACTCAACTTTTGGAATTCTTACATTTATAATTTAAGGAAAGTGTCTAAAACAAAGCTGGAGCTCTGTTTCTCAGGTTTCTAGAACAATATAGCTCATCCCAATTGAAGTTTCCAAATGAGAGATATAACTAAAAGACTATTCTGGAGTCAAATGGTCACTTAGGCAATTTTCAGAATTTGAATACTAACTTGATCTAGCCAATTGACCTAGTTTCCTTGATTTTTGGGTTTTGGTTAAAATACCAATATTGTAGATTGATGTCTTGTGGATAGTTTTCCATTGGTTTCATTGCATTTGGATTTCTGTAGACCAAGTTATGGCCTCTTTGCCAAAACTAGTCAAGTAAGCCTATTTCTAGCAATTTTTGGGCAATATGGTTCTGGGCAGTTTTGTTACTTAACTTGGGCCAACAATTTGAATTGGTTTAAGGCATTTCTGGGCTCTGTGGTCTTCATGTAAGTTGTAGTCCTATATTTAAGCTTTACAATGGTATAAAATTCAGGTCATTTGGACCTATCTAGTGGGAGTTATGGCCAAATGAATGTATACTGTTCATTTGGTCAATTTTCTGGGTTCATCATTTGGTCATCCGGATTGAGACAAGAATTTGGTCAATTTCTAGGCAGAAATTGGGCATGGTCTCTTCATGAAAAATGAAGCATTTTAGGTCTAGTTTCATCTCCAATTAGCCTCATACCAATTGGAGCAACACAAATTCAGTTATGGCTCAAATTATTCACTGGATTTCTCAATACTCAACCTGCATGGAAAAGTACACTTCCAAATTTCATTTCCTCCAACTCTCAAACTACAATTCAACATTCATGGCACTTCTTATATTATCAATTCATCTCAACACTATCAAATTCCAGCAACAACACAAAGTCTCTAATAGTTAAACCAAAACCCTAACTCCAATTTAACAACCACAACATACACATGCAATCAATTTCTTATACATATAACTTCAAATACATATCCATTAAGATCATCAAACACCATTTACATGCATGAAAACATTAAACTCCCATATATCTCAAAGCTGCTGATAGCTAAGGTTCTAATTTACTAATCATTTTCTTTCAATTTTATGTCAAACTCACTCATTTCAACCTCAATTCAAGGTTTAACAAGGAAAGGAGAAGAAAACTTGCATAAACCTTAAATGGACAATTCTTCAAGTTGCTAAAACTTCACCAATCCTTCATTTTTTTGCTGCCTATAGTCTTCCCAAGGTGTGGTGATTAATTTTTGTGAAGTAAACTTATGGTTTTATGTTGAAAATGGAGAGAATTGTAAGCTTGGAAAATGAACATTCATGGAGGAAGGAATGGGAATGGTTCGGCCACTTGAGAGAATGTTGAAGAAGATGAAGTTAGTGGATGCATCTTTGTCACCTAGTACTATTTATACTCCACTAAGAAATTAAATTATTAATTTCAATACTTAAGGTTTTAATAATTCTAATAATTCCCCCTTATATTTCCTTTAATTACATTACATATAGTTTTCATGTTTTTAAGGGATTTTCAAAATTTTAATATTACTTATTTTAATGGACATTTAGGTCAAAAGTCGACTCTAGGTGCCAAATGACCAAAATTCCCATCTTCAGGTTATAGTCAACTTTTTTTGGTAATATTGACTAAATTTCTGATCCGACAGTTCTTTTAATTTTATACTGTCTATTTCATTTTTACTTTTTACCTGTACTAATTAACTAAATTTTCTTTGACATTTTCAATGTCATTTATACCTCAGTAAACCTTTAATTATGTCTCAAAAATTATTTTCTAGGGTTCCTCGCGTGCAGGGTCGTTAATCGCTCACGCATGACTTCCGTCTGATCACCACCCATCGCCATGGTTTTGGCTTGTTTAACTTGTTACATTTCATTTCTTTTATTTTTCTTTAATTTTTCTTGGTCTTTATTTCATCAATTTATGTCTCGTCACCCTAATTTAAGTGTAGTTCTAGACATTCTGACTGTCCAAACAAACGTTAATCACCAGAATATAGAACGTACGGACTACCTACGGTGAGGGAGTTACAGAGCCATAGTGCCAGAATGTAGACACTGTGGTAGGAGACATAGAGGGGAGTGTCAATTGTTAATTGGGGGATGTTTTCGTTATGGAGCTACAGACCATTATCTACAGGATTGCCCATAGAGGAGTGTTCCCACTGCTCCACCACAGACAGAGAGGTTTGCTCCAACTGCCTAGAGGGGTAGAAGACCTGCTAGGACAGAGGAAGCTGGTACTTCACAGAAAGTTGCTTCTAAGACAGTCGAGAGGCCTGAAGCCAGAATAGCACCACGTGCATATACCATGAAGGCTCAGGAGGAGCCAGATCCAACAGATGTCATCGAGGGTACATTTTCTTTCTATGATATGTCTGTATACGCATTGATAGACCTAGGGTCTACGCATTCATACATATGCATTACATCGCCTGTAGATAAAGGGATACAGATAGATGGGTTAGAGGAGGATATATTTGTCACTAAACTTTAGACAATAGTGTGATGATAAAGAAGGTCTATAAGGGTTGTCCCTTGATGATACAGGGATATGAATTCTCAACTGATTTGATTGAGTTACCATTTCACGAGTTTGATGTGATAGTGGGTATGGATTGGTTATCATGTCATCAAGTGATGGTAGATTATCGGCTAAAGAGGATCACTTTAAAGACAACAGATGGTGATGAGATAACAGTTATAGGTGCAGGAACGGATTGTATTTCTAGTATTATATCAGCCTCGACAGCCAGAAGATTGATAAGGAAGGGCTATGAGACTTTTCTAGCACATGTGATTGATACCAAGAAGACTACCCTGAGTTTACATGATATCCCCACAGTATGTGATTTTTCGGATGTGTTTCCAGAGGAGTTGCCGAGTTTGCCACTCGATAGAGAGGTGGAGTTCACTATTGAGGTTATGCCAGGTGTTGCACCAATTTCTATTGCTCTATATAAGATGGTACCTACTGAGTTGAAAGAGTTAAAAGTTCAATTATAGGAGTTATTGGATAAGGGTTTCATATGCCCTAGTGTGTCGCCTTGGGGAGCACCGGTGCTATTTGTTAAGAAGAATGATGGTACACTCTGGCTTTGTATAGATTACCAGCAGCTGAATAAGGTGACAATGAAGAACAAGTATCCGTTACTCAGAATAGATGATCTGTTTGATCAGTTGAAGGGAGCTGGTGTGTTTTCCAAGATTGATCTCAGATTAGGCTATCATCAGTTGAGGGTAAAGGAGGCAGATGTGCCTAAGATTGTATTCAGGACCTGGTATGGGCATTACGAGTTTCTAGTGATACCATTTGGGCTGACAAATGCACTAGCAGCATTCATGGACCTAATGAACCATATCTTTCATCCTTATTTAGATCGATTCGTAGTGATCTTTATAGATGATATTTTGGTGTATTCTAAAAACCAGAACAAGCATGATGAGCACCTAAGAGTAGTATTACAGACATTGCGGGAGAAGCAGTTATATGCTAAGTTGTCCAAGTGTGATTTTTGGCTAAATGAGATTGCCTTCCTTGGACATGTTGTATCAGCAGATAGGATTAGGTTGGATCCCAAAAAGATTGAAGCAATAGTTGAGTGGAAGCCTCCTAAAAATACAACAAAAGTCAAAAGTTTCTTGGGGTTAGCTGGGTACTACAGGAGATTTGTGAAGGGATTCTCCCTTATAGTAGCCCCATTGACTAAGTTGCTACACAAGAATATAAAGTCCAACTGGGATGACAAGTGTCAAGCCAGTTTTGAGAGGCTGAAGGCTATGCTTATAGAAGCACCTGTGTTAACACAACTAGTATCAGGGAAAGACTATGTGATCTACAGTAATGCCTCACATAATGGACTTGGGTGTGTCTTAATGCAAGAAGGGAAGGTAGTTGCTTATGCATCTAGGCAGCTAAAGCCACATGAGAAAAACTATCCTACCCATGATCTGGAATTGGCAGCGATAGTATTTGCATTGAAGATATGGAGGCATTACCTATATGGTGAGAAGTGTTACATCTACACAGATCACAAGAGTTTGAAGTATTTGCCAACCTAGAAGGAACTCAACCTTAGACAGAGGCAATGGATTGAGTTTCTGAAGGATTATGATTGTGTGATTGATTATCACTCTGGGAAGGCAAATGTAGTGGCAGATGCTCTGAGCAGAAAGTCCATAGTAGCTTTGAGATCCTTGAATGCTCGCTTATCTCTAGCACAAGATAGAACTATTTTGGCTGAGTTGCAAGTAAAGCCAAACTTGCTACAGCAAATACAAGAGACACAGAAACAAGATAAAAAGTCGATGATCATCACGGGCCGAATTAAAAAGGGGAAAGAAATTGGATATGAGCTAAAAGGAGATGGATGTCTATACTATAAAAAGAGAATATGTGTACCAAAGGATGAAGAATTGAATAAGAACATCTTGAAGGAGGCACATAGTAGTTTTTATGCTATGCACCCAGGAAGTACAAAGATGTACCATGACTTAAAGCCCATTATTGGTGGCCCAGTATGAAGAAGATATCGGTGACTATGTGGCTAGATGTTTAACATGCCAGCAGGTTAAAGCTGAGCATCAGGTTCCATCGGGGTTGTTGCAACCCATATCCATACCAGAGTGGAAGTGGGATCACATCATGATGGACTTTGTCACTGGGTTGCCACTGACACAAAAGAAACATGATACCATCTTAGGTGATTATTGATGGATTGACGAAGTCAGCTCACTTTCTATCAGTTAGAATCGACTACTCACTGAAGCGTTTGGCAGAGATATATATAGCTGAGATAGTTCGGTTACATGGAGTGCCGACATCGATCATATCAGACAGAGGCCCGAGGTTTCCTTCGAGGTTTTGGAGGAAGCTATAGGAGGCATTAGGCACTCAGTTGCATTACAGCACGACTTTTCATCCTCAAATAGATGGACAGTCAGAACAAGTGATTCAAGTAACCCTTAAAGACTTGGTGAATTATTATTGTTGTTAAAAAAATGATGGTGATGACATGAATTATATGATAGGTGCTCGAGGATATGCTTCAGAGTTGTATTATTGATTTCGAAGGAAGTTGGGAAAAGTATCTTCCTTTGGTGGAATTCGCATATGATAACAGTTACCAAGCAAGCATAAAAATGGCTCCTTATGAAACATTATATGGGAGAAAATGCAGGACCCCATTATGTTGGACAAAACTGGGTGAAGATATGATTGTGGGGCTTGAGCTAGTGAGGCAAACTGAGGAGAAAGTAAAGCTCATCAGGGATAATTTAAAAGCCGCCTCAGATAGGCAGAAATCATATGCGGATTTAAAAAGGAAAGACATAGAGTATGAGGTTGGTGATAAAGTGTTCCTTAAAGTATCACCATGGAAGAAGGTGCTAAGGTTTGGGAAGAAGGACAAATCGAGCGCTAGGTTTATCAGTCTATACGAGGTCATTGAACATGTAGATCCGGTAGCCTACAGGTTAGCCTTACCACTGGAGCTGGATAAGATCCACAATGTGTTTCATGTTTCGATGCTGAGAAGGTACAGATTAGATTCTTCACATGTCATATCAGCAGAGAAGATAGATGTGTAGCCTGATTTGACATATGAAGAAGAACCAGTAAGAATCTTAGCTCGAAAAGCTAAGGAACTCAGGAACAAGAAGATTCCACTTGTGAAAGTATTGTGGAAGTATCACAACACTGAAGAGGTGACATGGGAGAGCGAAGAAACGATGAGGCAACAGTTTCCTCAGCTATTTACACCAGGTAAATTTCAAGGACGAAATTTTCTTTTAGAGGGGAAGAGTTGTAACGTCCCGAACTTCAGAGTTCTGAATAGTGTCATTTTCAGTCAATGAATAGTTCTATTCAAAGTTAGTTTGAGGACTAAAAATGAAATGAAAATAAATTGAAATAAGCAGAATAAAAATCAAAGTGACCATCGGGTTATGAACTTGATCGTCATTATCGAAAAAGATGGACTATAACCCCATGAGGGGCATTTTGGTCAATTCACTCTAAGAGTTGACTTTTGACCTAAATGTCAATTAAAATGTGTGAGATTAAAATATTGAAAATGAATTAAAAATATGAAAGTTATATGGAAAATTTATAAGGGATACATAAGGAATTAAGTGAATTGTTATAATTAAAATTAAAATTATTTAAAATAAGACAAAAGGAATTAATTCATTCTTATCAATAAAACTCATCTACTTCTTCCTTTCTATTGTTGGCCAAACCTCCCTCCCACCATCTTCCACCATTGCTCTTCATTTCAAGTTCCATTTTTCTTAGATTTCTACTATATTTTCCATAACCCCTAAAATAAAAACTTGATATTTGACCTCAATTTGAAGATTGGCAGTAAAAGGAACCAAGGAAATTGAAGTTTTGGTAAGCTAGAAAATTTGGTCAAGTGAGGTATGTGCACTCCCATATTAAATTCATGTATAATCCTTGAATTTAAGTATAATTATGAGGAAATTGTATGAGAATTAAAGAAAAATAAGCGTGAATGGTAGGGTATGAAATTCAACTAGCTATGGGAGTATGAGGTTGTGATGTTTTGATGGAA
This sequence comes from Hevea brasiliensis, assembly GCF_030052815.1. NCBI lineage: Eukaryota > Viridiplantae > Streptophyta > Magnoliopsida > Malpighiales > Euphorbiaceae > Hevea > Hevea brasiliensis. The sequence continues at coordinate 92,361,912 of NC_079493.1, forward strand.
TTAAATATGCCTACTAGTGTAGATTGAAGTGTATACTTATTTTGTATGATTGGAACTTGCTTGGATGTGGAAGATGTGAAATCAGAGTTTTGGAAGAATTAGGATTTTTGTGCTATGAAGTGTAATTAAAGTGTATAAGGTCTTATAATGACCAATGGATGTGTATTGAATGAGGAATGATGATAAGTTGGTGAAAGAATAAATGTGATTGACAATGTGCATTAGGTTGTAAATCTGGACAGCATGAGTCCAGCAAGCTTGAATGCCTATAAGTTGAACTACATAGCTCTAATTGGTGTAAAACTAATTAGAGATGAAACCTAAGACATAATGCTATAAGTTTCATGAAGAGATACTGTCCAGAAAATGACCATAAGTTACCCTAATTAAGCCTTGAATCTGGAATGGTAATTCTAGACCTGAGCAAAATGACTATATGAATAGTACTTAGTAAATAAAGCATAACTCATACTAGGAAACTCCAATGTAGGTGATTCTTGAACCTATAGAATTTTGAGACATAGGAGAACATTTCATATGAAGAACTTAAAGCCAAATTATGACCCTAACTCAACTAAATTGCTAGACAAAGTTGGTCCAGAAAACCTGTCCTGGTTCTTGACTGAACCTAAATATTTAGGTATCCAACCAGTTTTGACAAAATTGCTATAACTCAAGCTACAAATTTGAAAATGTAGTAATTCCAAAGCCAAAATTCTCCTAAAACATAGAACTACAACTTTTCTTTTTGGACCAGAACCCAGTTCTTAGAGCAAAGTAGGGAAATTGTTAGGATAAGTCAAGAATGTCAAATTTGGAATTCCTACACCTGAAGCATTTTGCCTTATGACCTCTGAATGGTCAACAGGCCATAACTTTCTCTACAAAACTCTAATTGACATGATTCAAAAAGAATTGGAAACCTAAGACAAAGGGCTAAAACCTTGTTTTAGGGACCTAAAGCTAATTTTGAGTTTAAGGTGCTAGGTTATTAGATGCAAAATTTGGTAAAATTCTGGAAAATAAGGAAATAGCAGGGTTTAGTGCCCTGGAACAGTACTTAATAATTTGTTCATAACTAGAGCTCCAAAACTTCAAATTGAATGATTCAAAAATAGAATTAAAGTCGAAACATAGGGGAACAACGTTCATGAAGAAAGTGAGGCCAAACTGATTTTACATCTTGGCCAAATTGCTAGGAAAAGTTAAAGCATCAATTTTGGAATTCATTAAACTTTCACAAAATGACTTGAAATGTGATATATGCTTAACATAAATGGTTTGATGAACACATATATCATATGAATATGTAATTGGGACTTTTGTTCCTATTATGAATAGAATGAAAATGTTATGAAGCATGACTAACACATATGTTGAAATAATGAGATTTATGTATACATAATGATACTAAATTACCCATGTATGCCTAAAAATTAGTGCATGAGTTGGATCGATTGGCATGCCGATTAAGGACCATAGATGCAGTACTGCCCATAGCTTTTGAGCCTACTTCATGAATGATCATTAATAGACAATGTATGTCTGATATAGTTATTCTTCTGGCTTTATGCCTGACATGCTGGCAATTTTGCCTAACAGTTTTACTGACTTTTATGCCTGCCATCTGGCTTTATGCTTAACAGATGTATACATGATAGGCACATAGGGTGTCTAACTAGTATACTCCCATGTATCCAGTCTTAACAATCTGTTATAGGTTACTTGGACATTGGAAAGAATTAAGGAGATTGGATGTTCAATAAATGAATGGTAAAGATGCCAATGAACTAAATTGCTCCTAAAGATCAACAAAAATGTACAATGACTTATAATTAATGAACATGCATTTCCTTTATGACACTACACACATGAAACATTTACTTTTATTTATTTAGTTTATTTTCATTTTATTATTACACCACTAAGCAATATGCTTAGCGCGATGGATTTTCCTCACGTTGGTACAGGAGATAAAGCCCAATAGATGTTGGACTGGGATTTGGACTACAGATTTGTACTAGAGTTAGTGTCACCTCAGCGTAGTATTTTGATAGGGTTCACCGAGCTACCATATATTGTCATTGTACATTGTAACCACATATTAAGTTTGTAATTTGAATTCAGAATTTATATAAAAGTTTTGTACATTATGTAGATTAATAAATTTTGTAAATCCCATGTATGAAATGAGTTTGCAATTTGATATGGATCAATATGAAGAAATGAGTTGAAATTGTGATGGCAATGTGTATGGATGAAGATGAGATTTTGATTTGAAATTATTGAAAATGATGATGGAATTGAGATTGATATGGAATTATTTAAACAGGTTATTAATTTTAATAGGTCAAATGTTGATAAAACAGGGAAAATTCTAGCAGTTTCGCCATTTAAATATTAAGATTTAATTAATAATGGGTTTGAATGTCACACCTTACCCCTCTGTAAGGCATAACATGATCCCGTAGAATACTTAATGAACTACCGAACTTCACCTACCGATAACTCATTAAGCACCCTACAAGGGATTTTAAAACAAATTTCTTACTTTTGGTAAGTGGTGAGCATTTTCTAATAAGTACTTAAAACATGTAATTAAGTTGAAAGCTAGTTGGAAATTTTAGCCCATTTAATTTTTTCGCAAATTTTATAAAAATTTTGACAGAATTTCATCTGTATTTTGGGAAAACAGTTCTTCAATTACCTGTAAAAAGCACTTCTAAAAATTTTCCTCAACAACTACTTCAATTTCATACTCAAACTCAATCAATTTCTCAACACATTTATCAACTTTCAAATTTCATTCATATCTCATTAGAAACAAAACAATTTATATACATCATTACAAAATTTACATTAAGAGAATTTCAAACTACAATATATATTACAACTTTATACAATTTTTATACAAACTGCTCAAGACCCATTTTTACATGTCCATACATTTATGTGCAATATATACATCAAAAAAAATATTTACAGTTAGGGTATAGATTATACCCGAAGACTTTAAACTGATAGCTCCTCACACCTCAGCAGCTCAGTCTGCTGCTCCTCTAGTCTCTGTATCTGCGACAGGAATAGAAGCCATCGCTGAGTACTAGGACTCAGTGGTGCACAACATACAAAAATAATCTTTATGCAGAATATAATCACATTTATTCAAAAATTTGACTAAACATAAGCATTAAACACAAAACATGAATTATGAAATTTTAATGCAAACCAAGTTTATTTCGAAGTATCAAAACACATTTCGTAAAACCCACAGTTAGATCATGCCATTCGAAACAAATAGAATCTCAATAGCCAGAGGCTAAAGAGAAATCACATCACAAGGCTAGCTAGCTCAAATATATGGATATCCATTCACATCCTCTTCTACTGGCACACCTCAACACTTCTCCAGAGAAGGAATCAAAATTCGAAACTAATTACCCCCACTAGTCATGCTAGTGAGGTGTTCAAATATATGGTCATGATACTGTGGTTTCAAAACTTATCTTAACAATTTGCTAAACATTGTCATTTTAATATACATAATAACTTTCAACAATTTAAATCAAAACATCATAGGAATGCCATAATTCAATATTTCACATTATTCAAAAATGTATGCAAAAGACGATTATAAAAAGTATACGTTGTGCACAAACCTCAAGCGAGTCGCCCCTTAGCCTCGACTCGGTTCCTCGGGTTCCTTCCCGATATTCTTTTCCACTGAAACACACAATTTTACAATGTTTCATTACTAGAACTTAACATAAATCCAAAATAAATTTAGCTTCACATTTACCTAGTTCTAACGTGTTAAATTCAACGTTCTCGAAATTTTTGTGTTTCGGGTTACTATTTACGATACTATTCAAGTCAAAGAGTTGACTTTCTTAGGCTTAATAGGTATGGGAACTCCAACTTCACCCACATACCACATTTTGGTCATTAAATTTGTTGATTTTAGTCATTTTCTCAAAACTTAAATCCTTTTGGCCAAATTGTCAAATTTTCAGTTTTGGTGCTTCAAGTTGCACTGTTCCATTAGCCCTTTTACTGTTGGAATTTGGCAAAACTTCCTTCATAGAAAATGTTCCTTATTGTCTTAAGTGTATTCTCATTTTTGGATCACCCCAATTGGAGTTTTATAGCTCAAGTTATAGCCAAAATATAATTACTGTTCACGTGCACTGTTAATGCTGCAATTTAGGTTCTGGCAGATTTTTTATCTAACTTCATTCAATAATTTGATCAACTTAAGTCTATAATTTGGTCTAATTTCCTCCATAAGAAATGTTCTACTATGTCTTAGGTTTCCATCGGTTCAAGAATCGCCTAAATCGGAGTTTTCTAGAGAGAGTTATAGCCATTGGAACTTTACTGTTCAAATGGAAATCTGCAGTTTTGCAGGTTCAGTAACTCAACTTTGCTCAATCATTTGATTAGGTTAATGGCATAATTTGGGTTGGTGTTCTTCATGAAAGTTTTAGATCTATATCTTATCTAATTACTGGTAAAATTTCAGGTCATTTTGACCTTCCTAGCTCGAGTTATGACCAAATGAACAATTACTGTTCATTTGGTCAGTTTGTGCAGTGGCAGCCTGCTCTCATTTCACTTTGGTCAATTGGTTCACTAAGTTTTGGTCAGTTTTTGGCCATGGTTCCTTAATGAAAATTGTGCTATTTTATGTCTATTTTCATCCCCAATTGGTGGCATATCAATTGGACTTGTAAAATTTCTGTTTTGGTCCTTCAAAGTTGGCTTGGTCATGCTGCCAGCAGCATGACCATTTGCCCTACGAATTTAACTTTCATTCTCACAATTTCCACACATCTCTTTTGGTCATTATTGACCATTTTTCATCTCACAATAGACCAAAGTCATCATTTAAGCATTTCTCCAAAATTTGGTTCACAAACCCTAGGTCTTCAAACCCTAATTACACTAAAATGTTGTATTTATTCCCATTTATGCATTTCAATCTTACTACCACTTTCATACAAGCTTACTAACACATTTAATTCATTCAAAATACATCAAACACTCCCATATCCATGGCTGGCTGAAATTCCTTTTGGTCTTCTACAAATGTTTTCTTTTGATTTTAATTAAATTTCTAGATTACTCAAACCACAAAGATAACCAATAAACTAAAATTTGCAATTTAGATTGCTTACCTCACTTGAAATTCCTCTTCCTCAAATTTCTTCTTTTTTTTCCTTTCCTAATCTTGCTCAAACTTCCTTTCAAGTGAAATCAACAAGGTTTAAGGTTGGTAAATAAATTTTCTAGGTTGGGATTTAGGGTTTTTCAAGCTCAAAATGAGCTTTAATGGTAGTTTAAGTGAGGGAGAGGGTGAGGGAGAGAGAGTGACGTTTTGAAAAAGAAGAAGACTTGTGTTTTATTTTTTTTTTCTTTTCTTTCTTTTTATCTATTTTGCTTATGGAAGACCACAAAATCTAATTTAATAAATAAATAAATTAATTTATTTATGGCATCATGCATGAGGTCATGCATGATGTCATCACCTTTTTACTTTTTCATTTTCCTCTCTTTTTTTTTATTTTTTTATTTTTCTATTAGTTCTTTAATTTAGTTCTCGATTCCAAAATTTTTTTTTCTCCGTTTTTATTTGACAGTTAGGTCAGAAATCAGCTCTCGGGGTCAATTGACCAAATTGCCCCTCGCCGGTTCATCCCGGTTTGCAATTAATTCCATATTTCTTTCGGCTCCCTAACCTAATTATTTGATTGGCTTAACAGTTATTTTTCATGATTTTCTCTTTTCCACTGTGTTCATAAGGGTCCTAAGGACCTCAGCGTCACATTTACTGTTCGAAATTTGAGTTTAAAACGACTTAGCAGTCCTTCCCTAGAAGGTCACCCATCGCTGTGACTCTCGGCTCGTTTAACTTTTTATGTTCTATTTTTCTTGTTTATACTTAACTAATTGGACATTACTAATTATTTATGTTTATAGCTTCTCTAGTTGTCTTAAGTGTGGTTCTAATCCCCTTAATTGTCCGGACCGACACCGGTCACCGGAACAGTGAAATCTACCAGGCTATGCAAACGGGGGTGTTACATTGAAACTAATAATGAATAAAGCAAGATAAGAGAATGTGCTCCAGTATAGAATGTGGCATGCCTTGCTCGGCTACACTGTAGATCAGGTAAGGGGTGTTATAAAATTACCCAAATAAAGAGAGTGATTTCCTTTGTTAAAAAGGATTTGATTAAAGAAGAAGATGCTACAAAAAGAACATCTTGAGGATCAAGATCATTAAGAAGTTACTTATGCTGATAATGGTGAGATGTTAGTGGTGTGTCGAGCTACCATAACTGAAGATGAATAGTGGCTATGTCACATCATTTTCCACAATTGATATCATCCCATGGAAAAATTTGTCATGACATGATCTATAGCGGTAATTATGCAAATGTTGTGTCCTCCAATATGGTTAAGTTCAACCTTTTAATCGAAAATCAACCTGATCCCGACAAATTAACATGGTTGAGAAATGGTAATGATATTAAGGTCACTAAGATATTTTTGGTAGACTTTTATGTTGGCAAGAAGTATCATGATAAGGTGCTTTGTGATGTAATTCCTATGGATGCTTGTCATATGCTATTGGGTCATCCACGGCAATATGATCATCGAGCTTATATCCCATGATGGCTATAAAAACACTTACACCATTGAGAAAGATAGTGCAAAGATTTTGTAGTTGCCTTTTGAGCAAGAAGTCTTAATTAACATACTAATGAGAACAAAAGTACGATATCAAAGTCAATGTTTGTAAAAGCATTTAAAGAGGCACAAATTGCTTGTTCTTTAATAGTGCCTGAAGAAATTCCTATTGGATTACCTTTGATTCGTGATATTCAACATTGCATTGATTTTGTTCTAGGATTTGTCATTCTCAATAAGGTAACATATAGGAAGACTCCTAAAGAACATAAAGAATTATAGTGTCAAGTTTCAAACTAATGGCTAAAGGATTGATAAAGGAAAGCAGTAATCTATGTGTAGTACCTACACTTCTCGTGCCAAAGAAGGATGGGTCATGGCACGTGTATCTGATAGTTCTGTTGTGAACAAAATTGCAATCAAGTATTGTTTCCTATTCCTCGACCTAATTATCTATTAGAACAACTTCATGCTGAAACTATAACTGTAAAGATAAATTTACATAGTGGCTACTAGCAAATTCATATGTGACCACGTGATGAATGGAATATTGCTTTTAAGACCAGAGATGGATTGTATAAATGGATGGTTATGCATTTTGGCTTTTCCAATGCACTAAGCACTTTCATGCAATTAGTGGATCACATGTTTTGACCTATCATTTTTAAGTTTGTTGTTTACTTTGAAGACATATTAGTGTTTATTTGAAGCCGAGGAGATCACTTAGCATGACTTTGACAAAATTTTGAAGTTTTAAGAGAGCAAAAGTTATATGCCTACCTAAAGAAATGTCACTTTCTAACTTACAGAGTGATATTCCATGGACATTAAGTGTCAATTAAAGGAATCAATATGGACACTAGCAAAGCCGAAACTATCACTAATTGGCTAATACCTCAATCAGTCCACGATAGTTGAAGCTTTCATGGATTGACATCCTTTTACCATTGATTTATAAAGAATTTCAACACCATTATTGCTCCAAGTATTAAATTGTTAAAGTAAAAGAAGTGAGTGGACACCGAGACCTTGAAACAAAAAGTTATTGAAGTTCATGTATTAGCATTGCCTGAATCTAATAAAGTCTTCGAGGTTGAATGTGATGCATAAAATGTGGGTCTATGTGTTACACTTAGTCAAGATAGCTATTCTATTGCCTTCTTTAGTGAAAAAGAGTTAGACACAAATACTCAATATATGATAAAGAAACATATGTCATAGTACATGCTTTAGATCAATGGAGCCATTATTTGTTGGCTAGGGAATTTATGTTGTACACAGATCATGAAAGCCCTTAAGTATGTTCAAAGTCTAACACAAACTCAAAATGGAGGTAGTTGGTTTTGAAGTGCTAAATTATATGATCCAAATTTTGGACAATTGTGGGAACATTGTGATAAATTCCCTCTTCACTATTTTCATTGGTACAATGACCATTTATTCTTTGGAAAATGATTGTGCCATAATAGTGGTATTGCCAAGCATTTTGATCAAGACAAAACTGGAAGCTTGTTTAAAAGAATTTCTACTGACCTCATATGATATAAGATGTGGTTCATCATGTTAAAACGTGTGGAATTTACCATATTGCTAAGACACATAAACAAAATACCTATCTATATACACCATTGCATGTTTCTGAATCACCATGGGAAGATGCAAGTATGGATTTTGTAGTTGGTCTACCTCATACTCAAAAGAATAAAGATCGTTATGATGGTTGTTGATCATTTCTCCAAAAGTGTTAATACTTCTTATATTGTCATCCTCTACTTTAGAGAATTGCATGACTTCATACAGTTCCAAATATGATTACTTCTGATTGTGATGTGAAGTTCTTAAGTCATTTCTAGTAGGCTAATTGGTGTAAGATTACTTCACTAATAGAATGAGTAATCTTAACGAAGCCAATAAGTCTTTGTGAGCATGTTGCTTCACTTAAGGAAGAGAGATTTCCAAAAGAATCTTATGGCAAGTTGAAGCCTATAGTAGATAGAACGTTCAAAGTTTTAGAGCATATTGGTGAAAACACATATAAAATTGAGCTTTAAAGATATTAGTGTATCGGCTATATTCATTGCTGCTAATTTGTCACCATATATAGATGAAGACAAGCAAAACTCCAGGATGATTCTTTTTCAACCATAGGCATGACACCGAATATTATGTTCAACCAGTTTACTTTTTTCACCATTAAGTCTCCATTTGTTTCGTAGAAAAATAACTTGTATATGAAAAATGTTTTCTAAAAAAATATTTTTCTTTATTTGGTTGCAATGTTAAATTAATGATATATTGTATAAGTATTTTTATATTTTAATAAGATTATCGAAATTTATAAAATGAAAAATGATTTTCTGTTTTGAAAAAAAAAAAAAGAAAGGCATTTTTCTTAAACATAACTTAATCTCCCTTTTAACTAGAAAAATATTTTTCTTTGATCTAACAAATGCTAAAAAATATAAAAAATAATTTTTATAAAACAAACAGAGCCTAAGTAAAAGATTCACATCCTATTTTAGGTAAGTCTATTAGAAAATCTCTCTACCATGAAGATATTTATTTTGAAAAGCCTTGTATTTTCTTAATTAATAGGAGATTATATTTCCTAATTAGGTGACATTTATTAAGAAGTTGACAAAAATAATTATTATTCTTATTATTTTTAATTTTTTATTAATATTGTTTAAATATTTAAAGAAACTAAATTACCTTTTAACCTAATTAATATTAATACCCTCTTAGAAGAGTTAAAATGTTAACCTTAAAGCACTAGATTAATAATTACCAAAATGTTAACCTTAAAATACTAAATTAATAATTACTCTATTTAAAAATTAAAACTTATAAGAGTAACATTTAACATTAATTCTTTAACCTTCCACCAAACACATCATTTGGGTTAAAACTTTAACCTATAAGTAGGGCTTTCCCCACCTTATATAATCCAGTTCTTAAGATTAAACAAAATTTGAGCGTTTTCTACGTATTGTGTGATCTCACTTAGTGGATCGGCTTGAAGAATTATCCTACAATTTTTTACAAATCTATAGGCATTTTGCAATTTACCCCAATTAAGTTAATGATGGTGAAGTACAAGTTTGCATTAATACTATTTATTAATCTCCCCTTATTCAAAAGGTGCAAGGCATCTCTAAGTCTCAACAAGGTGAAAAAGATGAAAGAAGTTCAATAAAGGATGAGCAACATAAACAAAGGCATAACGAAAAATTAAAAAATAAATAGTTTACAGCTGAACCAAAATATTAAATGAAGTCAATAATCAAAAGACATCCATCATCTTTAAAAAAAATGGAGGAATTCTTTCAACATCATTCAATTATGCTGAAGTAGCTGATAGTCAAAATTGTTGACCAGTTAATGAGGACGAAATACTCTAAGCTTAAGTCTGAGAGCATTCCCCAATAGTCTACCAATTGATTCTGTAGTGTTCACATCTCAACTAGCAAGCTGGAAAAACAATATATAAATAAATAATGAGATTTGCAATCATATTATAAAATTCAGAATGTTAAATTCTCAGGATGGCTAATTAAATATCAACCCACTTGAGCACTGTGCAAGTCTTTGTGCAGGAACCACCATGGACCGGATTTTGATAGTAATCTGAAAACATAAATAAACAAGAGTGGAAAGATAAACCAAAAAGCATGAAATTGAAAAAAGTGTCTATTCTTTACTCATTAGTTAAATCATCAAGAAAATTGGTTTACGTGCATAAACTCAATTATGTACGATACCATGTCATATACTATCAGAATAAGGCAGAGTACAATTAAAGTAAACAATAAAATTCTATGATTCTAGCACTGGAAAATGGGGTTTAAGTTGGAAATTGGGACAAAACAAAAAGAACTTGTTTATCAAAAAACAAGAAAAATCCCATATTCAAGAGAATAAGATCCAAACCCAGCAAAATAACTTGGGTTTTAGGAAAGAAAGAGACCATATATGAGCCTCGCGCAGGTGAACTACCCACAATTCTCCAAACAAACTGATGTAGAACCAATAGAACACAGAGGAAAAGAAACAAATTCTCATATCTTAATTAATTCTGAATATCAATAATAATTATAATAATAGTCTATTAAAATATGTAAAGCACAGTTTTTTATAGTTTATCAACTAATCCTATTAGTACTAGGATTTAGAACCCCAAACAAGAAATTACTAAGCAATCTCTAATTAGAAATCCAAAAACAATGATAAATTGGAAAATACTAAACCTATTCCTAAATAATACAAATATTACTTTCTAATTAAATTTCCTAAACAATAAAAACTAAACTACTTAATTTTACAATGAAAAATTAAATCAACATAATCCCTAAATTAAATCTACTTTGACTGCATCATTTTCCCTTAATTGGAGAAAAATCAACCTCAAGTTTTGTACTGTGGAAGAGTCAAGAACTGAATTGACAGAACAAGCAACTATATCTTCTTAAATGGTAGCAATAAGCTTGAAATGAAGAAATTTATTCTTTCATTCACATCTCTATGAAGATCGAAACAAATAAAATCAATCACAACTACAATTGAAAGGCTAGTCAATTTACTAGGAACAATAGAAATAGATAGACTTTAACTTTCCTTATCGGCATCCAAAATATCAGTTTTAGTGTTGCTTAAACATTAGCATGATTACCATGGTTGAGGATTATAGACTTATGAGTGTGCATATCAAACTGGCATACTACAGGCCATTTTTGTTTGGTTTATCAACACTTTATACCCTTTAATTTTCTTATACACTATTAATGTGGGACTTGATCCCACAAATAATATTCCAACACTCCCCTTTAAGTAGTGTTATGAAAAGTCAATCACTATGTTATGGAAAGTCAATCACTATATTATGGAAAGTCAATCACTATATTATTTCTCTGTATATTTTGTATTCTGTATTCCTATTTAGGACTTCTTATTTAGAATTTCTTCCTAATCAGTAGAACACAATTGTAGGAATCAATTGTATATATATATCCATGTACAGATTAATTGAAATCAATGAGAATCATCTCTTTCTACATGGTATCAGAGCAAGTCATCAATCTAGGGTGACTATTTGTTCTCACTACCCAGCTCAGGAGAGACCTTGGCTGCCGACCGGCCTTTTCAACCCCGATCAATATCGCCGGCGTCGTCTCAACCCCCTCATTCCACCACTGTGTGCTGTTGCCTGATCCAGTATAACCATTAAAGGACTTCTGCGGTTTGGCTCTCAGATCCTATTTTGGTATTTGCTTGATTTGTGATTTTGGGTTATTTTGCTGCTATAAGCACTTTGGATTAGCGTTTCGGTTAGTTTTCTTTGTCTCAACAAATGACAGACAATAAGAATGTTATTTCTGATGTGATTCCGGTGATAACTAAGATCACGGAACACCAACTTAATGGCTCGAATTATCTGGAGTGGAGTACGACTGTTAGGGTCTGTTTGCATAGCATTGATAAGGATGATCACCTTACTAAAGATCCACCCACTGATGATACATGACAAACTTGGCTAAGGGAGGATGCTCGGTTGTTTTGAACTCGATTCATAGTGAGGTAATTAGTTTAATTAATCACTGTAAATTTGTTAAGGAATTGATGGATTACTAAAGATCCACCCACTGATGATACATGACAAACTTGGCTAAGGGAGGATGCTCGGTTGTTTTTGCAGCTTCGGAACTCGATTCATAGTGAGGTAATTAGTTTAATTAATCACTGTGAATTTGTTAAGGAATTGATGGATTACTTAGATTTTCTGTATTCTGGTAAAGGGAATATCTCCCGTATTTATGATGTTTGTAAAGCATTCTACCGTGCTGAGAAAGAGGATAAGTCTCTCACGGCTTATTTTATGGATTTTAAACGGGTATATGAGGAACTTAATGTATTGTTGCCTTTTAGTCCTGATGTAAAAGTTCAGCAGGCCCAACGGGAGCAACTGGCTATTATGAGTTTTCTTGCAGGCCTTCCTTCAGAGTATGAGAATGCTAAATCTCAGATCCTCTCCAGTTCTGAGATTTCCTCTTTGCATGAAACGTTCACACGAGTCCTTGAGAATACTCAATCTTCACACCGCGGTAGTGCTCTTATTAGCCGTAATCCAAATGGACAACAGGGTAATAGAAGAGGAAGTAGAGGAGGAATTACAGCAAATGTAATCGGCGTAATGGAGAGGCTAGTTCTAATCGGGACTCAAGATGAGTCATTTGTTATTATTGCCATGAGCACAGCCATACAAAATATAATTGTCCGCAACTTCAGAGAAAAAATCAGCAATCACGGATGGCAAATATGGCGTGAGAGAATTCTCTGATATCTTCCTCTGAGAAAACTATTTTGGTATCTGCAGAGGATTTTGCACAATTTTCCCAGTATCAGGCATCTCTAAAGCCTACCAGTTCCCCTGTCACTGCAATCGCTGAGTCAGGTAAATCCACTACATGCCTTGTGTCTTCTTCATCCAAATGGGTTATTGATTATGGTGCGACAGATCACATGACGAATAATTCTAGTCTTCTATCCGCTTTTATCTAATCTCACTTCCTCTCATTACTTTGTTGATGGTTCTACTTCTTGTGTCATGAGTTAGGCTGAACACGACTTCGTCATTTTCTTTGTCTTCTGTTTTGTGTCTACCAAAATTCTCTTTTAATCTACTTTCTGTTAGTAAACTTACTCGTACCTTAAATTGTTCTGTTTTATTTTTTCCTGACCAGTGTTTGTTTCAAGATCTTACGACGAAGCAGATTATTGGTAGAGGACGCGAGTAAGGTGGTCTCTACATTCTAGAAAATCATGTACCGCGGTCGTTTGTTTGCTCCAGTACCTTAACACCTCTTGAAGCTCAATGTAGATTGGGTCATCCTTCTTTGTCTACCATGAAGAAGCTGTGTCCTCAATTTCAGTCTTTATCAGTACTAGAATGTGAGTTGTGTCAGTTTGCAAAACATCATCGTTTGCTTTCTGTGTCTAGAGTCAATAAACGGGCTTCATCTCCTTTTGAGTTAGTTCATTCTGATGTTTGGGGTCCTTGTTCTGTTACATCTAAAACTGGATTTCGTTATTTTGTTACTTTTGTTGATGATTACTCTCGTGTTACCTGGTTATATTTAATGAAGAATCGTTCTGAGTTGTTTTCTATCTTTTGTGCCTTTTGTAATGAAATCAAAACTCAATTTAATATTTCTGTGCGCATATTAAGAAGTGACAATGCCAAAGAATACTTTTCAGCACAATTTCAGCCTTATATGACACAAAATGGCATTCTTCATCAGTCTTCCTGTGTGGATACCCCATCCCAAAATGGCGTAGCCGAAAGAAAAAATCGTCATCTTCTTGAGGTAACTCGTGCTCTTCTTTTTCCAATGAAAGTACCTAAACACTTTTGGGCGGATGCAGTTTCTACGGCATATTTTTTGATCAATCGTATGCCGTCTTCTGTCCTTAATGGGGATATTCCTTATACTACTTTGTTTCCTACAAAATCTTTGTTCCCTATTGAACCCCGTATTTTTTGTTGTACCTGTTTTGTGCGTGATGTTCGTCCACAGGTTACTAAATTGGATCCAAAATCTCTCAAATGTGTCTTCCTTGGGTACTCCCGGCTCCAAAAAGGGTACCGTTGTTTCTCTCCTACTCTTAATCATTATCTTGTTTCTGCAGATGTCACATTTTTTGAGTCCACTCCATTTTTTCCTCCATCATCTGTGTATGAGAGTCAGAGGGAGGAGGATGATCTCTTAATATATACTGTCCAACCAATGTCTAGTCCTCTCCCACAGCCTGTTCCTTCTGTCTCTAGACCTACTCGACCTCCCGTTCATGTTTATTCCAGGATTGAGATTCTGACTCGAGATCCTCCACCTACTTCGTTGGGAGATCCTATACCTCATCGATCATGATTACGATCTAGACTTACCCATTGCTCTTTGTAAAGGTAAACATTCATGTACTTACCCGATCTCTTCTTTTGTTTCTTATAATCAATTGTCTTCTTGTTCTCGGTGTTTTGTTACTTCTTTAGACTATATTCCTATCCCTAATCGTTGATGAGGCCTTTGTCTCATCCCGGTGTGATGCTATGAAAGAGAAAATGGAGGCTTTAGATGCTAATGGTACATGAGAACTTTGCCCACGATAAGAAAGCTATTGGTTGCAAATGGGTATATCTGATGAAAGGTAAATCGATGGTTACGTGGCTAGGTTAAAAGCACACCTTGTAGCAAAAGGATATGCTCGGACATATGGGGTTGATTACTCGACACTTTTTCTCCTGGAGCTAAACTGAATTCTATTCGCTTGTTTATCTCTTTAGCAGCTACATATGATTGGCCCCTGCATCAATTGGATATCAAGAATGCTTTTCTTCATGGTGATCTTCAGGAGGAGGTGTATATGGAGCAACCACCTGGGTTTGTTGCTCAGGGGGAGTTGGGTAAAGTTTGTAGGCTTCGGAAGTCTCTTTATGGCTTGAAACAAAGTCCTAGGGCATGGTTTGGGAGATTCAGTGAAGTAGACAGAATTTGGTATGCAAAAGAGTAAGTGTGATCACTCGATTTTATAGGCAATCTGAGGCTGGTCTAATTCTCTTGGTAGTCTATGTGGATGACATTGTCATCACTGGGAGTGACTCTGCAGGTATTTCATCTCTTAAAACCTTCCTCCAAACTCAGTTTCAGACCAAAGACTTGGAATTGTTAAAGTATTTCTTGGGTATCGAAGTTATGAGAAGTAAGAAGGGTATTTTCTTGTCTCAAAGAAAATATGTCCTCGATCTATTGACAGAGACAGAAAAATTAGGTGCTAAGCCTTGTAGCGCACCAATGACTCCAACTTTACAACTGTTAGCAGGGGATAGTGAGTTGTTTGAAGATCCAGAGAGATACAGGAGATTGGTAGGAAAATTGAACTACCTTACAGTCACTCGTCCTGACATTGCTTATGCCGTTAGTGTGGTAAGTCAGTTTATGTCTTCCCCAACTGTTGTCATTGGGAAGCCTTGAAACAAATCTTGTGTTATCTGAAGGGCGCTCCAGGAAGAGGTTTGCTATATGGTAATCATGGGCATTTGAATGTTGAATGTTTTTCAGATGCCGACTGGGCTGGATCTAAGGTTGACAGGAGGTCAACTACTGGATATTGCGTTTTTATTGGAGGAAATTTGGTGTCTTGGAGAAGCAAGAAGCAGAGTGTAGTTTCTCGATCTAGTCTGAATCCGAATCTGAGCCATGGCACAATCGGTATGTGAGGTAATGTGGATACTTCAATTACTAGATGAGACATGTTTTAAGACCTCCGCTGCGAAATTGTGGTGTGATAATCAAGTCGCTCTTCATATTGCTTCTAATCCGTGTTTCATGAGCGAACCAAACATATTGAGATTGATTGTCACTTTATTCGTGAAAAGATTCAACAGATCATCTCAACAGGACACATCAAAGCGGAGAGCGATTAGGAGATATTTTCACAAAAGCTCTGAATGGAGCTAGGATTGACTACATTTGTAACAAGTTGGGCATGATTAACATCTATGCTCCAACTTGAGGGGGAGTGTTATGGAAAGTCAATCACTATATTATTTCTCTGTATATTTTGTATTCTGTATTCCTATTTAGGATTTCTTATTTAGGATTTCTTCCTAATTAGTAGAACACAATTATAGGAATCAATTGTATATATATACCCATGTACAGATTAATTGAAATCAATGAGAATCATCTCTTTCTACAAGTAGCAACTAGGACATCCGGTTGATAATTGAAACAAAAACGATGCGGCAACATTGGGAAACTGAATTGAAGTTGAAATTGGGCACTCACCTACTTTGATACCATGTTGAGAATTATGGACTTAGGAGCGTAAATGTCAAACTGGAGGGCTACACGTTGAACTAGGCTTGAGATTGGGCTCCCCATCACCAAAATGGCCTAAGCCATTTTGATTTGGTTTGCCAACACTCACATGCCCTTTAATTTTCTCATATACTGCCAATATGAGACTTGTTCCCACAAGTGACATTCCAACAACCATCAACTTGCCTCTTTAAGGAACAAGAATCTATCAAGGAGTCACCTTCACCATTTTGTGCAACAACATTGCTCACAACTGATTTAGAAGATTTCTCATTTGTAGGATCAGCTTGTTTAGGAAAACCTATTGCAGCTGTTATTTCTTTATCAGTCTGGGTAACCTCATCCAATGATACTCCAGCTGGTTTGCTTTCTTCAACTTTATTTTCATCAGTTGCATGCGCATCATTTTGTTCAACGATACCAGATTGGCATATGAAGTTAGCTACTTCACTATAATCATGAAAAGAAAACCCAAAGATTTCACATCTTATTGCAAGTAACGCATAAACTTGTTAGCACAACTTTAAAACACTTACTCTCCCAAGTTATGAGCAACATTTACAACTTCCACATTGCCCCTTTTTACAATAACTAAAAGAGGAGAAAGAAATTGTATAGAGATATTTTCACTTTCTTGTAAGGCAAGGGTCATAATGGTCTCCATAAACAAAAAGATATTCTCTTGGTGATAATCCCATAAAGCATCAAGGAAATGCTGGAACATCTGAACATCTTAATTATCAAAACTTCACATTCAAGATCCAACATCACCTCATATGACCAAACTTTCCCAACATCTTCAAGAATCGAAGTATGTTTACCACTAGATTTTCAAATGATGAGCCAATCAGCTAAAATACATCCTTCATCTAATCATCATAAAGGAGCATCTGGAGTAGTTCTTTTGGTTATTTCGCTAATGCAAGAGACAATTGCTACTTTAACATCAACATCTGCTTTCATAGATGGGAAAAATACACTTTTTATTGATTTTGTAGGAAACTGTTCCACTTTTGATAAACAATTCTTGACTTGCTAAAGAAGATGAAGTTCATCAACCGAAGAAGTTAACAAGTTTAGTCCCAACTTCCATAAGTTGTTGTTTGAGCTTTTCATCCAACTACGTCATTGTTTATGGCATTTCTGTATAAATAAATAAAGATACAACAACAGCAGCAGTAGCAGCAGCAACTACGCCTTAATCCCAAACTAGTTAAGGCTGGCTAAATAAATAAATAAATAAAGATAAAATAACTTATATCTATAGATCCTTGGAAATTTGAGACAGGCTAGAATCTCAACCCATTGAAACCCAAGGCACCCACTTCACTGAAAACACCAGTGCGGATAGGCATAGAACAGATGCACACAGGCTCAGAGAATCAGCATTGTCTCACGTGGCCAATTGAGGCAGATCCTGACCAAGCTGGTCAGATCTTACCAGCGAGAGAAGGGAATTGCTTCGGGAAGGTCATCCTCAATTAAACTGGGTGACCGAATTATGTTCTACCAACCTGGAGGTCTTCTACAATTAAAGCGAGGAACCGAATTGTGTATTACTGACCTTGTGGTTGCCCACCTTCAACTCAGTCGTTCTATCTAAGATTACCCATCCTTCTATCAATTAGTACAACCTTTTGACCCCTACCTGCTATCAGCTTGTCCCCATTGCTTATCTATTGTTAGGCTTATATCATCACCCCCTTTCTTGAAAACAAACTTGCCCTCAAGCGAGAAGTAAGTAAAATCAATCACGACACATTGAATATTTTCCCATGAAGCTTCATCGCTTAATTATAGGGATTTATATCAATCTAATCTATACGTTCCTATTCTAACACTCCCACTCAAGTTGGAGTATACATACTGTATGCTCCTAGCTTATTACAGATGTACTCAATTCTAGTCCCTTGGAGAGATTTAGTGAGAATGTTAGCTAACTGATCCTTTGAACTGACAAAACTTGTAGCAATATATCCAGACTCTCTGTCTAATAAAGTGATAATTTATCTCTATGTGCTTTATCCTTTCATGAAACATAGGATTAGAAACGATATGTAATGCACTCATCTTCATTTGTTCATCTCCTCCACATTTTAACTCATGAAGAAGTTTAACCATATAAGCTCGCACGTAGCCAATGCCACAGCCCCGTACTCTGCTTCCACACTTGACCTAGCCACTACATCTTGCTTCTTACTTTTCCAAAATATTGGATTCCCTCCAATTAGAACGCAATACGCTTAAGTTGACCTTCTATTTGAAGGAGATCCTACCCAGCCTGCATCAGAATATCCTATAATCTGTGCATGTCCCCTATTTTCATATAACAAACCATTTTTACCCTTACTTGTTGTATGTTTGTCCCCAAAGCTTATTTACTTTTAGGCTTATATCATCTACTAAAATATTTACAAGAATAGGATTTTATAATTTATTAACTCGTCCTGTTAGTACTAGGATTTAGAACCCGAAAATCAATTAGCAAAGGAATCAATTGATAAACCATTGGAAAACAAACATATTTTTGGTATTCTTATATATATAGCTCAAATGGAAAAAAAGAACAGTAATAAAGTTAGAAAGTGTAGCGTAAGAAATAGGAAAAATGCAATTAAAAACAAAGGTAACAAGACAAATTAAAGCTATAAAGGAAATATTGAAAGTATAAATATTAAAGAAAGCAAGTGAATGACAAAAAAATAAACCTTGAAATAGATGTAAAAAATGATCTTTTTGTACAAGACCTCTCTTCCTCTTCCCATTCTCATATTTATAGACGAAGTCTACTTCCTCCTCAATGCACAAGGTAAACATGGACTATCATACAATTTTCCTTAATTTCTTTGGCCATTTGAAATACATTTGGTTTCTTATCCCTTAAATTTCTTTGGGCATGAGAAATACATCTAGATTCTTATCCCTTTGCCAATCTTACTCCCTTATTGATGACATCTTATACTATCAGTAAAGATTTAAGAATTTTGGATTAAATGGAACCAATCAGCCCTTCGCCAAATCAGTTTGGGTTTCTTAGGGCTTGCTTACTTACGGTTTTCCATTTTCTAAAAAAACTCTAGTTTTCAATTTCCATGGAAAACTAGGGAAAATATGGAAAACGCGTTCACCTGTCAATAATATAACACAGTTTTAAAAAATTATTTATACCTTTCATAATTAAAAAATAAATCATTATAAAATATATCTAGAGATTTATTTTACTTTTAAAATTTATTTATTTATTTTATAATATTATAATTAATTTTTTATCATTGTAAATAAATATTTTTCTAATTAATTATTTAATTTTAATTTTGAAAATTTATTGCTTTTGGAAAACAATTGAAAAACATAAGTTTTGTTATGAAGGAAAATAATAAAAAATAACTTAAAACTATTCTCCAAATCTTAGTTAAATTTTAGAGACTTGGAAAACTAATTTTTCAATTCTCCAATTAGAAAACTGTCACGTGTGAAACACAAAACTTTGTTTTCCAATTTTCCTCTAAAACTTTTCTAAAAAACCACCAGTTTTTCACAGGTGAACATGCCCTTAATATTTTGGGTTTTCTAGTTAAAAAATATGAGAACCAATTTAAATAGGTTGATTCTAGTTTAAGGCATTGGATAATGGACTCAATCTAAGAACCAAACCTTAAATATAAATAAAACAACTAAAAATTAGTTTAGTGTGAATTTATTTTATATGATTTTAACATGTAATTCTAAGGTTAAAAGCACTCAATTTCTTATATTTAGAGTTCATGGCTCCTAGTTTTAAGGCTAGGTCATTAAGAATTATATGCTGATAATGTTAACTCTTTTCTAACGTCAACCTCCAACCACTGAATTGCTCTGCTTACTAGACTTGTATTTAGCACCCATATTATACAAATTCTCATCAACAAATGAACTAGCCATTAATCCACGTAAAGGATGGACTTTAAGTGTTATGAACAATCTTGGACTGTGCTTATGAAAACAAAGAAACTTCATATTATACTGTTCAATGTACCTGATAAATCCTGCTGCTGTACGCAAGCCCATAAAGAGAGCCAAGCCCAACCAAACCCCAGGAAGGCCAATAACTGGTGGAGCATAGAGTAAAAAGACGGAAGATATTGCTCCAACCAACATCTGTGCATCGTTTACAAATGTTATATTGACCAAATATAAGGATGGTCAGGAAAATAAAACAGTTATTGTAAGAAAATGAAGACATTTCAGGTTTCAGCTTACCATAGAACGTGCTGCATATGGGAAGTCGGAAACACCATAATGAAGACCATCAAAAATAAATGCTAGGGCATTCATAGGTTGACTAACACTAACAAACTGGAACAATTTTAGACCACACCATTAAGAAAAAATGGAGCATTCAGATAAAATATTATACAAAAATTGAAAGAAAAACACTCTTACTAATACTCCCATTCTGACAATGCTTAATACTTCAGTATCCTTGGTAAACAGGGTGGCAATGGAACCAAAAGAAATACCCAGAATTGCAGCCAAGGAAGCACCAGTGAGCAGACCAATCTAGAAAAACAAGCACATCAAGCTGTAAGCAAACTCTAATATTATAGCAATAGATATCCTAGCATGATGGAAATATGAGGTCAACTACTTGATAAAAAGAAGAAAAGAAAGAGAGAGAGAGAGAGAGAGAGAGAGAAAGAGAGAGGCTACCTTCAACACAAAGTTCGTAACTTCTTTCACATATTTGTAGTTGCCCTTTGAGAAATAACTCGCAGTCAGAGCCTACAAAATATATAGAATATTGGGCATCAACTAGACACAAATTTATGTGCAGGCATGCAACATACATGACATGACAGTGAACCATATATTACAGAGCTTTACTCAACTAGAAACACAGAACTTTCCCGAAAGAGTTTATATTACACGAACCAAATGCATAGATCGAAGATTAGCATAAAAATAATTCTTAAGTGTAAGAATATCACTACCGTTTAAAATATTAAAATACCAGTTGAAGTTATATTCATGAGCTTACTTCTTGCTTTAAACAGCAATTTTTATTTGATTGATTTAAATTACAAGAAACACATATTTGTCCATCCACGTTCTTAAGGCTTAAATAGAGGAATTAAAAGGGATAATAGATAAGGAAAAAAATGGCTGCAAGTTACAGTTTTTTGTTGACATTGACAATATAAATTAAATGGAGAGATCTCTGTACCTGACCAGATGCCGCAAGTGCATCTGTAAGAAGAGATACAGCCAACCATACTTGCATGCATATCTGATGTGCAGCCATGGCTTCAGGACCTTGACGAGCAGCCATTGAAGTCGCTAATGTCATCGTTGTTAATACAGCAAGAGTTCTTCCAATAAGAAAACCACCTACAAGATTTCACCAATTGTAAGTGAACAAAATAAGAATACCAAGAATCTCAACAAAACAACATAACATATAGATAGATGAAGAAATGAAATTAGTTAAATGACATAACAAGTGCAATAATCCACCATTCAAATCAATGCAATGCTACAATGCCACAGAATGACTATCATAATGGAATAAGATTGCATGTATTAAGTAGTTCCAGTTTTCTTTTCAGATTAAGGAAAGAACTCACCAGATTTCAAATAGACACCAAATTGCAAGGCTCCCATCTTCGGAGGCAATAATATAACCCTCTTATTTAGATCCCAAATCATTAAGAAGGTGACAATATATCTACAAGAAGAAACTTTTAGCATGATAATTGAAAATGAAATAAAATAAAATTGCATGAAGAAGGCATCCAATGCATAGAGAACATACTGAGAAATGACAGTGGAAATTGCAGCTCCAATTACACCCAACTTAAAATAATACATGAGTATGGGAAATAAAAATACGGCTGATAAATTACCCCGGGCTGCACATGGAAGAACTAAATCAATTAGCTGGAACAGAAATACAGCAAGAAAGTAATCAAAAAATTCGGGGAAAACACTAGCGCCAGTTATACTAAACCATATACCCAGAGAAGGAGGCAAGGAGGTAGAGCGGGAGGGAGAGCAACAAGCAATAAATAAAACCACAAACAATAAAAAAATATTATTTTTCTTAATAAATTTTTTCAGAGCATTAAACAACCAAAGCGCCAAAATCCAACATCAACATCTTTCCAATTCAATAACCAAAAAAAAAAAAAAATCTCTTTGGCAATTATTATATGTGAAAAATGGATTCTCTAACATGGTTTGACACATATGGATTAATCAGTAAAAAAAAATGTCTATCAGTATTAACTACTGAAATGATGTTTGATTATAACTAGCTTCACTATGCAATGACTGCATATTTCATGTAAGCAATAAGTAATTAGTAATCCATCTGTATATTCATAATTTTAGTGTCCAAAAAAGACGGTCTACAACATATAGTCTAAAAATAAATCATACTCATCAACTAATAAGTTTTAGCTCGATGGTACTAGAGTCATTTCAAGAATTGTGAGATCTTGAAGTCAAGTCCCAATTGGAACCAAAAAAACCATTATAATACTAAAAGAACAACTAAAAAACTTTGGCACATGCCAAAAGCACAAACACAAACAGTAAACATAACAATGAGTATGGAATGTGATACAAACATTTGGAAACATTTAATGAGACAAAACAACAAAAATAATGAAGGTTTTCATGCTCGACTATATACATTCAGAAATTAAACAAGCACTTGCCTAAACAATAAACAGGAGACTTTGTATCCTTGAAGCCCCGGAAAATGCCTTGAAGAGCTAAAGACACTACAACTGCAGGAGCACCAAGGGCTCTTAGTGAAAGAAATCGTTCTGCAGGTACCCGCATCGGTGAATCCTGTTCAGAAAATGATAGCCAGGAAAACCTTTTCCATATGAATCATACATCTCATAAAGTAGGATTTGTTGAGAAAGTTGTTTTCATGAGTTGCAGTATGACAGGTCTCCCAATCTCCCATCTAAAGCAACTTTCTCCTTTTCTTTTCTTTGTATTATATTGTGTTCATTTATTTTTGGCTTTTGGCATTCAAAGATGTAGCTGAATTCAAAAGTTCATACATAATTTCTGAAATTGAGTTTTCAACTAGCTTTTTATAAAGGTAGGCACAAATCTATAGAGGTTTGCACAAACTTAGTATATGCAAAACTCACCAATTTTATGCCCATCAAGTTAAGAAATGGTCCACATCCCAAAGAGAGAGCCACTGCCTCAAAGATGCCAATACCAACAGCTAACAATAAGGCTGTGGACACAGAGGATAGTTGCTTTCTTTCAGGCACCTCAGCAGTAGGTTTGCCATTTGTAATGTTTTCCTGAACATTCTGTTCTGCATAACAAGCAACTCACTTAAATTTGAAACTGAAAATGCTAGTAATTCATTTTCTTATTTGCAACGAAAACCTATAATAAAAAGGCCACGTTCAAAAAGATGGCTATCAGACATCAAACACAGGTAGAAGTCTTAGCTAACCCAATGCACCCAAGTCAGAAACATATCAGGTACTTGAATGGATATTGTTACTTTTATATGATCTTCTAAATATAAGGAAGGGCTAAGAAAACAAAAATTAAACACATTAACGTAGGACATAAATATGCTTCTGACACTTCCACACGAATCGAACAACACAGCTTTAAATTTACCTGAAGTAGAATATTTTATTTCATTCTTGGCAATGTCTTCAGCAACGAAAGAAGTTGCAACACTAAGAAGAGGAATATTAAACAACTTTGATATATTGTTAAATATTGTAATGGAAACACCAGCTGAACCCAGCTCCACAGGACCTACGAAAGCAAGACAGAAGCATATGTATCAAGAACACTCAAACAGCCTTAACCTATCTGATGAAATCCATATATAATTATGTATGAACATAGAAACAAATTAAATAATCAATCCAAACATTAAGCCCTGGCCAAACGCCAGAACTTATTAACACAGGGTAATTACATTGTTAGTCGCTCAGACTACAGGTTGAGTTCTCATTGATCACTAAACTTTAATTTGTTATACTTTCATTATGCAGCATTAAATCCTACAATTAGTTACTGACAACGTTATTGGAACACCATTCACATTACTGCAACTCACTGGAAATCCAATGTGGCAGCCTAACCGGCATTTGAATGCTGAATAGTTGTAGAATAATTAATAACTGACGGGATAAAGAAAGAAATTCGCAAAACTATACAACTATAGGCTAAAAGTGAAGCTTAGTAAGTTGGATTTCCGTTCAGTTCTGTTAAGATATGTACAATAAATAGCTAGGATATGTGTATCTGTAGTGATTGTGTGAATATATTTAGGTGCTAGAATCGTGGCTATAATTACGTATTTAATTAGGATTTTATTTCCTATTTAGTTGACCTATACAGATTATAAATTGACACCATTGGCTTGAGGGAATAATCAAGCTCTTCAATCATTCTCAATATTCTTCTTCTGTTCTATTTTCTCACATGGTATCAGAGCTCTCGGTGGGTCTGATTTGAAATCTGAAACAGAGTCCTCATAGGGAGGAACTTTCCCTCTTTTTCTGGTCACTTTTTGGGAGTCCGTGGCTGTCACAGCTTAGCCTAGTGGATTACCCAGCCCAAGATCAGCCTCAACCACGCTGGTCCCGTCACCTGTTTCTCACTTTTTTGTCACTATCTCTTTATACAGTAGGCTTTTCTGACGTATTTCTGAGCAACATTTCAGTGTGCTTCTCTTGCCAACATGTCTGAGATTGAGGAGTCCTCCAATACAGCCTCCAACACAGGTTCTGAGATTCTCACACCCATATCCAACACAGGTTCTGAGATTCTCAAACCTATAATTTCTTCCATTGGTAATTCACCAGCTATTACTACTGTTAAATTAGTAGGAAGTCAAAATTATATGTCTTGGGCTGCATCAGTGGAATTATGATTTATAGGGCAGAGGTATGATGACCACTTGGTTAAAAATGCCATAGATATAGCTTTAACAAATAAAGCTAATTGGACTAAGATTTATGCTCAATTATGTAGTCTCTTGTGGCATTCTCTAAACCCAAAATTACTTAATATTTTTCAGTCTTGTAAAACCTGTTGCAAAGTCTGGACTAAGGCAAAAACCTTATATACAAATGATGTTCAGCGTATTTATAAAATAGTATCAGATATGGTTCATCTGCAGCAAAATCAACAAGATATGTCTAGTTATTTGGGATAGGGAGAATCACTGAAAGATGAATTTAATTCTATCATGCCATGTACTAATAATATTTCTGAGCAACAGCGGGACAGGTTCTTCACAGTTTTGGCAATGATTGGGCTAAGACCTGACCTTAATTATGTTAGAGACCAGATATTAACTAGTCCTGTTATTCCCACTGTAGAGGATGTGTCTGCCAGGCTTCTACGCATCTCACTCAATAAGGATAATTTCTCCGAAATTGAATAATCAGTTTTAGCTGCACAAAGTAAAAACCAACCGAGTCAGGATACTTATCAGAGAGGCAAGGCTAAAAGGCTCCATTGCACTTATTGTGATAAGAGTAATCACACTCGAGACACTTGTTGGGCCCTTCATGGTCGACCACCACGCCCCATTCAGTCAAATAATGTAGGCCGATCAACTACTCATATGGCTCAATCCAGTGAAAATAGTATTCTTCCATTACCTGATGGAAAGGATCAGGTGTCAGATTCTATCCTATTAACTGGAGCTGATTACATGGAGTATTTGCAATATCAAACAGCTAAACAACAATCTTCTAGATGTGCTCATTCTGGTAATTCCTTTGCTTGTCTAACACAGTCTTCGCTCACTGGTCCATGGATCCTAGACTCTGGTGCTTCTGATCATATATCTGATAACAAAAGTCTTTTATCATCTCTAGTTTCTCCTCCAGTTTTGTCTAAAGTTACTTTGGCTAATGGTTCACAAACTTTAGTTAAGGGCATATGAGAAGTAAAAATCTTTTCATCTATTCCTTTAACCACAGTTTTGTTCACTCCAGAATGCCCATATAATTTAATCTCCATTAGTAAATTGACTAAAAATCCCAATTGTCTGTCATCTTTACAGCTGACTCTGTTGTTGTGCAGGACCGGAGTACGGGGAAGATGATTGGAATAGGATGTGAGTCACAAGGGTTGTACCATCTTTCTACTTCAAATTCTCCAATTGCTCTTGCCTCTACCACTTCCGCTGATCTTCTTCACAGTCGTCTGGGTCATCCGAGTCTTGCCAAATTGCAAAAATTAGTTCATAGTCTTTCTAGTTTATCTTCTTTTGAATGTGAGTCCTGTCAACTTAAGAAACAAAGTCATGTTTCCTTTCCCAAGCGAGTCAATAATAGGGCTAAGTCCATGTTTAAAATTGTCCATTCATACATTTGAGGTCCAAGTCGTGTCAGTACAACTTTGGGATTTCATTATTTTGTTACTTTTGTTAATAATTATTCTCGTTGCACTTGGTAATTTTTAATGAAGGCTCGTTCTGAATTATTCTCTATATTTCAAAAATTCTCTATTGAAATACGTAATCAATTTGGTATTTCTATTAAAATACTTCGTAGTGACAATGCAAAAGAATATTTGTCTACTCTCTTTACTTATTTCTGATCTTCTCAAGGTATTACTCACCAAACTCCATGTGCTTATACCCCTCAACAAAATGGGGTTGCCGAACGAAAGAATCGTCATCTAGTTGAGATTGTCCGCACTTTACTTATTCACCATAATGTTCCTCTTCGTTTTTTGGAGAGATGTTATTCTTACTGCTTGTTACTTAATTAACCGAATGCCTTCTTCTGTTTTGCAGAATTAGAGTCCTCATTCCATTTTGTTTCCCGACCAAAATGCCCATCAATTGTCCCTACGTGTATTTAGTTGTATTTGTTTTATTCATGATCACAGTCCTGGCAAAGACAAACTTCAGCCCAAATCAATAAAATGTGTCTTTTTGGGATATTCTAGACTTCAAAAAGGTTACAAATGCTACAATCCACTTACAAATAAATACTTTGTGTCAGCTGATGTGACCTTCTTTGAAACATCTCCCTATTTTTCCTTCAATACCGCATCCAAGGTTTTTATTCCCACTGCCTTACCAGTTCCTACTCTTCCTCCACCACCAATCAGTCCACCACCTCTACACGTCTACTCACATCGTCCTCATCCTCCCGCTAACACCATTGATGCTCCTTTGCTTGATACATATACAACACCGGCTCCTGGTGACTCTTGCCCTCTTTCATCTTCACCTATTCCGGTCTCGCCTTCAACAGACGATGCTACTCCTCTCATTGCCATCTGAAAAGGCATTCGTTTGTCTCAAAATCCTCATCCTATTTATAATTTTATGAGTTATCATCATTTGTCTACTTCCTACTATGCTTTTGTCACCATTTTGTCTAATGTATCTGTACCTAAGACTGTTAGAGAAGCTTTGGAACATCAAGGATGGTGTAATGCAATGGTTAAAGAGATGACTGCTCTCCATAACAATGGCACCTGAGATTTGGTGCCACTACCGAAGGGCAAATCTACTGTTGGCTGTCAATGGGTTTATACAGTCAAGGTGGGGCCTGATGACCAGATTGATAAGACTTAAAACTTGCCTTGTTGCAAAGGGCTATACTCAGATCTTTGGCCTCGATTACAGTGATACCTTCTCTCCGGTGGCTAAGATTGCCTCGGTTCGCCTTTTTATTTCCTTACCTGCCATCCATCACTGGCCACTTCATCAACTGGATATCAAAAATGTATTTTTACATGGCAAGCTAGCTGAGGAAGTTTATATGGAGCAACCACCAGGGTTTGTTGCTCAGGGGGAGTCTGGTTTGGTGTGTCACCTACGGCATTCTTTATATGGCTTGAAATAATCTCCGATAGCATGGTTTGGACGGTTTAGTACTGCAGTCCAACAATTTGAAATGTCTCAGAGCGAAGCTGACCATTCAGTATTTTTCCACCATAATGGCCATGATAAGTGCATTTATCTCGTTGTTTATGTTAATGACATTGTTATTACAGGAAATGATCAAGTTGGGATCTCAAAACTCAAACAACACTTGCCCAGTCATTTTCAGACTAAGGATCTTGGGAAGCTAAAGTATTTCCTGGGGATTGAAGTGGCACAATCCAAGACAGGTATCGCCATTTCTCAAAGAAAACATGCTTTGGATATACTGACAGAGACGGGCATGTTAGATTGTAGACACGCAGATACTCCTATAGATCCAAATGTCAAACTTGTTCCTGGACAGGGGGAGCCATTGAAGGATCCTAGTAGATACCGGAGATTGGTTGGAAAACTCAATTATCTTACAATCACACGCCCAAACATCTCATTTGCTGTACGTGTGGTCAGTCAGTTCCTTCAAGCACCATGTAGTAGTCATTGGGATGCAGTTATTCGGATACTCAGATATATTAAAGGAGCTCTAGGACAAGGCCTATTATATGAAGACAGGGGTCATTCACAGATTATTGGTTACTCAGATGCAGATTGGACAGGTTCTCCTTCAGACAGACGGTCTACTTCAGGATATTGCATTATGATTGGAGGTAATTTGATTTCTTAGAAAAGTAAGAAGCAAGATGCGGTTGCTAGGTCAAGTGCAGAAGTAGAATATTGAGCTATGGCTTTGGCAACTTGTGAACTTATATGATTGAAACAACTTCTCCAAGAGTTGAAGTAGGGGAACTTAAACAAATGCAGCTAATCTGTGACAATCAAGCTGCACTTCACATTGCCTCTAATCCAATGTTTCATGAAAGAACGAAACATATAGAGGTGGATTATCATTTCATCATACCAAAAATTGAATCTGGGTGTATTGCCACTGGCTCTGTTAGCTCAAATGACCAATTAGCAGATATCCTTACAAAATCTCTCAGAGGCTCTCGGATTGAATATATTTGTAACAAGCTTGAAGCATATGATTTGTACACTCCAGCTTGAGGGGGAGTATTAAGATATGTACCATAAATAGCTAGGATATGTGTATCTGTAGTGATTGTGTGAATATATTTAGGTGCTAGAATCGTGGCTATAATTACGTATTTAATTAGGATTGTATTTCCTATTTAGTTGTCCTGCACAGATTATAAATTGACACCATTGGCTTGAGGAAATAATCAAGCTCTTCAATCATTCTCAATATTCTTCTTCTGTTCTATTTTCTCACAAGTTCCACACTTCAGTTATGGGATTGAAAGAATCCTGGCAACACTGACTAAATAAATTGTGGATGAAATTGGAAGAACACATTCAAGTTTAGTAACCAACCTAAACTTAAGCCCTAAATTGTAATTAACAGTGCAATTTACACTCTTAATTCATTTTGATCAAGCGTAAACACCAGAGATGATTGTACTGTCTAGATCTACTTGACTTGAAGCAGAAACAATAAAAGCAATTAATGAAATATCCCATAAAATTGACTCCAGAGAAATGAAATTGAGTAATCTGCTGAGAAGTTCTATCTAGGTGCCCAAACTAAAGAAAAAAATAGTAAATGAATAATGACTTCAATAAATGTAATACCAGATTTAAATTCCGCCACCCATACACCTAAAAGTTCCAATTCCAAAATATATACATAACCTTCTTACAATTTCAATGATGTCTTGCAAATCTCTTAATGAGTACGTGAAGAACAAGAGGATGCTTGCATGAACTAAAAATAGCAGCCAATTAGTAGGGATGGATGGTAAAAATAAAACCAGTCAAGTATCATGAATAAAAAAAAAATGAAATTTTCACTTGAAAAAGAAAAAAAAAAAACACACACACACACACACACGCAATTTGCATTATCAACAAACAAATATTAAAGGCAGTGAAAGTCCTTATGTCAAGACGTTTTTTTCAATATAAATGCAGTATTCAATCAAGATTTCAATATACCGTATCAAGATTTTAAAAATGAATTGGTTTAAATACATTATGAAAATTGAGTTTTCACTAGCCTAACCCTTCAAAAACTAGTTTAAGCATATTTGGAGCCCAATTTAATAGTTTAAGAACATCATAAACCTAATTTAAAAGAAAAGCACCAACAAGCAGAAAAGAATTTCAGAACTAGATATTAGAAAACTAATGATTTCAAAGGTTTGAAATTCAGAGATTAAAAAGAAGATCCAGAAATAATTAAAGAAAAAATTGAAATCACCAAAAAAAAAGTATGACTGAAAAGCAAGAAGAGATTATTTATATATTTTCATTTCTCATTTATCTAAACCTAAATGATCATACAAATTGAATTGGGCTTACTACCCATAGAGTTCCAGAGCTAAATATCAAAGTTGCAAGTACAAATTACATGAATAAATCTATTAATAATCAGCAATGAAAATCTCAAACTGGAAAAATAAAAACAGAAAGAAAATCGGTGATGAAATTACAGAGAGAAATAACCAAATAAGCATCAGAAATAAATGGGAAAAAAAAAACTTGAAACCTGAGAAAACAAAATAAAGGTAAAAAAAATTACAGAAAGAAATAACCAAATAAGCATCAGAAATAAAAAATAAAAATAAAAAAAACCCTTGAAACCTGAGAAAACAAAATAAAGGTGGAAAAAATTAGGTAAATACCTAGTCTACCAATATAAGCAGTCTCCATCAACTGTGCTAAGGGATCAATAGCCTGTCCAGCAACTGCAGGCAGAGAAAGCATTATAAGCTCACGTTTGACATCTGAAGAATGTGATTGATCAATTGGAATCCCAGTTGACTCACTGCAAACAAAATTAAGAAAAATAAAGAATGTAAGAACAATTATAACAAATGTGCCAATTCCTCTAAACAAAAATGGGAGAAGAAAAATATTTTTATGAAGAAGTACAGTTCTCAGGCTTCATTTCTTTAGAGAAAAGAAAAAGTATTTTTAAATTAACAATCTTCTTGTACCATACATATTGTAATATATAACAGCTATAATTGTCTCGTCAGTGTTATCATCAAGTTTACACTACCTACAAATAATTTAACATGAGTAAAGATAAGGATTTTGGACTTACAGGTGTTCATCTCTTGAGCTATTGAGGGAATATTCTTCTTCTAAAATTGATCTTTCTTGCACATTAGTGGATTCCACACCACAACCAGAACGTGACTGATTAAAAGCTATCCCAAATCGTCGCTTTTTTCCACGAGTCACAAATGGTGAAAAATGATTTCTGTACTCCGCAGACAAGCGACAGTTGGAAGCAACATCTCTACAACCTAATCTTTTGACAACCTCACTTGGGCATACCAAAGAAAACCGTCCCATCCCTTTTGCTACTCCATTCCGTACACTACTTTTCCTAGCCAATCCTCCAGACAGAGTACTAGCACCCAATTGTCTAGTGGTCATCATCAGTATTTCTCCCTCACACCTTCAAAATCAGATTATAAGAAAGTCAAGGCATGACAATAAATCAAATTAGAAAACTGGGAGGCAATTTCTCACAACAGTAAATTCCTAACCAGACTTATTAAAAATTATTCAAATTTACGGCATCAAATGCACTCATAATTAAGATGAACTCTTCAAAATCACTATGTCACGTTCATTGTCATCTTCAACAGAGACTGACAAAACAGAGAAAATTTTTGGACTTTCGATACTGAATTAAGTGCATGCTTTGATCAATAAATCAAGCAAAAAACAAAAGCAAAAACATTTATATGTTTCTTTTCCTACAATTGTGAGATTAAAGCCAAAACAAAATTGAAACAAAAGAAACAGAGCATAAGAACAGAACGATGGAATGATCGCCACTGAAACACAGCCCAATTACATGACAAAAAGAGAATTCCAACATAAAATTCCTGGAATGAAATGGAAAAATGGCAAAAAAGAGAGAGAAAGCAAAGAAAGCTAATAAAACCAAACCATTAAAAGAGTGAGAAAGAAGAGAATTGCGCAAAGATAGAAGTTATAGCGAGAGAGACCTTGCTTTTGTGATTATTGGTTTCGCGGGTTGAGAATTGAGACTGTTAGGGTTTAAGATTTCTCTGGAAAGTTCGGCGATAAAAGACAAAGAGAAGGCATGGTAACGGAGACTAGGAGAGGTTTATTGCCATGACGGGTACGAAGCGGGCGCTTGTTGTTTGTAAACTGAACACGGTAGACAGCTTCAAAGCTGTTTTACCATGTTTGGGAAAGAAGATTTTATTCTTTTCGAGGCAAGGTGTGAATTTTTAAAGGTCTAGTTTGGTGCTACGGTGTGACAAAGAGAGAATAATTAATTATATTTTATCTACTAAAAAAAAATAATAATTAATTATATTTTAAATAATATTAAAATGAATGTTATATAATTTAAATTATTTAATTTATTATCACTATTAACACTACAATCCTCCCCTCATCCTGCCACCGTTGCCTTCACTCCCCACCCCCCATCCGGTCATCGCTGTTACTACCTGCACCCATCTTTACCACCATCGTTACCATTTAACTTCGATAACCATCATAATTTATCACTAATTTATTATTGATAATATTAAATTAAAATAATATTTAATAAAATAATATTATATATTAAATTTTATTACTAATTTAATTACATTCCCCCAATACATATATAAGTGTGCTCAAATAAACTTGAAATTATAGTAGTTATTGCATTAAGTTTTTGTGTTTCCAAATAGAATAATGTAATACTTAATACATTACAATTACAATTTTAATTTTATTATATAGTTAATTATATTCTATTGCATTACATTGATTTTTTTTTTAAATAAAGTCAAAATTTTAGAGATTTTAAAATTTTTACTTTTTAAGCCCATTAAATAGATGGATTAGGATTGTTTTAGTTGTTTGTTTGTTAAACTAAAGATAACTGGTTATTTTTTCAGCTTATTGCATGGGCTATTAATTATTTTATTTAATAATATAATCTAATATTTATTTTTATATATTTTATATTTTTAAAATTGTATTATATAATTTTATTAATAATAAAATTTTTAATTACTTATATTAAATATAATTTAAATTTGTATTAAAATTTAAAATAATTATATGTCTATCAAAATCAAATTAAATTTTTATTTATTAAAAGTTTATTAATTATTTTCTTATAAATATTTTTTCATAAAAATATGATAATATAATATCTTTATAATATTAAAAAAGTTCATGTATAATTAAAAAATATATATATTTATATTAGCAAATGTAGTAATAAGTATGCTGAAAGATATTGCCCTAATTAAATCTTATGTTAATATTCAAGAAATAATAACAAAAAAAAATAAAAAATCATAATCATTGAAATTTTGATAATAACAAAAAATATAAAAAGTCATAATCATTGAAATTTTGATAAGTGAAAATGAGAACAATTTTAATAATCCCTACATCTAGTATTCAAGAGAAGTGAGTAATGAATTTCATTTTATGTATTAATGAATAAATCTTTTAGTAACGGCTAATATAATTTTTCAACAACAGTTGATATAATTTTTCAGTAGCAGTTGATATAATTTTTTAAATTAAATAATACTCCATGTAATAATTTTTTAAGTTAATTAATATGCTATGTAGTGATTTTTTTTAATAGCAGCTTATATAATTTTATAATAGTTGCTTGATATAATTTTGTAATAGTGTTGATATAATTTTGGATATGATATAATTTTTTAATAACATCACATATAATTTTGAAATAGTTGTTGATATAATTTTGTAAAAATATAAGTTTGTATTTAATATAATTTTTAATAGTAGCTAATATAATTATATCATTATATTATTTTTTTAAAATTGATTAATATGTCACACAATAATTTTGTTTTTTAATAACAACTAGCATGATTTTTTATCTAGTAATAGTGACATGAAAGGACCTTAGGCAGTGTGTGTACTTACGTGCATGGAATTTAAAAACCAAAAAAAAAAAAAGTTGTAGCAGATTATCCCCCCCCTATTGTCTCTCCTCTACCCACATTTTCCTTTCTTTTTCTCCTTTTTCTTTCTAGTAAGCCACCCAACCAACACTAGCCGATGAGTCCCAAACCTCTCCTGCACTAATCGATGATGGTGTCAGCTACGGCAGGGACCTAGTATCCGGCCAGCAATGTGCAGGACAAAGAGAGAGAGGGGAGTTCATGCACATGAGGCATCAACTTTGGAGCGTTATTCCGGTGCCGTCCAATGGGATTTTTCAACCATCTTGGTGGCACTGGAATCCTTATCAACCCAGCTTCAAAACCCAACCAACCTCACCGGAAATGGTGGCTAGAGGAGAGAGAAAATAGGCATTTTCAAGCTTTATGGTCATATTCCGATCAATCCGACTGTCAAATTGGCGATTCGAGACCACCTTTGAGCTTAGCACCTCGAAACCCTCGAGATGGGACTAACTTTGCTCCCATCAAACACCGTTTGAAAAAGATAATCATCAAACAATTCAGATCGCTCGATGAAATTTTTAAGCCTTTTCGATTTTCGTAAATTTAATATAATCATATAATAATTATTAACAATATATGAATTTCTTTTAGGTGTAATTTGATTGGTAATGGCTCACCGAACTCAGGACCGAGTTTTTGGCCCGATCCAGGTGTCTGACAGGTTGTCCCTAAAAGGAGTCGTATTTACAGTCAATCTTAAGGTTTTCAGACATTTCATATGCATTCCAGATAGTAAAATTTACAAGATAGTCTCTAACTTAAGTTGTATAGTTTTTTTCCTTGTTTTGAGCTAGATGTTTAATTAGTAAAATATTTGTGGCTTAGAAAAGTTAAGTAAAATGAATTTAATTAATATAAGGATGATGTAAATGACCTCCAGGAATATTTTTAAAGTTTTTGAAGTGCTGGAAATAATTATTGGACTGTAGAGAAGTTAGAAACTCAAGCTAGAGATTTGAGATTTGGACTTAAATTAGGCTTTTCTAGGCCTTGGATGACTATTATAATTATTATTATGGACCTGAGGCTCTGTATTATTGCCTTTGGTTGAGTTTTCTTGCAGGGGTTAAATCCAGTTATAGGGAAGACTCTGTCGAAATTTCGACAAGACTTTAGAATTTATTTTGGCAAGACTTTAGGATATATTCTTACTTTTATAGTTTGAATTAATTAGTTAATTTTATTAGTCTTTTGATAGAGGTTAATGTTTATAAATAGGTGATCGGTGCCGGCCATCTTCTCCTTCAAACCGGACCAGCTATAATCAAGTCAATCAGTCTGTAAGTTAGATATTGATTACTTTTATAATTTCTATATTATTTATATATCTAGCATGTTCATGCATTTTATAAATATTTACTTATTTATGCATATAACTAGTTGAAATATGTTAGGGGTATTCCTGTTGTCACACCTTACCCCTCTGTAAGGCATAACATGATCCCGTAGAATACCTAATGAACTACTGAACTTCACCTACCAATAACTCATTAAGTACCCTATAAGGGATTTTAAAACAATTTTCTTACTTTTGTTAAGTGATGAGCATTTTCTAATTGGTATCAAAACACTTAATTAAAGTTGAAAGCTAGTTGAAAATTTTAGCCCATTTTATTTTTCCGCAAATTTTATAAAAATTTCGACAGAGTGCCGTCTGTATTTTGAGAAAACAGTTCTTCAAATACCTGTAAAAAGCACTTCCAATAATTTTTCTCAATAACTTCTTCAAATTCACAATCAATCTCAATCAATTTCTCAAGTTTCAAAATTCAACAATCCTCATTTCTCAATTTCCAAAAATCAGTAATCAACAAAATACTATCAATCAATTTCATTCATCTTTCATTAAAGATAAACAATTTATATATACATCATACTAAAAATTTACATCAGGAAAATCCAAACTAAAATTTATTACAACTTTATACAAATTTTATACAAGCTGCTCAAGACCCATTTTTACATGTCCATACATTTATATGCAATACATACATCAAAATGAATATTTACAGTCAGGGTATAAATTATACCCGATAACTTCAAGTAGGTAGCTCCCCTGTCCTCAGCAGCTCAATCTGCTGCTCCTCTAGTCTCTATATCTGCGATAGCAATAACAGCTATCGCTGAGTACTAGGACTCAATGGTGCACAACATACTAAAATAATCTTTATGCAGAATTTAAATCACATTTATTCAAAAATTGGACTGAACATGAGAATTAAATACAAAACATGAATTATGAGATTTTAATCCCAAACAATTTCATTTTTGAAGTATCAAATCACATTTCATAAAACCCACAGTTATATCATGCCATTCGAAACAAATATAATCTCAATAGCCAGAGGCTAAGGAGAAGTCACATCACAAGGCTAGCTAGCTCAAATATATGGATATCCATTCAATTTCTTTTTCTACTGGCACACACCTCAACACTTCAGCCAGAGAAGGAATCAAAATTTGAAACTGATTATCCCCACTAGTCATGCTAGTGAGGTGTTCAAATATATGGTCATGACACTGTGGTTTCAAAACTTATCTTAACAATTTGCTAAACATTGCCATTTCAAACATATACAATAACTTTCAACAATTTAGATCAAAGCATCATAAATAATGTCACAATTCACTTTTTCAAATTATTTAAAACAATATGCAGCAAATAATTTACAGAAATTATACGTTGTGCACAAACCTCAAGCGAGTCGCCTCTTAGCCTTGACTCGATTTCTCGGGTTCTTTCCCGGTGTTCTTTTCAACTGAAACACACAATTTTACAGTGTTTCAGTACCATAACTTAGCATAAATCCAAAAATAAATTTAACTTCACTTTTACTTAGCTCTAATATGCTAAACTCGACGTTCCTTACATTTTGTGTTTCGAGGTTACTATTCATTACACTATTCAAGTCAAATTGTTGACTTTCTAAGGCTTAATAGGTATGGGAATTTCAACTTCACCCACATACCACATTTTGGTCACTAAATTTATTGGTTTTGGTTGTTTACTTAAATTCTAAGTCTTTTAGGCAATTTTGCAAATTTTCTATTTTGGTGTCTAAAGTTGCACTGTTCCATTGGTTATTTTTCTATTAGAATTTGGCAAAACTTCCTTCATAGAAAATGTTCCCTATTGTCTTAAGTTTATTCTCCTTTTTGAATCACTCCAATTGGAGTTTTGTAGCTCAAGTTATAGCCATTTGAACCATGGATGCCGAATTGGACTCAACCCAGATTTCTGGGCAATTTTTGGTTCTGGCAGTTTTAGGTCACTAACTTTGGGTGGCCAAATGACTTGGTTAATGGCATAATTTGGATTTGTGTTCTTCATGAAAGTTTTAGGTCTATACCTCAACTATCTACTGGTAAAATTTCAGGTCATTTAGACCTACCTAGCTCAAGTTATGGCCAAATGAACAAACACTGTTCATTTGGTCAGTTTGTACAAGGCAGACTGAGAATTTCCGAATTTGGTCAATTTGTTCACTAGGTTTTGGTCACTTTTTGGGCATGGTTCCTAAATAAAAATTGTGTCATTTAGTGTCTATTTTCATTCCCAATTGGTCTCATACCAATTGGACTTGTAAATTTTCAGTTTTGGTCCCTCAAAGGGACCTTGGTCCTACTGCCAGCAGCATGACCACACTCAATCCGAATTTGATCTCAACTCCAACTCTTCCAACACACTTCATTTGGTCGTCATTGACCATTTCCCACTTCAAACTAGGTCAAACATATCATTTACCCATTTTTCACATTTTTGTCTCTAAACCCTAAGTGTCCAAACCCTAGTTTACCAATTCTTTGCATTTGATTGATTCAATGCCTATATACATGTTTCTTCATCTCAAACAAGATCACATACACTTTTAAATCTATCAAACTCATGCATACACACATCAAAACCCTAGTTGACCGAAATTTAGGTTTGGTCCTCCAACAATTAATTTCATCTCATTTCTTTAGTTTCTAAGTTCATTTAAATAACTAAACATACATTTGATTAGATAATTGAAAGTTAGAATACTAACCTTTGCTTTGGATTCCCAAAACTCCAATTTTCTATTTTTCTTCCTCCTTCTTTCTTCTATACTTCTTGTCTAGGGTTCTTAAGAAGCTTTCTAGGGTTTAGGGTTAATTTTAGTGGAAGAACATCAAGTTATTCAAGTTTGAATAACTCTTTAATGGTGGACACTCATAGAGGAGGGAGAGAGAGGGGTTTCGGCCAGCTTGGAAGGGAAGAAGAGAAATGAATTTTATTTCTTTATTTTGTATATTTATCCTTTAATTGACTTAGTCAAATTATTAAGTAAATAAAAAAATTATTTATGACTTCATATGTGATGTCACCATGATGATGTAATAACCTTTCATTAAACTTGTTTTCTTTTTCTTTTATTTTCCCATAACTTCTTCAATTTAATTATGTATTTCAAAATTTTCTTTTCTCAAATTTTATTTGACAGTTAGGTCAGGAGTCAGCTCTCGGGGTCAATTGACCAAATTGCCCCTCGCCGGTTCAACCCGGTTTGCAAATAATTCAATATTTATTCCGGCTCTCTGTCCTAATTATTTGACTGACTTAACAATTCTTTTTCATGATTTTCTCTTTTCCACTGTGTTCGTAATGGTCCTAAGAACCACGACGTCACATTTTACGATTCGAAATTTGAGTTTAATTTGACTTCGCAACCCTTCCCAAGAAGGTCACCCATCGCTGTGACTCTCGGCTCATTTAACTTCTTATGTTCTGTTTTTCTTATTTATACTTAACTAATTGACAATTACTAATTATTTGTGTTTATGGCTTCTCTAGTTGTCTTAAGTGTGGTTCTAATCCCCTTAATTGTCCGGACCGACACGGGTCACCGGAACAGTAAAATCTACCAGGCTATGCAAATAGGGGTGTTACACCTGTTGTTGCATATTTATTTATTGAAAATTATTTGTGATTACCACCTTGAGGATAATTTGGATTTGTGTGTATGTGTTATATATATACATATGGTATATGATGGATACGATTTAGATGAGTAGTCGCGGCTTGAGCTAGTCTCACTAGAACCTGGTCCTTATAGATATGGAAAGTCGGGATGAGGCACGGTTTTGAGTTGATCTCGCTGGCTTCCGCACTTGGATTTAAGCAAAAGTCTGGCTTGAGTTGAGCTTGCTGGTGGGATTTAGATTGAGAAAGTTGTATAGGGGATCAGCTCTCATTTCTATATATTGATGTGATACACTGGGTGTATGAGTAGCTCCAAATTATCTTCTTATGTGAATATTAAGTGAATTGTTTGTATTTGTGTTGGATGTGCATTACATGGTAGAATTGCACTATTTTTTTCTTAAGTGGTTATAGAAATTGCATCTATAATCAATATCTAAAGTCTCTTAATCAAACGCTCATTTCAGTTCAAATATTTTTTTCCAGGTTATAGGAGGAGCAAGTTTATTTTTTGGGTATAACCTGTATTTTTCTCTGCAAGTTATGGTGTTTTTTATTTAGTAGTTTTTATTATGTTTATTTATCTATTTATTTGTTTGTTTAACTACTAGAACTCCATTGTAACACTAGTTTATAAATATATTTTATTAGTTAAGGAAAATTAATGTTATTACATGGTTTGTACATGTTGTGTATTAGGATTGAGCTAGGCTCCGTATTAGTGGATTTCTGGTAGTTATTGGGTTAAGTTAGCCAAACTTAATTTATAATATTTTATTTTGCATGTTAGGCCTTGAATTTTTGGGCTCAGTTATGGGTTTGGGAGTAATAAGGCTTATTACGAACTTCGAGGGCTTTATACTGGCCTAAGTTCTAGTGTCGGTCCAACTTGCGAAATCGGGTTATGAGACAAATGTTCTTTGTAAAAAATTAGCAAATAATTGTTGGCACACTCTGTGGACTACTGTCTCATTTCACTTGACATTACTGTTTTCATGCTATTTTTGTAGGTAACATCATGGCTCCAAAAACCAAAAGTGCTCTTAGTAAAAAAAAACCAGCAGGTCTCAGAACACGAAGGGGACTCCTACAACAGTTGGCCCAAATCTTTAAGTTCTGCTCATGGTGGAATGATTTGAGAAAGGACCAACTATTTATAGAGAAGAAGTGCAAAATCCAGATATGTTAGAAACTATACATACCATGATTGAATCTCTAAACCAAGAGCAAGGTGGTTCAGTTTTTATAATTAATGAAAGAAACCTCGTAGCACCATCACTAATATCTTGTAGAAGGGCATAGGAAGGTGGATGAAAATAGTTCTCGATAAAATTAATGAAAATATAGAAAAGATTATTTTGTTGATTCAGTCATTGGCTGAAAAGTTTAATTTGCCTATTCTGTTAACTTGTGATAGCCAAGTCTCTAGGCCAGAAGAATCTAATGTGAAGCCCAGAGTTGCTAGGGAGCCTGAGAGGTACGTCCAGTCTTGAACTCTTTAGGGGCAATGCTGAAGGAAGCCGTGCCAGCAGCAAGGAAAGATACCAGCCACCCCACAAGAGAGAAGAATAGATGGCTAGCCAAACAAGAATACCAATCCAACCCAGCTGCCCCAGCGGTAAAACTATTATTCCCAGCCAAGTCATCAGTAACACTAACTCGGTCACTCACCCTAGTGTTTATGACATAGAAGCAATTACAGGTCCTCAAGTAGTACCAACCCTTTAACAACAGTAGATACAGATGCCCCAAGTAACATTTGGCTCTTATGGCTCAAGGGGTAATAACTTCAGAGAAACTACAGTGTCTATTATGCAAATACCTTAACTAGTACTAGAACTTTTGTATCAAGTACCAACTCTTGTAGTATAGGTACCTGTTATTCCATCTGCACCCCAGGTGACTATGGATGCTGTTAAAGATTTATACAAGAGCTGTATGGTCTTGGCCTTAGACAGATTGGCCGATCAAAGTTCCTTAAGCCATATCTAGACTCTGTTAAAGATACACTTATATCATATAGGTATTTTAAGGCGGCATTGTATTTTATAGCATTTAAGTAATTAATTGCATGCATTTTAATTAGTTTCATTAGTTTTTGTTAGTTTGGTTAATCTCTACTTAATTTCATATTTTCTGTATATTTTCAAGTGTTTTAAAGAAGATCCAAGGGGTAGAAGTGATTGGACAAGTTTAAAAGTTAGGAAAAACTAAAATGCCTACTGTACAATATTACACGAGTCCTTTAAGCAAGAGAGCTAACCCATGTAACCTTCTGGTAGTCAAAATAAAAAGAGCTAAGGAGAGGTCACGGTATATGGGCCATGTTAATTGCCTTGTGTAACCTTCTTACCCCTGTGTAACTTGCTGTCTCCCTCAAATGCGAAGCTTGAAAAGTGTCCAGAGACTTATATGGCCTAAGGCCATTTAGTGCTACATTGGCTACGTACTTTGACACAGATAGACTTTCTGTTTCGACCTAAATTCTCCTGCACACATTCCAAACATACTTTTAAGGCTTTTAGTATTCTGAAACATGACTTTTAGGCATTTGATATATGTACTAGAAGGCCGAAACAAGCAGAAGGGGGGGACGAAGAGTCCGTTTCACTTTCAAACCCTAGTTTTCTAAGTAATTTGGAGAGAATTTGCATCAAGCTCAAGGAAAAGGACTCTCAGCTAAAGTTCCAAAAGTTCAAAGCTGCAGCTTTGTTCTGTGTTTTTTTGTTTTATTTCTCTATATTGTCTTATATTCTTTTATTTTAATTTTATTATGTTTGTTAAACTTACCATGAGTGAGTAGTTTGTTTAATTCTAGGGTAAGGAGAGTAGCACTTTCAATTTCTATTATGGGTATATACTGAGGTTATTTAATGGATTTGAGTTTTGTTCTTTGATTCAATATTCTGTATTCTTAATGCATGCTATGTGTTGGTACCCATTTAGAATTGATATAAGATACTAATTGAAGAACTGAAAGGTAAAGATTAGTATTGGAAATCAAGATTTTGAACCTAGAAAATCTGACTTAGAGATAGGCTGAATTTCTTTGTGGAGTTCCATAATTAATCAAAGAGCTTAAAAGGTTTTAATTAAGATTGATCGCCATGAAAGTAGGGTTCAGGTTAATTAAAATATACCTGAGGTTCCTTGAGAGAGGACGTAAGATATCTTAGGATTAATTTCCATCATAGTAACAATTCTCAATTTGTTGAGTAGGTAAGGTTAAGTCCATAATAAGGTTAAAGTGTAAAATCCTAACTCTGGAATGTTATCATCCATTGATATTTTAGTTCAGTTAATTGTTTTAGTTTTTATTTCTTTTAATTTAGATTTAATTACTATTTCTCTACAACTCGATCATCTAGATAATTAAAATCACTATAGTTTGGTACTCAAAACTATCCTCGTGGAAATGATACTCTACTCATCACTCTATTACTTGTTAACAATCTGTGCACTTCTAGGATTGTAAATCAGCAAACAAGTTTTTTGCACCGTTGTCGGAGATTGATACTTGATATCAACTTATTAGTGATTTGATTAATCTAGACATTCTTATTTCTTTTATAGTTTATTTTTTGTTTTTATTTTTTTTTATGTGTCTAATTTTATTTTTACTTTTTTTTTCCTGTGAGGATCATTGAGACATTCATTAGAAAGTCTTCATAAGTTTTATTCAACAACATAATGAACCTTTTTATGATGCTTGGAGAAGATTTAATGAATTGGTAAAGCAATTTGCCAATTATAATCTTTCAAATCATGAACTCACTCTCAATTTCTACAATGGTTTGGATGAAGCGACAAGAAATTGGGTATATAATGGAGCTTAGGCTACTGGTGATCACGTTCTTCAGAGAGACCATAAGGATGCCATTCACTTGTTGAATGACATGGTAGATTTTGATTACCATTGGTATTGGGATCCTTCGCTGCAGGGTTGGAGTCACTAATACCCCCCACACATCTATTAATCTAACATTTCACATCAATAATTTAAGCCACAATTAGAGAAAAGAGGGGAGTTAAAGAGGCAGTAGCTCCATTGGAA
This sequence comes from Hevea brasiliensis, assembly GCF_030052815.1. Taxonomy (NCBI): domain Eukaryota; kingdom Viridiplantae; phylum Streptophyta; class Magnoliopsida; order Malpighiales; family Euphorbiaceae; genus Hevea; species Hevea brasiliensis. Next base: position 92,405,365 of record NC_079493.1, read on the forward strand.
AATTTTGACAACCTAATGGTGAACAATGAGCTATCACTTTATAAGTAGGAATTAAACGAACAAGGTTGGGAGAGTGAAGAAGCTTCATGGGAATTTGAACCTATAAAAGAAGTTGAACATCAAGAAAAAAATTCCTTTGAAGATGATTTACTGGTAGAGTTCCCACTAGAAAAGGAGTTAATTGAAAAAGAAGTGAAACCTAGAGCTCAAGGAAACAACTCCTTTACAGTTAGGCAGTTATTGGAAGAGTGTTTACATGAAGATGAATTAGAGATGAAGGTGGCGGATGAAGAAATTGATAAGACTATCAATTTGAGTTCATTAATGATGCTTACACATACACCACCAGAAGACCCTTTCCTATCATGGACACCTCTTGCATCATTATATGTCCTCCATGAGCTAAAGTAGTCCTCTTCCCAATAATATCATTCTAAGCCATGTGTTGTTCATGCTATATGCAATCTTATTTCAAATCTTGCCAATCTTGAGGGCACCATAAATCAAGACCCATATGTATTATTATATGATAACTACTATGGGTAAAAGTCACTTTTTTATTAGCACTTCTGAAAGGAGTCAAGCTAACGACCTTAAATTAGTGCTCCTTGGGAGGCAACCAAAGAATTTAGAATTTTTCTTTAAGTTTATTTTGTTTTTGCTTTCTTTTATAATTTAGTTAAATAGGCATCCCAAACTCTAACCTTGGACATTGTAGGTAAAAGCAAGATACAGAGAACAAGGAATGGATGAAAACAAAGAGTCAAAACCACACAAGATAGGAAAATTTCAAAACCAAGGAAGTACATATGTTACTAATCTCTGTTATGCATTTTATTCATACATTTAGAAAAAAGTTAGCATGAAAACTTGAAGGGATAGGAAAAAGTATGCATCTGAAGTGTAATGCTCCTGCTCCAACCACTAGAGGAATTATCCGCTTTCGCTCACCCCATCCTAAGCCTCATAGTTTTGTCCCATAGGTAGAATGGAGAACTTCCTAGGAGGTCACCCATCCTAGGATTTCTCTCAAGGGAGCACACTTAACCCCAGATGTGACACCCCTTACTCGTCTATAGTGTAGCTGAGCGAGGCATGTCACACTCGGTGCCGGAGCACCTTAACTTATCTTATTTCATTTCCTAGTAATCACATTTCATTTTGTTAATTTTGGGTTAATTTATTGACCAGAGAAACTGACGAAGTTTTCCCTAATTTATTAATATTTTGACGATTTCCACCTGTTAGAAATCTCAACATTATAGTTTCAATAATGTAAATTCTTCCTTATATTCAATTCCAATACTCCATCTCAATATTGCAAACTCATAATTTCATACAGAAATAGATCCATACTTAAATTTCATAAATAAAATATACAAATCTCATTAATTATATAATTTACAAATAATTACATAAGTTCATAATTTACAATACAAAATGAATATGACAATATACCAAAAATGACTAACATGGCCTAAAGGGGCCCTACTAACACCATTTGACACTAATGCTGATAAAAAATCTCTATTCCCAGTCTATGGTCTATTGGGCTCTCTCTTTGTATCTCTAGTACCTATGTGTGGCAAAAAGCGATGAGCTAAGCATACAGATTAGTGGTGCCAATATAATATAAAAATAAACTAAAATAATTAAATATGCAGAATTTATGTTATTAATGCATGCAGACTGAAATTTTGGTAATTGTTCATAATATTCTTAATTTAGTGATTTTATGTTCATTATTTAATTAAAGAATTTTAAAACTTATTTTAGTTACTCAAGTAACCTATACAAATAGACTGGACTGGATAAACAGGTAAACTAGCACTGGGTATCAAGTACCTCGGGCCGTCACACCATTGGTCACATAATGTCTGCCAGGTGTGCAACAGAAGGGCTAACAAGCCATAATAACCATCGGACAATAAGTCAAGAGTATCAAAATGGCTAAAAGCCATAACATCACAAAATGGCACTAAAAGCCATAAATCACAGAATGCATGAAGCCATGGGCAGTACTGCAATTGGAACCCTATTGGCATGCTAAACTATCCAAACCAATCATTCTAGGCATACTATGGCATGTTGACAAAGTTAAGTATTTGGTTCTTTACATTTGATATTTTAGTGGTTACTATTTACATTACTATTCATGCAAAAATATTAACTTTTTCATAATTAATAGATATACAATTTCTAAACAAATGGTCATACCACATTTTGGGTCACACTTTTGTTAGCATTGGTTGCCAATTATAATTCAAAGCTTATTGGAAGTAATTTCAAATTTTCAGATTTGTTCACTTATGTTTACCGTTCCATTGAACCATTATACAATGGGAATTTGGCTAAACTTTCTTCATCAAAGTTATTCCTTAATGTGTCTACTTAATTTCTCTTTTCGAATTACTCCATTTGGAGTTTTGTGGCTCAAATTATGACATTTTTACCACAACTGGCTGGATTGGTCATTGTCCAGGATTTCTAGACAATTTTGGTTTTGCCAGATTTGATGAGCTAATTTTGGTTAGTAATTTGAATAGGTTATGGTCCGAATTTGGGTTTCTATTCTCCATAAAAGTTGTTCTACTATGTCTAAGCTTTCCATGGGTTTAAGAATTAGGTCATTTGGACCTCTCTACACAAAGTTATGGCCATTTGAACAAACACTGTTCTTTTGGTTATTTTTCCAAGTCCTGATTTTAGTTACCTAGATTTAGGCAAATTTTTGGTCACTCTAAGTTGGTTTTCTGGGCAAGATCTCTTTGTGAGAAATGTGGCATTATTTCCTAGTTTCACCTCTAATTGGCCTTACACTAATTGAAGCTACACAAGTCAACTATTACTGCCCAAACTCACTGGACTCAAGTCTAAAATTTCTGGCACATAGGGCAGCTTAACCATTTCACCATTCAATGCCACAATTCACTCCAAATTAAGGTCAATTCACCTCAAATGGTCACTAATTGACCATTAGAACACTAATTCACCATTAATTTATCAAAACCCTAATTTAGCTCAAACCCTAATTCCTAAAGTTTCAATTTCCTCTCACATACACCAATTTAGGTTCTAACTTAGATATACTTATCAAGCTCATCACCAATCACTTTAATTTAATTGAAAATTCACATAACCCTAGCCTACATCATGGCTGCTGAAAATTTATGATTGCTCTAACATGCACATTTTGGTTCAACTTGCACAATTTTTAGCTTAACTTAAAGTCCTAACCATGCATAGAGAGAGAAAGAGGAGAGAATTGGCACTAACCTCTTGAAGTAAGATTTTTGGATTTCCAAATCTTCACTTTCTCTTTATTTCTTAGCAGCCAAACACTTCTACAAGGTTAGGTGACAAGTTTTAATGAAGAGAATTGTAAGTTTGATGTTGAGAAATCAAGGTTTAGCAAGGGTTGATGAAGGAGCATCAATGGAGGACATGGGAGATGGGTTTCGGCCAAGCAATGGAAGAAGGTAGAAGGAGTTGATTTTTATTTTAATTTGTCCCTTTTTTCCTTTTATACTTAGGCTTGGCTAATAGTGATTGGTGGAAATTTTTTTATTGCATCTCATGACTCATTCTTAGGTAATAAATCTAATTTAAATTTCCTTTTGTTTATCTTTCTTTCTTCTCTCTTTTACTTATTTTTAATTAATTTTTCAGCAATATTTATTCACATTTTATATCATAAATCTCACTTACTTAAGTGGATAAATTGGTCAAAAATCATCTTTGAAGGTGAAATGACCAAAATGCCATTCGTTTTGCTTACCAAGTTAAAATTATCTGTACCGATTTTCAAAATTTTCGTAACATTTTCTTAGCATTCTATTGTCATCTGAACCTCAATAATTCTTCATTGGAGTCCCAAAAATTATTTCATAGGGTTTCTCCACTGGTCTAGTGTTGCTAATTGCCTTCATAGCCGCTTCCCGTTAGGGTTACCCATCGCCGTAGCTTTGGCTCATTTAACCTTATTGCATTTTATCTTTTAAATTTTTCCTTAATTTTTCTTATCAGTATTTGAGTTATTTATGACTTCTCACTTTAGTTTAAATATGATTCTAGATATTCTGGTTGTCCGGACAGACATTAGTCACCAAAACAGTAGAATGTACGAACTACATAAAGTGAGGGCGTTACATTGGAGTTCTTTCAACTCTCCAAGCCATTCCACCAAAAGGTGCCTCTAGTGATTAGTTTCCCAAATTTCAATGTATGATTCGATTCATTCATGTGCTCTGAATTCCACTACCCTAGGTAGCCTCACCATCCTAGAAGCCTACCGGGAGTTGACTCTCTTATGCCACTCCCCACCCTTATCGGACCGCTTTCCCTGGTCAGGTCGTCACAAGCCCACTAACTTCTGCCTGGTTCGTCCTTGAACCACATATCTACTAGAAGGGTTCTAGCTCTGATATCATCTGTAATGCCCCTGCTCCAACCACTAGAGGAATTGTCCGCTTTGGCCCACCCCATCCTAAGCCTCACGATTTTGTCTCATAGGTGGAATGGAGAACTTCTCAGAAGGTTACCCATCCTAGGATTTCTCTCAAGCAAGCACGCTTAACCCCAGAGTTCTTCCAACTCTCTAGGCCATTCCACCAAAAGGGTCCTCTAGTGATTAGTTTCTCCCATTTCAATGTATGATTTGATTCATTCCTATGCCCGCATTCTACTAACCTAGGTAGCCTCACCATCCTAGAAGCCTGCCAGGCATTCACTCTCTTATGCCACTCCCCACCCTCATCGGACCGCTTTCCTGGGTCGGGTCGTTACAGAATTGTAATACCCCCCACTATAAGTAGTCCATACATTTTATTATTCCGATGACTGACATCTGTCCAAACAGAGTGGGATATCTGGAACTACCCTTAAATTAAAGTAAGGAGTCATAAATTAAATTAATAAAGACCAAGTAAGGTTGAATTAAAAATAAAGGAAGTGGAGCATAATTAGTTAAATGAGCACAAGTCTCGGTGATGGGTGATCCCACTAGGAAGTGACTACAGGTTTGGTTGTTACTCCAGTTCCTGCAGGATCTTGTGAATTAATAAGTAAAGGAAATGAAAAAAAATAAGTTCAAATAAGTAGATTAAAAGCCAAAGCTAGGGACTTATCGAGTATTATGGAAAAGATGAACAGAAACCTTGTAAGAGTAAAATTTAATCAATGAAATTTAAAGGTCCAACATTAACCAAAAATAAGATTTATTAAGTTAATAAAGTAGGATTAATATAATTAATTAAGATTATGAAAATTAAATATAATTAAATTAATTAGTCAAACCAATGATTATAAATTTCGAAGTATTTATAAGTTTGTCATTCCCCTTAATTACAATTTTGCCATTATAAAATTAAATAAATATAAATATCAAATAAAAGAGATAAATATGAGTTACTTGTCTTCTTCTTCCTTCATTCAAGCTGTCCACTCTCTCTTTCCATCTCTCTCTCTCTCTCTCATCTTCCTCCATTAAAGCTTAAAACCAAGCTTTGAAACCCTAAATTTCTTCCATAAATCTTATAGGAAATTGAGAGAGAATTTTGTATTAAGCCCTAATTTGAAGAAAGCAAGCAAAGGTTACAAGAAATTTAGAAGATTGGTGAAGGAGGAGGATTTTCCAAGTTAGGTAAGTTGTGATTTAAGCTTGTTTAGTTATAAATTTATGGAATTCATGGTTGATTGTGAGGATTTATATGAAAATTGATTTAAAATTTCGGGTGTATTTAAAGAGGAAGAATTCGGTTGGGAGACATAGTAAGGGGATCAAAGTTGTGGTGGATTGAAGCTTGATTTGGAAGTGGTTAGGAGTTAAAAATCAAGGTTAGTGATATGAATCTCATGAAATTTGAAAGTTTTATCACTTGAATTAAGGTTTTCCATACGATTAGGGTTTTCTTGGTATGGAGCCTTTTTAATATAATTATGGTAGTATTATGACTATGTGATATATATTGATTGAGAAACATAAGTCATTTGTTGAAGAAACTAAATAAAATGGGTGTCGGACATTACGGACGAATATGGACAGCTTGAGTCCAGTGGAGTTAAATGCTCATATATTCAGCCACATAACTCCAATTGATGGGAAACCAATGGTAAATTAAAGCTAAGACACTATACTAAAACTTTCATAGAGATAAGTTGTCCAAATTCTATGTGTAGGTACTTAAAATAATTGTTAGAAGTTAAGTTATAATACCTAAAACTTAGATGTAGGGCAACGTGAGCAGTCCGAATTAAATGAGTTTAAGTCATTCTAAAAAAATCCAAATTAGGTGATTCTTAATTTTTTTAAAAAGATAAAACATAAAGAAACAACTTTCTTGAAGAATAAAATGACAAACTCAAAGTGTAACTTGTTCAAATTTGGCTCCAAAAACTGCCCAAACCCTATCCTGCAATTAATAAAGAATACACCTAAACATGTCCTATTTACTTAGACATAATTCCTTGTATATAATTCCAAATGAGGTAAAATTTACCTTGTTGGAAAGCTATGACATAGAGGAATAATTTTCATGAAGAATACTTGACCTGAAATTGACTAGAAGATACCTGAATTAGGACTGGAATCCGGAAGTGCAAATGTGGAACCCTGAAAAATGACCAAATGAATAATACACACTAAATTGAGCATAACTCACTTTACAAACTCCAAATTGAGTAATTCTTGAACCTGTGTAATCCTGAGATATAGGAGAACAATTCATATTATGACGCCCCTTACCTGTCTACAGTGTAGCTGAGCAAGAGTGCCACATTTGGTGCTGGAGCATCCTATCTTGTCTTGTCATGTTTATTGCTAATTTTAATATTCATTTCCCAGTATTATCTCATGTGTGGAATTTTTTTTCTCACAATTTATTTTTGTGGAGACTCGGACAGAGTTTTCTCTGTTTTATTTGCATATGGAGGGTTTCACTATTCACTTGTTAAAATCAATTATATTCATTTCATTTTTCCTACGTATCATATCATTCACCAATGCTCATGTAATTTCAAGAAAATAATATATATTTCATTCATATGGAAATTCATATACAAAAGAAAATTTATAAACTTTATTTACAACTCAAAATGAATTACAATCTATTTACTTATGTACAATGGACAAAAATGCAAAATCTAAATACATGGGCCCTACCAAAATAGATACTGCTGAGGTGACTCTCGTACTAGCAGATCTGATCAGCCTCTATGTGAGCACTACTGCTGCGGCTGCTGGGACTAGTCTCTAGTACCTACGCGATGGAAAAGTAACGCGCTAACTGAATTGCTTAGTGGTGCATAAATTAAAATAGAAGTAACTAAATAATTAAAAATAATATTTCTATGTATAATTTCATAAAATCGAGGTTATTTACATTTTTATTTCACTTTGTGAGCAATTACATTTATCGGGTTCTTTTCTGTTTACTTATTCCATATTCAGTCTTGTTTAGTTCATATCATTGCCTAAGTAACCTATAACATACTATAAAAGCTGGATACATGGGAGCATACTAGTTAGACAACCATATGTCTATCCTATATACATCAGTCATGTCAGGCACAAAGCCAGCAGGCAGGCATTTAAGCAAGAAATTAAAATAAGTACAATGGCCAACAAGCAGGCATAAAGCCTGTAGAACAAACATATTAGACATATGTTATCTATTAATAATTATTCCTATGGGCAGTACTGCAATATGTAGTCCCTAATTAGTATATCAATCGATCCAAGCTATATACATAAGTCTAGGTATACTTTGGGCAATTTAGTATTACTAATTACTTATTAGAAATTTCATGTCAATTATAGTGGGAAATTAGGTCCCACTTGCATTTTCATGTTATCTATGCATTTGACAATTCTTGTAGGTAATCTACATATCATGTATTAGGCAATTTCTTGAACCTATCTTTAGGTTCAGTTTTAGTGTCTTATTTTCACCTAGCAAATTGGCCAAAATGTGACCACTGTTTGGCTATACTTCCTTCATGTAAGTTGTCCCTTCATGTCTTATCTTTGTTTTTCTTTTTGAATCATGTCATTTGGAGTTTTAGAACTCAAGTTATGGTCAAATAACCACAACTGGTTCACTGTCTCTTTCTGGGTCCAGAATTAGGCAGATTCCATAGTTAAATTTTACCTAATTAATTGGATATGTTACAGCCACTTTTAAGCCTAATGTTCTTCATAGAAGTTGTTATCCTATGTCTTATGATTACTTAGAATTTTGAATTACAATTTTTTAAGTTATATAGAATGAGTTATAGCCAATTGACTAGCCTGGACTCATGTACCCTGTGTCTTCAAGAATCCAGGTTCAAATCAGTGGCTTTGACTCTCATTTTAGGGTCCTTATACTCACAATTTGAGGAAAATGTCTAAATCAAAGTTGGATCCTTGTTTCTTAGGTTTCTAGAACAGTTTAGCTCATCCTAATTGGAGTTTTCTAGTGGGAGATATGCTATAAATACTGTTCTGGGGTCAAATGGTAGTTTAGTCAAATTTCAGGTTTTGATATGCTGCCTTATTCTAGCAATTTGACCTAGTTCCCTTGGGTTTTGGGTTTTGGTCAAAACACTAATATTGTAGATCTACATATTATGAAAATTTTGGCACTGGTTTCATTGTATTTACAAATTTTTAGATCAAGTTATGGTTTTTTTTCCAAAACTGGTCGGATATACCTAAGTCTAGAATTTCTGGGCAGTTTGGTTCTGGACAATTTTACTGACCTAACTTTTGCTAGCAAATTGGTTTGGTTAGAGGCAGATATGTATTCTATGATCTTCATGAAAAATGTACTTCTATGTGTAATCTTTTCAATGGTATAAAAAACAGGTCATTCTGACATTTCTAAAGGAAGTTATGGCCAAATGAAGTTCATTTGGTCATTTTTCTGGGTTTAGATTATGGTCATCCGAATTCAAGTAGTAATTAGGTCAAGTTGTGGATAGTTTTTAGGCATGGTTTCTTCATGAAAAAGGGGAATTTTGACCCTATTTTCATCTCTAATTGGTCTCATACCAATTGGAGTAACAAAAATCTAGATATGGCTCAAAAACAACACTAGACTCAAGAGTCCCACAACCTGCATGAAAATGTACACTCCCAATTTCATTTCCTCCAATCTTCCAAACTTTATTTGACATACATGGCACTTCTAAAGGTCAAAAAATCATCTCAACAATGTCAATTTCAAACATACACAAGGTTCTCAAAGTTAGGTCAAAATCCTAACTCAAAATTTTAATCTCAAACATATCACTTGCAAATCAATGTATAACTCATCTTTACTTGTTAATCAACCTCACAAATCACATTTATATTCAAGAATTCATCAAACCCCTATGGTTCCCAAGGTTGCCGAAATTTCTTTCCCTCATATTCTTATCATTCTCTTTAATTTTCATGCAATATGATGGTTTTCGAATCCACCAAAAATTAAATTAATTGAAATTACCAGTAATGAAATATTTTCTGTAGCAAGTGGTAATCCAGGTCTAACCCTAGAGACTGTGTTACTAAATTTCGTGCACTTGTGTAACAGGAAAAGAAAAGGTTGGGGGGGGGGGGGTTGTAACACTAAATAAAAAAAATCACGTTTAGAAATTAAAGAACTATATTTAAATATGAAACTCTCAACTTAAACAAACTTCAGTCCAAGGTAATTCGCATTCCAATGCATGACTCGATCATAGACAAAAGAAATACAATTATCTCTTATTGAACACTTTACGTAGATTTATCAAATAGTGAGGTAAAAGCCCTAACTTCCCTATACTCATCAATTCGAGCCCAGCACTCTTGTTGACTTTAATTATTAACTGAATTGGTATTAAGCAATCCACATCAAATTAATAACTGCATTAAGAACAGAAAGTAGTTAAGCTGAACAACGATTTATAAAGCATAAATTATTTAATTCAACCTATTGTTTCCTTAGGTTATTATCAAAAACTTGGATCATAATCAATAAAACCTAATTGCTACTCACATTCAATCTTACACAACAATTACAGATTATGAAGATGAACTAGCAATTGATCACATCAAACAATTAACTAATAGGCCTTTTTAGCAAATCATTCAATAGATCAAAAACAATGAAATCAGGAAATAAATAGATATTCACAAAGACATAATTTAAATTAAGAACCTGGTCTCACAAATCATGCAATAGAGCTAAAATCCCTTGAACTGAATTTAGAACTTAGCCACTCATGTTCATGGCTTACAGAAAATTGAAGAAAAATAAAGAAGAAATCCAAAAAGAGAATGGAGAATGAAGGACTTCTATAGTGTTTGAAGGTCTTAATGGCGTATTTTGACTGCTGCCTAAAGATGGTTTTTATACTAAAAAACCTAATCCAAAAATAAGAGCCAAACTTGGAAAAGTTTTGAAATTCAAAAGATAGATTTTTTACTCTGCAATCACAACAGTTTTTCAGTCACTTCCCTTTCGAATCTGTCTCTGTCTTTTTCAAAAAAGTTGTAGCCCTATTTCTTAGCTTTCCAACGGGTACTCATTTGCCTAAATCCAAGGTCTACAGCCCATGTTATGGGCTAAAAACCGAAATTGGTTCTGACAGACGGTCTAGCCCATAATTTTGACTTCATTGCCATTTTTTACAATTAAAATGACCTTATCTCGCTTCCAGCCCTTCATAACAATTGTAGAGGTGTCTCTTAAGGTTCAATTGGGCTTGGGTTTGCTTCATTTGGACCTTCAGAGCTTCAGATATAAAGTAAATCCCAAGACTGGTCTTGACAAATCAAGTATGGACTTTTGCAATAGATCCATAGCTCATTTTGTCAACCTTGGAGACTGATTTGGGTTTTGGTCCCTCTTTGTCATTTGTAGTACTTTGACTTAGCTTTTAAATGAATTAAGCAGCATTGGATTTGGAGAACGACAACTTTAGAAACACCTAAAAAACGTAGCAAAGGTTAAATTAATGCAAATGCTGAAAATTTCTCCATTTCACACAATTATTCCAACAACTATCTAAAAATATGCCTAAATGATAATTATACTTTAATCAACTGAATTAGGCATAAAAATACACTAGAAAGACTAAATGTGATGGGAGTAAAGTTAATAAATTATGCACTTATAAAATTCCCCCACACTTATTCCATGCTTGTCCTCAAGCATGACTTAACTCTCAATCAACTCCACTTAGAAGTTCATTTAACTTCACCCTATCACAACATTTTCTAGCAAAAGATTAAAAGTTTGAAAGAAGAGGCAAGTAAGGTATTAACCATCACAACAAATTCCATCAACACAATACCAATATATCAATAATTCTCCAACACAAAATAAAAGGCTTGAAATCAATTAAGCTCATACAATTAAAGTTCCATAAAATTTTAAATCAATACATACCAAATCACAAGGCTAATTTATTAAGGCACAACAATTATAGCTCTTTGCAAATCTTAAGGGAGAGAGAAATGGCCCATTTTTTTTTTTAAATTTGAAATTGGTACTTCTCTCTCATCACAGTTACTCTCTTTTTTTTTTTAATTTTTTTTATTTTAACCGTCACCTTCAGAAAAGCACCTTGCTCATATCCTAGCTAGCTTTTGGCCTGAGTATCGATATGGGGTTCATGAATACCCCTGGTTACTTTGCTTAACTAAAATAGCAGAGCAATTTTCAAGTTCAGCCTTTTATTTTCCCAAATTTATGCGTTTACATATTATAAAGTGCCTTGATAGATTAAACAAAGTTCTGAAATATGCATGATACTAGTTTAAAGCACACATAACTAATCATTTCACCATTAAATCAAGCCTAAATGATTTATGCAAAAAAAAATTGCTCTATGATATGGAGAAGAGGGAAAATCCATCATTAAAGTTACTATTACCTTGCCTAAAATCTCAAAAATTCAACCTAAAATAGAAAATTCATTTTAAAGATAAAGCACTTCTCTCCAAGAGTTAATATAGAATTATGAATCAAGCTTATGAGAACGATTTTTTATTTTTTTTTATTTGATTAAAAAGAAATTACAGCAACAAATTTCTCCTCCCCCACACGTAAAACTTACATTGTCCCCAATGTAAAGCCCAAATGCAAAAGAAAAGGAAAAAAATGCTAGAAAATAAAATATGATAAGGGAAAGAAAACAAATCTGATTGTGGCTAACAAGCCACCCATGGGTTGCCTCCTAAAAAGTGCTTTTGTTTATCAACGTTAGCTCGACATAGCAAAGCTGCTTAATTCACATAAATTGGGTTACTTAATTTGAGCTCCTCCACTGTATGCTCCTGAAACCCCTCATAAAATGGCTTGAGTCTATGACCGTTGACCTTGAACACCTTGTTAGTTCCTAAACTTTGAATTTGAACTGCACCATAAGGAAACATATTAGTAACAACAAAGGGTCTAATCCAACAAGAACGTAACTTACCAGGCATCAGCTTTAATATGGAATTATACAATAAAACTTTTTGCCCAACCACAAACTACTTCCTTAGAATTAATTTGTCATGGAATGCCTTGGTCTTTTCTTTATAGATCTTAGAGTTCTCAAAAGCCTCATATTGAATTTCCTCTAATTCCTACAATTGTAATTTTCTTTCCACACCAGTAGTGTCCAAATCCAAATTACAATGTCTAACAGCCTAATAAGCCTTATGTTCTAACTCAACAGGAAGGTGACACAACTTACCAAATACCAATCTGTAGGGGGACATACCTATGGGTGTCTTATAAGCAGTCCTATAAGCCCATAAAGCATCATCAAGTCTAAGGCTCCAATCTTTTCTATTTGGCTTCACTGTTTTTTCCAAAATAGACTTTATCCCTCTGTTAGACACCTCTGCTTGCCCACTTATTTGAGGATGATAAGCTGTAGATACTCTATGGAAAACACCATACCTCTTCAACAATGCCTCAACAGTTCTATTACAAAAATGCATGCCTCGGTCACTGATCATAGCTCTGGGAACTCCAAACCTGCTAAAAATGTTTGACTTGATAAAACCTATAATAGCTTTAGAATCATCAGTCCTAGTGGCTTTGGCTTCCACCCATTTGGAAACATAATCAACGGCAAGTAATATATAAACAAAGCCAAAAGAAGAAGGAAATGGACCCATAAAATCAATACCCTACACATCAAAAATCTCACAAACAAGTATTGGATTCTGAATCATCTCATTCCTAAGGGTTAAACTTCCTGTTCTTTGACATTGTTCACAATTTTTGCAAATCAAGTATGAATCACGAAATATAGTGGGCCAGTAAAAACTACAGTCTAATATTTTTCTACCTGTTCTCTTGGGTCCAAAATGACCTCCACATGCATAGGCATGACAAAATGTAAGAATAGATTGAATCTCATTATCAGGAACACATCTCCTAATAATTTGATCTGAATAAAATTTCCACAAATACGGGTCATCCCACACATAATACTTAGCCTCACTTTTTAATTTCTCTTTCTTAGCTCTACTCAAATCAAAAGGCACAATCTTAGTAACCAAATAATTCACTAAATCGGCATACCAAGGGATCATACCTTGCAATTTAAATAACTGCTCATCAGGAAAAAATTCTTGTAAATGAACTGGCTCTTCTTGTGTTACTAACCTGTTCAAATGATCTGCTACCAGGTTCTCAGCTCCTTTCTTATCTTTGATTTGAAGATCAAATTCTTATAGCAGAAGGATCCATCTAATCAACCTTGGTTTTGCTTCCTTCTTTGCCAAGAGATACTTCAACGCTGCATGATCAGAAAAGACAATTATTTTAGAACCAAGCAAATATGATCGAAATTTTTCTAAAGCAAAAATTATGGCCAAAAACTCTTTTTTGGTCGTAGAATAATTGCGCTGAGCTAAATTGAGTGTTCTGGATGCATAATAATTCACATGAAAGAGCTTCCTAACACGCTGCCCTAAAACTGCTCCCACTACATAATTACTCGCATCATACATAATTTCAAATGGTACAGTCCAATCAGGAGCTTGGATAATAGGGGGTAATGTTAATGCAGATTTCAACTTGTCAAAAGCCTCCTTGCACTCTTCACTAAACTCAAAAGAAACATCTTTTTGCAAGAGTCTAGACAAAGGCAATGCTATCTTAGAGAAGTCCTTAATGAACCTGCGATAGAAACTTGCATGACCAAGAAAAGAGTGTACTTCCCTCACAGTTGTGGGGTAGGGTAAGTTCACAATTAAATCAATTTTAGACTTATCCACCTCAATACCCCTATTAGAGACAACATAACCCAAAACAATCCCCTATTCCACCATAAAATGACACTTCTTATGATTCAAAATAAGATTTTTCTCAATTCATCTCTCAAGAATAGAAGTCAAATGATGTAAACGTGCATTAAATGAATCACCATACAAAGTAAAATCATCCATGAACATCTCAATGCAATTATCAATGTAATATGAAAATATGTTCATCATGCATCTCTGAAACGTGGCAGGTGCATTACAAAGCCCAAAGGGCATCCTTCTAAAAGCAAAAGTTCCAAAAGGGCAAGTGAAGGCAGTCTTCTCTTGATCCTCTAGTGCAATCACAATTTGATTATATCTAGGAAAACCATCAAGAAAGCATAAATAAGACTTACCTGCTAACCGCTCAAGCATCTGATCAATGAATGGCAGTGGGAAGTGGTCCTTCCTTGTTGTTAAATTTAGCTTGCAGTAGTCTATGCACATTCGCCATCCACTCTGAATCCTTGTTGGAACAAGCTTATTATCTTGATTTTCTACCACAGTGACTCCTGATTTTTTTGGCACTACTTGGACTGGACTTACCCATTTACTATCTGAAATTGGGTAAATAACTCTTGCATCCAGTAGCTTTAAAATCTCTTTCTTCACAACCTCCATCATCTATGGGTTCAACCTCCTTTGAGCTTCTCTACTTGGTTTAGCATCATCCTTCAGTAAAATCCTGTGCATGCACACTGATGGACTTATGCCTTTGATGTCAGCTATTATCCATCCAATTGCTTCCTTGTGCCCCCTCAGAACCCTAGTCAATCTTTCTTCTTGAATTTTTGTCAAATTACTTGAGATGATAACTGGAAGTATCTCATTGTCTCCCAAGTAAACATACTTTAAATGCTCAGGTAAAGGCTTGAGTTCAAGAACTGGTGCCTGCACAACAGAAGGTAATAATTTTGTGTGAGACACAAGTAAGTCAAACTTTGATACTCCATACCTTTTTGGAACAAGAGGTAATGACTGCAATGCCATTACTGCATCTTGAACCTCTACACTTAATAGTTGATTGGTATTGATTTCTTGAATTCCTTGACTAATCACCACTTCTAACTCATCCTCCATGCTTAATTCAAGAACATCCTGCACAAATGTATCAACAACATCAATAGAAAAAACAGAATGGTCATCGGCAAGATACTTCATGGCATCAAAGATATTAAATTTGACAGTCTCTCCATCAAACTCCATAGTTAAGGTACCCCTCATCCACATCAATTTTTGTTTTGGCAGTTTTTAGAAAAGGTCTTCCAAACAAAATCAAAGTTGACTTTAATGTGAGAGCACTATCTTCCATATCTAGAATGTAAAAATCTGTAGGAAAAATCAATTCTCCAACCTGCACTAAAACATCCTCTACTACTCCCAATGGGTAAGCATTAGAACGATCAACTAACTGAACAATGACACTGGTTTCTTTCAAAGGACCCAACTTTGAAGTTTGAAAAACTGAATTTGACATGACATTAATAGATGCTCCTAAATTTGCCATTGCACCTTCAAATCTAGAATCACCTATTTTGCAGGGAATAGAAAACGAACCTGGATCCTTACACTTAGGGCCTAATTTTCGCTGAATTAATGTCGACACATTTTCCCCCATACTGATCTTCTCATTATTCCTTAACTTGCACCTTGTAGTGCATAATTCCTTAAGGAATTTAGCATACCTGGGGATTTGTTTGATCGCATCAAGTAAAGGCATATTAACCTCTACCTTCCTGAAAGTCTACAAAATTTTTTTCTCTTGTTCTTCTTTCTTAGTCTTGGCCAACCTGCAGGGGAATGGAGGAAGAACAGAATTATTAACCTTATTCAGTTTAGATTCAGTATTTACCTCAACTTCAGGAACTTCAGACTCTTTTGCTCCTTGCTTTTTCTTTTTCATTGACTTATGTGGAGTCTAATTATCAACTTCCTTCCCACTCCACAATACTATAGCACTCGCATTTTCTCTGGGATTCATGACTGTTTGTGATGGAAGCTTTCCAAAACCTTGAGCTTTAAGCTTACTCACAGATGAAGCTAACTGACTAATCTGCCTCTCTATGTTTTGAATGCTATTTTTGGTCTCCTGTTGAAACTGTTGTGTATTGCTAGCCAAAGCCTTAACAATTTCATCAAGTGACATACCTTGATTTGAGGGAGGCGGAGGTGGTTGATTCATTTGTGGTCTTTGGTGTTGGTATTGATTTTGCACCAGTTGATTCCCATAACTCAGATTGGGATGATCTCGCCATCCTGGATTATAAGTATTAGAAAAGGGATAATACCTGCATTGTGACTGTCCATAATTTCCTATTGCATTAGCATATTATATTAATTCGTCCTCTTGTAATGTAAGACACATGTCAGTAGCATGACCCTTACCCGAACAAATTCCACATACCTTAACAGTTTGCATGTTCCCTACAGCCAATTGCCTCACCAAAGAAGTTAAATCAGAAATCTGTTTCTCAAGGTTAGATGTACTTACCTCATTAACCTTCTTAGGTATGTGATCCATTCTCGTTCAAACTGCTGAGAGTTTGCTGCCATGTTAGCAATTAGCCTCCTTACATCTTCTGGTGTCTTGTCAACCTCCACTAGCAACATCTATCATACTACGGTCCATTGGTAGAAGTCCCTCATAAAAATACTGAATCAACAGCTGCTCACTTATTTGATGATGAGGACAACTTGCACACAGCTTCTTAAATCTCTCCCAATACTCATACAAACTCTCTCCATTGTACTGCCGGATCCCACAAATTTCGTTTCTTATGTTGGCAGCACAGGAAGCAAGAAAATATTTCTCCAAAAACATCCGCTTCATCTCATTCCATGAGTTGACGGATCCAGAAGGAAGGTAATACAACCAAACCTTAGCTGTGCCTTCCAGTGAGAAAGGGAAAGCCCGAAGCTTGATTTGGTCCTCTGAAACTCCTTGAGGTTTCATGCTGGAACACACAACATGAAATTTCTTTAAATGCTTATGTGGATCCTCACCTACAAGACCATGAAACTTAGGCAACAAATGGATTAATCCAGATTTTAACTCAAAAGCAACATTTAAAGCAGGGTATTGAATATACAAAAGCTATTGGTTTAGATCAGGAGCAGCCAACTCTTTCAACGTTCTAACAGCCATGGTTTCGTTTTCGAAATCTGAATTCGAATTCGAATCCAAACTTAATTCCCTTGGAGATTGGACTCCTTCAGATGTACTTGGAATCTGCCTAGCTTGCTTAGCAAATTTTCTCAACTATTTAGCTGTTTTTTTCTACTTCTAGATCAAAGATCAACTCACCAGATTGAGAAATTCTTGTCATAAACAAAAAGAAATCAAAGTAAAAATAGAAAAATGCCTCAAAACCCTAGAAAATGATGGAATTTGGCCTCAAGAGGGTGGGTCCAAGAAATCCTATGGATTGATTGGTCTTGATCAGAACGTCGTTTTCTTCAAAAAAATATGGAGCGCCCTCCTAATTCAACCAAAAATCTGTCGATGAATAGTAACACCATAATTTTTACCGAAAACCTGAAAACAGCAACACTTCACAAACATGGTTAATAACAAAATATCCTAACACTAAAAATATAAAATCCAATAAACTTCAATCCCCGGCAACGGCGTCAAAATTTCTTAATGGTTGTCGAATCCACCAAAAATTAAATTAACTGAAATTACCAGTAATAAAATATTTTCTGTAGCAAGTAGTAATCTAGGTCGAACCCTAGAGACTATATTACTAAATTTCGAGTACTTGTGTAACAGGAAAAGAAAAGGTGGCGGGGGGGGGGGGGGTGTGTTGTAACACTAAATGAAAAAAATCACGTTCAGAAATTAAAGAACTATATTTAAATATAAAACTCTCAATTTAAACAAACTTCAGTCCAAGGTAATTTGTATTCCAATGCATGACTCGATCATAGACAAAAGAAATACAATTATCTCTTATTGAATACTTAACGTAGATTTGTCAAACAGCGAGGTAAAACCCCTAACTTCCCTATACTCATTAATTTGAGCCCAGCACTCTTGTTGACTCTAATTATTAACTGAATTGGTATTAAGCAATCCTCATCACATTAATAACTGCTTTAAGAATAGGAAGTAATTAAGCTGAATAACGATTTATAAATCATAAATCATTTAATTCACCCTTTTGTTTCCTCAGGTTATTATTGAAAACTTGGATCATAATCAATAAAACCTAATTGCTATTCACATTTAATCTTACACAACAATTACGGATTATAAAGATGAACTAGCAATTGATCACATCAAACAATTAACTAATAGGCCTTTTTAGCAAATCATTCAATAGATCAAAAACAATGAAATCGAAAAATAAATAGATATTCAAAAAGACATAATTTAAATTAAGAACCTGGTCTCATAAATTATACAATAGAACTAGAATCCCTTGAACTGAATTTAGAACTTAGCTACTCATGTTCATGGCTTACAGAAAATTAAAGAAAAATAAAGAAAAAATCCAAAAAGAGCATAGAGAATGAAGGTTTTCTATGGTGTTCGAAGGTCTGAATGGTGTATTTCGGCTGCTGCCCAAAGATGGTGTAACACCCTCCCGGTAGCAACTCCGTACATTCTACTGTTCCGGTGACCGGTGTCGGTCCGGACAGCTAGAACGTTCGGAAAAATATTTAAACTAAAGTCAGGAACCATAATTAACTCAAATATTAATAAGAAAAATTTAGTAAAAATTTTAGAAATAAAATACAACCAAGTCAAATGAGTCGGTGCCCAAGCGATGGGTAACCGGAGGGAAGTTGCGGTTCTCGCAACGAGGAGCCCTAGACCCGAGGGAAAAATTATAAAATAATTTTTGGGACTCCAGAGAAGGGTCATTGAGGTTCCTATGGCATTAGAATGCCAAGAAAATATTTAGAAAAATTTTTCAATCGGTACAGACAATTTTGACCCGTTAAGCCAAACGGAGGGCATTTCGGTCATTTCGCCTTCAGAGGTGATTTTTGGCCAACTTGTCCAGTTGAGTAAATAATTAATATGACATAAAATATGAATAAACATTACTAAAAATTGAATTGAAATCAAGTAGTGATGAAAAGAAAAGAAAAATCAAAGAAAAGCTCATTTATGACATCTTGATGATGTCATTTATAAATTATGACCAATCACAATTAAGCCATCATTTGACTAACTAATAAAAGAGCTAAATAAAGACCAAAAAAATTAAAAATCCAGCAGCCATCTCCTTCCCCAAAACCAGCCAAAACGTAGAGAGAGAGAAGAGAGGGTTTCCACCATAGTTCAAGCTTCCAAGCTTTGAAACCTTGCTTATCTTGCACCAAAAACCCTAGATCCCTTAAATAAAAATTACCCCCACACCTTGTAGGAGTGTTTGGCAGCCAAGAAAAGCCAAGAAAGTGAAGGAATTGCTTGGGAAAATTCTGCCCTCCTAAGGTTAGTGCATATATACACCTAAATCTCCTTATTTCTATGTTAAGGGACTTGAAATAAGTAAGGAATTGTAACTAAAATGAATAACAATTATGTGTATGAATGCCATGAATTTCGGCAGCCCTATTGAAGGAATAGAAATGAGTGTTTTGTTGGACTTAGGGTGGATTAGAAATGATATTTAAGATACATATACACAAGTATAATGAATTGGTATGCTAACTAAGGTAATTAGTGTAACCCTTGAATTTGAGCTAGGGTTTTAAGAGTGAAAATTTGACTTGGCTTAGGAAATTGTTAGAGAACATTTTAATGGTCAATTAGTGACCATTTTAGGTAAGTTGACCACAATTTGGACTGAAATAATGCATGGCAAAGTGAATGTGTAGGCTGCCTAAAGACAGCAGCATAGGGACTGAAAATTCAGTCCCTTTGCACTGCCATAACTTGGGCTGTGTTAGTCCAATTGATGTTTGGTCAATTGGACATGAAACTAGGCTTATAATGGCACATTTTTGCTGAAGAAACCATGCCCAAAAGACCAAAGCAAGAGGACCAAAACTTGGCCCCAATCCGGAACCCTGAAACTGCCTCTGCAGAATTGACCAAATGAACAGTAACTGTTCATTTGGCCATAACTCACTGTAGATTTGGTCAATTGACCTGAAATTTTTACAGCAACAAGTTAAGACATAGAAAAACAACTTTCATGAAGGAACCTACCCCAAATTATGGCCAGAACCCATCCAACCAAGTGACTCTAGTTACTGTTCATGCACTGTAGATATGGTAAATCTGCAGATTTGGCAATCCGGCCAGCTTGGGTTTTTGGACCATATCTAGGGCTACAAAACTCCAAATGGAGTGATTCAAAAAAGGAAATTCAACTAGACAAAATAAGGAACAACTTTCATGTTTGCCATTTCTTCAAATTCCCACTGCAACAGTGCTTAATGGAACAGTAAACATAGGCTTCAAAAACTGAAATTTCTGCCCTCTTAGATTTAAGTTGAGAAATGGAAATGGTGACCAATCCCAACAAGTTTTAAAAGCAAAATGTGGTATGTTGGGAGTGTCAAAACCAATGTACCCAATTTCTACCTAAAAGTCAACATTTTGTTGACCAATGAGGTGAATAGTGACACCAAAACTTGAAATATGAAATGTACTTACATGAATAAATTGTTGAATGAATAAATGTGATAAAAGTGTCATTTGTGATTTAGGTTCCCATCAAGAGAGAAAGGTTAGCCCAATTTCCACTCTAAAATGGTCCAATGGAATAGTAAACTTAGGTAGTAAAAACTGAAAATTTAGAAATGCATCTAGGGGACTTTAAATTGCAATTGGCTATTAATACTAGCAAATGTAAAACTCAAAATGTGGGATCTTGGTGTAATTAGAATTAACATATCCCTTAAGTATGAAAAAGTCAACATTTTGGTTGACTAGTAAGGTGAATAGTAATCAAAATGAGTAACAAACTAAGATGAAGACCTAGAACCAATTCTAAGCTTAAATGCTTAGAATTGTATGACAAATGTGGACTATGCATCCTAGTCAAAATTGTTAAAAAAAGAAATTAAGGCCATAAATTTGAAATCCATGAAATATTCATGGATTACTTGAAACATGAAAAATAAGTCACCTAATTGATGTGAATAGATAGTTAGGGCTTATATGCCCATCACAAATGGAATTCATAAAATATTAGTAACTCAACTTGAAATATAAAATTTGTAATTACATAAGTAGATTCTTGAAGGTATAAATGAGAAAAGAAAAATGTTTTGAATACAATGGTACATGTGAACCATTGTTTAGAATTGTGATCAATATGAATAACATAATGAATGAATAAATGAATCATATTAATGTATGAATGAGACATTAGTTCTCATTATTGTAGAGAGGAGAAATATTTGAGTACAATGGTATATGAATACCATTATTGTGAATTGTGATCAATAGGAATGATGTAAGGAATGTATGAATATTATGATGAATGTATAAATTATGAAATTTATCATGAAATAATAAAGACATAAAACACAACATATTAATATTTAATGATATTATGTGCCCTTGTATTGCCTAGACATGTGTGTCAGATTGGATAGTTTGGCATGCCAATAGGGTATTGTTTTAGCAGTACTGCGAAAGGCTTTATGCCTGTATTCATGGCTTTATGCCCGTATCCATGGCTTTTATGCCCGTATTCATGGCTTTTATGCCCGATTATGTGATATCATGGCTTTTTAGCCATACTGACTGCATACGTGGTTGACGTTTTGCGTCCCATAGTATGACGGCCCGAGGCACTGCGGTGTCCAGTGCCAACGACCCGTTATCCAGTTTAGTCAGCCTGTCGTAGGTTACTTGGGCAGTGTAATTTATTGAAATAAATTAAGACTATTGGTAATCAAAAATATTAGAGATCAAATAAATGAGTTAATAAGACCTCAAAAGAATTAGTTACAATTATGAAATGATCCAAACCACATAAAAATTGTTAAGTAAAATGATAAAAGAGTTGCAAAAATAGGTATAACTTAACTAAATATTTTAAATGTACCTTCTATTGCCATATGAATATAAATTGAGTATTTTTATTAATCCTGTATATCGTACATTATCACTGTGAATTTCGGAATTAAACGCTTCCAAAGCGAAACAAATGAGAACAAAAGATAATTAACATTAGACACATTGTATTAAATTAAATTGATTCTTAAGTATTCAAATTATGCTTCGTTCTTTCTTTATTTGTATATATTATTTCTTGTTATATTATTGCACCACTAAGCAGAAATGCTTAGCGCGATGGAATGGCTTCCTCGCGCAGGTACTGAAGGTAAAAACCAGTAGACTATCGACTGAGATTTTTGGAGTCCAGATCTGCAGAAGTGTTAGAAGAGTTCAAGATTGTCACCTCCTCAGCAATGCATGTAGATAGGGCTCATTTTATACATGTTATGTATATTGTTCATTCCTAGCACATTGTAAATTATTTGTATATCTTGTACAAAATAAACTCATGTAATTAACCTATGAATTATGGGAGCTACTCAAAGTAAGTATTTTAATATGTAAATTAAAGCAGTTTGAAAATTTTACTTATGTGATTTGAGCATGAATGAGATTGTATGGATTCGAAGACAGATTTGAAATATATAGATAATGCATGGAAATGAATATGAAATTGAGATATATGAATGAGATGTGAATTATGAGATGGTTATGAAAATAATTGATGAGATTCTATTTGTAAAACATTGTTGAAATTTTCAAACAGGTAAATAGTATAATACGTCAACTGGTAATAAAAAAGGGGAAACTTCGCTGGTTTCTCCATCGAAAAAAATAATTAATATTAAAATATAATGAGATCAAATTATGAAAAGAATAAAGTAAGATAAGATAGGGTGCCCCGGCACCGAATGTAGCACACTTTGCTCGGCTACACTGTAGTCGGGTGAGGGGTGTTACATTTAGTGGTATCAGAGCGCGGTTTAGGCGTTTCTGGACCTAGATAGGCTGCATATCATGCATTGCATTCATAAGAGTCGAGGTGACACTATTGCAGATCTGTATTTCCTATTTATTTTAGGTTAGGGTATGGAATAAGAGAGTGAAGAGACAATGAGATAGCGAATGGAGATGAGAAGGAGACTGTATTTAAGATGAAAAAGGATGAGTACATAATTGTTTGAGGATGAGATTGAGACTAAGGAGAAAGTGAAGTAGGATAACACGGAAGGGTGAAGAAATAAAGAGGTAGTAGCTCCTCGGCTATTTACACTGGGTAAATTTCGAGGACGAAATTTAAATTAGAGGGGAAGAGTTGTAACACCCTCCCGGTAGCAACTCCGTACATTCTACTGTTCCGGTGACCGGTGTCGGTCCGGACAGCTAGAACGTTCGGAAAAATATTTAAACTAAAGTCAGGAACCATAATTAACTCAAATATTAATAAGAAAAATTTAGTAAAAATTTTAGAAATAAAATACAACCAAGTCAAATGAGCCGGTGCCCAAGCGATGGGTAACCGGAGGGAAGTTCAGTTCTCGCGAGGAGCCCTAGACCCGGGGGAAAAATTATAAAATAATTTTTGGGACTCCAGAGAAGGGTCATTGAGGTTCCTATGGCATTAGAATGCCAAGAAAATATTTAGAAAAATTTTTCAATCGGTACAGACAATTTTGACCCGTTAAGCCAAACGGAGGGCATTTCGGTCATTTCGCCTTCAGAGGTGATTTTTGGCCGACTTGTCCAGTTGAGTAAATAATTAATATGACATAAAATATGAATAAACATTACTAAAAATTGAATTGAAATCAAGTAGTGATGAAAAGAAAAAAAAAATCAAAGAAAAGCTCATTTATGACATCTTGATGATGTCATTTATAAATTATGACCAATCACAATTAAGCCATCATTTGACTAACTAATAAAAGAGCTAAATAAAGACCAAAAAAATTAAAAATCCAGCAGCCATCTCCTTCCCCAAAACCAGCCAAAACGTAGAGAGAGAGAAGAGAGGGTTTCCACCATAGTTCAAGCTTCCAAGCTTTGAAACCTTGCTTATCTTGCACCAAAAACCCTAGATCCCTTCAATAAAAATTACCCCCACACCTTGTAGGAGTGTTTGGCAGCCAAGAAAAGCCAAGAAAGTGAAGGAATTGCATGGGAAAATTCTGCCCTTCTAAGGTTAGTGCATATATACACCTAAATCTCCTTATTTCTATGTTAAGGGACTTGAAATAAGTAAGGAATTGTAACTAAAATGAATAACAATTATGTGTATGAATGCCATGAATTTCGGCAGCCCTATTGAAGGAATAGAAATGAGTGTTTTGTTGGACTTAGGGTGGATTAGAAATGATATTTAAGATACATATACACAAGTATAATGAATTAGTATGCTAACTAAGGTAATTAGTGTAACCCTTGAATTTGAGCTAGGGTTTTAAGAGTGAAAATTTGACTTGGCTTAGGAAATTGTTAGAGAACATTTTAATGGTCAATTAGTGACCATTTTAGGTAAGTTGACCACAATTTGGACTGAAATAATGCATGGCAAAGTGAATGTGTAGGCTGCCTAAAGACAGCAGCATAGGGACTGAAAATTCAGTCCCTTTGCACTGCCATAACTTGGGCTGTGTTAGTTCAATTGATGTTTGGCCAATTGGAAATGAAACTAGGCTTATAATGGCACATTTTTGCTGAAGAAACCATGCCCAAAAGACCAAAGCAAGAGGACCAAAACTTGGCCCCAATCCGGAACCCTGAAACTGCCTCTGCAGAATTGACCAAATGAACAGTAACTGTTCATTTAGCCATAACTCACTGTAGATTTGGTCAATTGACCTGAAATTTTTACAGCAACAAGTTAAGACATAGACAAACAACTTTTATGAAGGAACCTACCCCAAATTATGGCCAGAACCCATCCAACCAAGTGACTCTAATTACTGTTCATGCACTGTAGATATGGTAAATCTGCAGATTTGGCAATCCGGCCAGCTTGGGTTTTTGGACCATATCTAGGGCTACAAAACTCAAAATGGAGTGATTCAAAAAAGGAAATTCAACTAGACAAAATAAGGAACAATTTTCATGTTTTCCATTTCTTCAAATTCCCACTGCAACAGTGCTTAATGGAACAGTAAACATAGGCTTCAAAAACTGAAATTTCTGCCCTCTTAGATTTAAGTTGAGAAATGGAAATGGTGACCAATCCCAACAAGTTTTAAAAGCAAAATGTGGTATGTTGGGAGTGTCAAAACCAATGTACCCAATTTCTACCTAAAAGTCAATATTTTGTTGACCAATGAGGTGAATAGTGACACCAAAACTTGAAATATGAAATGTACTTACATGAATAAATTGTTGAATGAATAAATGTGATAAAAGTGTCATTTGTGATTTAGGTTCCCATCAAGAGAGAAAGGTTAGCCCAATTTCCACTCAAAAATGGTCCAATGGAATAGTAAACTTAGGTAGTAAAAACTGAAAATTTAGAAATGCATCTAGGGGACTTTAAATTGCAATTGGCGATTAATACTAGCAAATGTAAAACTCAAAATGTGGGATCTTGGTGTAATTAGAATTAACATATCCCTTAAGTATGAAAAAGTCAACATTTTGGTTGACTAGTAAGGTGAATAGTAATCAAAATGAGTAACAAACTAAGATGAAGACCTAGAACTAATTCTAAGCTTAAATGCTTAGAATTGTATGACAAATGTGGACTATGCATCCTAGTCAAAATTGTTAAAAAAAGAAATTAAGGCCATAAATTTGAAATCCATGAAATATTCATGGATTACTTGAAACATGAAAAATAAGTCACCTAATTGATGTGAATAGATAGTTAGGGCTTATATGCCCATCACAAATGGAATTCATAAAATATTAGTAACTTAACTTGAAATATAAAATTTGTAATTACATAAGTAGATTCTTGAAGGTATAAATGAGAAAAGAAAAATGTTTTGAATACAATGGTACATGTGAACCATTGTTTAGAATTGTGATCAATATGAATAACATAATGAATGAATAAATGAATCATATTAATGTATGAATGAGACATTAGTTCTCATTATTGTAGAGAGGAGAAATATTTGAGTACAATGGTATATGAATACCATTATTGTGAATTGTGATCAATAGGAATGATGTAAGGAATGTATGAATATTATGATGAATGTATAAATTATGAAATTTATCATGAAATAATAAAGACATAAAACACAACATATTAATATTTAATGATATTATGTGCCCTTGTATTGCCTAGACATGTGTGTCAGATTGGATAGTTTGGCATGCCAATAGGGTATTGTTTTAGCAGTACTGCGAAAGGCTTTATGCCTGTATTCATGGCTTTATGCCCGTATCCATGGCTTTTATGCCCGTATTCATGGCTTTTATGCCCGATTATGTGATATCATGGCTTTTTAGCCATACTGACTGCATACGTGGTTGACGTTTTGCGTCCCATAGTATGACGGCCCGAGGCACCGCGGTGTCCAGTGCCAACGACCCGTTATCCAGTTTAGTCAGCCTGTCGTAGGTTACTTGGGCAGTGTAATTTATTGAAATAAATTAAGACTATTGGTAATCAAAAATATTAGAGATCAAATAAATGAGTTAATAAGACCTCAAAAGAATTAGTTACAATTATGAAATGATCCAAACCACATAAAAATTGTTAAGTAAAATGATAAAAGAGTTGCAAAAATAGGTATAACTTAACTAAATATTTTAAATGTACCTTCTATTGCCATATGAATATAAATTGAGTATTTTTATTAATCCTGTATATCGTACATTATCACTGTGAATTTCAAAATTAAACGCTTCCAAAGCGAAACAAATGAGAATAAAAGATAATTAACATTAGACACATTGTATTAAATTAAATTGATTCTTAAGTATTCAAATTATGCTTCGTTCTTTCTTTATTTGTATATATTATTTCTTGTTATATTATTGCACCACTAAGCAGAAATGCTTAGCGCGATGGAATGGCTTCCTCGCGCAGGTACTGAAGGTAAAAACCAGTAGACTATCGACTGAGATTTTTGGAGTCCAGATCTGCAGAAGTGTTAGAAGAGTTCAAGATTGTCACCTCCTCAGCAATGCATGTAGATAGGGCTCATTTTATACATGTTATGTATATTGTTCATTCCTAGCACATTGTAAATTATTTGTATATCTTGTACAAAATAAACTCATGTAATTAACCTATGAATTATGGGAGCTACTCAAAGTAAGTATTTTAATATGTAAATTAAAGCAGTTTGAAAATTTTACTTATGTGATTTGAGCATGAATGAGATTGTATGGATTCGAAGACAGATTTGAAATATATAGATAATGCATGGAAATGAATATGAAATTGAGATATATGAATGAGATGTGAATTATGAGATGGTTATGAAAATAATTGATGAGATTCTATTTGTAAAACATTGTTGAAATTTTCAAACAGGTAAATAGTAAAATACGTCAACTGGTAATAAAAAAGGGGAAACTCCGCTAGTTTCTCCGTCGAAAAAAATAATTAATATTAAAATATAATGAGATCAAATTATGAAAAGAATAAAGTAAGATAAGATAGGGTGCCCCGGCACCGAATGTAGCACACTTTGCTCGGCTACACTGTAGTCGGGTGAGGGGTGTTACAGATGGTCTTTATAATCGAAAACCTAATCCAAAAATAAGAGCCAAACTTGGAAAAGTTTTGAAATTTAAAAAATAGATTTTCTGCTCTGCAATCACAGCAGTTTTTCAGCCACTTCTCTTTCGAATCTGTCTCTGCCTTCTTCAGGAAAGTTATAGCCCTATTTCTTAGCTTTCTAACGGGTACTCATTTGCCCAAATCCAAGGTCTACAACCCAAGTTATAGGCTAAAAACTGAAACTGGTACTGACAGACAGTCTAGCTCATAATTTTGACTTTATTGCCATTTTTGACAATTAAAATGGCTTTATCTCACTTCCAGCCCTTCATAACAATTGTAGAGGTGGCTCTTAAGGTTCAATTGGGCCTAGGTTTTCTTCATTTCGACCTCCAGAGCTCCAAATATAAAATAAATCTCAAGACTGGTTGTGACAAATCAAGTATGGGCCTTTGCAATAGATCCATAACTCATTTTGTCAACCTTGGAGGCTGATTTGGGCTTTGGTCCCTCTTTGTCATTTGTAGTGCTCTAACTTAGCTTTTCAATGAATTAAACAGCATTGGATTTGGAGACCCACAACTTCAGAAACCCTTGAAAAATATAGCAAAGGTCAAATTAATGCAAATGCTGAAAATCTCTCCATTTAACACAATTATTCCAACCACTATCTAAAAATATACCTAAATGATAATTATACTTTAATCAACTGAATTAGGCATGAAAATATACTAGAAACACTAAATGTAATGGGAGTAAAGTTAATAAATTATGCACTTATCATAATACTAACTCTTTTCAACATGCTTATCATACTAAATAAAGTGAGGTAAGGAATTATTACACTAACCTTTAAGGGACACTTCTTCCACTTGACAAAACTTCACTAATCTCTTCTTTCTTGGCTGCCACAAGCTTTCTCAAGATGTGGGAGTGATTTTTAGTAAAGACACTTAGGTATTTTAGTAGGTGGATGGAAAGGATTTTAAGCTTAAAGCTTGAAAAATGGTGGAAGGAAGAACATCCATGGTGTTAGGCCAAGAGAACCAAAAGGAAGAAGAAGACTAAAATGAATTTAGCCAATTTTTTCTTTTATCAAATATTTATCTTATAATAAATTTCAATAAATTTTTAATTATGTCATTTTATAGTCATACCCACATCATGCTTATGTCATAAATTTTATTTCTTTCCTTTTTTTTTTCTTTCCTTTTTCCCATTTCCATTGCATTTTTCATGATTTTTATTT
This sequence comes from Hevea brasiliensis, assembly GCF_030052815.1. Taxonomy (NCBI): domain Eukaryota; kingdom Viridiplantae; phylum Streptophyta; class Magnoliopsida; order Malpighiales; family Euphorbiaceae; genus Hevea; species Hevea brasiliensis. The sequence goes on from NC_079493.1 coordinate 92,434,502, forward strand.
TATTTTAGGTGTTTTAATCTGTCTCATTTTAATTGACGTTTAGGTCAAAATTCAACTATGAGGGTGAAATGACCAAAATACCCTTTGTTATGCTTGTCGGGTTATACTTATCTATACCGATTGACTTAATTTTCTTAAATTTTTTTTGACATTTTTAATATCATTTAATCCTCATAAAACCTTCAATTAATCCAAAATATTTATTTCACAGCGTTCCTCGCAGGTCTGGGGTCAACAACTGTCTTCACAGTCACTTTCCATTAAGGTCACTCATCGCTGGAACCTCGGCTCATTTAACCCATTGACAATTCATTTCTTTTATTTTTTCTTAATCTTTTTTGGTCTTTATTCAGTCAATTTATGTCTCCTCACCCTAGTTTAAATGTAGTTCCAGACATCCTAGCTGTCAAAATAGACATTAGTTCATCGGAACAGTAGCATGTATGGACTACCTAAAGTGAGAATGTTATACATATGAAGACTATAATGTTAAAATATGGCTATAACATATTCAAATTAGCTTAATAATGTGAGTTCAGAAATTTGCCTAGATTCTGGAAGTGACCTGAAAACTGGAAATTGGTCACCTAAATGGTTTTAGTAAAATGGCCATAACTTAAGCTATATAAATGCAAATTGAATGATTCCAAAGCCAAAATAAACATAAAACATAGATCTACAATTCTCATGGAGAAGGTATGGCCTAATTCCAGCTGTACCTTAGCCAAATCTACTAGGGAATTTGAGGTCTCAAATCTAGAAATGATGAAATATAAGCATCATTGCTTGAAATGTGAATTGTGCTTAATGCCAATGGCATGATAAGCATAAATGATATATGGAAATGGTGGTTGGGACCTATGGTTCCCGTGATGAATGAGATAATGATGAAATGATGAAATAATGAGACCCATAAATTGCTAACGATGATAAATTAGTCCGAGTATGCCTAGATATTAGTAAATGGGTTGAATAGATTAGCATGCCAAGAAGGAATGAGATTAGCAGTACTGCCCATGGCTTTTATGCCCAGATACCATTGGCAAGCACCGAGTGTCCGATATGATTATCCCTTATTCATGATTGTATGGACTATATTGCATACCCGGTAGGCATTGATGTGTCCGATGGTATGACGGCCCGAGGCATCGAGTGTTCAGCGCCAGTAAAACCCGCGTATCCAGTCTTGACAATTCTGTTAAAGGTTACTTTGGGCACTAAACTCAACTAAGAAAGTTGAATATTTAAATAAGGAAAAAGAAAAGATCCTATGAAAATAACTATTTCCAAAGATCGTGAAAATATAAAAATATGAGAAAATGAGAGAAAAATATTATGAAATGACTACAAAAGTTTAAGGTTATAAATTCTATACTCTTTTAAATGATTTATGAACATTTAAACATGTATTTTTCTTTATTTCATGTAAGCATGAACAATTATTTTATCTGTATATGATACTTTCAATATGTTAGTGCACCACTAAGAACAAATGCTTAGCGCGATGGTTTCTCCTCATGCAGGTCCAGAAGCTAAAATGCAATAGACTGTGGACCGAGATTTTGATACTGATATGCAATAAGAGTCATTGTCACCTCTTCACTTCATCTTGGTATAGATTTTTGGCCCACAGTAGTGCATGACTATGTACAGTGTAATTTTGCAAAGATGTAACTAAATTTTTTGGATTGTATGATATTGTGTACATATTTTGTAAATGAATGAAATGAAGAAAAGTTATGTAGAGCAATGAATGTGATCAGAAATGGAAATATGAATTTTGATTTGAAATTGTGTATATTTGAGATTTTCCCATATGAATATTTTTAAGCAGGTCAAATCTTTAACAGGTTAAATGTTCCAAATACGAGGAAACTCTTACAGTTTTCCATTAAAAATTTCCTTAATTAAATTATGATGAAATTAAAGTAATCATCGATTAAATAGGATAAGATTAGGTGCTTTGGCACCGGATGTGGCATTCCTTTGCTCGACTATACTGTAGATCAGGTAAGGGGGTGTTACATAAAATGCCTTAATTTTTGATCCAAGAAGTTACACGAGGTACCTCGTGCTTTGAAGCATGCCCTGTGTAACCTACTAAGCATAAAACACAAATACACTAAGCACTCGAGAAAGTTACATTGGGCTCCCCGTGTAAGGATACACGGGCCATGTAATAAAGGAAAGGAGAAAGGAATGGAAATTTTAAGGGAACAAAAACTTACACGGGGTTCCATATGCAGTGGTACTCAACCTGTATAAGTTGAAAGACTTAATAGAATAGGAGAAACAGGGGAAGAATGTTACACGGGTCACCCCCATGTAGTGTTATATGACCCATGTAACTCGCCTGACCTCAAAAAAAAAAAAAGACAAAAGATTACATGAGGTAACCTGTGTAGTGACACACTGCCCCGTGTAAAACTTCATAGAGGCAATTTGAAAAAGTGCAAAAATTTTTCATGAAATGACGTGCCCACCCTTTTAACTCTTATTTAAATGATTCAACACCCACTCTATAAACATAAAACCTCTTCCTCTTCAAGAAAACTCCCCATCTTTCTTGATCTTTCCCACTAAAACCTAACCCATTCTTGATTTTCTCTCTCGATGGCTCCCATAAAAAGATCTGCAAGAAGGATTTCCTCTTCCTCAAGGGGAAAAAGTGACTCACCATCACCACCCCAAAGACCAAGAACAAGGCAGGTAAGATAAGAAGCTCCCAAACCCCAACAGTAGCCACAGCCCCAACCCCAACCCCAATTAGAGTTTTCTTTGGCCTGGTATTTCAAGAATGCCGCACACCATGATATTTGTGCTAGGATGAACAACAGAAAAATCATATCCATAAATTACATGGACAAAGAGTTGCTAGAGCAACTCGGGCTTAAAGAAAAAGTGGATAGGTTCTTGAACAACATTGGGTGAACAAGATTCACCCAACTGTGCTACCCAACATACAAGGACACTATCTTAGAATTTTTGGGTAGTTTTCAGGCCACACTTTGGGCCACGGATAGGAGAGATAAGAGTAGGATTGAGTTCAGACTCTTAGGAGTTGACAGGGTCATGAGCATAGATGAATTTAACTCTGTCTTTGGCTTTGATAGTGAGGGACTTTAGGAGATCTCCTAAAACAGACTAGAGTATGATAATGTTTCCTTTTGGAGGACGATCACCCCTAACACTAAGATATATAACTCTAGTCAGTCTAAGTCATTGAGGTTGGAAAACTTGGCATTGAGATATCTGCACAGACTTGTAGGCCACACCATTATGGGGCACAGTAACAGCCTTGGCACGGTCAATGCTAATGAGTTGTTCTTTTTATGGTGTATGGTGATAGGTAGGAGACGCTCTTAGTTTAACTAACCCAATCACATTGTGCCAAGTGTCAAACTTAGATTTAATCTTGACTTTGATCATCTTACATGATTAAAAGAAAAATGGCAAGCTTATGTGTAGTGCCATGTGTCACCATCTCATGATGCCACATGTCACCCTGTGAAATGACCAAAATACCCTTGTGTCTTAATTTTGAGTTCTCAACTCAAAATCATTATTGCTCTTCTTTTAATCAATTTATATCAAATATAAATTAATTAATTAATCTCTATTAATTAATTTCTCATAATTAAATTCATATTTAAACACTTTAAATATAAATTTAACTTATACTATACATCCAATAACCTAGATTTAGTTTCAAGCCATGCTAGGGACTTTGCAATCTAATTGCAAACCAAACCTATTTAATTAATCAATTAAACTCTTTAATTAATTAATTAAATCACATTTAACTTGGTGATTACTTGTGTATGTGTGTGACTCACTAGACTTATCACTAATTGGCAATGAGATATGATATCAACTCTTAATATCATCAGAACTCTTTCTTACCATAAATGATTTCTCTAAATCATTTTATGTACCTCATAGACCATGGTTAACACCTAGCATAGCATGCCATGGCCACCCAATCAGCAATAAGGTTTACCTTAAATGAACCTATAATCATATGTTACCATGCACTAGAATCTCTCTGTTACAAAATCCCAATTTGAGCTGGAGTCATGGTTTATGTCAAACCCCATTTGCTATGAATATTATGTTCTCTTTTAATTCCAGTTCTTGATTAAAAAGATTTTCTCATCAGAAACTCTTTTCTGATTAAATCTATCTGTCCTGGCCAGGAACTTGAAACATCAAGAACAATTAAATAAACATAGGATTTTATCCCTATTTACTTAGGGTAACAGATTCCATCTTGATCAACACCTACCTCCATATATAACTAGTAGGAACCAACACATACCCATAGACCCATACACAGTACAAGTATGAAAGCAGTATCAAACTCAAACCACTTATATTCAAGATAACTGTGCTATCTCAGGTCTAAAGATTATATGCACTGATATGATTTATGACAATGCATTGGCAAGAGTAAACTCCATGTGCTTGTCATAAATGTCACTGGTTTGGCCTACTTATCATGCATAAGTGCCTATCATGTTTGTTATATGGCATGAGACTCACCATTCCATCTTATTTATATCTCATATAAATACATTGGGAATAAACATGAATACAATCTTTCTGGATAAGTCATATCCTATGTGAAGTATCCTCGATTGTGAACCAATTTATAATACTTTGCGCTAGAAATACTGTCACTCATATTCTTAACAACTTAAGAATAGAATTTCTAACAAAATATCAATGGACCTTTTCTATTATATATAAATATATTATGTAAACGGAAAAGTGAAAATGCCTTTTATTAATAAAAATATATACAAGATACATACTAAATGATATACTCTAGGGCATACTACTAACAATCTCCCACTAGTACTAAAGCCATTCATTACAATATCTTAGATCCATCTTCTCAAGATGTCGGTCTAGCTGAGTTTGTGACATAGGCTTAGTGAATGGATCAGCTAGATTTTCAGCTGACATTATTTTCTGCAAGGCTATATTGCCTCGCCTAACTATCTCTCTGATAATGTGATAGCGCCTTTCTATGTGTTTGGATTTCTGGTGAGACTGGGGTTCTTTATATCCAAACAGCTTCTTTTGCAGCATCTGATGCAGCAATATACTCAGCCTCTGTAGTGGAATCTACAGTCGTACTCTGTTTGGAACTCTTTCAACTGACTGCACCTCCATTACAAATGAACACATATCCAAAAGTAGACTTTCTATCATCGATATCTGATTGGAAATCAGAATCAGTATAACCATCTAATCACAAGTCACCACTCCATATATCAAGAATAAATCCTTAATTCTTCTCAAGTACTTAAGGATATTCTTGACAGCTATCCAATGTTCCAAACCTGGATTGGATTGATACTTACTAGTCAAACTAACAGCATATGCGATATCCGGCCTAGTACACAACATTGCATACATCAAACTTCCAATAGCCGAAGCATATGGAATCCTGGCCATTTTATCTCTTTCTTCAGGTGTCTTTGGAGACATCTCTTTAGAAAGGTGGATACCATGTCTCATTGATAACAATCCTCTCTTGGAATCAAGCATGTTAAACCTCTTTAACACCTTTTCCAAGTATAGACTTTGGGATAAACCAATTATTCTTTTCGCTCTATCTCTATAGATGCGAATCCCAAGAATATAGGTTGCCTCCCCTAAGTCTTTCATGGAGAATGTATTTGACAACCATACCTTTACAGTTATCAACATACCTGTGTCATTACCCATCAATAAAATGTCATCCACATATAAGACAAGGAAAGTGACCGCACTATCATTAACCTTCTTATATACACATGGCTCATCCTCATTTTTGATAAAACCAAAAGACTTAATGGCTTCATCAAAACGGATATTCCAATTCCTCGAAGCTTGTTTCAACCCATAAATGGATCGCTTTAGCTTGCGCACTTTGGAACCATCTTGGGATTCAAAACCCCTAGCTTGTTCCATAAAAATGTTTTCTTCAATTTATCCATTGAGAAAAGCTGTTTTGACATCCATTTGCTAAATCTCATAATCATAGTATGCAACTATTGCTAATAGAATCCTAATTGATTTAAGCATGGCAACAGGTGAGAAAGTCTCCTCATAGTCGATTCCTTGCCTTTGACGAAACCCTTTCGCTACTAGCCTTGCTTTATAGGTCTCTACCTTTCCATCAGAACCAATTTTCTTCTTGAAAACCCATTCGTTCCCTATAGGTACAATACCTTCAGGTGAGTCAACAAGATCCCAAACTTGATTCTTATACATGGAATCAATCTCGGATTTTATAGCATCAATCCATTTTGAAGAGTCTATATCTGATATAGCTTCTTCATAGGTAAGTGGATCATCTCCATGATCTACTTCTTCATGAGTAGACAACTCTTGTTCTTCTTCATGAAGGAAACCATATCTCGCTGGTGGGTAAGATACCCTGGTTGATCTACGAGGAACAACTTTAGATGTTTCATCAATAAGTGTAGGCTGACTAGATGGATATATATCCATCTGATCTGTTGTTTGGTCAGAATTCTCCAATTCTAACTCTATTTGCCTTCCTTTGCCTCCTTCTTGAACAAACTATTGTTCAAGAAATGTGGCATCTCTACTTACCACAACCTTTTTGTGATGTAGGCATATAAAAATAATATCCAAAACTATCTTTTGGATATCCAACAAATCAACCCTTTTCTGATCGGTTTCCAATTTATCAGTGTTCAGCTTTTTGATATAAGTTGGACAACCCCAAATCTTAACATGCTTAAGACTTGGTTTTCTTCCATGCCATATCTCATAAGGTGTGGAAGATACTGATTTTGATGGAATCCTATTCAGAACATACAAAGCTGATTCTAATGCAAATCCCCAAAAGAAGATTGGCATATCAGTATAGCTCATCATACTATGTACCATATCCAATAGGGTACGATTTCTCTTTTCAGATACACCAATCAGCAGTGGTGTTCCTGGAGGAGTCAGCTGGGAAACAATGCCATGTTCTTTCAAGTATTCATCAAATTTGATGAAGAAGCACCAGTGCCTATGCCATTATTTAGAGGACCCATCACCAGAGCCAGAGCTAGAGATCTGCAAGCATTGGTGTTGGAGCATTGTGAGCACAAGGGGGATCAAAATTGCCATGTTGGACTTTCTTGCATATTGTTGGAATCTAGGTGGATCGTTCTCACACAAGTTGGCATGGGAGACTTGACAAGTGGCGCCACATCAGCGTGACTTCGCCACATCAGCATGACTTGGCACAAGACCATTCGGCCAAGTGGATTGGAGGAGCTTCTCATGCTTATTTGGATTTGCCATGTCGACACCTTTATTGGTCCCCACTACATTAAAAAGGTCGCTACCACCTAAAGTGTTTCGGCCACCTTATGGTCCCCACTACATAAAGGCCTGCCATAAAGCAAGTGGTCCCAAATGGTCCCCCCCCCCCTATGGAGACGCCCCATCTGATTGATGAGCCTTGCATTTTTGTCTTTTTAGCCATGTTGGCACACTTTTAGGGTTTTGGCACACTTTTAGGGTTTTAGAGATGCTATATATAACCCAAGATATTCAGATTGTATTGGTAGCCTTCATTTTTTCTAGTTTAAGTGTGAGCATTAGGGAGAGAACTCCATTGCTGGAGCTTGAGTTTCTTCTATGTTTCTTTCATGTTTCTTGAAAGAACTTGGATTCTAGCAAAGATGAACCCCTTGCTAGTCTTATTTTGATGATCAATATGCTTTAGCTTGTTACTATTTGTGTATTGACACTTGGGTTTTCAATCAAATTGCCTTGTTTGGATGATTAAAGATCTGGGTTCCAATATTTAGATGTTGTGTTTCTTGGCATCCTAGGAGTGCTCATCTTTTTGCTATCAGAGCCTTGGCAACTAACAAGGTATTTATCCATTAAAACTACTATTTCTTTCTCGCTTGGTTAACTATAATAGTCACCATTGTAGGACCTTTAGATATCTATTAGTTTCTTCATCTAGTACCTTGTTCTTTGTAGCCAAATCAAATTTGCACTTTAGGGTACCGATTTTTCTTCTTTTTTGTTTGAACTCTTCTTTGTCAAACTTGGCAGTGTTAATTTTAGTGTAGGATTTTGCTTAATCTTAGATTAAATCTCTTGTTCATCTTGTTTTCCTTGAGTTTGTCTCAGTAGGATTAGAGTTAATCAATCAGAAACCTATCTTTGACACTAGCTATATGCCTCAGGAGTCATATGATATCAAGTCTGATTATGTTAAATTTGTTAATTAATGCTTGGGATGTGCCTGTGTGCTAGTGGGTAGAGCTTGATTTGGATTGCCAAAGTACTTGAGTGGTATCAGTAGTTGATTCTGCAATTTTTATCCTTTGCATCAGTATAAAAAAAAAAAAGGAGATTGTATTGTAAGTTGAGTTTTGTTGTGCTGAAAAAAATTGACAAGCTGACATAAGTGATGAAATTGTGAATTATGAAGTTAAACATTGAATTTGAGCCTGACAATCTACCAACATCTTTGGGTATTACTAGACACCTCACATGCCATATTTGATGTGAAAATTCCACTGTTTGCATATCGAACCAAATTTTGCGACAAACCTGATCAAATTTAGTTAACACACCAAACCAACCCAGAAAACTCCAAAATTTTGCAGGCTGATTATACTCCATTTCAGTAGCTTTTGTGTCAATTTTCAGGGTTTTGTGACATTGTTTGCCTACCGAACCAAAATTTTGCGGGAGACCTAATCAAATTTCGTTCACCTAGTAAACCCATCCAGAAACTCCTGAAATTTTACCAGTAGTTAGTTAGTATTGGGATGCCTATGTCTACCAAATTTCAGATCAAAATATACTCGCTTGTGTGGTGAACCAAAATTGTTGCATATTTTTGGTTAATTGTGTGAACTACTGGTATTTGTGCAAAGTTGGCTATGAAATTGGAAGTTTGAGCTTGATATCATTCTATTGGGTTGTCTCTCATACAGTTTTCAAAAATCATACCATTTAGTTCACATTTGCTTCTACTTTTGGTGTCTTCCATTTCTTTGGCTCTAGTGTCACACTCTCAGTTATTGCTATTTCGCTTTCTTCCAGCTTTGTTGATTGTTTTTTATAAAATTAGCAAGTATTTGTGCTTGTTTGTGAATTTTAGTTCCCAAAGGAACAAGGGAAGCAAACTGTTGAGTGGTAAAAGGCAAGAGTGTGTGAGTGCCAAAAGAGGGTAAGAGCCTGAAATTTGTGCGAAAACGCTTGAGCTAAACACTTGAGAGGGTGAGCCATTTCTACTAACTTCGTTTTCTTACAGCCAAATCATGTCTCAATTCCAAGAGACAAGTGGTAGTAGTGGAGGTAATGAAGAAAAAAGGGAGTTTCCTGATGATCGAATTTTTAAAGAATCCGTAACACAAAGCTTTGAAAGGATGAATTTGTAAATGAATGACTTTAGAGATGAATTGGATGTATTGAGGGGAATGAGAAATGAGATGACCAGGTTTATGGAAGAGATGAGAAGGGACAGAGAAGATAGAAATAGGAGGAATGATGGGGGAGCAAATGTGGGAAATCAGAATAGAAATAAAGGTAGATTTCGGGCAGAACATAGGAATGAAGGGTATGAGGAAGCTGAATGGAATGATGATGAGTATGATGAAGCTTATGATTATGGCAACTACCATTATGGTGGAAGAGGATATAGACCACCTAGGGGTAGAGGGCTTAGGGGAAGAAGGGGTGGCAGAAATTTTAGGTTCGGTGATCATTGGGATAGAGATGGGAATGAGGAGAGAGTTGATGGGAATTTAGCTAGTATAAAAATGCAAATTCCACCTTTTCATGGGAAGGATAATCCAGATGTTTATTTGGAGTGGGAGAGACAGGTGGAGTTGATTTTTGAGTGCCACCATTATTCTGAAGAGAAGAAAGTGAAGTTAGCATTGAGAATTCAAAGAGTATGCAATTGTATGGTGGGATCAGTTGTTGAGTAGGAGGAGGAGAAATGGGCAACGAACCGTGGAGACATGGGACGAAATGAAGGGAATCTTGAGAAACAGGTTTGTGCCACCTTACTACCACAGAGAGCTACTTCAAAGGTTACAAAAACTCACTCAAGGTACTAAAAGTGTCGAAGAATACTACAAGGCCATGGAGATAGCGTTGATTAGAGCTGATGTTGAGGAGGATCGGGAAGCTACAATGGTTCGCTTTTTAAATGGGTTAAATCCTGAAATTGCTAATATTATGGAGCTGCAACCTTGTGTGGAGGTGGAGGATATGCTACAAATGGCACTTAAAGTGGAGAAGCAACTAAAAAGGAAAAATGTGGCTAGATATGCACCAGCTAACCATTCGGCTCCTAGGAGTAATTGGAAGTCAAATTGGTCTGCTCCTTCAAGGGTGGAGAAAGAAGTTCCCAAATTCAAGAAAGAAGAATGGAAAGGAAAGGAGAAAGTAGAGGAGAAGAACAAGGGAGTTCCTACTAGGACTAGAGAATTGAAGTGTTTTAAGTGTTTGGGAAATGGACATTATGCCTCACAATGTCCAAATAAAAGAGTGATGGTTGTTAGGGAAAATGGAGAGTTAGAAAGTGAAGAGGAAAGGGAGGAAGAATCTGATAATGTTGATGAGCATGAGGATGATTGCTACGATGAGGGAGATCAGCCACCTATGGATGGCAATATCCTTGTCACCATGCGCACACTTAGTGCACAAGTGAGCATGGAGTGTGGTGATGAAATGCAAAGGGAGAACATCTTCCATACGAGGTGCTTGGTGAATGACAAGTTGTGTAGTGTGATTGTAGATGGTGGGAGCTATTGTAATGTGGCTAGTTCACTCTTGGTGGACAAGTTGGGTTTGCCTACTACTACACATCCAAAACCATATGGCTTGCAATGGTTGAATGATTGTGGGAAGTTGAGGGTTACAAAACAGGTGGTGGTGCCATTCACCATTGGTAGTATAATGATGAGGTACTTTATGATGTTGTGCCTATGGTTGCTACGCATCTTTTGTTGGGCCGTCCATGGCAGTATGATAGAAGTGTTGTGCATGATGGTAGGAAGAACAGGTACACGGTCACTAAGGAAGGTCGAACATACTCATTGCTTCCTATGACACCAGCTCAAGTGCATGAAGATCAAATAAGGATTCTTAGATCCATTGAAGAAAAGAAGGAAACTTGGAGAGAAAAACTTAGAGAGGCCGAGCTGGATGAGAGTGAAAAGAAAGAGAAGAGAGAAGAAAAAGAGAGAAAAAGAGAAACAAAAGAAAAGAAAATGAGAGCAAATGAGAAAAAGGAAAGCTCGAGGCAAAAGGAGAGTGAAGAGAAAAGAATGAGTTTGTATGTGAAGAAAAGAGAAATTAGAGAGGCTTTACATTCAGGAAGACCTCTTTGTGTACTTATGTACATGGAGGTTAATTTTTGTGTTCCTGACCTTGATTCACATTTGCCAAGTGATGCTTTGTCTCTTATACAGGAATATGAAGATGTCTTCCCCAATGAGTTGCCACCAGGATTGCCACCTATCGAGGGATTGAGCACCGATCGACTTAATACCGGAGCACAAATACCGAATAGACCAAAGATACGTAACAAATCCTAAAGAAACAAAGGAGTTACAAAGGCAAGTGGAGGAGCTTATGGAGAAGGGCTATGTTAGGGAGAGCATGAGCCCATGTGTCAGACTGTGTTGCTAGTGCCTAAAAAGGATGGGAGTAATAGCATGTGTGTGGATTGAAGAGCCATCAATAAAATCACAGTAAAGTATAGACACCCAATCCCACGCCTTGATGATATGCTTGATGAGTTGTATGGTGCACGTGTGTTTTCTAAGATAGATTTGAAAAGTGGTTACCACCAAATAAGAATGAAAATTGGTGATGAGTGGAAACCGCTTTCAAAACTAAATATGGGTTGTATTAATGGATGGTGATGCCATTTGGGCTCACAAATGCTCCTAGCACTTTTATGCGTTTGATGAATCATGTGTTGAGGAATTTCATTGGAAAATTTGTTGTTGTGTATTTTGATGACATTTTGATTTACAGCAGTAACATAGACGAGCATTTGCATCACTTGAGACTTGTTTTTGATGTATTGAGAAATGAGAAATTGTATGCGAATGCGAAAAAGTGTTCATTTTGCTTGGATAAGGTTGTTTTTCTTGGTTTTGTTGTAAGTAGTAAAGGTGTACAGGTTGATGAAGAGAAAATCAAAGCCATTAGAGATTGGCCAATTCCTAAGAATGTGTCTGATGTTAGGAGTTTCCATGGATTGGCTAGTTTCTATAGGCGATTTGTGCCTAATTTTAGTACAATTGCTGCTCCTTTGAATGAATTGGTGAAAAAGAATGTTGCATTTGAGTGGAAAAAGAAACATGAACATGCATTTGCTGAACTTAAAGATAGATTGTGTTCTGCACCCTTGTTGAGTTTGCCAAATTTTGATAAGACTTTTGAAATTGAATGTGACGCAAGTGTTGTAGGAATTGGTGCGGTTCTCATGCAAGAGAAATGACCAATAGCATATTTTAGTGAGAAATTGCATGGAGCTGCCTTGAATTACTCTACTTATGATAAGGAGATGTATGCATTAGTTAGGGCCTTGGAAACTTGGCAACATTATTTGTGGCCTAAAGAGTTTTTCATACATTTGGATCATGAATCATTGAAGCATATTAAGAGTCAAAATAAGTTGAGTAGAAGGCATGCTAAATGGATTGAATTTTTGGAGTCATTTCCATATGTGATTAAATACAAGCAAGGAAAAGAGAATGTTGTAGTTGATGCACTTTCTAGGAGACATGCACTTTTGTCTATACTTGATGCTAAATTGCTTGGTTTTGAGTTCATGAAAGAATTGTATGTTGATGATGCTGATTTTTGTAATGTATATGCTGCTTGTGAGAAAAGTGCATTTCAGAAATTTTATAGGCATGATGGATACTTGTTTAAGGAGAATAAATTGTGTGTGCCTAAATGCTCTATGCGAGACTTGCTTGTTTTGGAGTCACATAGTGGTGGTTTGATGGGACATTTTGGTGTTGCTAAGACTTTAAACATATTGCAAGAACACTTCTTTTGGCCACATATGAGGAAAGATGTTGATCGAATGTGTTCTAGGTGTGTTGAATGTAAGAAAACAAAGTCTAGAGTAATGCCAAATGGTCTTTACACAACCTTGCCTATTCCTAAGGAACTTTGGACTGATATTTCTATGGATTTTATTTTGGGTTTGCCTAGGTCTAGGAGAGGTCATGATTCTATATTTGTGGTTGTTGATAGATTTTCTAAGATGGCACACTTCATACCGTGTCACAAAACAGATGATGCCACATACATAGCCAATTTGTTCTTTAAGGAGATAGTCAGGTTACATGGTATACCTAGGACTATAGTGAGTGATAGAGATGTTAAGTTCCTAAGTCACTTTTGGAGGGTGTTGTGGGGTAAGTTAGGTACTAAACTATTGTTCTCAACTACTTGTCATCCCTAGACTGATGGACAAACAGAAGTAGTCAATAGAAACTTAACTACTTTATTACGTGTGATGGTTAAACAAAACTTGAAATCTTGGGAAGATTGCATTCCTTTTGTTGAGTTTGCTTATAACAGAGTAGTGCATTCTTCTACCGGATTTTCACCATTTCAGATTGTGTATGGATTTAATCCATTGACACCATTAGACTTGTTGCCTTTACCTGTTGATCATATTAATAGTCTTGATGGTAAAAAGAAAGTAGATTTGGTTAGGAAATTGCATGAGCAAGCTAGGTTACAAATTGAAAAGAAAAATGCACAATATGCTACTCATGCTAATAAAGGCCGAAAGCCTCTTGTGTTTGAACCAGGTGACTTTGTTTGGGTGCATTTAAGGAAAGAGCGTTTCCAAACCTAAGAAAGTCAAAATTACAGCCAAGGTGTGATGGTCCATTCAAAGTGCTAGAAAGGATCAACAATAATGCATACAAGATTGATTTACAGGTGAGTATGGTGTTAGCAATTCTTTTAACATTCCGATCTTTCCTTGCATTGATGCAGACCAAATTTGAGGACGAATTCCTTCAAAGGAGGAGGGGATGATGAAGAAGCACCGTGCCTATGCCATTATTTAGAGGACCCATCACGAGCCAGAGCTAGAGAGCTGCAAGCATTGGTGTTGGAGCATTGTGAGCACAAGGGGATCAAAATTGCCATGTTGGACTTTCTTGCATATTGTTGGAATCTAGGTGGACACGCAAGTTGGCATAGGAGATTTGACAAGTGGTGCCACATCGGCGTGACTTCGCCACATCAAGGCATGACTTGGCACAAGACCATTCGCCAAGTGGATTGGAGGAGCTTCTCATGCTTATTTGGATTTGCCATGTCTTGACACCTTTTATTGGTCCCCACTACATTAAAAAGGTGCTACCACCTAAAGTGTTCCGCCACCTTATGGTCCCCACTACATAAAGGGTCGCCATAAAGCAAGTGGTCCCAAATGGTCCCCTATGGAGACGCCCCATCTGATTGATGAGCCTTGCATTTTTGTCTTTTTAGCCATGTTGGCACACTTTTAGGGTTTTGGCACACTTTTAGGGTTTTAGAGATCAGATATAACCCAAGATATTCAGATTGTATTGACCTTTATTTTTCTAGTTTAAGTGTGAGCATTAGGGAGAGAACTCCATTGGAGCTTGAGTTTCTTCTATGTTTCTTCCATGTTTCTTGAAAGAACTTGGATTCTAGCGATGAACCCCTTGCTAGTCTTATTTTGATGATCAATATGCTTTAGCTTGTTACTATTTGTGTATTGACACTTGGGTTTTCAATCTGAAATTCTGCCTTGTTTGGATGATTAAAGATCTTGGTTCCAATATTTAGATGTTGTGTTTCTTGGCATCCTAGGAGTGCTCATCAAAATTCAATACTTAAGTATTCACCTCCATGATCTGATCGAAGAGTTTTAACACTTTTTCTTGTTTGATTTTCTACTTCAGATTTAAATTCTTTGAACTTTTTAAAGGATTTATGTTTGTATTTCATCAAATACAAATACCCAAACCTTGATTTATTATCAGTAAAGGTAATAAAATAATGAAAACCGCCTCTAGCCATTTCTTTAAATGGACCACATACATCACTATGTATTAACTCCAAAATATTTTCAGCTCTTAGCCCTTGTCCAACAAAGGGTGATCTAGTCATTTGGCCTTGAAGGCAGGATTCACAAGTTGAAGTAGGTTCAGAACCCAATGAGGATAAAATCCTCATTTTCTCCAGTTTTGCAATCCTATCTTCTGCAGCATGACCTAATCTTAAGTGCCAAATATATTTTGAACTTGAGTTGATTTTCACCATGGCATTGCATTTTTTTAGATTGCTATATTCTGAGCAGTTCCTTTTCTAGTGCCCATCCTACTGGAAGTGGAAACACTTTCCTTTGCCTTTGTCAGCTTTGATCTTTGTTTTTCTGTTTGGCTATCTTCTTGGAAGATCCTGGAACTTGAGGTTTCTTTTTCTAATTGCCCTTTTTCTTGTTGGACTTTCCAGTAGAAGAAGATGCAATCAAAGCTACCTCTTTTCCTTTATTGCTCGGCATATTCTTTTGGGCAATAACCAGCATGTTGAGTAAACCAGCCAAGGTGCATTCCTATTTAGTCATATGAAAATTTTTCACAAAATTTCTAAATGACTCAGGAAGGGATTGAAGGATCAAATCCTTTTGCAGTTGGAAATCCATGTTAAAGTCAAGATGTTCCAGCTGCTCAATCAGCCGAATCATCTTATGGGCATGATCCCCAACATTCGGTCCCTCAGACATCCTCATGCGGAACAACTGTCTAGATATCTCATACTTAGCATTCCTGCTGTGCTCACCGTACAACTCTTGTAGGTGAAGGAGGATCTCACTTGCACTCTGCATGTTCTCATGCTGCTTTTGTAACTCATTACTCATAGAAGCAAGCATGTAACACTTGGCTCTCATATCATGCTCCTTCCACTTGTCTAAAGTTTCATGTTCCTCTTGAGTGGCCTCTGGAGGTAAGGGACCAAGAACATTTGAGTCTAGAACATATCCTATATGTTCAAGGTTCAGGACAAGTTTCAAATTTCTTAGCTAATCAAATAGATTAGGTCCTATTAACCTATTGCGATCAAGTATGCTTGCAAGGATATTGGATGGTGGTGGTTGTGGTGTGCTCATTATTATCAGAAAATTAACTGCAGAAAATAATTAGATTAATTAGTAAATGTATCATGTATTTAACCAAAATAATTATGGTCTTTTTAATCAAATTGGTCCTCCCACTAACTTAGTGAATCCTACACTTCCAAAGTAGAAAACGAAAATCCTAGCTGGATGGATTTCTAGTGGGTGATTGAATTATTATAATCTTATTGGTCATCCTCAGGTACATCCATTATTGAAATTACAATAAACTATAAGTGAGAAACTCCTTGCCCATCACATCTCATGTGAGGTTCAATCCTCTACCTAGCCCCTAATACTCAAAATCTCAGGTACATCCATTATTGACTTATCTTGCATTAGTTAAGTTGATCCCATTGAGTCAGTAAACATGCAAATAATTTTAATGTCCTCAGGTACATCCAATATTGGCCACCAAATCATTTACATATTTACAACATCTCATGCTTAATAATTATTCTTAAGAAAATCTCTTAAATTAATTGCATCATATGCAAGTATTTAAAATTTCTTAAAATAATTGCCTCAATGGAGGGCCCATGTTATAATTACTTTAATTATACCATTTCCAACTTAATCATTTGTTTGGAAGATTTTGTGGTCGTCCTAATTACTATTATGGTCTCACTTTGCACATTATCCATTTATCATGCATATATCATATACTTGCATACAATCCCATACATCTCATGCATTCATGGATAAACAATAAATATGGTATGATCATGGACTTTATAAGGGATTCAATTCTGAGCCACCAAGAATCGAATCAGGGCAATGCTAGGTACATTTCATTCATTCATATTACAAGAGTTGCTGAAGGAGTACATAATCAATATTTGATCTTGAATTCCTCCCACTGGTCCCACCAATGCTCTTCACCTCCTTGATATTCTTACAATCCAATTACATAGTAATCCTTGGCATACCAAGGCGAATTTACAAGAACTAAATAAATGAAATTACAACCCAAAAAAAATATTACAACCTTTATAATACATGCCCAAAATAAATTAAAATAAATTAATTAATTTACAACCCAAAGAAACATAAAAGAAATAAATCCAATCATATTGGTCTTTTATTGTCCATGATCATCCATCATGCATATCACTATTTAACAATTAAATAAAACATACATACTAAAATTAAATTGAATATCTCATATTCAACTTAAAAATCCAGATTTGAATATGATTCAAACAAATTTAAAAATTCAGATTTGAATCATATTCAAACAAATTTAAAAATTCATATTTGAATCACATTCAAACAAATTTAAAAATTCATATTTAAATCACATTCAAACAAATTTAAAAATTTAGATTTGAAACAAAATTTAATTGTGTGATTAAAACTACTAATTAAACACTTTAATTAGTCATGGGCCTAATTATGGGCCTTGAAACAAAGCCCACATTCAAGCCCAAACAGCCATGCGCACCCTAGGTTTGCACAACCATGGAAGCCGCCACCTATGGTGACTCCAAACAAGCATACCGCCACCTTTGTTGGTCCAACCAACAATAAAATAGTCATCTCATGATCAAATCACACAATTAAATCATATAATCAACAATCTAAATGGCAAATATAGTGGTTCTGATACCAATTGAAGGAGCGGAAGCATGAAAAATATAAGTTTAGATCATTAAATTCAAAATTTTTTCCTCTAGGGTCTCATGCATCGTGCAAGATTCATTATTTATCTATTTGATTTCAATGTTAAACAACATATTAAAGCCCTTTAATATGTTTTTGGATCTATATTTGCCATTTAATATTTTAGAATTAACAAATTAATTCATTAAAACCCTAGATAAATTAAGAACAAATGCACTAACCTTTTGATGCACTGTAGTTGTGTTAGGCGCCTTTAGGATGCACCTAGGACACCGGATATTATCCCTCTAGCTTGTCCACACCAAAATCACCATAGGCAGCCCCTTAAACAGATTCTCAAGCCTTTCTAATTAATTAGAAATTCAGGTTTCGCCTTTAGAGAGATTACATATGTATATTGGACACTAGAAACGATTTCTAGCAATTTTAATTCAAGAGCATGTTGGCAATTCTCTTTGAATTGATGAGAGATGAAGAAGAAGAGAGGAAGAGCACTCCAAGGGTGGCGGCACATATGAAAGAACAGCAGCTTGTTATTTTATTCTTTCATCCTTTCCCTTATATAGCTAGGTCATCACTTAAAACCCTTGCCACATGTCACCTTCTGATTGGCTCTTAGTTTAATTAACCCAATCACATTGTGCCAAGTGTCAAACTTAGATTTAATCTTGACTTTAATCATCTTATATGATTAAAAGACAAATGGCAAGCTTATGTGTAGTGCCATGTGTCACCATCTCATGGTGCCACATGTCATCCTGTGAAATGACCAAAATACCCTTGTGTCTTAATTTTGAGTTCTCAACCCAAAAAAATTATTTCTCTTCTTTTAATCAATTTATATCAAATATAAATTAATTAATTAATCTCTATTAATTAATTTCTCATAATTAAATTCATATTTAAACACTTTAAATATAAATTTAACTTTTACTATACATCCAATAACCTAGATTTGGTTTTAAGCCATGCTAGGGACTTTGCAATCTAATTGCAAAACAAACCTATTTAATTAATCAATTAAACTCTTTAATTAATTAATTGAATCACATCTAACTTGGTGATTACTTGTGTATATGTGTGACTCACTAGGCTCATCACTAATTGGCAATGAGATATGATATCAACTCTTAATATCATCAAAACTCTTTCTTACCATAAATGATTTCTCTAAATCATTTTATGCACCTCATAGACCATGGTTAACACCTAGCACAGCATGCCATGGCCACCCAATCAGCAATAAGGTTTACCTTAAATGAACCTATAATCATATGTTACTATGCACTAGAATCTCTCTGTTATAAAATCTCAATTCGAGCTAGAGTTATGGTTTATGTCAAACCCCATTTGCTATGAATATTATATTCTCTTTTAATTTCAGTTATTGATTAAAAAGATTTGCTCATCAGAAACTCTTTTCTGATTAAATCTATCTGTCCTGGCCAGGAATTTAAAACATTAAGAACAATTAAATGAACATAGAATTTTATCCCTATTTACTTAGGGTAATAGATTCCATCTTGATCAACACCTACCTCCATATATAACTAGTAGGAGCCAACACATATCCATATACCCATACACAGTACAAGTATGAAATCAGTATCAAACTCAAACCACCTATATATAAGATAACTGTGCTATCTCAGGTCTAAAGATTATATGCATTGATATGATTTATGATAATGCATTGACAAGAGTAAACTCCATGTGCTTATCATAAATGTCACTGGTTCGGCCTACTTATCATGCATAAGTGCCTATCATGTTTGTTATATGGCATGAGACTCACAATTCCATCTTATTTATATCTCATATAAATACATTGGGAACAAACATGAATACAATCTTTCTAGATAAGTCATGTCCTATGTGAAGTATCCTCGATTGTGAACCAATTTATGATACTTTGCGCTAGAAATACTGTCACTCATATTCTTAATAACTTAAGAATAGAATTGCTAACAAAATATCAATGGACCTTTTCTATTACATATAAATATATTATGTAAACAGAAAAGTGAAAATGCCTTATATTAATAAAAATATGTACAAGATACATACTAAATGATATGCTCTAAGGCATACTACTAACAGATGCAGCACCAGATACTTCTTATGCCAGCACCTCAGGAGGATATCTCATCAGGCCACGGTTCACTTAGCAGTGGGAGGCCTTATCATAGCACTAGCCCTACACTATGAGTTTGTGTTAGCGCATGTTAGGCTGTGTCCCATCCTAGGCACCACCAGAATTATTCAGACTATCTGTATATCCATGGGGCTATGCAGAAGAGTAAGGGACACATGCCTACTAATCGATGTATAGGGGAATATAATCTCGAAGAGGCTAACACCAGTAACAGAGCAAGGGGAGTCTTCCCAAGCACATGAGCAAGCACAGGAATAATAGCAGCAAGAAGGGTTAGGCCCCCTTATTGAAGAATCACCAGATAGGGTCTTCATACACATCACCACCTGCAGACTATTTACTGGTTTTACAACCCCGCAAGTCCACAGATCACTAATAAATAATAAAGTGATGAGTAGAGTATCATTCCCACAAGAAATTATAGGTGTAAGTACTAAACTACATGGCAATTTTGACTATCTAAACTTTCAAAAGTTATAGGGTAATAAAATTTAAGCTAATGTTGAATAACTACTAAAAACAAAAGAAAGTAAATCTGAGAACTTAAGGAGAATTCTATTTGGATAAATAATTCCGAAATTAAGATTTCACACCTTAACCCTGTTATAGTTTTGATCTTACTTTACCAATAGAATGAGTGTTGTCACTTTGATGGAAATTAATCCTAAAGTATCTTAAATCCTTTCTCAAGGTATCTAAGGTGTATTTCAATTAGTCCGAGCCCTACTTTTGTGGTGATCAATCTTAATCAGAATCTCTTAAGATCTATGATTAATTATGGAATTCTACAAAGGTCATCAGCCTATCTCTAGGTCAGATTTTCTATGTTTTAAATCCTAATTTTTCGATACTAATCTTCACCATTCAGTTCTTCAATTAATATCTTAGATCATAACTAAGTGGGTACCAATACATAGCATGCATTAACAACACAAGAGATTGAATCAAAGCTCAAAACTCAATTCCATTAAATAAAACTCAATGTATATCTATAACAGAAGTTAAGAATGCTACTTTCTAAATTCCAAAATTAAAGGAACTACTCACTCATGGTTAGTTTAACAAACATAATAAAATGAAAAGAAAAGAACATAAAACCAGTCTAAAGAATTAGAATAAAAGAACTGAGAGAAAGATTCTACAGCTGTGGACGTATGGAAATTTGGCTGAGAGATCTCTTTCTTGGCACTGATGCAATCTCTCTTCAAGACAGCTTGGGTTTCTCTCTTTATATATATATATATATATATATATATATATCTTCTTCCCCCTTTTTCATGTTTTCTTCCTATTGATATTTATATTAGATTTCTTAGGGTTAAGTTTTAGAGTCCCAAGGGCAGTAGAAGTCTAAATGGCATGCCAAAATAGGAGCTGGAGTCGAATTAGGAAGCTGGCTGACACATAGTACATGGCCCGTGTGTCACTACACGGCATGGGGTGTGTAAGTCTGTGGAGTGATTTTGGCCTTTCTTCAGATGGAAAACAAAATGTTGCATGGGGTAGTAGGGTTTACACTGGTCATAGTGCACGACCTGTGTACTGTCTCCATTCCTTTTACCACTTCAAGCCTTGATGAGTAGAAGGTTACACAGGTCCCTGGATGGTACATGGGGTCCTTTACACGACCCGTGTACTAAGGCTTTTCTGTGACTCCTTTAAATTTTACTGAGCAGAAGGTTACACAGGTCCTTAGCTGTGATTACATGACCCATGTAAAGTGTATAAGCAACATGCCTTGCTTTTAAGTCCTCCCAAGCTTTTCTGCTTTACTCCTATGCCTTCGATTTCCTTCAAAACACCTAAAAAGATGCAGAAAACATGAAATTTAGAGGAGATTAACTAAATTAACAAAAAGAAATGAAACTAACAAATATGTATACAAATATCTACCTAAATGCCATGAAATATAGTACAATTATGCCTAGAAATATCTATATAATACAAGTGTATCAAATACTCACAAACTTAAACTTTTGCTTGTCCTGAAGCAAAACAAAACTTTTTTGAAAACTTTTTAAGGTACTTAGAAACATAAACAAAAATTCAATTTGCACACAATTGAACTACCTTCAATCTTTATACCAATTTCCTACTTTCAAAGCATAGAGACATCAATAGTTGCTTGTTGGAATCTTATCCCCTTTATGAAGCTTCAACTAATTTTTCCTTTATGCAAGGCCATGAATAAGTCACAAATAACCTACTTTGTCAGGATAAACTTGAGAAACACTTGCTTCCCTAAATTTACCTCTATTATGGGTAATTGTGATGAAGTGACTCAATTCCAACTCCATAGGCATATCTCAATTTCCTATCTCCACTAATGTAGCATACACTTTTCAAAAGATCAAAAGGTCTTTAAAAGGGTTGTAATGGGGCTAAAGGGATAGTGATTTGGTTGCCAATGAAGGGTTTGTAGTGAATATGAGGATAACATTTATACATAAAATACCAAGCATACTAAATTTACTCTATTGATTTAGTATGGAGAGGAGGGGGTTTTAATTTTTCTAGTGTCAAGCATGCGTCTTTGATATTTATTTTAGGACTTCTCCATTTTCTCTCTCCTTTTCTCCTTTTTTTTGAATGTCCCTTTTGTCCTTTCCCCTAAACTCATTGCCTTTGGTGGGTTGAAAAGGAAAATTTTTCTTTGATTTCAATTGCACACTTGCACTTTTTTCTAAGCTTTGTACCCTTGCTCTATATCTTCTTTGGCATTTAGTATACTTCTCATTTATGTACTTACCTTTTTCAAAAGGGTAGGATAGGTATTTAGGCTAGGAGCTAGGTGAATAAATGTGGGTAACCAAGAATTATCATATGGGTAAAAATATAGGCTCAAATTGGCTACAATGAATATTTATTTTAATTAAGGGTGGCTAAGGCTTAATGGGGCTATATCAAAGAATACCTAAATCATCTCTTCTTTAAGCATATGCCAGGATTGCACCTTGATAGGTCCAAAAGACATGTTCTAGAGCTGGTGAGGTATTTTTAGGTTTGCTTGCATTTCAAAAAATTTCTCCTAATCTTTCAAGTTCAATGTAACAAATTAATAGCTATGGAGGGTTTTAACTAGTTTAATTCCACTTAGGTGATTAGGTTTTTCATAAACAGCATACTAAAGCGTCTTTGCCTATTCAGTTATAATCGTTCCTCTTTCTCAGAGAGTCCAATTATTAGCTCATCAAATATTTGATTGTAATTCTAAGTTGAAAAACTTTTTTTGAAAGAGTTCAAAATTTTCAAAATTTGCAAAAAAATTCTAGATTTTTGATACACAAGTATAATATGGATATAATTAGACAATGCAACGCAATGCAATGCATGAATGCACCCCCAAACTCAGACTTAACACTTTCCTGAATGGCAAATACAATATGCAAAAGTAAATAATAATAACAAAAAGGCATAAAAAAGAGCATATTATTTATTCAGGCAATGGTCATATACATGTGGAGTAGAATATGGACCTATATAGAGATATGGGGACTAGGACTAAGGCCTATGCCTATGTAGTACATCAAAAAGGTGTCCTAATCTATGGTCCTATAATTAAAAACTTATAGAGGGTGGGGAAGGGACAATTGCATCATGGAGCTCTAAGATTATATCCAGCTTGTTATGGGCTTATTGGAGACTGTCTTCCACTGCACAGAGTCCATCCTTAATAGTGGTCTCATTCCCTTAGCCAAGTGTCAAATGAGGTCTCCATCCTCTATAGATTGGTGATCATAGGGTCTGCAGAAGGTGGAGTGTAGGGAGGGACTCTAGCTGGTGATCCCTCAATAATGGGGTTTGGCTCCTATTGCTACTACTACTGCTGTGCTCTAGAGGATTCTCCCTGCTCTCTTCCTTCTAGTACTGCTCTGGGGATGACTGTAAGAGGCGAAATATCATCCATTAGAATTATATAAAATGCAACAGGTAATACCCAGGAAAGATGGTGGAGTCATAATAGTTTCACTTAAGTACCACCTCCTTAGACAGCATTTCCTAGACATGCACTTTATACAATCCTAATAGAATCAAACCACTGGTAAGTACCGTCTTCCTATAACACTACCACGGTACTAAAGATTTATGCCACAAAGGCATAGATAGACAGGAGTCACCACCCGGGTAATAACAGGGACATATTCAGTGTTTTTTTCGAGGGTCATGGATGGCAACTTACTCCTTACAGAGTTTCCACAACCGTCATTGCCATAGCCCAATGTCTAGGTTCGGGATAGTGGGTACGTAAGGGGAAGGTGTTAGGCACCCCTTACGCCTGGTTTAACCTCATTGATTCGAGTGCCAGTCCTCTACTAATGTTTTTAGAAGTCTTGTTTATTATTCCTTTATTAAACTTTATCATAAAAAATGCAATTCTAATCCTACACACGCAAGTAATTCACAAAAGGGTTGTTATTTACACACAATTTTCATGCATAAGTAATTCCTATCTGTGGGGTTGCTATTTATTTAAATGATATTTACCAGATGACTAAAATTAATTTATTATTGAGAATTTAATTTACAAACAAGTTCAATTTCAAATAACCCTACGTTTCTATTTAACATAATTAATTAATTTTCACTAAGTTACCCTAAGGATAATTGAACTAAGTTAATTATGTACATGTGTAATTTATTCTAATATCACATAAGGCCCAAATAATCACAACCTAATAAAGATTTCTATCATGTAAATTTATTTTACAATGACCAAGTGTTAAATTAAATTTATTTTATATGCCAATGTTAGTTTAATTTACAAACAAGATTAATTTTAATTTATAAAGTATTTATTAAATTAATTAAATGCAAAAGTCAGTTAAATTAAAAACAAAGTTAATTTTAATTTATCAAATAAAAATTCTATTATTACTACAATTTCATGCCAATGGTTATTCGAAGAGTTTAGAGCTACTTACCTGTTGGTAAATACAGTTGCCATTGAAGCAAGCTACCCTTAAAAAAGGGTATTCTCTTCTAGTATGACAATGATATCCCTAGCTTACTCCCGTTTAGCTCCACATAAGCTCCACGCAAATGCCCTTTTTGGTACTTACCTTAGGGCTACTTACCAATTTTGTTTGTAATAAAAAATAAAGAAACTAAAGAAAATAAAAAAAATAAAGAAAATATTAATAACAATTTACATTGGATTCTAATTCTAGTCTCCTAAAGTGTTAAGATTCCTAATTAATTATAACTGCTTGATGGTCTAAGTCTTCTAACATGATCAAAATACTTCATAACACTTTTTGAATTAAAAGAATACAGAAAAATAGATCAAATATCAATTAAAACCCAAGAAAATACAAGAACATGCATAAATATATAATTTTCAAATTCTGGCAGATTAATGGTAGCAAGAAATCTGATTTTTTAAAAATAGTTAGACATGCCTAAAAATTATAAAAAAATTACAGAAGATAGCCTACATATCATACAAGATCATAAAATTTATAAATCAAACAAAACCCTAGCCGAATGGTCTATATAAATCGTAACTTTTCTAAGTGATAGAATCGTACTACTTTTTTGTAAAATTTATAACTAATTAACTACAATAGATATGAATGCCAAACCAATTGGAAAAGATTCATAAGATTCTAAAATTAATTTTAGACACTAGATTTACACAAAAATATTAAGAAACAAGGGAGATATGGGCTCCAAAAATGGAGTATCCTACAAATTGGATTTTATAGAAATCCTAACTTCAAACAGCCATAACTTATAAAATATTAAAGGTTTTTTAGTAATTCTTGAGCCTATAATTAATAGAATTTGGTGTAGAATATGAATATAATTTTTACAAATTTTTTATAGATTCAGAAAATAATGAAAAATAATAAAAATACGAGAGACAGAAAACTAAACATGTGCAGAGTTGTGTATCCCCTCAAATTGAACATGATTACATGATCTATATGAATATATAAAACAAATTAAAAATAAGGAACATAGAATTAAACATATGGCATAGATCTTGAAAAGAAAATAAAAGAACTAACCTTTAAGAAATATCGCTAGAAAAAAAAAAAGAAGAACTGAAAGAATTTTAGCTATTCCTCTCTTTAATTTTTTTTTCTTTTTTTTTTTTTTGGTCTTCTCCTCCACCTCTTTTTTTTTCACCTCCTTTTTTCTTTTATTTTTTATCAGTGGGGTATTTATAGGGTTTTGGGAGACAGGTGTGATAGGGTTTGGAGTCCTAGCGTGATAAAGTTCAGATAACTTAAACAACTAGGATTGCAGAATTTGGGTGAGACTGAAATATGGATGAGGTGTTTCAACCAATGGGAAGAGAAGGAAAGGAGAAGGCACCAATAGGGAGTGAGGAAGAGGTGTGGTAGAGTTTGAAGTCCTAGTGTGATAAGGTTCAGATAACTTAAACAACTGGGATCGAGGAATATGGGTGAGGTATTCCAACCAATAGGAAGAGAGGGATAGAGAAAAAGATATTTTCTTATTTTAATTTTCAAAAAATAAATTAAATAGGTCTTATTTAAAATTCCTAACTAGGCTTTCTTAGGCCAATGGGGCCCAATTTAACTTAATTAGGTACATTTAAAAATTACCCATATTAAATTTAAACAAAATAAATTTTATTTAAATTTAATTAAATTTGCTTCCAAAAAAAAACATATTATTTTTTTTTTTCAAGATCATGCCACGAAATTAATAATTCAGCTCCATACCTCCAATTATATCTTACAGTCATATAATTTTTCATCATCGGGTTTCCCATAGCCTCAATGCACATACTCATCACAAAATAAGGGTCTACAATGACATTCCCTTTTGCATTGGTGAGGATGCACTACTCTCCAACTCTTCTACATATCCCTATAGATATGCAGATGGTTTGATCAATTATGGAGGCACCAGAGATCAGAAGTAGCCAAACATGTGCAGGCACAAACCCGAAGTGTATAGCAATGGTAGTGATGAGTCTGCCCAATACAATGATTCTGGTAACGTAGTGAGACATCTTCCTTAAGTGGTTGCAGAGGAAGTAACCTGTGCTGCATCGCTGCATGATCACTATACACCATAAGAAAAATAGTTTGTTGGCGTTTACAATGCTTAGACTGTCACCTTAGCCCATGATAGTGTGGGCAGCGAACCTGTAACACCCTCACTGTAGTAATTCCGTACATTTTACTATTTCGGTGATCGATGTTGGTCCGAACAGAAAGAACGTCTGGAAAAATATTTAGACTAGAGTGAGGAATCATAAATAACTCAAATAATAGTAAGAAAAACCTAAGAAAAATTTTAGAAATAAAATACAACTAAGTTAAATGAGTCGGTGCCCTAGCGATGGGTAACCCAGTGGGAAGTTGCGGTTCTCGCAGCTAGGAGCCTTAAACCCGGGAGAAAATTCATGAAATAATTTTTGGAACTCCAGAGAAGAGTTATTGAGGTTTCGATGGTATTAGAATGCCAAGAAAATGTTTAGAAAAATTTTTAGATCGGTACAGACGATTTTGGCTCGATAAGCCAAATGGAGGGCATTTTGGTCATTTCGTCTTCAGAGATGATTTTTGGCTGACTTGTCCAGTTAAGTAAATAATTATTATGATATAAAATATGAATAAAAATTTATGAAAATTAAATTAAAAATGAGTAGAAAAGAAAAGAAAAGAAAATGAATTAAAATGGGACTTATGACATCACTATAATGTCATTTAAAAAGCTCCAACCAATCACAATGCAATAAGCTTTCTTAAAACAATTAAAAGAGATAAAAATTAAAGAAAAAAAAATCATATTTTCCTTTTCCTTCTTCAGTTAGCCGAACCACTCCTCACATTCACCATTGTTGTCCCTTCAACCAAGCTTCATTTCCCACCAATTTACACCATAAAACCCCTTGTCCCTTTCATTAAAAATTGTCTTTGCACCTTGGGCAAGCTAAAGGCAGCAAAAAGGAAGAGGAAAGAAAGAGTTTTAGAA
The DNA here is from genome assembly GCF_030052815.1 of Hevea brasiliensis. Taxonomy (NCBI): domain Eukaryota; kingdom Viridiplantae; phylum Streptophyta; class Magnoliopsida; order Malpighiales; family Euphorbiaceae; genus Hevea; species Hevea brasiliensis. The sequence continues at coordinate 92,462,419 of NC_079493.1, forward strand.
GCTTAGAAATTCCATCAAACAAGGTTAGTGGATATACTTCTTTCCTTCCTTCCTATCTTTTTTTTTAGAAAGCTAAATTGAGTTCAATTTGTTGAAGAATAAAAGAAAATATGTATGTATAACCAACCATGAATTTTGGTAGCTTTAAGTGAGCGATGATTTTGATGATTTAAACTGAATTAAATTGATTTAATGATGGTGTTTGAGGAGTGTGTATGGATTAGAGGTTGAAGTCCAAGTGTTATGCATGAGTAGGAAAATTGAAAATTTAGGGTTAGGATTTGGGCAACAAATTTATGATTTTGTTCATGTAGTGGTGAAAAGAAGTTCTAATAGTCAATTAGTGACCATTTGGTTGTATTTGAGTAGGAAATGAAGTGAATTGTGCCATGGGAATTGAGGTTAGAGGTGCTGCCTTGAGTGACCTGCAGGGCTGGATGTGAGTCCAGTAAGGTTGGGCAGCTTTAACTTGAGTTGTGTAGGTTCAATTGGTGCAAGGGCAATTGGACATGAAACTAGACACATAATGACACAACTTTGATAAAGAAACCTTACCCAGAAAACAAACTTAGGATGACCTAAAAATTGGCCAAATCCGGGTAACCAATTCTAGACCTAGTAAAAGTGACTAAGTGAACAGTGTTTATTCATTTGGCCATAACTCAGAGTAGAAATATCCAATTGATCTGAATGTTATATTAATAGAAAGCTTAGACAATTTAGAACAATTTTTATGAAGAACACAAACTCAAATTCTGAACCTAACCAATTCAAATTGCTAGTCCAAGTTAGGACACCAAATCTAGCAGAACCAAATTACCCAGAATTTTGGGTACAAGTCAATCAAGCCAGTTATGGTAAAATGGCCATAACTTGAGCTAGAAAACTCCAAATGGAGTGATTTAAAAAGGAAATTAAAGAAGACACAATAAGAAATAACTTTGATGAAGAAAAGTTAGCCCAGTTCCACTGTAGAATTGTCCATTGGAACAGTAAACTTAGGAAATCAAAACTGAAAATTTAGAAATTCATCTAGGGGACTTTAAATTGTAATTGACAATTAATACTAATAAATGTAAAACTCAAAATGTGAGATCTTGGTGTAATTAGAATTAACATATCCATTAAGTATGAAAAAGTCAACATTTTGGTTAACTAGTAAGGTGAATAGTAATTAAAATGGTTAGCAAATTAAGATGAAGACCTAGAACCAATTCTAAGCTTAAATGCTTAGAATTGTATGACAAATGTGGACTATGCATCTTAGTCAAAATTGTTAGAGGGAAATTAAAGCCATAAATTTGAAATCCATGAAATGTTTATGGATTGCTTGAAACATTAAAAGTAAGTTACCTAATTGATGTGAATGGGTAGTTAGTGCTTATATGCCCATCACAAATAGAATTCATAAAATATTAGTAATTCAACTTGAAATATAAAATTTGTAATTACATAAGTAGATTTTCGAATGTATAAATGAGAAAGGAAAAATGTTTTAAGTGCAATGGTGCATGAGAACCATTGTTTTGAGTTGTGATCCTTATGGATAACATAATAAATGTATAAATTATAATGAATGCATAAATTATGTAAATATTAAACTTAGAGATTTATGTTTCTATTATGAAAAAGACTAAAATGTTAGAAATTATAATTAGAACCTATAATGAAATAATGAAACTTATGAACACTTAATGGTACTATGTGCCCATGTATTGCTTAGACACACGTATCAGATTGGATAGATTGGCATGCCAATAGGGTATTATTTTAGCAGTATTACGAAAGGCTTTATGTCTGTATTCATGGCTTTATGCCAGCACTCATGGCTTTATGCCCGCACTGTAATGGCCCAGCCCACTAGTGATATTGTCCGCTCTGGGCTGAAGCCCTCACGGTTTTAAAATGCGTTACTAGGGGTTACAAACCGCCAACTTATAAACCCAGCATCTCTCCCGTGTTTTACCGATGTGGGATTTGCCAAGGGTGTTACAATCCACCCCCCTTATGGGACTCAGCGTCCTCGTTGAGGTTTGCCCCTCCATCGCCCAAGGTTGCACGTGGAGTGGATCTGATACCACAAATGTAATGGCCTGGCCCACTAGTAATATTGTCCGCTCTTAGCTGAAGCCCTCACGGTTTTAAAACGCGTCACTAGGGATTATGAACCGCCAACTTATAAACCCAGCATCTCTCCCGTGTTTTGCCGATGTGGGATTTGCCTAGGGTGTTACACGCACTCATGGCTTTACGCCGGTATTCATGGCTTTTATGCCCGATTATGTGTTATCATGGCTTTTTAGCCATACTGACTGCATACGTGGTTGACGTTCAGTATCCCATGGTATGACGGCCCGAGGCACTGCGGTGTCCAGTGCCAACGACCCGTTATCTAGTTTAGTCAGTCATAGGTTACTTGGGCAGTGAAATTTATTGAAATAAGTTAAGAATATTAGCATTAGCAATTAAATAAATGAGTAAGAATATTTAAAATAAATTAGATTAGTTATTTTGTATAAAGAATTGAAATGAATTGGAACGATATTAAAATTTAATTATTATGAAAGAATTGAGCGCTTCTGAAGAGGAATAAATTAGAACAAAGGATAGTTAATACTAGAAGTATTATATGAAATTAGGTTAAATTCTTGAGTATCTAAATTTTGATCCATTTCTTTTTTTTTTTATTGTATATTATTTTCTTGTTATATTATTGCACCACTAAGCAGCAATGCTTAGCGCGATGGATTTGTTTTCTCGCGCAGGTACTGAAGGTAAAGCCCAACGAATATTAAACAGAGATTTTGGAGTTCTGATCTGCAGAAGTGTCTGAAGTATCCAAGGTTGTTACCTCCTCAGCAATACATGTAGATAGGGCCCATATAGGTCATAATTTGTATGTTATATAAAATGCTTAGTTATAGTATTGTAATGTAGATTATGAAAATGTAATTAAAAGGTATGTGATGTAAATTAATAAATCAGTTAGTTCATATGTGATTAAGTTATATATCATGTAAATTAATGAAGATTGAAAAATTTCATATATGAGTTGAGCATGAATGGGAATGTATGGAAATGAATATGAATGAAATTATATAGATTTGAATACGGAATTGAAATATATAGATGATGCATGAAATGATGAGATTTTTATTTTAAAAATATTATTGAAATTTTCAAACAGGTGAATAGTGAAACACGTCAAACAATAATAAAATAGGGGAAACTCCATTAGTTTCTCTGTTAGAAAAATAATTGATATTAAAAGATAATAACTTGAAAATGATTAAAGGAATAAAGTAAGATAAGATAGAGTGCTCCGGCACCGAATGTAACATGCCTTGCTCAGTTACACTGTAGTCGGGTGAGGGGTGTTACAGAACCTATGCATGTAACGCAGCGTAGGGCTTGTTAACCTAGAGGATTTTAATTTGCTAGAGTTTTAGACAATGATGTTTAGCGCAATGGATCACCAAAATTCCACACTATTATACACCATCCTATTTCACGGGATCTCTTGGTGTCTCGTGCTATCAAAACCAAAAATAGCATTAAATTCATCCATGTTCATGACACGGTCAACACCCAAGAGGCAGAATTCCATTTTCCCTCTATCACCCCTATCGGTGACCTAAATGGTGGCCTTAAGACTGCCTAGGAACTCTAAGGTGGTCTCCTGATAGGCGAGGTAGCACAATTGGGCGAACCTAGTCCAACTAATGTTTTCCAAAAGGATGTCCTCTGCCTTTAACCCCAATTCCTCCAATAATGTAGTACCCATGTATTTGGTGGAGGAGATTTGTAATGTCTCGAAAGTTCCGAGCTCTGAATAGTACTAATTTTGATCTGTGATAGTATTATTCAAAGCTAACTTGAGGACTAAAAGTGAGATGAAAATTAATTGAGATAAGTAGAATAAAAATCGAAGTGACCATCGGGTTATGGAATTAATCGGTATTATTGAAAAAAATAGATTATAACCCGATGAAGGACATTTTGGTCAATTCACCTGAAGAATTGACTTTTGACCAAAATGTCAATTAAAGTAAGTGAGATTAATACTTTGGAAAGGAATTTAATTAAGTGAAAGGTGTATGAAAATTTATAAGGGACATAGAAGGAATTATTAAAATTTTAATAATAATAATAAAAAAAATTATAAATAAATAAATAAATAAATAAATAAATAAATAAATAAATATATATATATATATATATATATATATATATATATATATATATATATATATATATATATATATATATATATATATATTGGGATATTTATATAAGACAAATGCATAAAAAAAAAAACATTTCATCATCTTCTTCCCTTGGCTGCTGTCCCATACTCTCTCTTCTCTCCTCCATTTTTGCTTCACCAAGCTTTCAAAACCTTATAATTTCTCCATAGTTTTCATTGAAAATCACAAGAAAACTTTGAATTAGACCTTGAATTGAAGAAAGGAGACAAGAAAATAAAGGGAAATTGGAAGATTGTGAAGATAGGAAATTGGCTAAGTGAGGTAAGTGAAAACTCTTGTTTAATTAGTTATGAAATTGTGAAATTTAAGGTTTATTGTAGAAACTATCATGGAAATTGAGTGAAATCTTGCATGATATGGAAGAAGGGAAATTTGGTCATGATAGTAGAAGTTAGGGTTTATGAGATTTGATATGATTAATTAGATTTCTAGGTTTGAATGAGGTGGTAGCATGATTTAGGAACTTGAATTGATTGAAATTGAAAGATGGAAATTAGGGTTTTTGTGGTATGAAGCTTGTTTAGTGTTAATATGGCTATATTATGACTATTTGATGTACAATTGCTAAGAAACATTAAAGGTTTGGAGGGGAAATTAAGTGAATTAATGTGGTACCCTAAGTGCTAATTCTGGAAAACTTAAGTCTAGTGGGTTTATTTGCTCATAACTTGAGTTACATAACTCCAACTGAGGTGAAACCAAAGGGAAATGAAACTTAAAACAATATGCTAAAACTTTCATGCAGAACACTTGACTAGAAAATGGCTGAAAGGTACCTCAATTAGGGTTAAAATCCAGCAATGCAAACCTGGATCCTGAAAAACTAACCAAACAAACAATACATACTCAATTGAGCATAACTCATTCTACAAAACTCCAAATTAAGTAATTCTTAAATATGTGTAATCCTGAGACATAGGAGAACAATCCATATAGAGAATATGAAGCCAAATTATGACTAGAACCTATTCAAATTAGCTAGACAAAGTGAGTCCAGAAATCTAACTAGATTATGGTAGCCCTGAAAACCTGAGAAATTGCCACCTAAATAGTTTTGGTAAAATGACCATAACTAAAGTTATATAAATGCAAATTAGATGATTCTAAAGCTAAAATAAACATAAGACATAGAACTACAACTTTCATATTTTGACCTAGACCTAGATGTAAGGGCAAATTGGTTGAAATGTTAGAGCAAGTCAAAACATCAAAATTGGGATTTTCTGTAACTCAGCAATTTTTCCCTGTGACCTTCGGGTAGTAAACAGAGCATAACTTTCTTTGTACATCCCTAATTGAGGTGATACAAAATGATTTGGAAACTTAAGATAAAGGCCTAAAACTTTGTTTTAGAGACTTAGTACAAATTCTGAGCATAAGGTGCTCAGAAATGGAATGCAAGTTTGAGGTGAAAATCTAGAAAACCTGAAACTGCAGAATAAGGCACTCGAAACATTACCTAGTTTTTTGACCATAACTAATGACCTATACCTCTAAATTAAGTGATTCAAAATGATAATTAAAGCTAAGACATAGAGGAACAACGTTCATGAAGATTACTTTGATAAATTATGATTAAAACTAGGTTGAAATTAGGTTTAAAGTCATATTCTAATACTGCGCTGCAATTGGGTATAGTTAGAATGTGTAGCAATCTTAGAAATTTAATTAATTAGCTACTAGTGGAAGCTACAATGTGTAACACCCCTCACCCGACTACAGTGTAGCCGAGCAAAGTGTGCTACATTCAGTGCTGGAGCACCCTATCTTATCTTACTTTATTCCTTTAATAATTTGATCTCGTTATATTTTAATATTAATTATTTTTAAATGGAGAAACCAGCAGAGTTTTCCCTATTTTATTATCAGTTGGCGTACTTCGCTATTCACCTGCTTGAAATTTTTAATAATATTTTACAATAATAATCTCATCAATTATTCTCATAACCATCTCATAATTCATATCTCATTCATATATCTCAATTTCATATTCATTTCCATAAATTTCCATTCATGCACAATTTATATATATAAATTCTCAAGTTTCATTAATTTACATGATTTACAGACTGATTACATAAATTCATAATTTATATTACAAATAATAACTAATTATAATATACAAAATACATAATATGATTTATATGGGCCTTATCTACATGCATTGCTGAGGAGGTGACAACCTTGAACACTTTGCAGATCAGAACTCCAAAATCTCTATTGGGTATTCGCTGGGCTTTAACTTCAGTACCTGCGCGAGGAAACAAATCCATCGCTCTAAGCATTGCTGCTTAGTGGTGCAATAATATAACAAGGAAATAATATAACAAGTAAAAATAATTGGAGCATATTTTCTATACTCAAGAATTTTACTGGGTTCATATGAAATTTTCCATACAATATATCTTTCGTCATTTATGTTGCTCTCTAGAATCACTTCTTTCATAAGTTTACAATAATCATTTATATCATGTACAAATAAATCTAAAATTTATACTTATACTTATATTCTTATGAAAGTCACATTTGTACTGTTATTTAAGTTATAATTCTTCTGCTAGTCTTTTTATCACTTCCTTGATACTTTCTAAGTTGTTTACAATCATTTCGTAATATTTAAAATTTTTAGAACTAATTTAATTTATTTCAGATCATTCTAAGGAACAAATTTTTGGAGCTAATCTAATTTATTTCGGAACTTCTTCTCATTTATTTACTTTCAAGCATTTTTAATTGCTAATATTCAGAACTTATTTTAATAAATTAGACTGCCCAAGTAACCTACGACAGGCTGACTAAACTGGATAATGGGGTTCTTGGCACTAGACACCGCGGTGCCTCGGGCCGTCATACCATGGGACGCAGAACGTCAACCACGTATACAGTATGCCTAAAAAGCCATGATAACACATAATCAGACATTAAGCCAAGAGTGCGGGTATAAAGCCATGAATGCGGGCATAAAGCCATGAATACGGGCATAAAGCCATGAATACAAGCATAAAGCCTTTCGCAGTACTGCTAAAACCCTATTGGCATGCCAAACTATCCAATCTGACACACATGTCTATAATACAAGGGCACATAATATCATTAAATATTAATATATTGTGTTTTATGACTTCATTATTTCATAATAATTTCAATTATAATTTATACATTCATTTGATCATTTATATGATCACAATTCACATAAATTATCCTTTTATACCATTGTACTCAAAGTACTTTTCCTTTCTACAATAATGAGAACTAATGTCTTATTCATACATTAATATGGTTCATTTATTCATTCATTATGTTATTCATATTGATCATAATTCAAAACAATGGTTCACATGTACCATTGTATTCAAAACATTTTTCCTTTCTCATTTATTCATTTTATGAATTCTATTTGTGATGGGCATATAAGCCCTAACTACCTATTCACATCAATTAGGTGGCTTACTTTTCAGGTTTCAAGTAATCCATGAACATTTCATGGATTTCAAATTTATGGCCTTAATTTCCCTTTAACAATATAGTTCTTACACTTTGTGTCTTTGTACTACTATTCACATTACTATTCACTCAAATTGTTGACTTTTTAATACATAATAAATTTATTGGACCTAAGTTCTCCAAGATACCATATTTTGCATTTTATTTTTGTTGGTATTGATTTCCAATACCATTTCAAAGCTTATCTTATGTTATTCAAAATTTTCAGATTTCATACCTTAGGTTTACTGTTCCATTGGTCATTTGTACAGTAGGAATTTGACAAAATTGCCTTCATGAAAGTTGTTCCTTATTGTGTTTAGTTACATTTACTTTTTGAATCACTCCATTTGGAGTTTTGTAGCTCAGGTTATGGTCATTTTACCATAACTGGCCGGATTAACCTGTACCCAGAATTTCTGGGCAATTTGGTTCTGCCAGATTTGGTGACCTAAGTTTGGTTGGCAATTTGACTAGGTTATGTTCAGAATTTGGATTTGTGTTCTTCATGAAAGTTGTAGGGCTATGTCTCAGCTTTTTGCTGGTAAAATTTCAGATCAATTGAATTTTTCTACACTGAGTTATGACTAAATGAATGAACACTGTTTATTTGGTCATTTTCCAAGGATTGCATATTGGTCACCCGGATTAGGTCAATTTTTAGAGCCACTTAGGCTGGTTTTCTGGGACGATTTTCTGGGACAGTTTTCTTCATCAAAGTTGTGCCATTATATGTCTAATTTCATGTTCAATTGGCCTTACACTAATTGAACCTACACAACTCAAGTTACAGCTACCCAAACATGCTGGACTCACATCCAGACCTGCAGTGCACACTGGACAGCATACATAACCTCAATTCCCTTGGCACCATGCACTCAATTTCCTACTCAAACATGACCAAATGGTCATTAATTGACCATCACAACCTCTTTTCACCAATACATAAACAAAATCCAAATTTTGGTGCCCAAAACCTAACTCCAACAATTTCAATTCTCTATATACATACAATCCATGAATTTAAAACACCAAAATCATGTTCAATGGCAGCCATACATAACTATTATGTAGTGAAATTGATGAAACCCTAGGTACCCTAAGGCTACCAAAATTTCATGGGGCAAGTTCATGCATCTTTAATTCATTTTTCATCAAATTTTCAACTTAACTCAACTTAAATTCATGCTTAAAAAAGAGTGGAAGCAAGAAAATTAGCACTAACCTCTTGGATGAATTTCTACCCTTCACTTTCCTTCATTTCCTCCTCTTCTAATGGCTTCCCAAGTCTAGCTCTAGTGGTAAGGGAAATTTTTTGTGAAGAGAGGGTGAGGTTTTATGGTGATTTTTCAAGAGAATTTCTAGTGAGAAGTTTGGAATAACAATGGTGAAAGGAGAGAAAAGGGAGAAACGGCTGAAGAAGGAGATGAATGGCAGAATTTGTTTTCATTTTTCCCCATTTTATCTCTTTTTAATTGGCTTGTTGAGTTGTGATTGGTGGAGGTCTTCTTAATGACATCATGTAATGTCATATTTCCCATTTAATTCATTTTCATTTTCTTTTTCTTTTCTTTTCTACTCATTTTCAATTCAATTTTTAGCAATATTTATTCATATTTTATGTCATAATAATTATTTACTTAGCTGGACAAGTCGGCCAAAAATCATCTCTGAAGACGAAATGACCAAAATGCCCTCCGTTTGGCTTAACAGACCAAAATTGTCTGTACCGATTGAAAAATTTTTCTAAACCTTTTCTTGGCATTCTAATGCCATAGAAACCTCAATGACTCTTCTCTGGAGTCCCAAAAATTATTTCATGAATTTTCCCTGTCCGGGCTCAGAATCGTCTTTACTGATACTTTCCCGTACGGTCACCCATCGCTAGGGCACTGTCTCATTTAACTTGGTTGTATTTTATTTCTAAAATTTTTCCTAAATTTTTCTTATTATTATTTGAGTTATTTATGATTCCTCACTCCAATCTAAATATTTTTCCAGACGTTCTAGCTGTCCGGATCCACACCGGTCATTGGAACAGTAGAATGTACGAAATGGTTAAAGTGAGGGTGTTACACAATGAGTATTAAAGCTTTTGAAATTGTGTATTTTTAGTGGAGAAGAGAACTTTGGAACAAAGAGAGAATTAAGCCCAAGAAAGAAGTATAAGATAAAGTTCGTGCACAACTTGAATTTCTCTTATTTTTTAAATTTAGAAATGAAACTATTGTGAATTTCCTTTATGTTTGAGAAACGTTTACATTGTTTTAAGAATATTTTTAATGTTCAAAAGAATGTGTTATTGTGTTGAAAAGGCAGATGTTGGCAATTGATTTTATTGTAGCAAGTGGGTGGCTGGATTGAACGTATTTTAGAAGTACTTTGAGAATTTGTTGTATTGCCAATCCGATATGCAGATTTGTGATGATTTGAAATGTTGTGATTTGAATGGAAATTCTTTTATGTAATGATTTGAAATGTTATTATTTGAATGGAAACTGCTTTAAATTGTTTTGAAACCATAGTTGGCATGGCAAACTTTGATTGTTCCCTCATTAATAACGGTTAATGGGGGTGAGATTAATTTGTTACCTTCCCTCTCTGGCTTGTCAGTTGAGGTTGAGATAGGATGAATGCATTCATATTTGCTAGCTAGCCTTACTTCCTCCAATAGTAATGGCTATGGGGTTGAGATAGCTTTGTCGTGGTGTACAACGTGGCATTGATCATGAAATTTTGTGTCATGACTTAAACTATATGTAGTTGGCAACACAAATGATTTTAATTATTTTGATAAATGTGTTGTGAAAATAAATGATTCATGGATAACAATTTGTTGAGAATTGAGAGCACTATTACTATTTTCATATTTCATGGAAATTTGAACATCTTGTATAATTTATCATGGTTTGATTAATTATATTTTATGATGATTTTATAAATTACTAAGTTGTGCACCACTGAGTTAAATACTCAGCAATAGCTATTTCTATGCTGTCGCAGGTAGGGGAAAAGAGAAGGTAGCTAAGTGAACACATTAGAAGCTGTACTCCTTGACAAACAGGGTATAATTTTTAAGTTACTCTTTTTGAATTTTGTTTCTGATGTAAATAAAGAATGTATTTATATAAGAATTATTTGAGCAGTTGTACAAAAACGATGTAATATTATTTTGTTGATTTCCAATAAATGTAAATTTGTAAATATTTATTCCTTTTGGATTGTGAATGAAGAAAGCGCTTATTTAAATGTTGTGTTGATGAATTGTGAAATCCATATATTGATTGCACAGGTTTTTAATAGGTTTTCAAATTTTTGATTAATTGAATTTTTAATCGTCACCACGCCAAAATTTCGTAAAATTTCTTTAAGCTTTAAAAAATTGCTTATATTGCTTCTTAATTAACTTAATAGCATTTTTCTTTAATCATTTGTCATTAAGTTTAATTTAAAATGTGAATTTGAAGTCTTTTAAAATCCCTTGTAGTATGTTTAATGGATTATCAATAGACGAAGTTCCGTAATTTATTAGGCATATTACGGGATCATATCATATCTTATGAAAGGGTAGAGTGTGATAAGATTCTCCTGTTATCGAGCCTAGCATAGATATCTCTGTGTTTTGTATTTTTAAAAGGCCAGGTAATGGAGAATTCTTATTGTGGAGGTTGCGATTGTAGTGGTGGCTATTGTGGTTGTGGGTTTGTTTGTGGTTGAGGTTTTTGGTGTGTGGCAAGGCAGTTTCTTGGGCACTAGGGTGGAGATTGAGAGGGTAGGGATGGCGAGCCTTTTCCTCCTCTAGAGGAAGAACCAACTCTGCCTGCTGGTCTGTTTTGGGGGTGCCATAGGAGAAAAAAGCAAGGGTTTTTAGGGTTTGAAGAGAGAAATCAAGATTTGGGGGGAAACTTGTGAGAGACTCTTAGGGAGGAGGGGAATTTATAGGCTTTGAATGGGTGGGTAATGGTTAGGAGAGCATTTAAAAGGCTAAAATTTCATTTGGAAGTGTTTTCCCACCCCTTCGGTGTGCTATCAGTGAAGAATTATAGGGGTTCATGTATCACTACACTGCCCGACCCGTGTAATTCTCTATTATATATTTTTTAGTTTTCGAATAGTTACACAGGTCATGTACCACTACACGAGCTTGACCCGTATAACTTTCTACTGCTCTTTTTCCTTTGTTGTACACCTTATTTAACTTACACGGGGCCGTGTAATGAGTGCAGGAGGCCCGTGTAAGTTTTTGCCCTATGTTGATGCATTCATTCTTTTCACATTTTCAGGTTACATGAGTTGTGTACTATTACATAGGGTACCTCATGTAACCATCTGGAGTGCTTGTGTGCAAGGGTTTTCTGAGTCTAGTATGTTACACGGGGTGTGTACTATTATATGGACTGGACTAAAAATCATTTGTGCTTTTAAAGGTGTTCTTTTTTTTCCTAACTCTCCAGAAGTTGATACTAACATGCTTTTATGTAAAAAAAAAAATTAAAACAATGCACATGGAAGTTAGCAACAAAAACACTTTCTTGGTTTTGTGGTTTCCTCTCTTGTGTGAGTTGGACTTGGTGATTCCCCCTTTCCTTGCTTTTTTGCTTCTTGCTTCTCTCGATTGATGCTCAATATGAAGAGTGAGATGCCTACAAAACTAGAAATAAAGATCAAAATGAAAAAGTAAATTGACTATAAAGAAAATTTAAAAGTCTTGGGTTACCTTCAAGGAGCTCTTGTTTATAGTCTTTAGCTTGACTATTCTTTTAAGTTCATGGTTGTGCTGGAGGGTTGCTGTAGGATTGTGTGAATCCTTTCTCCGTTAAAGCCCCTAAGAAGTATGGCTTTAGTCTCTACCCATTAACCTTGAAGGTGCTAGAGGTCTCACTCCATACTTCTACTGCTCCATGTGGGAAGATTTGAGTAACCTTGAAGGGCCCAGACCATCCAGACCTCAGCTTTCTTGGGAATAGCTTTAGCCTTGAGTTAAACTGCAAGACAAGATCTCCTTCCTTGATTTCTCTTCTGGTTATGTGCTTGTCATGCTAGCTCTTGGTCCTTTCCTTGAAGATTTTGGCATTCTTATAGGCATCTTGCCTAATCTCCTCCAATTCATTGAGTTGTAGAAGCCTTTTTTCTCAAACAACTTTTAAATCAAAATTCAGGCTTTGAATTACCTAATAGGCCTTGTGTTCAAGCTCAACGAGGAGGTGGCATGATTTCCCATAAACCAAGCGAAAGGGAGTTGTTCCAATGGGAGTCGTTCTAATGGGAGTCTTAAATGCAGTGCAATAGGCCCATAATGCATCATCTAATTTTAAGGACCAATCCTTCCTTAAGCGATTTACTATTTTCCCAAGGATTCTCTTCAGTTCCCTATTTGAAACTGTAACGCCCTCACATTAGGTAGTTCGTACATTCTACTGTTTCGATGACTAATGTCTATCTGGACAACCAGAATGTCTGGAACTATATTTAAACTATAGTGAGGAGTCATAAATAAATTAAATAATGACAAGAAAAATTAAGGAAAAATTTAAGCAATGAAATGCACTAAGGTTAAATGAGCTGTAGCCTCGGTGATGGGTAACCTTAATGGGAAGCAGCTGTGAAGATAGTTGCCGACCCTAGACCCGCGGGGAAACTCTATGAAATAATTTCTGGGACTCTAGTGAAGAGTTATTGAGGCTTAGATGGCAATAAAATGCCAAGAAAATGCTAAGAAAATTTTATAAATCGATACAGACAATTTTAACTCGATAAGCAAAACGAAGGGCATTTTGGTCATTTCATCTCCAGAAATGATTTTTGACCAACTTGCCCATTCAAGTAAGTGAGATTTATGACATAAAATATGAATAAATATTGATGAAAAATTAATTAAAAATAAGTAAAAGAGAAAAGAAAGAAAAACAAAATAAAATGAAAATAAAACTCAATAATGACATCATGATGATGCAATTAAAAACTTATTAGCCAATCACAATTAGACAAGCTTCACTATAAAAGCCAAATAAGGGAAATAATTAAAAGAAAATTCAACTTCTTCTTCCACCTTTTTCTTGGCCGAATTCCACTTGTGAGAGAGAGTCCACCATTTTTGTTTAGTGAAGCTTCATTTCCCACCTAAATCCACCATAAAACCCCTTGCTTCTTTCACAAAAATTAATCCTTGCACCTTGAGCAAACTTGGGGCAGCAAAAAGAAGTGGAAATAAAGAGGTTTTTCTAGCTTGGGATTGGCTCACATAAAGGTTAGTGCCAAATCCTTTCCCTCTCTCTTTATATTCTTGGTTAGGACTAAGAATTGAGTTAGAAATTGAAGGAATTGAACAAAAATAAGCATTTTAGGGCACCCTTTAATTTTTAGTAGCCATGAATGTGCTAGGGTTTTGATGATTTTAATTGAATTAAAGTAGTGTATTGGTTACCCTTGATGAGAATATAAGGATGAGAGCTTTGATTTTTCATATACGGTGTAAAATGGAAAAATTGGGAATTAAGGTTTGAGCAAAATTAGGGTTTTGCCAATTTGATGGTGAATTGATGTTCTAATGGTTAATTAGTGACCATTTGGCATGGTTTGACCTAAATTTGGAATGAATTGTGGCATTGAATGGTGAAATGGTTAGGCTGTCCTTTTGTGCCAGAAATTCTAGACATGAGTCCAGTGGGTTTGGGCAGCCATAACTTGACTTGTGTAGCTTCAATTTGTGTAAGGCCAATTAGAGGTGAAATTAGAGACATAATACCATAGTTTTTATGAAGAGACCTTGCTCAAAAAACCAACTTAAAGTGACCTAAAATTTGCCTAAATCTGGTTATCCTAATTATGGACCTGGAAAAATGATCAAATGAATAGTATTTGTTCAAATGGCTATAACTTTGTGTAGAGAGGTCCAAACTATCTGATTCTTGAACCCATGGAAAGCTTAGACAATGTAGAACAACTTTCATGAAGAACAGAAACCTAAAATCTGACCATAACCTATTCGAATTGCTAACTAAACTTAGGACACTAAAACTGCCAGAACCAAATCTGCCCAGAAAATCTGGGAATGGACTAATCCAGCCAGTTATGGTAAAAATGCCATAACTTGAGCTATAAAAATCCAAATAGAGTGATTCAAAAAGAGAATTAAAGACGACACATCAAGGAACAACTTTGATGAAGAAAGTTTAGCTAAATTCCCACTGTAAATTGGTCCAATGGAATAGTAAACCTAAGTGACTAAATTTGAATTTTTGGAATTACTTCCAATGAGCTTTGAATTGAAATTGGCAACTAATGCCAACAAATGGAAAATCCAAAATGTGGTATTTTGGTGGAATTAGAACTAGCATACTTATTAATTATGAAAAAGTCAATATTTTTGCATGAATAATAAGGTGAATAGTAACCACCAAACATCAAATGCAAAGAATTAAACAATTAACTTTGTCAATATGCCCTAGTATGCCTAGAATGATTAGTTTGGATAGGTTGGCATGCTAATAGGGTTCTGATAGTAGTACTGTATATGGCTTCGTGCTATTCCGTGATTTATGGCATATAGTGCCATTTTGTGATATTATTGCTTTTGGCCATTTTGATACTCTTGATATACTTGGCTTTGCGCCCGATGATTATTATGGCTTGATAGCCATTCTGTTGCACACTTGGAGACACTATGTGACCGATGGTGTGACGGCCCGAGGTACTTGGTACTCAGTGCTAGTTTACCCATTTATTCAGTCTAGTCAACTGGTATAGGTTACTTGGGCAACTAAAATAAGTTTTTATAATTTATTACCAAATAATGAATATAAAAAATACTAAATTAACAATATTACTAATAATTACCAAAATTTCAGTCTGCATGAAATAAAAACATAATTTCTGCAAATTTATTTATTTAGTTTATTTTTGTTTTATATTGGCACCACTAAGCTGTATTGCTTAGCGCGTCGCTTTTTATCACGCGTAGGTACTGGAGACAAAGATAGAGAGCCCAGCAAACCTTAGACTGGGTGAGAGTCCAGATCTGCATTGAGTCTGATGTCACCTCCACTACAGTGCATTTTCGGTAGGACCACTAAGCTTCATCATGTATGTTATATTTTGTATTTTGTGTTAGATATTTATTTTGTTATGTAAACTAAGGACTTATGTAATTATTTGTAATTATGTAAATTAATGAAATTCAGTATTTCATTTATGAATCATTACTAATTTTATTTGTTATGTATAAATGAAAATTGTGAAATTGGAATAAATGATTTGAAATGTTGGGATTATGAAAAATTCATGCCCTTTGAGATTATAGTATTGAGTTTTTTTTTATCAGGTGGAAATCGACAAATTACTAATAAATTAGGGGAAACTCCGTCGGTTTCTCTGATAAATTAATTAGGCCTAATTTGATAAAATAAAATGATGCTCCGGCACCGCGTGTGGTATGCCTCACTCGGCTACACTGTAAATGGGTAGGGGGTGTCACAAAAACTTCCACCTGTCCACTGGTTTGAGGATGGTAAGGTGTTGCTACTTTATGTGTCAATCCGTATTTTTTTAATAATGTTTCAAATTGCTGATTACAGAAGTGACCTCCCCTATCACTAACGATTGCCCTTGGTGTGCCACATCTTGTGAGGATGTTCTTCTTGAGGAACTTGACTACCACTTTGGCATCATTTGTTAGTGTAACTATTGCTTCTACCCATTTTGATATATATTCTACACTAACCAAAATGTACTTGTTGCCAAATGAAGATGGGAATGGACCAACAAATTCTATTCTCCACACATCAAATAGTTCCACTTCAAGTGTACCATGTAGTGGCATCTCATTCCTTCTCGAAATATTTTTGGCTCTTTGGCACTGATTGCATATCAGAACAAAGTTTCTTACATCTTTAAACAGATTGGGTCAGTAAAACCCTACTTGTAAGATCTTTGCTGTTGTTTTTGTTGTACTAAAGTGTCCTTTATAAAGTGGTGAGTGACAATGTTATAGTATACTCTCTATCTCCTCCTCTGGTATGCATCTTCTTATTAGCCCATCGTTACATCTCTTGAATAGCAGAGGTTCCTCCCAGATATAGTCCCTTACATTGTGCAGAAATTCTTTTCTTTATTGGTAAGACATATTGGGTGGCAAAACCCTGCACACAAGATAATTAATAATATCAGCATACCATAGGGGTTTGGGAAATTACAAATAAGTTTTAATCTGGAAAGGAATCATCAATTGGCAAATTATCAAAGCTATCCCCAGATTCTTCCTGTTTGAGCCTGGATAGATGGTCAACTACTATATTTTTGGTTCTCTTTTTGTCTTTGATTTTAAGGTCAAATTCTTGCAGAAGTGAAATCCACTGGATAAATTACTTTAGATAAATTAGCTAAACATTCATCAAAACTGGTTCCATAAATAGAAAAATCATCCGTAATGACTTCCATTATATTTTCAATATAATCAGAAAAAATAACTATCATGCATCTTTAAAAAGTCGCGGGGGCATTACAAAAATCAAAGGGCATTGTCCTAAATGCAAAAGTACCATAAGGACAGGTAAAGATAGTCTTTTTTTGGTCCTCAAGATGAATGGGAATTTAGAAAAATTTAGAATACCCATCTAGATAACAAAAGTAAGAATATTTGGCTAGTCTTTCTAACATTTGATCTATGAATAGAAGAGGAAAATGGTCTTTTCTGGTGGCACTATTTAATTTTCTATAGTCAATGCACATTCGCTAACCAGTAACTACCCTAGTAGGGATCAGCTCATTATTCTCATTTTCACCACAGTTGTCCCACCCTTTTTAGGCACTACGTGCACTAGACTGACTCATTTACTATCAGATATTGGGTATATAATACCTACATCTAATAGTTTCAAATTTTCCTTTTTTACTATCTCTTTCATGTTAAGGTTCAGTCTCCTTTGATGTATAATAGTAGGTCTACTGTTTTCTTTCATAAGTATTCTGTGCATACAAATGGAAGGGTTAATTCCATTGAGGCCTTCTATAGTGTATCCTATAGTCTTACTATGGGTCTTACGTTTCCCTAAGAGCTTTTCCTCTTCTGCATTATTCAGGTTAGAGCTTAAAATAACAGGATATTTAGAATTAGGGTCCAAGAATTTGTACCTTAGTGTAGAGGGAAGAGGTTTCAATTTTACCTATTTTATCTCTTCTTGTGGCTTGTTTTTATTTTGCTCTTCCTACAACTTTTCTACTAGTAGTGCTCGAGCCAAAGGTAGAGGTGGGTTAGCTTTAAAAGATTGTGCATATGTTGCAATTTCTTCATTTTCATCCTCCACTGTGTTGCTATGCACTATGCAAGCTTCAAGAGGGTCTTTGGGATATCTTTTTTAAAATTGTTCCTCTATTAGCTTGTCTATGATATCAATCCTTAAACATTCATGAGATTCAGGTTTGTGTTTCATTGCTCTAAACAGGTTAAACATCACTTCTTCATCTCTCACTTTGAGAGTTAACCGCCCATTTTTGACATCTATAATTGCTCCAGTAGTTGCCAAGAAATGCCTTCTCAATATTATGAGAATTTGGACATCTTCCTCCATTTCCAGGATAATAAAATCTATAGGAATTAAAAATTTAACCACTTTGATAGGAATGTTCTCTAAGATGCTAAGTAAATATTTGACAGACCTATCTGCTAATTGTAATGAAATAGTAATTGGTCTGAATTCTCTAATATTCAGCCTTTAACATATAGATAAGGGCATCAGGCTCACACTAGCTCTAAGATCATAGAGGGCTTTATCTATGTTCATGTTACCAATTAGGCATGGTATAGAGAAGCTTCCAAGGTCGTTCAACTTTAAAGGCAGCTTGTTTTGTAAAATGGCTCTACATTCCTCTGTTAAAGCAACTGTCTCATGGTCTTCTAACCTTCTTTTCTTGGAAAGAATTTCCTTTAAAAATTTTGCATAGGATGGCATTTGAAATAGTGCTTTTTGTAAAAGGAACGTTGATGTAAAGTTTTTATAAAACTTCTAAAAATTTTCTAAACTGCTTGTCTAATTTAGCTTTCTAGAACCTTTGAGGAAAAGTTAGAGCGGGTTGGTAAGGTTCTGGTAATTTCTTTTTCTTTCTTTCCTTCTTTTCATTGACTTCTACAGCTTGTTTCTCTTTCTCTTCTTCTCGGCTGTTAGAATTTCCAAAAGTTTCTCCCTTCTACTTTTGTTTTTCTTCTAGTTTTTATTCCTATAATGTCCTCCTACTTCTTAATGTAACTGCCTTGCAATGCTCCTTGGGCTCATCTCCGGTTGACTAGATAATTCTCCAATATGATTACTTGAAGGACCAGCTTACTAGGCAATCTAGATTGCAAGCATTTTATTATGGGTGGCTAATTAATCCAATTTGGAAACTAGTTGTTTGATCATCTTATTCTGCTGTTATTGTGCTATTAAAAGGCCCTCTATCATGGATTCCATTGTTAACTTGGATTCTAGTTGTTGAGGTTGAGGAGTTGGTGGTGGTGGTTACTGCATTAAATTTTGACCTCTATTTTAGAAACCTGGTGTCGGTGGCATGTATCCCTGCTATTTATTTATGGGTTAATTTTTCAAATTCTGCGAGTTGGACTATGAGAAATTGGGGTGATTTCTCCATCCAATGTTATAAGCATTAGAATAAGGGTTATTAACCTGTCTCTAGTTGAAGTTCTTTCCATTATTCACATAGTTCAGCTACGCTATGGAAGGCTCACTGTAAAGACTGCATTCTAAAGCTATATGACCTTCCCCGCAGCTTTCACAGTATTGATTGCTTGATCCCACTACATTAGCCTGCATCCTATTAAGTTTTTTTGTAAGCTGGTTAAAGTGGGCATTAATCATGATGAGGGCATCCAATTCTAGGATCCCTGTCATCCTCCTGACATCTCTCCTTTCATTTGATCACTCAAAATTATGATATGCAACCCTTTCCAGTAGTTCTAAAGCTTTAGTCACAATTTTCTCCATAAGGTCTCCTCCTGCTGCTGAATCAACCAAACTTCTTGTGGATGGTAACAATCCATTATAGAAATTTTGGACAAGGAGCCAATCTCTATGCCATGGTGTGGGCATTCCCTTTGAAAGTCATTGTATCTCTCCCATGCGTCATAGAGTGACTCTCTTTCCTTTTTTCTGAAGGTGTTCAGTTCTAACCTTAATTTTGTAGTTTTTGCATGTGGGAAATACCTTACTAGGAAGGCTTGTGAAAGATCCTCCTAGGTAGTGAATGTTTCAGCTGGTTAAAAAAGCAGCCACTTCCTCACCTTATATCTAAATGAGAATGGGAATGCTCTGAGTCTAATAGTTTAATCAGAAACCCCATTCATTTTAAAAGTGTCGCACAAAGCGAGAAAGCACTGTAGGTGATAATGTGAATCTTCCATAAGTAGGCCTCCAAATTGGGTTTGCTGAATCATTTAGAGCTATACTGGTTTAAGTTCAACATTATTGGCCTCGACTTTAAGCCTGGTAATGTTGGGTTGGAATCCTTGAATATTAGGGGCTCTATAGTCTCTCAGGGATCTTGGTCTGTTATTGTTGTTATTTGCCATGACTAGAGCTTTAAAAATTTCAGGTTCAGGATCTGGTTCTTGGTTTCTCCTTTCTCTCCTGATGGTTCTTAGAGTCTTGTCTATTTCAGGATCCAATTCAAGCAATTCTTCTTGATATGTTAGAGGCATAACCATCTGGAATCTTTATTTTCTTCAATACTGATAAAAACATATCTTTCTCCTTAGCTGACATAGTGTATGATACAGGAGGATATGTCCATTTATTGTTAGGTCCCAAATATGGATGGAGCTCTTGTTTTATGTTCATATCTTGTAAATTAAATTGTGCTTTCAAATTGTCTTTACTCTTCCCATCAAGATTTAGTAATGTCCCAATCAAATTATCACATACATTATTTTCGATATGCATCACATCTAAATTGTGACAGAGAAGATTGTGTTCCCAAAAAGGCAAATCAAAGAAAATGCTTCTTTTCTTCCAAATAGGAAGCACATTCATTGAAGCCTTTATGGTGGCATTATCATGTGACATTTGTTCATTTCAATGAAATCATCAGCATCATCAAACATCATTTCTTGATGGACATTATTAGTTTCCTCCAGTACTTCATCCCTAGTCCTTTTCCTAGATGTTTTAGAAAACTTTCCATATGTGAAATCAACCCCATTCAATTGTATTAGAACATCAGTTCTTAAAGTTGACATCAGAGGAGATCCAAACTCTTTAGTGCCATCAAATTGCTCTTTTTGGAATCGAAAAGGATGGCCTTGTTCCAACCAACGATGATGACCCATATAACAAAACTTCCCCCCATTATATAACCACTTAGAATGAGTTGATTCTGCACAAACAGGACAAGCAACATGTCCCTTTGTACTCCAACCCGAAAGGTTTACACAAGTAGGAAAGTCATTGATGGTCCAAAGAATAGCAGCACACATTTTGAAGCTTTGGCCACATGAAGCATTAAATGCATCAATACCTTTCCATAACATCTTCAATTCTGAAATTAAAGGTTGCAAATAAATATCAATGTCATTACTTGGCCTTTTTGTTTAGGAATAACCATTGATAGAATAATTAATGATTGCTTTATACACACCCATGGCTCTAAGTTATAAGGTATTAATATAACAGGCTAAGTGCTATAAGTAGAACTCATTATTCTAAATGGATTAAATCCATCACTAGCTAATCCAAGTCTCACATTGCGAGGATCAGAGGCAAAAGATGGATACTTGTCATCAAAGGTTTTCATGCTAAGCCATCAGCTAGATGTCTCAACATTCCATCCTTTGTACGACCTTCCTCATGCCATTTCATAGAGGATGCTATCTTTGATAACATGTAAAGCCTTTTCAACCTTGGTATCAAAGAAAAATAACACAATATTTTTGCTATTTTTTTCTCCATGGTCATAATTTCCCCATCAATTGTTGGCACACCTTCATCTTTTTTTTAGCTTTCCATCGTGAGGATCCGCATACATTACAACATTCATCTTTAACTCTATCACCCTAATATAAAATGCAATCATTAGGACAAGCATGAATCTTCTTATACCCAAGACCAAGTTCTTTAATACATTTCTTTGCATCATAGTGAGATGATGGCAAATAAGTTCCTTTTGGAAATGCATCATTTAAAAATTCAAGTAACATAGTGAAAGATTTTGTAGACCATCCGTTTAAACATTTAAAGTGGTATAAATGCAACATAAATGACAATTTTAAAAACTTTCTACAACCGGGATATAGATCTTGATCATAATCATTCATCAAGTTTTGATATAGACGATTATTAGCATTAGAGGCATTACAAGTAGACTCATCATGCATGCCATCCATTCCTTCCTCACAATCACTAGTATCAACACAATTTATATTGTCATCTTCTTCATTAAATGCCTCTATATTTGGCATTGTAGTTCTTATCCCAAGAGCATCTTGAAGCAAATATGTAACATCCTTATTTTTATAGTTTGTACGTCCTACTGTTCCGACGGCTAATGCCTACCTCGAAAAGTCAGAATATCTGAAACTACACTGTAATGACAGTGAGAAAGTATAAAATAATGAAAAATGTGATGAGAAAAATTAAGAAAAAAATAAAAGAGATAAAATGTGACTAAGTTAAACGAGCCGAACCCGTAGCGATGGGTGACCGCACCATGAAGTTACGGCGAGGACCGTTGACTAGCCCTGGACCGCGGGGAACCCCGAGAAATATTTTTAGGACATAATTAAATGTCTACTAAGGTGTAATTGACACTAGAAATATCAAAGAAAAATTAATGAATTAGTACAAAGAAAAACGAAAAATTGAGAAACCGACAAAAATCGGTGTTACCGAAAAAAAATCAGGAATATAACCCGAAGTGGGCATTTTGGTCATTTGACACCAGGAGTTGCCTTTTGACCTCAATGTCCATTAAAAATAAATGATATTACACTTTGAAAATGTCATGAAAATAAGAAATATTACACGTAATGTAAATTAAAGGAAAATAAGGACATTAGTGCAATGAGGGAAAACTTGGATTATTATAATGTTAATGTTAATTAGTGGAGCACTAAGTGGACACTTACTGGACTATAAAGGCTCACTTGAGGACAAAGTGGACAGCCATTTGATCACTTTCATCTTCTCCATTCTTCTTTGCCGAATTAAAAATCCTCCAAGCTTCATCCATGGCCGCCCAATAGACAAGCCTTCATCCACCTATGATCAAGCCATCATTTCTTCAAGAGTCCTTCATTAAACTTGTTCTACACATCATGGGCAGCATGTAGGAAGCAAGAAAGAGGAGTTTTGGTGAAGTTTAATCAAGCCCAAGTTGAGGTTAGTGCTAGTTTTCCTTACCTCACTTAATTAAACTTTGTACTAAAGTTGAGATGAGTTGAATTATTGAAAAATTGGAAGGATTGGATGAATATTTAATGGTGATTGAATTTGGCAGCCATGGAACCTAAAGAGGTTTGAATTATCTTTACATGTAGTCGATGGGAAATGATATTGATTAAGGTAATTAGAGGTCCTAGCAAATTAACTTTATGTGTATGTTGAGATTGAGTAATTGAATTAGAAGTTTGAAAGAATTGTTGAAGACCTTGGATAATTGTTGAATTGGGGCAGCCTTGAGAAGCATGAAAATGGTTAATTTATGCATATTATTGTTGATTAATGATGCTCAATTTATGTGATTATAAGTGGTAGAATTTAATTGTAAGAGTACATGTGAGGTTGACAATGTGAAAGTGGGTTTTGAACAAAATTTTGAAGACTTGGACAATTGAGCTTGAAATTGGCAGCCTATAATGTTATGAAATTGTATGTGAATTTATGTAATATATTGATGAGATGTGATGGTATTAAATTGTGGGCAGCATGTGTAGTTAAAATGGAAGTGTTTGTGTAACATAAGTGTTGATGTACATTGAATTTGGGTGGATGTAAATGTTGAAGTTTAATAGTGTATTGTGTGCCTTGTGCCCTTGAGTATTCTGCCCAGAATTCTTGCTGGAATTGTGTATAATATATATATAGAAGTGCCATAGATTGAATATTGAAGTATTGGGAGGAGGAGGATTGTTAAAATTGGAAGTGTGATGTTCAAATGCAGGTTGTGTATGTTGGCAGCACCTAAATTAGGTCATAAGTGCAATATTGTGAACCCAATTGGTATGAGGCCAATGGGGAGTGAAACTAGACACCAAATAGGTCAACTTTCATGTAGAAATGTTGCCAAAATTCTGCCTAGAAACTGACCTTAAAAATGACCAAATCCGGAATAGCAACCTTGCAATCCAGATTTTTGACCATATGAACAGTAGTCCTTGGGATGACCATAACTCACTCAAACCAGGTCCAATTGACCTGAAATTTTTACCATGGTTAGTTTAGACATAGATCTACAATTCTTATGAAGACACTAAAGCCCAGAAATGGCCAGAACTAAGTCAAATAGCTTGCACCAGTTCAGGTACCAAAACTGCCAGAACTAAAACTGACCAAATTTTGCACTAAAGGTGCAATCTGTCCAGCTTTAGTAAATTGACCATATCTTGGTCTATACAACTTAGAATGACCTGAAATTTTTCCCCGAGTGCAATAAGACATAGAGCTACAATTCTTATGAAGACACCAAAGTCCAGAAATGGCCAGAACTAAGTCAAATAGCTTGTACCAGTTCAGGTACCAAAACTACCAAAACTAAAATTGACCAAATTTTGCACTAAAGGTGCAATCTGTCCAGCATTGGTAAATTGACCATATCTTGGTCTACACAACTCAGAATGACCTGAAATTTTGCCCCATGTGCAATAAGGCATAGACCTACAAGTTTGTAGTTTGGACCGAAACCCAAAAACTGAGGGAACTAGATCGTCCGGCTAGGTCAAAATAGTACACTGAAATCCGGTAAATTGCAATAAAATGCAATACACTTGAAAATGAAATTGGTAACATATACCAACACTAAAGGGCTATAAAATGTGACATATTGGTAACATTAGAATTGACTCACGTAGAGTGCATCAAGGGTCAACATTATAGGTTGACTAATAAAATGAATTGAAGGGAACAGTACCAAGAGAAATAGGACTTTAAGCTAGACAAATCTAGCACACAAAAATTGAGAAATTGACCAAATTTTGCACCAAAGGTGCAATCTGTCCAGCTTTAGTAAATTGACCATATCTTGGTCTATACAACTCAAAATGACCTGAAATTTTGCCCCGCGTGCAATAAGACATAAAGCTACAATTTTGCTTCTTTGATCAGAAGCTAAAAACTAAGAGAAATAGGACTTTAAGCTAGACCAATCTAGCACACAAAAATTGAGAATTTGACATTTACATACAATGATGCTTAAAGCAATTTGGCAATGAATGCCAACTTGTGAAAATGGTAAATTGCACTATATTGGCAGCATATTGAAATGCAAATTGTGACATGTTGATACTAGAATCAACTTATCCATGATGTATAAAAAGGTCAATAATTTTATTGACCAGTGAAAGGCATAAAGATGTATAAACCCTATGAATAAAAAAAATTAAATATGTAACATTGTAATTTGCCCTAATTTGCCTAGTTGACTAGTTTGGATAGGTTGGTATGCCAATAGGATTCTGACAGCTGTTCTGTAAATGACTTTACGTCATACTGTGTTTTATGGCTTATTATGCCATACTATGATTTTAATAGCCTATGGCTATACATATTGTGTTATTATACTCGGCTTAATGCCTATTGATTATATGGCTTTTTAGCCACACTGTTTGCACACCGAGAGATACTTTGTGACCGATGGTGTGACGGCCCGAGGTACTAGGTACCCAGTACTAGTATATCCGTTTATCCAGTCTGGTCAGTGTATAGGCTAAATGGGCAATCAATAAAAACATTATCCAATTCAGGCAGTTAAGTTAAGTTAAGTATACGAAAATTTCAGTACAATTAAATTAAGTATTGATTGAATGAGTAAAAGAGATTAGCAAAAGAAACATAACAAAAATATAAATTGCAGAACCGTAGAGACTTGAAATACAATACAGTTAGAATAATTTGTATACTAGGTAGTATTACCGAAAGGTTATAAACTAAGCACTTCCAAAAAGGAACAACCTAGTATATAAGATTGTTGATACTAAAAATACCATACCAAATTAAATTGATTCTCGAGTATCCGAATTATGATTTATTTCTTTCTTTATTTTTATATATTATTTCTTGTTATACTATTGCACCACTAAGCAGAAATGCTTAGCGCGATGGAATTGCTTCCTCGCGCAGGTATTGAAGGTAAAACCAGTAGACTGTCGACTGAAATTTTTGGAGTTCAGATCTGCAGAAGTGTCAAAAGAGTTCAAGATTGTCACCTCCTCAGCAATGCATGTAGATAGGGCTCATAATTATACATGTTATGTATTTTGTTCATTCTAAGTATATTGTAATTTCATTTGTATATCCTGTACTTGACAAATTTATGTACTTAATTGGAAAATTATATAAGTTAATGAAATGTAAGAATTTTGATGTCTGAATTGATTGTCTAATCATAATGATTCTGAATGAGATTGAGTTTAAGAAATTTTGAGAAACTGATGAGATATTATTGAGATAAATTGAGCTATGAATTTGAATATGTTCTGAATTGTCTTTGGCAGTTGGAAGAGCATTAGTCAAAATACAGTGACACTTTGTCGGATTATCGTTAAAATTTTTGAAATTTCCAAATTAGTTAGATTTTGATAAAAGTAAAAATAGCCTAAACCTTAAATAAAGTTTTTGAATAAATAAATCAAGAACTGTAATGAAATCAGATAAGATCAGGTGCTCCGGCACGCCATGTAGCACGCCTTGCTCGGCTACACTGTAGACGGGTGAGGGGTGTTACAAAATCCCTCATGTCATTTTGGCCTGCAACACCTATTGGATCATTTGATGCCACTTAACCTTGAGGGTTATGATATGAATTATGAGCATCATTAATATGATTTATGGATGGGAGAATAGATTCTCCATGAAATATCCACCTAGTATATCCTAATAGAAAACCATTCCACAATAAATGTCTTTCAACTTCAACAGGAGTTAACGTGAATCTATTGTAACATTTTCGATATGGACAATAAAATTTTTGCATTATCAGGAACTTTTTTAGTTGCAAATCTAATGAAATTTGCCACTCCATCTATAAAGGCTTTGGTGGCCCTTGCCTTATCTATCCAACTTTTTTCCATTATGTGAAAGTCAAAAGTTGGCCAATAAAATCCTATAAAGATAGAATGAATTTATCTTTATAGTAATACAAGAAGCACATATAAATGAAAGTATAAGAAAGATATATTATTATAAAGTGGCAATGCAACACAAAGTGTAACACAACTTCGAAATGCTCATTGCTACATATTATAAAGCACAACTCTTGGAATATGTATTATTAAATAAATGGATTTTCCTCCTCATAACTTAATTATGATCCAATTTTAGTACAAATGGAGACAATTTTTAACATTAAAATTTTGAATTTTTTACTTTAATATACATTTTATTTCCTATTATTTTAAATTTGGCACTTTAGGCCATCAAAGTTATTAATAAATCAACACTTAACTCCCTAATTATAATTTCCATAAAAAAACTCTATAATTATAAAATTATAAATTATTTCATTATGCTTTACATGCCTAACATCTTAAGTTAATTTGTTCCTAGTTTCAAAATTTAAATTCTTAGTATAAATATGGAACTCATAATAATTAACCACACAAATTTACTGTGTTATTCACCAAAATGATGAGCTTTCCCAAACTCTAAAATAAAGCAGTAGATAACATTAGAAAAATGTAAGAATTAAATAGCAACGATAAGCCAAAAATGCAACTATTGAAGGGGACTTTCAACAAACACCTACTGATCAATAATCAACTCATCACTATGAGGCAACAACAACACAACCCATCCCACTAAAGAAAAACCAGCTCTAGACCAGATGGAACACCAACCACAAAAGCAAAAAACACAAACCCAAATGTAGCTTTGCATTTTCAACAAAGCATTTCAATTATCAAAAGAAAAACTAAAAAGTAAAATAAAATCTCATCTTTTTCCAGTGCATGCAACTCATAGATTTCCAATAATTGAGGGTGAGAGATAAAAATTAGAAAAGCAACTCACAGATATTTCCAACATAAGAGAGTCTTCCAAAGCTTTTGATTCTGAGACACATGATTGAGAGAATGTGAGACTATGAGAGAGTGAGACCTGAAAATGAGAAATTTTTAATCAAACAGATTGTGAATTAGGGATTCTAGAGAGTGATAAACTTGGGATTCGGAATTCATACCTGTACAAGTGAATGGGTATGAAAATTTGGGAGATGGTATGGAATTGCCCAAATTTCATTTCTTCTCAATTTTGTGCCCAAATTTTTACTAGTCAAACAATGAGGGAGATAGTGGCAGTGACTCAATGACAAAAAGAGCTGAAATAATTTATTAAAGAGGGAATTTGTCAAAAATTACAAATAAAATGGGAAATTTATTAGAATAACAAAAGAAAGAAAGGGATTAAATGCTCTGTATTACTTCGTCAGTCTTACCAGTAATCATTACAAAAAGCATCTTTAAAATGGTTGTAGACCCTTATTTTGTGATTTATTATGAGCATGTGCATTGAGGCTGTGGGGAACCCGATGATGAAAAAAATCATATGACTGTAAGCTGTAATTAGAGGCATGGAGCTAAATTATTAATTCTGTGACATGATCTTGGAAAAAAAATAATATGTTTTTTGGGAAATTAATTTAATTAAATTTAAATAAAATTTTGTTTTGTCTAAATTTAATATGGGTAGTTCTTAAATAAACCTAATTAAGTTTAATTGGGCTTCATGGGCCTAAGAAAGCCTAGTTAGGAATTTTAAATAGGACCTATTTAATTTATTTTCTAAAAATTAAAATAAGAAAATATCTTTTTCTCTACCCCTATCTCATACAAACTCTCTCTCTCCCTTGGCCCCATTCTTTTCCTCACTCCTTATTGGTGCTGCCTTCTTTCTCTCCCTTCCTATTGGTTGAAACACCTCACCCATATCCTAGTCTCACCCAAATTCCTCAATCTCAGTTATTTAAGTTATCTGAACCTTATTACACTAGGACTCCAAACCCTACCATACGTCTTCCTCACTACCTATTGGTGCCACCCCCTTTCCCTCTCTTCTTATTGGTTTAAACACCTCATCCATATCCTAATCTCACCCAAATTCTATAATCCTAGTTGTTTAAGTTATCTGAACCTTAGGACTCCAAACCCTATCACACCTCTATTCCAAAACCCAATAAATACCCTATTGGAGGAGAAGACAAAAAAGAAAAAGGAAAAAAAAAAAAGAAAGAAAAAAAAAGGAAGGAGGAAAGATTAAAAAACATTTAGGGTTATTTAGAGATACTGTAACACCCCCATATTAAGTAGTCTATACATTCTATTGTTCTGGTGACTAGTGTCTGTCCTGACAGTTAGGATGTGTAAAACCATATTTATGTCACCTAGAAAAGCCATAAATAAAAATTAATAGAAATGATATGAAGGTGAAATGGAAATGAGAAAAACAAAGCATAATGGGTTAAATGAGCCGAGGTCCCGGCGATGAGTGACCGAACTAGGAAGTGATTACGAGTTCAGTTGCTACCTTAATTTCGTGTTGGACCCTATGACACCTCAGGCCTAGGGATAATTGTGAAGCTAATAGTAATGTGAAAACCATAGAAAAGAATAGAGAACCACTTCAAATAATTGAATCAGAGTTTAGGAAGTAACTCAGTGCTATTGGAAAAACTGATTAGACCGATAAGGGGCAATTTGATCAATTCACTCTTAGAGGTGACTCTTGGTTTAAATATCCATTAAAATGAAGGAAATTAAAATTTATGAAAAATATATTAAAAGTAAAGAGGTGTATGGAAGAAAAGGACAA
The DNA here is from genome assembly GCF_030052815.1 of Hevea brasiliensis. NCBI lineage: Eukaryota > Viridiplantae > Streptophyta > Magnoliopsida > Malpighiales > Euphorbiaceae > Hevea > Hevea brasiliensis. The sequence goes on from NC_079493.1 coordinate 92,492,171, forward strand.
AAGAAAAGAAAATTCAAAAATTAAAGTGATTAGACATCATCCTTATGTAAGCATGACACAATAAAAATTTATAATTTAATTTAATTATTTTGGATAAGCATAAAAGTAGATAAATACAAATTAAAAAGAAAAAAAATTATTTGGTCTTCTTCCTAATTGAGCCGTCCCATTTTCACTCTCTCATCCTCTCCATTTTCTTCCATTTTCACTCAAAATTCAAGCTTAAATCCTCACTTTCCTTCCGTAAAGCTTCCACCAAATTAGTAGAAAATCTTAAGTTGAGCCTTGATTTGAAGATTTGAAGAGAGAATTTCAAGAAATAAGTGGAAATTAAGAAGATTGAAAAGCTCCACATAGGTAAGTCTCTCTCTCTTCACTTAAGTTAGTTTATGCTTGTGAAAATGAGGTTAAGCAAGTACAAATTAACTTAAGAATTGAAAAAAATTCATTTTATAGACTCAAGCCATAAAATTTGGTCAACTTGATGGGGCTAGGGTTTGATGGAAATTAATGGAACTAAATGTGTATTCAAGCTTAAATGAGTAAGTTGATATGATTAGAATGCTTGAATTGCATGAATTATGGCAATTGGAAAATTAGGGTTCATAGTGATTAGGGTTTTGGGAGAAATTGGGGATTTTGAGAATTGTTGAATAATTGATGTGTATAATGCTCAATTTTGGTCAATTAGTGTGCTTAGAATTGAAAATTGATGAATGGAATTGAGATAAGTTGAGGTAGGTTGAGTTGCTGAGTTCTGGATCAATGAGTCTAGCAAGTTTAAACATCCATCAGTTAAAGTGTGTTGCTTCAATTGGTGTGAGACTAATTGAAGATGAAATTAAGGTCATAATGCTACATTTTTTATGAAGAAACTTTACCCAAAAATTGACCATAAGTTGGTCTAAAATTGGTTGAATCCGGAATTGGTGCCCTAATTCTGGGCAGAATTGACCAAATAAATAGTACATGTTCAAATGGTCATAACTTTGTGTAGAGAGGCCCAAATGACCTGATTTTTGAACCATTGGAAAGCTTATGTGACACCCCTTACCCGACTACAGTGTAGCCGAGCAAGTTATGCCACTCAGTGTGCCGAGCACTCTATTTTATCTTAATTCATTTTTATTCTTCCTTTTGAATATAACTTGTGAATTATAATTCATTTATTGAAATTGTAATTTATTTGAGGTTCCGAAAATTTTAAAGAAAATCCGGCGGAGTACTGGCTAAAAATGGAGAAAATAGTTCTTCGGAACCTGTGAAAAACACTTCCAATATTCATATATTCGTATTCAATTACTCTCAAACTCCAATAATCATCATCTCAACATTTGTCAACCATTCATTTCTCAATTTCAATTCTCAATCATTCATCTCGTTTGATAGTCATGTAACAGTCACAGATCAATATTCACTTTTCCATTTACAAGCACAAATTTACATTATTTACATGAAAATCAAAATACATTACATAAGTTTCATTACATATGAGAAAATCAAAATTTATTACAGAATGCCAAAATGACACCTAGTGTCCTACCAATGCACTGCAGAAGTTGAGGTGACACGGACACTAAGCAGAACTGTGAACGGCCTTACCCAATCTGTGGTCTACTGGGCCCTCTGTCCAAATCTTGGTACCTACAGCGTTGCAAAGCGACGCGCTAAGCATAAAGCTTAGTGGTGCCAATAATACAAGAAAATACAATATGCAAATAAAAATAATAATTTCCTTGCTATTGTGTTCATAAGAAATGAATAATTACTAACTTATTGTGTAGTCGAGGGCTAATCATGTTTTATGATATTAAGTTCTTCATGCATTTCGTTAATTATTTTCTTCATGATATTGAGCTTCTTTGTATTTTTGTAATCATTCCTGATACTTAATTTTCGTATTTTCTTTAATAATCAGTTCAATCACAGTTATACTTTTCCATGCCCAAGTAACCTATCTTTGGGCATTGGATGGATAATGGATCATTAACCGACACCGTGGTGCCTCGGGCGTCATACCATGGGACCTTGAGCGCCAACCATGTATGCGATCGGTATGGCTAAAAAGCCATGATATCACATAATCGGGCATAAAAGCCATGAATACGGGCATAAAGCCATGAATACGGGCATAAAGCCGTGAATACAGGCATAAAGCCTTTCGCAGTACTGCTAAAACAATACCCTATTGGCATGCCAACCTATCCAAACCAATCACATTAGGCCTACTAGGGCATTTTGCACTTTTAAGTTTCACAATTTTTGAATTTCAAGTTTTCATGTCACTATTCATTTCATTAGTCAACTAAAATATTGACTTTTGCATAAACAATAGGTACATTGGTTTTAGTACTCCCAACATACCATATTTTGTATTCAAAACTTGTTGGTTTTGGTCACTTTCTCAAAGCTTAGGTCATTTTGGCAAAATTGCCAATTTTTGGTTTTGGTGTCACTATTCACCTCATTGGTCAACAAAAATGTTGACTTTTGGATAGAACATAGGTGTATTGGTTTTAACACCCCAAATATACCACATTTTGTATTTAAAACTTGTTGGTATTGGTTGCCAATACCATTTCTAAGCTTAATGCTAATTGAACAAAATTTTCAGATTTGGTGCTTCATCTTTACTGTTCCATTTGTTATTTTTACAGTGGGAATTTGAGGAAATGGTAAACATGAAAGTTGTTCCTTATTCTGTCTAGTTGAATTTCCTTTTTTGAATCACTCCATTTAGAGTTTTGTAGCTCAAGTTATGGCCAAAATAAGTTTACTGTTCACGTGCACTGTTCATACTACACTTTTGGGTTTTGGCAGATTTTGGTCCAACTTTGGTCAGTAATTTGATCAAGTTAAGTTCATAATTTGACCTAACTTTCTTTATATGAAATGTTCTACTATGCCTTAGGTTTTCATCGGTTCAAGAATCGCCTAAATCCGAGTTTTCTAGAGAGAGTTATAGTCATCCAAACATTACTGCTCAAATGAAAATTCTGGAAATCTCGATCTGATAAACTTCATTTGCTCAATGATTTGATTAGGTTAATGGCATAATTTAGATTGGTGTCCTTCATGAAAGTTGTTTGTCTATATCTTATCTTGTTGTTGTAAAAATTTCAGGTCAATTGACCATATCTACAGTGAGTTATGGCCAAATGAACAGTTACTGTTCATTTGGTCAATTCTGCAGGTGCTGGTTGCAGGGTGTCCGGAATGGGGCCAACTTTTGGTCCTCTTGCTTTGGTCTTTTGGGCATGGTTTCTTCAGAAAAAATGTGCCATTACAAGCCTATTTTCATGTCCAATTGGCCAAACACCAATTGGACCAACACAGCCCAAGATATGGCAGTCCAAGTGGACTAAAATTTCAGTCACCCTGCTGCACTCATGGGGCAGCCTGCCCATTCCACTTTGCCATGCAATAATTCACTCCTAATTATGGTCAACTTACCTCAAATGGTCACTAATTGACCTTTTTAATGTTATTTCACCATTACCTAAGCAAGGTCCAAGTTTCTCTCTAAAATTTCTAGCTCATGCAATATACATGTTACTAGAATGAATAGTGCACTCAGTGCACAATCAGCATGCAGAAAGAAGGGTGCAAAAATAATCACTATAATTTATAGAAACAAGATTTGAAGACCATATTTTCCAGAACTCAACCTTCATATGTCTAACTCAATCTCCAATTGGAATCACATCAAAATCAGATCGGAAATTGCAGAACTAATTAAAAAGGTGCAACCTGTCCAGAATCCAGTACATGCAGGATAGTAGTAAGGAAATGTAAAAATATCACCCCGCAGCTACCACAATTAGCTCTTGGCCATAACTACAAGGTTTTAGAGCATTCAATAAGCGTTTCAAGGACTCAAGAATCACATCATTTCGAGTTTTATAGCTCCAGTTATGATTTATTGAAGGTGGCTGTCATGTTGCAGGAAATCAGCAGAACAGAGTCCACATCTGAGCAATAAAATGTTTTGTCCTCAAACCCTCACCTACCATTAGAATCAAGTCTGACATAAAACTACAAAGTTTTAGAACATTCCTTAAGGTTTCTTTTGACATAAAAATCACCCTGATTTGAGATTCCTAACTCCAGTTATGAATTTTTAAAATTTACTATTCACGCATACACTGTACAGATTCCAGATTTTCACTCATCTACAAGTTTCTATGGCATCTAGTTGTAGGATTTACTAATTTCTTCTATAAAACACAGAAATAAACATAAGTTAAAGCACTAACCTTGGTTGAAAATCCAGCTAGTCACTCCCTTTTGCTTCCAATCTCTCAAGCTAGGTCAAAAATCAAGTTTTTTTTGTGTTTGATGATTGAGAAAATATGAATGATTTTGATGGGAAATTAGAGCTTCAAAAAGCATCCATGGAGGAAGGCTCAAGAAGTGGTTCGGCTAACATGAACCAAATGAAGCAGATGAGCTGATTTGGTTCTAATTAAGCTCTTTTTAATTGGGTTTTAGTGGCTTGTTGCAAGATGATTGGGTGGAAATGATTTAATGACATCATGTGATGTCAAAATTCATATTTTTATCCATTTTCTTTTCTTTTCATTTCTACTCATTTTCAATTCAATTTTTAGTAATGTTTATTCATATTTTATGTCATATTAATTATTTACTCAACTGGACAAGTCGGCCAAAAATCACCTCTGAAGGCGAAATGACCAAAATGCCCTCCGTTTGGCTTAACGGGTCAAAATTGTCTGTACCGATTGAAAAATTTTTCTAAGTATTTTCTTGGCATTCTAATGCCATAGGAACCTTAATGACCCTTCTCTGGAGTCCCAAAAATTATTTTATAATTTTTCCCCCGGGTCTAGGGCTCCTCGTTGCGAGAACCGCAACTTCCCTCTGGTTACCCATCGCTTGGGCACCGGCTCATTTGACTTGGTTGTATTTTATTTCTAAAATTTTTACTAAATTTTTCTTATTAATATTTGAGTTAATTTTGGTCCCTCACTTTAGTTTAAATATTTTTCCGGACGTTCTAGCTGTCCGGACCGACACCGGTCACCGGAACAGTAGAATGTACGGAGTTGCTACCGGGAGGGTGTTACAACTCTTCCCCTCTAATTTAAATTTCGTCCTCGAAATTTACCTGACTTAAGTAATCGGGGAGTTGCTACCTCCTTGTTTCTTCACCTCCTTGCATCGCCTCATCAGTGTCTAGGTTTGGCTCTTCCTGAGCTTCCATAGCATATACTTGTGGTGCCACCCTGACTTCGGGCTTTTCAACTGTCTCAGAAACAATCTTCTGTGAAATGTCAGCCGTTTCTGCTCTACCCGATCCTTTACCCCTTTGAACTATAGGGGAAGGTCTATGAACTTGTACAGGAGCTATTGAGCCACTCCTCCAGAAATCTCTTATGAAATGATCCGTAGCCCCACACTTGAAACACTCTCCAGATTAACGATCGACACTCCCCTGTGTGTCTTCTACCACAATGCATACATTCGAACCGGGTTAATCCCCTTGTTATTGTGCCCGGGGAACTAGCTATAGAGATTCCAATCTGGCCTCTGTGGCCCTGTGTCTGATCTTGTAAACTAGAACCCTTAAACTTCTTACTTTCAGTTGGTATACTTGACTGTCCTGGTCCAAATTCCCTCTTACGCTGCCTATCTTTCCTATTTTGTTCATTTATTCTCACTTTCTCCACTTTTAATGCAGCTTCCACTAGCTTGGTGAAGTCAGTGATTCCCAAGGCAGTGATCATGAGCTTTATATTGTCATTTAATCCCTCTTCAAATCTCTTACACCTTTCGGCCTCATTAGGGACTATCTCCCTTCCATAGCGGCTCAATCTTACGAATTCCTTCTCATATTCGGCCACTGACAGCTGTCTCTGCCTCAGGTTAATAAACTCTCTTCTTCTCTCTTCCAGGTATACAGTACCCACATATTTCTTCTTGAATTCAGAGAGGAAGAAATCCCAAGTTACAGCTTCTGGCTGCACTTCACTGGACACAGTGTCCCACCACTCATATGCATCGTCTTGTAGCAGAGATACAGCAGATTCCAAGTTTTGCTCTGAAGTGCAGTGGAGTTGTTTTAGAACTCTGCCTGTTCTGTTCAACCAATTCTCGGCTGCAACAGAATCATCTTCTCTCTTACCATAGAAGTCCACTGCTCCAAACTTTCTTAGCCTTTCGGATGTGATTTACTGGTGGGTGGTGGTGGTGTCTTGGCATTACCACGGCCATTTGTTTAAAGAAATCAACCATTCTTGAAACATGGCACGTGGAGGGCGAGCAGCTCGCTTGAGTGAGCGGATTCTCTCATGCCCAGGTCTCATCGTAGGTGGAGCATGACTCTCCACTTCCTCCTCGACTGCCCTCTGAGATGTAGGGTCCATATCCTATTCAAAATAAGAAAGACAAACAGATCTGCATTAGTGTCACCTCGACTCTTACAAATGCAATGCATGGAATGGACTCAATCTAGGCCCCGAAACGCCTAAACCGCTCTCTGATACCACTAAATGTGACACCCCTTACCCGACTACAGTGTAGCCGAGCAAGTTATGCCACTCAGTGTGCCGAGCACTCTATTTTATCTTAATTCATTTTTATTCTTCCTTTTGAATATAACTTGTGAATTATAATTCATTTATTGAAATTGTAATTTATTTGAGGTTCCGAAAATTTTAAAGAAAATCCGGCAGAGTACCGGCTAAAAATGGAGAAAATAGTTCTTCGGAACCTGTGAAAAACACTTCCAATATTCATATATTCGTATTCAATTACTCTCAAACTCCAATAATCATCATCTCAACATTTGTCAACCATTAATTTCTCAATTTCAATTCTCAATCATTCATCTCGTTTGATAGTCATGTAACAGTCACAGATCAATATTCACTTTTCCATTTACAAGCACAAATTTGCATTATTTACATGAAAATCAAAATACATTACATAAGTTTCATTACATATGAGAAAATCAAAATTTATTACAGAATGCCAAAATGACACCTAGTGTCCTACCAATGCACTGCAGAAGTTGAGGTGACACGAACACTAAGCAGAACTGTGAACGGCCTTACCCAATCTGTGGTCTACTGGGCCCTCTGTCCAAATCTTCAGTACCTACGCGTTACAAAAGCGACGCGCTAAGCATAAAGCTTAGTGGTGCCAATAATACAAGAAAATACAATATGCAAATAAAAATAATAATTTCCTTGCTATTGTGTTCATAAGAAATGAATAATTACTAACTTATTGTGTAGTCGAGGGCTAATCATGTTTTATGATATTAAGTTCTTCATGCATTTCGTTAATTATTTTCTTCATGATCTTGAGCTTCTTTGTATTTTTGTAATCATTCCTGATACTTAATTTTCGTATTTTCTTTAATAATCAGTTCAATCACAGTTATACTTTTCCATGCCCAAGTAACCTATACTGGACGACTGGACTGGATAACGGGTCGTTGGCACTGGACACCGCGGTGCCTCGGGCCATCATACCATGGGACGCAGAACATCAACCATCTATGCAGTCAGTATGGCTAAAAAGCCATGATATCACATAATCGGGCATAAAAGCCATGAATACGGGCATAAAGCCATGAATACGGGCATAAAGCCGTGAATACAGGCATAAAGCCTTTCGCAGTACTGCTAAAACAATACCCTATTGGCATGCCAACCTATCCAAACCAATCACATTAGGCCTACTAGGGCATTTTGCACTTTTAAGTTTCACAATTTTTGAATTTCAAGTTTTCATGTCACTATTCATTTCATTAGTCAACTAAAATATTGACTTTTGCATAAACAATAGGTACATTGTTTTTAGTACTCCCAACATACCACATTTTGTATTCAAAACTTGTTGGTTTTGGTCACTTTCTCAAAGCTTAGGTCATTTTGGCAAAATTGTCAATTTTTGGTTTTGGTGTCACTATTCACCTCATTGGTCAACAAAAATGTTGACTTTTGGATAGAACATAGGTGTATTGGTTTTAACACCCCAAACATACCACATTTTGTATTTAAAACTTGTTGGTATTGGTTGCCAATACCATTTCTAAGCTTAATGCTAATTGAACAAAATTTTCAGATTTGGTGCTTCATCTTTACTGTTCCATTTGTTATTTTTACAGTGGGAATTTGAGGAAATGGTAAACATGAAAGTTGTTCCTTATTCTTTCTAGTTGAATTTCCTTTTTTGAATCACTCCATTTAGAGTTTTGTAGCTCAAGTTATGGCCAAAATAATTTTACTGTTCACGTACACTGTTCATACTACACTTTTGGGTTTTGGCAGATTTTGGTCCAACTTTGGTCAGTAATTTGATCAGGTTAAGTTCATAATTTGACCTAACTTTCTTCATATGAAATGTTCTACTATGCCTTAGGTTTTCATTGGTTCAAGAATCGCCTAAATCCGAGTTTTCTAGAGAGAGTTATAGTCATCCAAACATTACTGCTCAAATGAAAATTCTGGAAATCTCAGTACAGTAAACTTCACTTTGCTCAATGGTTTGATTAGGTTAATGGCATAATTTAGATTGGTGTCCTTCATGAAAGTTGTTTGTCTATATCCTATCTTGTTGCTGTAAAAATTTCAGGTCAATTGACCATATCTACAGTGAGTTATGGCCAAATGAACAGTTACTGTTCATTTGGTCATTTCTGCAGGTGCTGGTTGCAGGGTATCCGGAATGGGGCCAACTTTTGGTCCTCTTGCTTTGGTCTTTTGGGCATGGTTTCTTCAGCAAAAATGTGCCATTACAAGCCTAGTTTCATGTCCAATTGGCCAAACACCAATTGGACCAACACAGCCCAAGATATGGCAGTCCAAGTGGACTGAAATTTCAGTCACCCTGCTGCACTCATGGGGCAGCCTGCCCATTCCACTTTGCCATGCAATAATTCACTCCTAATTATGGTCAACTTACCTCAAATGGTCACTAATTGACTATTAGAATGTTCTTTCACCATTACCTAAGCAAGGTCCAAGTTTCTCTCTAAAATTTCCAGCTCATGCAATATACATGTTACTAGAATGAATAGTGCACTCAGTGCACAATCAGCATGCAGAAACAGGGTGCAAAAATAATCACTATAATTTATAGAAACAAGATTTGAAGACCTTATTTTCCAGAACTCAACCTTCATATGTCTAACTCAATCTCCAATTGGAATCACATCAAAATCAGATCGGAAATTGCAGAACTAATTAAAAAGGTGCAACCTGTCCAGAATCCAGTACATGCAGGATAGTAGTAAGGAAATGTAAAAATATCACCTAGCAGCTACCACAATTAGCTCTTGGCCATAACTACAAGGTTTTAGAGCATTCAATAAGCGTTTCAAGGACTCAAGAATCACATCATTTCGAGTTTTGTAGCTCCAGTTATGATTTATTGAAGGTGGCTGTCATGTTGCAGGAAATCAGCAGAACAAAGTCCACATCTGAGCAATAAAATGTTTTGTCCTCAAACCCTAACCTACCATTAGAATCAAGTCTGACATAAAACTACAAAGTTTTAGAACATTCCTTAAGGTTTCTTTTGACATAAAAATCACCCTGATTTGAGATTCCTAACTCCAGTTATGAATTTTTAAAATTTACTATTTATGCATACACTGTACAGATTCCAGATTTTCACTCATCTACAAGTTTCTATGGCATCTAGTTGTAGGATTTACTAATTTCTTCTATAAAACACAGAAATAAACATAAGTTAAAGCACTAACCTTGGTTGAAAATCCAGCTAGTCACTCCCTTTTGCTTCCAATCTCTCAAGCTAGGTCAAAAATCAAGTTTTTTTTGTGTTTGATGATTGAGAAAATATGAATGATTTTGATGGGAAATTAGAGCTTCAAAAAGCATCCATGGAGGAAAGCTCAAGAAGTGGTTCGGCTAACATGAACCAAATGAAGCAGATGAGCTGATTTGGTTCTAATTAAGCTCTTTTTAATTGGGTTTTAGTGGCTTGTTGCAAGATGATTGGGTGGAAATGATTTAATGACATCATGTGATGTCAAAATTCATATTTTTATCCATTTTCTTTTCTTTTCATTTCTACTCATTTTCAATTCAATTTTTAGTAATGTTTATTCATATTTTATGTCATATTAATTATTTACTCAACTGGACAAGTCGGCCAAAAATCACCTCTGAAGGCGAAATGACCAAAATGCCCTCCGTTTGGCTTAACGGGTCAAAATTGTCTGTACCGATTGAAAAATTTTTCTAAGTATTTTCTTGGCATTCTAATGCCATAGGAACCTTAATGACCCTTCTCTGGAGTCCCAAAAATTATTTTATAATTTTTCCCCCGGGTCTAGGGCTCCTCGTTGCGAGAACCGCAACTTCCCTCTGGTTACCCATCGCTTGGGCACCGGCTCATTTGACTTGGTTGTATTTTATTTCTAAAATTTTTACTAAATTTTTCTCATTAATATTTGAGTTAATTTTGGTCCCTCACTTTAGTTTAAATATTTTTCCGGACGTTCTAGCTGTCCGGACCGACACCGGTCATCGGAACAGTAGAATGTACGGAGTTGCTACCGGGAGGGTGTTACAGCTTAGACATAGTAGAACAAATTTTTTGAAGACTAGAAACCCAAATTATAACCATAACCTAAAAAAATTGCTAACCAAAGTTAGGTTATCAAAACTGCTAGATCCAAATTTGTCTAGAAAATCTGGAAATGGACCAATCCTGCCAGTTATGGTAAAAATGCCATAACTTGAGCTAAAAAACTTCAAATGGAGTGATTCAAAAACGGAATTAAAGTAGAGACATTAAGGAACAACTTTGATGAAGAAAGGTTAGCCAAATTTCTACTGTAGATTGGTCCAATGGAACAGTAAACATTAGTAATAAAAATAGAAATTTTGAAATTACTCTTAATAAGCCTTGAATTGCAATTGACAACCAATGACAACAAAATTGTGACCCAAAATGTGGTAGGACCATGTGTTTAGAAATTGTAGACCTATTAATTATGAAAAAGTCAATATTTTGAATGAATAGTATTGTGAATAGTAACTATAATAATATCAAATGCAAAGAACCCAACCTTATGAAATTTTATAAGTAAAATTAAGTGCAAAAAAATTCAATTGTTAGATTAATTATTAGAAATGGTTTGGATGGGTATTGAAATACTATAATTATGTATTTCAGTTGGTAAGGAGTCATCCAAGGAAGGGGAAAAAGTTAGATCAAGTCAAGATTAGCTAAAGAGGTTTGTGCACAATAACTAAATCTTTTTGTTTTTGAAATTGAAGTTGGTATTGAATGAGTTGTGAAAATAGTTTATGGTCTTTATTATATTATTGAATACTTTGATTGACAAAAATTATGTGTTGCTAGCCCAATGAGTTGTGAAATTATGTGTTGTCACCTCCTCAGCAATGCATGTAGATAGGGCCCATATAAGTCATTTTATGTATTTTGTATATTATAAATATTTTGTATGTTGTAATGTATTCTAAGAATTGTAAACTAAGAATTTGTAAGTAATATTTATGTGATGTAAATTAATAAATTGATTAGTTTATATGTAATTAATTTGTATATCATGTAAATTGTAAATTTATTCAATTAGTTGTAAATCATATAAATTAATAGAAATATGAGAATTTTGATATGTGAATGGAGTGTGAATGAAAGTGGATGGAAATGAATGTGAGAATTGAAATACATGGATGATATTGAAATATGAGATGATTATGAGATTTTATTTTGAAAATATTGTTAAATTCCAAGCAGATAAATAGTAAAATACGCCAATGTGAAATAAAATAGGGGAAACTCTGCTATTTCTCTATAGAAAAATAATTAATATTAAAATATAATAACTTGAAAATGATTAAAGGAATAAAGTAAGATAAGATAGGGTGCTCCGGCACTGAATGTAGCACACCTCACTCGGCTACATTGTAGACGGGTAAGAGGTGTTACATTTATTGGTATCAAAGCACGGTTTAGGTGTTCTTAGGCATAGATAGATGGAAAGGGATAGTGTGCATAACATAGATTGCATTCATATGAGTCGAGGTGACACTAATGCAGATCCGTTTTCTCTGGTAAGGTGAAGAAATAAGGAAGTAGCAGCCCCTCGACTATTTACACCAGGTAAATTTCGAAGACAAAATTTTTGTTAGAGGGAAAGAATTTTAACACCCTCACTTTAGTTAGTCAGTGCAATCGACTGTTTCAGTGATCAATGTCTGTCTGGACAGCTAGAATGACTGGAACTATATGTAAACTAGAGTGAGGAGTCATAAATAACCCAAATAATAGTAAGAAAAAATTTAGAAAAAATTTTAGAAATAAAATACAACCAAGTTAAATGAGCCAATGCCCTAGCGATGGGTAACCCTGTGAGAAGTTGAGGTCCTCACAGCTAGGAGCCCTAAACCAGGGAGAAAATTCATAAAATAATTTTTGGGACTCCAGAGAAGAGTCATTGAGGTTTTGATGGCGTTAGAATGCCAAGAAAATGCTTAGAAAAATTTTTAGATCGGTACAGACAATTTTAGTCCGTTAAGCAAAATGAAGGGCATTTTGATCATTTCGCCTTTAGAGACAATTTTTGACCAACTTGTCTATTTAAGTAAATAAATTATATGATATAAAATATGAATAAATATTGCTACATAAAATATGAATAAATATTGCTAAAAATTTAATAAAAAATGAGTAGAAATGAAAGAAAAGAAAAATGAAAGAAAAGCTTAATAATTACATCATGCTTGAGTAAGCATGATGCAATTAAAAGCCCTCCACCAATCACCATTAGACAACTACTTAATAAAATAATAAAAAGGAGATAAATGAGACAAAAATTGACAAACAAATCTGCATCTTCTCACCATGGGCAGCCGAACCAAAGAGAAAAAGAGAGAGAGAAGAAAGAAACCACCATTGAACCTCTTGTCCAAGCTTCAATTTCTACATTCAATCACCATAAAACCCTATCTAGTCTTTACAAAAATTTATCCTTGCAACTAGAACAAGCTTGGGGCAGCCATTAGAAGGAGAAAATTAGAAGATTTACAAGCTCAAGTAGGAGCTCTAAAGAGGTTAGTGCTACCTTCTTCCCTTTCTCTTCTTTAAACTGAACTTGAGTAGGAAAATGGAAAGAAATTCAAGAGAAATTGAGAAATTATTCATGTTTAATTCAAGAGAAATTTTTGCCAGCTTATAAGTTAAGGGAGTTGATGAATTTGAATGAAATAAATTATGATTATTGGAGTTGTTTAGTTTGTATATATGGTTAGAATGTTAGCTTTGCATGGTTGTATGAAATGGACATTTGAGAATTAGGGTTTGAGGCATGAAGTTAGGGTTTTGTTCATGTGTTATGGAATTGGAGTCCTAATGGTCAATTAGTGACCATTTGGCTGTGTTTGATGAGGAATTTAAGTGAATTATGGCTTTGGATTTGAGGTTGGGTATGCTGCCTCATAGGACCTGCAGGGCTGGATGTGAGCCCATCAAGTTTGGGTAGCTGTAACTTGAGTTGTGTAGGTTTAATTAGTGCAAGGCCAATTGGACATAAAACTAGACACATAATGGCACAACTTTAATGAAGAAACCTTGCCTAGAAAACAAACTTAGGATGACCTAAAAATTAGCCAAATCCGGGTAACTAATTCTGGACCTGGTAAAAGTGACCAAATGAATAGTGTTTGTTCATTTGGCCATAACTCAGAGTAGGAATATCCAATTGACCTAAATTTTATATCAATAGAAAGCTTAGACAATTTAGAACAACTTTCATGAAGAATAGAACTCCAAATTTTGACCACAACTTAATGGAATTATCCACCAAAGTCAAGACATCAAATCTGGCAGAACCAAATTTGCCTAGAAAATCTGGGTAAAGACCAATCCGGCCAGTTATGGTAAATTGACCATAACTTGAGCTACAAAACTCCAAATGGAGTGATTCAAAAAGGAAATTAAAGAAGACACATAAAGGAACAACTTTGTTGAAAAACATTTTGTAAAATTTCCACTGTAACAATAACCAATGGAATAGTAAACTTAAGGCATGAAATCTGAAAATTTTGAATAATATAAAATAAGCTTTGAAATGGTATTGGCAATCAATACCAACAAATCTAGAACAAAAATGGGGTATAATTATGTATATATAATTTGTATATATATTATGTATGAAAAAGTTAACAAATTGAGTGAATAGTAATGTGTGAATAGTAACCCCAAAAATATAAGAAATAATAAAAGAAATTAAAGAAGCCATTATGATTGATAATATATAATATGATTAGTGAATTGTGATTTTTGAATTTGAGTGACCCTAAAACATAGAAGTACAATGGTGCATGAGAACCATTGATGAGAATTGTGATCATATGAATTATCAAATGAATGTATAAATTATGGAATTTGTCATGAAATAATGAAGTCATAAAACACGATATATTAACATTTAATGGTACTATGTGCCCATGTATTGCCTAGACACGTGTGTCAGATTGGATAGATTGGCATGCCAATAGGGTATTGTTTTAGCAGTACTGCAAAAGGCTTTATGCCTGTATTCATGGCTTTATGCTCGCACTCATGGCTTTTATGCCCGATTATGTGTTATCATGGCTTTTTAGCCATACTGACTGCATACGTGGTTGATGTTCCGCGTCCCATGGTATGACGACCCGAGGCACCGCTGTGTCCAGTGTCAATGATCCGTTATCCAGTTTAGTCAGTCTGTTATAGGTTACCTGGGCAGTATAAATTATTGAAATTATTTAAGCATATTAGCAAATAAAAACATTAGAAAGTATTAAATAAAATGTGAAAAAGAGATTAGCAATAGAAACATAACAAAAATATAATTTGCAGAATCGTAGAGAGACCTCAAATATAATACTCCTAGAATAAAATGTATATTGAATATTATTACTGTAAGGCTATAAACTCAGTATTTCCAAAGAGGAATGAATTAGCATATAAGATAGTTAATACTAGAAATGTCATTTTAAATCAAATTGATACTTGAATATTTAGAATGCTTGATTCTTTCTTTATTTGTATACATTATTTCTTATTATATTATTGCACCACTAAGCAGAAATGCTTAGCATGATGGATTTGTTTTGTAACACCCATCACCCGACTATAGTGCAGCCGAGCGAAGTGTGCTACATTCAGTGCCGGAACACCCTATTTTGTCTTACTTTATTATTTTAATAATTTGATCTCGTTATATTGTAATATCAATTATTTTTCCAGAGAGAAGCCAGCGGAGTTTCCCCTATTTTATCATCAGTTGATATATTTCACTATTCACCTCCTTGAAATTTTCAATAATATTTTACAATAAAAATATCATTCATGCTCATCATATTCATCTCACATTCAATTCTTGTAATTCACATACTCATTTGTACAAATCTATTCATACTCAACTCATATGTAAACATTCTCAAATTACATAAGCAAAATTTTCAAATTTCCTTAATTTACATAATTTACAAAATAATTAAATAATTTCATAATTTACATGATCTACAAATTAATTACAGTTCTATAATCTATATTTCAACATATAATTCATAGTTTACATTACAAATAATAACTAATTATAATGTACAAAATACATAATATGATCTATATGGACCCTATCTATATGCATTATTGAGGAGGTGACAACCTTGTACACTTCTGACACTTCCGCAGATCTGGACTCTAAATTCTCCAGTCTAATGTCCATTGGGTTTTTACCTTCAGTACCTGCGTGATGAAACAAATCCATCGCGCTAAGCATTACTGCTTAGTGGTGCAATAATATGACAAGAAATAATGTATACAAATAAAAATAATTGGAGCATATTTTCTATATTCAAGAATTTTACTGGGTTCATATGAAATTTGCCATACAGTACATTTTTCGTCATTTATGTTACTCTCTAGAATCTCTTTTGTCTTAAGTTTACAATAATCATTTATATAATATACAAATAAATCTAAATATTTAGTTTATGTTTATTTTATTATAGAGGATGCATTTCTAATAATTACTTACGTTATGCTTATTTTGCTAGTCTTTCATTTTACTCTCTTAATATTTTCTATGTGTTGTGGATCATTTCGTAATAATTAAATTCTTAATACTAGTTTAATACCTTTCAGATTTTTCTCACTGATTTATTTAGTTTCTAATATTTTTTTTAACTTATTTCAATAATTTTTTTTTCTGCTCAGGTAACCTATGACAGGCTGACTAAACTGGATAACGGGTCATTGGCATTTGACATTGCGGTGCCTCGGGCTGTCATACCATGGGACGCAAAACGTCAACCACGTATGCATTCAGTATGGCTAAAAAGCCATGATAACACATAATCGGGCATAAAAGCCATGAATGTTGGCATAAAGCCATGAATGCGGGCATAAAGCCATGAATACGGGCATAAAGCCATGAATACAGGCATAAAGCCTTTCGCAGTACTGCTAAAACAATACCCTATTGGCATGCCAATCTATCCAATCTGACACACATGTCTAGGCAATACAAGGGCACATAATATCATTAAATATTAATATATTGTGTTTTATGACTTCATTATTTCATGAAAAATTCCATAATTTATACATTCATCATAATATTCATACATTCCTTACATCATTCATATTGATCACAATTCACAACAATGGTGTTCATGTAACATTGTACTCAAAACATTCTTCCTTTCTCTTATAAAGAAAACTAATATTCCATTCATATTTTCATGTGATTCATTTATTCATTACAATATTTATATGAATTCATAACTCATACAAGATGTTATGATCTTATTTGTAATGGAAACATAAGTCCTAATGTAAATCTCATCCCATTTATACTCAACAATCCATCTAGGTTAATTTCGTTTCATATTCAAGTGGTATCACTTATGTTTTATTAGACCTAATAGTAATGGGAACAAAAATCTTAACTATATACTCACATAACTTAAATATTCATTAAGTCATTTAGGTGAATTACTATTTCTATTCCAAGTAATCCATGAACATTTCATGAATTCCAAATCTCATACCTTAATTTCCTCTACCAATTTAGTTCTTACACTTTGTGTCTTTGTATTACTATTTACATTACTATTCACTCAAATTGTTGACTTTTTAATACATAATAAATTTATTGAACCTAAGTTCACCAAGATACCACATTTTGCATTCTAAAGTTGTTGGTATTGGTTGCCAATACCATTTCAAAGCTTAGTATTGGTTACTTTACAATTTTCAGATTTCAAGCACTAAGTTTACTGTTCCATTGGTCATTTGTACAGTAGGAATTTGACAAAATTGTCTTCATGAAAGTTGTTCCTTATTGTGTCTAGTTACATGTCTTTTTTTGAATCACTCCATTTGGAGTTTTGTAACTCAAGTTATGGTCATTTTACCATAACTGGCCGGATTGACCTGTACCTAGAATTTCTAGGCAATTTGGTTCTACCAGATTTGGTAACCTAAGTTTGGTTGGCAATTTGACTAGGTTATGATCAGAATTTGGATTAGTGTTCTTCATTAAAGTTGTAGGGCTATGTCTTAGATTTCTGCTGGTTAAATTTCAGATCAATTGAACCTTTCTACACTGAGTTATGACTATTTGAACAAACACTGTTCATTTGGTCATTTTCCAGGGATTGCATGTTGGTCACCCGGATTAGGGTAATTTTTAGGTCAACTTGGTTTGATTTTCTGGGTAGAGTTTCTTCACCAAAGTTGTGCCATTATGTGTCTAGTTTCATTTTCAATTGGCCTTGTACCAATTGAACCTATAAAACTCCATTTATGGCTGCCCAAACCTGCTGGACTCACAACTAGTCTTACAGGTTACCAAGGGCAGCATGCCTAAGTTCAACTCCAACATCCTTACTCACTTTAATTCCTCCTCACACACATTGAAATGGTTACTAATTGACCATTACAATGTTAATATACCATTACATAAGCAAAACTCTAATTTTTCACAAACTCTAATTTCCAAAGTGTCCATTTCATACTATCCATGCCATCTAACACATCCAATCACAAATTCCTACTAAGCAACTCTAATAAACACATTTTATTTCATTTAAATTCATCAATTCCCATAGGTACACATGCTGACCAAAATTTTTCTTCCATCAAACATGAATAATTTCTCAATTTTTTTCTTGTAATTCTTTCCATTTTCATGCTCAAATTTAAGTTTACTAAAAGAATATGGAAGAAAGTAGCACTAACCTCTTTTAACCACTTTCTTAGCTTGTTAAAACTTCAATCTCTCTTCAATTTTCTGCTACTTAAAGCTTCCTCAAGGTGTAAGATGAAATTTTGGTGAAGACAACTAGGAGTTTTGGGGTGAGATAAGGGAGAAAATGAAGCTTACAAGCTTCATCAATGGTGGAATCCCTTCTCTCTCTCTCTCTCTTTCTCTCTATGGTGCGACTGTTTGAAAATGGGAGTGCATATTGGTTTTTCATTTTTTCACTTTTTAATTAGTTTTTATCCTTTTTAATTAGTTTGTCAAGTTGTGATTGGGTGGAGAGTGTTTAATGACATCATATGTGTCATAATTCCTAATTTCTTTCATTTTTCTTTCCTTTTCTTTTCTACTCATTTCCAATTCAATTTTTAGCAATATTTATTCACATTTTATGTCATAATAATTATTGACCTAACTAGAAAAGTCAGCCAAAAATCGTCTCTGAAGGCGAAATAACCAAAATACCCTCTATTTGGCTTAACAGACTAAAATTGTCTGTACCGATCTAAAATTTTTTTTAAGTCTTTTCTTGGCATTCTAATGCCATAGAAACCTCAATGACTCTTCTCTAGAGTCTCAAAAATTGTTTCACGAATTTTCTCCCTAGTTTAGGGCTTCTAGCTGTGAAAACCGCAACTTCCCACTGGGTTACCCATCGCTAGGGCACCAGCTCATTTAACTTGGTTGTATTTTATTTCTAAAATTTTTCCTAAATTTTTCTTATTAATGTTTGAGTTAATTATGGCTCCTCACTTTAGTCTAAATATTTTTTTTTCTAGACGTTCTAGCTGTCCGGACCAACATCGGTCACCGAAACAGTAGAATGTACGGATTTGCTATAGTGAGGGTTTTACATGTTCCTTCGCACAGGTACTGAAGGCAAAACCCAATGGATATTAGATTGGGATTTTGAAGTCTAGATCTGCAGAAGTGTCAGAAGGGTTCAAGGTTGTCACCTCCTCAACAATGCATGTAGATAGGGCCCATATAAGTCATTTTATGTATTTTGTATATTATAAATATTTTGTATGTTATAATATAATCTAAGAATTGTAAACTAAGAATTTGTAAGTAATATTTATGTGATGTAAATTAATAAATTGATTAGTTCATATGTAATTAATTTGTGTATCATGTAAATTATAAATTTATTCAATTAGTTGTAAATCATATAAATTAATAGAAAATATGAGAATTTTGATATGTGAATGGAGTATGAATGAAAGTGGATGGAAATGAATGTGAGAATTGAAATACAAGGATGATATTGAAATATGAGATGATTATGAGATTTTATTTTGAAAATATTGTTAAATTTCAAGCAGGTGAATAGTATAATACGCCAATGTGAAATAAAATAGGGGAAACTCCACTGTTTCTCCATAGAAAAATAATTGATATTAAAAGATAATAACTTGAAAATGATTAAAGGAATAAAGTAAGATAAGATAGGGTGCTCCGGCACCAAATGTAGCACATCTCGCTCGGCTACATTGTAGACGGGTAAGGGCTGTTACATGAAATGCTTAAGTTCTTTTGAATTTTTCAAATAATGAATTGCTATTTTTAATTGAGTTGATGGGATTGAATTGTGTTGAAATTACTAGAGTTGTGATTAAAATGTATATTGGGAGTGTTTTTAACAGGTTTTGAAGAACTGTTTTCTTAATTTATAGATGAAACTCTGTCAAAATTTCAGTAAAAATTTTAGAAATTTCGAAAAGACCTTAAATTATTGTTATGATATAAACACCAAATAAAAAGTTCTTTAATGGTTATTTATCATCTCTTTCCACTTTAAAAGGAATTGAAATTGTTCAAAATCCCTTGTAATATATTTAATGGATTATTAATAGGCGAAGTTCGGTAATTCATTAGATATATTACGGGATCATGTCATGCCTTATGTAAGGATAAGGTGTGACATGTTCTAGTAGTATCAGAGCTAGTTTTCAAAGTATGTTTTGAATTGTGAATTTGAATATTTTCTTTGATAATTACAACTGCTCAATGTCATTGATTGATACATACGGTGCATTACATTATAAATATAAACTGAAGAGGGAAATCTCCTTGTGTTGTTTGTTCAGGAGATAAAATATCCTCTAATTGAACATGGAAGAAAGAGATCGCTCAGTTGAGCAATCAGTTGAGGATAAGGTACAAGGTGAAGCCCCAACTCTTCAGAATGCTAGTGGGTCAGCTGCACCAGCTCCCCCCATGCAGCAATTCCCTGTACAGTTTGCTTAACAAATGGCTGCTTTGTTCCAACAAATGGCTGGGAACTGATACACTTGAATTGTATAGATGTTTTTAAGTACATTTGTATTCTAAATCATAGCATTTAGACAAGTATTTACATGCATAATAGTTGATTTCATTAGTTTTCATAAATTCTATTGACAAGCCCTTAATTCCATGTTTTCTGTATTATTTTAGGTGTTTTGGTGAAGCCCCAAAGGATGGATCTGCATAGGAAAGCCTGGAGAGGTAAAAAGACAAAGAATTGCTGCTGATACAAAGTACACAGGTCGTGTAAACCAAGTGCCAAACCCGTGTAATTCCCTGCCAGAAGAAAGCCAAGAGAATCGATGAGAAACACAAGTACACGGGTTGTGTAATTAGACCCGTGTAATCTGCAAGGACCCGTGTAAGTCTCTGCCAGGCGCAAGCTTGAAGAACCTTATGGGAACAAAAGTACATGGCCCGTGTAATCAGGCCCATGTAGTTGGCACAGACCCATGTAACTTTCTATGCCAAAACAAAACCACGCGATTCTCCTCTAGCAAGTTACACGACCCTACTTTGCGGGACCCGTGTAGTGACACACGGGCCATGTACTATGCTACAGCCTATTTTCTAACTTGAATTCCCCTCCTGTTTTCTGGTTCAAATGAGACTCCTAAAGCCTTTTGGACTCAAAATGACCTAACCCTAGGGCAACCACTATAAATAGAAAAGAAAACACCAAGAAAAGGAGGCCACTGTCGTCGGGAATGCTGCTGAAGGTTGCTGTTGTCGTGCTCTACATCAGTACCAAAAGAAGTCTTTCAGCTGAAGCTACGCAAGATAAAAGCTGAAACCCTCTTTGGTTCCTTCGTTTCATCTCCTTAGACAAAATTGTATTACTTTATTTCTTTTGCATAACTTTTTTTTTATTGTTTTTTTTTTACTTTTTATCATGACATTTGCTGAACTCACCATGAGTGAGTAGTTTTCTTATTCTGGATTTGGGAGAGTAGCTCTTGTAATTACTATTATGGATAAACACTGAGTTTTATTTATTGGATTTGAGATTCATTTCTTAATTTAATTTCTTGTAATCTTAATGCATGCTATGTGTTGGTACCCACTTAGTTATGATTATAGATGTTAATTGAAGGACTGAAAGGTGAAGATTAACATTAGAAAATCGAGATCTTAAACCTAGGAATTCTGACCTAGACATAGGCTGATATCTTTGTGGAACCTAAAAATTGGTCAAAGGTCTTAAAGGATTTTAATTGATTTGATCACCGCGAAAGTAGGGTTCGACTTAATTAGAATACACCCTAGATGTCTTGAGAGAGGATCTAGGATAGCTTAGGACTGATTTCCATCAAGGAAAATGATCCTCAATTCAGTAAATAAATGAGATAACATTCCTAGTATGATTCAAGTGTGAAATCTTAATTCCAGAATTGCTTCAAATAAATCATTTCGTTTTAAGTTTACCATTTCAGTGTTTAAAGTTAATGAACTTCATTCCCTAAGTATTCGATTGTGATACCCCTTACCCGTCTACAGTATATCCGAGTAAGGTATGTCACACGGTGTATCGGAACACTCTATTTCATCTCAATCATTTTTATTCTTCCTTAATTTATTTTTATTATAGTTTTGAATATAACTTGTGAAATATAACTCATTTAAGTCATTTATTGAAATTATAATTTATTTGAGGTTCCGAAAATTTTATAGAAAATCCGCAGTGATCTGGCTAAAAAGGAGAAAATAGTTCTTCGGAACCTGTGAAAAACACTTCCAATAATCATTTCCAAACAATCCCAACTCCATTTCATCAACAAAATCTCAATATGTTTTTCAACAACATTTCCATTTCTCAATCATTCATCTCATATGATAATCATGTAAAAGTCATAAATAGATATTCACTTTTTCATTCACAAACACAATATCTACTATTTACATTAATATCAAAATACATTACATAAGTTTCAATTACATATGAGAAAAATAAAAGTTAATTACAAAATATCAAAATAAAACCTAGTGTCCTACCAATGCACTGATGACGGTGAGCCAAATGAATTTTAGGTCAATTGGACCATTCTACACTGAGTTATAGCCAAATGAATAATCACTGTTCATTTGGTCATTCTGCAGAAACTGGTTGCAGGACACCCGGATTGGGGCAAGTTTTTGGTCCACTTGGTTTGGTCTTATGGGCATGGTTTCTTCACCAAAGTTGTGCCATTATGTGTCTAGTTTCATGTCCAATTGGCCAAACACCAATTGAACCTACACAGCCCAAGTTATGGCTGTCCAAACAGGCTGGACTCACATCCAAACTCTTTGGTTTCACTAGGCAAAGATACCAAATCGCTTTTTAATGCTGCAATTCACTCCAAGTTATGGTCAATTTACCTCAAATGGTCACTAATTGACCATTAAAACTTTAGTTTATGTCTATTTTCATCCACCACCAAAATTAAGTTTCAAAACCCTAACCCTAATTGACCAAGCCTCCAATTCATGCATCTTACTCCTAATTTGCTATACTAATCATATAATTTATAAGAGGGGCAGCTAATATGTCACTTTAACCAAAGAATTCTCCTAACTCTAACTCATGTCAAGGCTGCCAAAATTTCATGGAATATAACCATGCTTCATTAATTTAATTTTCATCAAATTTTCAACTTAACTTAGCTCAAATTCATGATTAGAAAGGTATAAAAACAAAGTATATGGCACTAACCTTGTTGGAGCTAACTCCTAAGCTTGCAAAAACTTTCTTTTCCTTCTTCTTTTTGCTGGTTAGAGAGAGTTTAAGGTGCAAGGAAGAGTTTTTGTGAAGTGATTAAGTGGGTTTATGGTGAAACTTAGTGGGGTGTGAAGCTTGATGAAGTTTTAATGGAGGTTTGGGTTAAGGGAAAGAATTTGGCTGGTTTGAGGGAGAAGAAGGCAGATGGTGTTTTAATTTTTTTTGTCTCAATTGTCTCTTTTTATTAGTTAATTAAGTGGTTGTTTAAATGTAATTGGTGGGAATTTTTAAATGACATCATAATGATGTCATAATTTGCATTATATTTCATTTTCTTTTCTTTTCTTTTCTTTTCTACTAACTTCAAATTAATTTTTCATCAACATTAATTCATATTTTATGTCATATAATTTATGTACTTAATTGGACAAGTTGGTCAAAAATCACCTCTGAAGGCGAAATGACCAAAATGCCCTCCGTTTGGCTTAACGGGCCAAAATTGTCTGTATCGATTGAAAAATTTTTCTATGTATTTTCTTGGCATTCTAATGCCATAGGAACCTCAATGACCCTTCTCTGGAGTCCCAAAAATTATTTTATAAATTTTCTCTCGAGTCTAGGGCTCCTAGTTGCGAGAACCGCAACTTCCCACTGGGTTACCCATCGCTTGGGCATCAGCTCATTTAACTTGGTTGTATTTTATTTCTAAATTTTTTTCTAAATTCTTCTTATTAATATTTGAGTTAATTATGGTTCCTCACTTTAGTTTAAATATTTTTCCAAACGTTCTAGCTGTCCGGACCGACAATGGTCACCGGGACAGTAGAATATACGGAGTTGCTACAGGGAGGGTGTTACAACTTTTCCCCTCTAATTTAAATTTCGTCCTCAAAATTTACCTGATGCAAACAGTTGAGGGAACTGTTGCCTCATCGTCTCTTCATTTTCCCATGTTGCCTCTTCGGTATTGTGGTGCCTCCAAAGTACTTTCACCCATGGAATCTGCTTATTCCTCAACTATTTCACTTCCCGAGCCAGGATCCTTATGGGTTCTTCTTCATATGTCAAATCTGATTGTACCTCAATTTCTTCCATGGAGATGACATGTGAAGGATCTGAGCGGTATCTTCTTAGCATAGACACATGGAACACATTGTGGATCTTGTCCAGCTCTGGTGGTAAAGCTAGCCTATAGGCCACTGGACCCACACGTTCAACGACTTCATATGGGCCAATGAACCTAGGGCTTAACTTACCTTTTCTTCTGAACCTCAATACCTTCTTCCACGGTGACACCTTGAGGCACACTTTGTCGCCAACCGTATATTCTATTTCTTTTCTCTTCAAGTCGGCATAGGATTTCTGTCTGTCTGAGGCAACCTTCAGATTGGCTTTGATTAGTTTTACTTTCTCCTCAGTCTGTTTCACCAGTGTCCGCCCTACCAGCTTGTCTTCGCCCAATTCACCCAAAGACACCGAGTTCTACATTTCCTCCCATACAGTGCTTCATACGTTTGGATGCTAGCTTGGTAGCTATTGTTGTGTGCAAATTCTGCCAGTGGGAGGTATCTATCCCAACTTCCCTCAAACTCAATGACACAACCCCTCAGCATATCCTCAAGGACCTGACATATATTTCATATTATTGTTATCATTTTAGTTCAATAGTTGTATTAATTCAATTGGTTCAATTGTTTACCTAGATTACTCTTTCTGATTGCCCATCCGTCTGAGGATGGAAAGCTGTGCTGAAGTGGAGTTGTGTACCCAAGGACTCATGCGACTTCTTCTAAAATCTCGATGTAAACCTTGGGTCTCAATCAGATATGATGGAAAGTGGAATTCCATGCAGTCTAACTATCTCACTGATATACAATTCTGCTAACTTCTCCAGTGAGTAGTCAGTCCTAACTGGCAGAAAGTGTGTTGACTTCGTCAATCTATCCACTATCACCCATACTGCATCATGTTTCTTCTGGGTGAGAGGTAGACCACTTACAAAATCCATGGTGACCCGATCCCATTTCCATTCAGGTATGCGTATAGGCTGTAGCAAACCTGATGGAACTTGATGTTCTGCCTTGACTTGCTGACATGTCAAGCACTTAGTCACATAGTCAGCTATGTCCTTCTTCATACCAAGCCACCAATACTGAAGTTTCAGGTCATGATACATTTTTGTACTTCCTGGGTGCATAGCATAAACACTGGCATGTGCCTCTTTTAGAATATTGGCTTTTAATTCCCCATTATCTGGTATACATACTCTTCCTTTGTAGTACAGACACCCATCTGCTTTCACCTCATAGTCAGTTGCTTTTCCCTCTGAGATTTTGCTCATAATAGCCATTAACTTTTCATCTGCCTTTTACCCATCTAAAATCTATCAGAGGTGTTTGGCCTCACTTGCAACTCACCCAAAATAGCTCCATCTCGAACCAAAGATAGACGGCATTCAATGATCTCAAAGTCGTGATGGACTTTTTGCTCAAAGCATCAGCAACTACATTTGCCTTCCCAGGATGGTAGTCAATTACACAATCATAGTCCTTCAGGAACTCAATCCATCGTCTCTGTCTAAGGTTGAGCTCCTTCTGGGTTGGCAAGTATTTCAGGCTTTTGTGGTCTGTGTAAATGTAGCACTTTTCACCATACAAGTAATGCCTCCATATCTTCAGTGCGAAGATAATTGCTGCAAGCTTTAGATCATGGGTAGGGTAATTCTGTTCATGTGGCCTTAGCTGTCGGGAAGCATAAGCGACCATCTTTCCCTCTTGCATCAATACACACCCTAACCCATTATGAGAGGCATCACTGTATACCATAAAGTCCTTTCCTGACACTGGCTGTGTTAATACTGGTGCCTCTATCAACATAGCCTTCAACTTCTCAAAACTGGTCTGACACTTGTCATTCCAGTCAAATTTGACATTCTTGTGTAACAACTTGGTCATTGGAGCAGCTATTAACGAAAATCCCTTCACAAATCTCCTGTAATACCCAGCTAGCCCCAAGAAGCTTCTGACCTCAGTTGTATTTCTGGGAGGCTTCCATTCCATCATTGCTTCTATTTTCTTGGGATCCACTCTAATCCCATCAGCTGACACTATGTGTCCAAGGAATGCAATCTCATTCAACCAGAAGTCACACTTGGACAACTTAGCATACAGCTTCTTTTCTCTCAGGGTTTGCAGAACAATCCTCAAATGTTCATCATGTTCTTCCCTGGTCTTGGAATACACCAAAATATCATCAATAAAGACCACTACAAACCGATCTAGGTATGGATGGAAGATACGGTTCATAAGGTCCATGAATGCTGCTGGTGCATTTGTTAGGCCAAAGGGCATCACTAGGAACTCATAATGCCCATATCGGGTCCTTTGGCACATCTGCATCCTTCACCCTCAACTGATGATACCCTGATCTGAGATCAATCTTAGAAAACACTCCTGCTCCCTTCAGCTGATCAAACAGATCATCAATTCTAGGCAACGGATACTTATTCTTCACTGTCACTTTATTCAACTGCCGGTAATCAATGCATAACCTCAAAGTCCCATCCTTCTTTTTCACAAACAGCACTGGAGCTCCCCATGGTGACACACTGGGGCGTATGAACCCCTTATCCAACAACTCTTGCAACTGAGTTTTCAACTCCCTCAATTCAGTGGGTGCCATCCTATAAGGAGCAATGGAAATGGGTGCTGTACTCGGCATTACCTCAATAGCAAACTCGACTTCCCTTTCTGGTGGTAAACCAGGCAACTCTTCAGGAAATACATCTGGGAAGTCTCTTACTATAGGTATATCACTCAGGTGTGGCTTAACTTGCCTAGTATCAACCACGTGTGCTAGGTAAGCTTCACAGCCTTTTCTCATCATTCTTCTTGCAACTGTGGCTGAGATAACATTGGACAGGAAATCTGTCCTTTCACCCACAACAGTGATCTCATTACCCTCAGGAGTTTTCAGAGAAATTCTCTTCAATTTACAATCAACTATTGCCTGATGACGTGACAACCAGTCCATTCCCAAAATCACGTCAAACTCGTGGAAGGGCAACTCAATCAGGTCTGCTAAGAATTCATACTCCTGAATCCTTAACGGGCAACCCTTGTACACTTTGTTCACTACTACACTGTGGCCCAATGGATTAGTGACCAGAATGTCTTGGTCACTCTCCCCTACTAGTATCCCCCTTTCTACGGGTAGGTTGATGCAGATGTATGAATGAGTGGATCCTGGATCCACCAATGCATGCACAGATGTATTGTAGAGGGAGAACGTACCCCTGATGACGTCCGGGGCATCTTGCTCCTCCTGGGCTCTCATGGCATAGGCTCTGACAGGTGGTCTGCTCTCAGGCCTCTCTATTGGGTCAGATGCAGGCCTCTATGATGGTCCCACTGCCTCAGATTTGCCAGATTTCCTACCCCTTTGTGGTGCAGGAGCAGGTCTGTCTGCTTGTGTTGGAGCAGCTGTAGTAGTTCTGCATGGACAGTTCCTCAACTGATGCTCTGTTGACCCACACCTTAAGCAGGCACGTCCACTCTCCAACACTCCTTATGCCACTTTGGGCAATGTGGACATGCAGGTTGCCGGGCTGGTCCCTGAACCCCATCCTCGGAGAGCTGCCACCGATGGTGTGGACCGACTCTCCTAAGGGTAAATCGTGGCTGGGCCCCGAGACCGACTCGACCTTGTGGTTGACTGAACTGCGTGCGGTGGACCCTTGAACTTCTTCCTGTGCGGAGATGAACTAGACCGACCGGGCCTCTGCTGTCTTTCTCTTCTGGTCTGCTCACTTATTCTTACTTTTTCAACTTTTATTGCAGCTTCCACTAACTTGGTGAAGTCAGTGATTCCCAAGGCAGTGATCATAATCTTTATATTGTCATTTAATCCCTCTTCAAATCTCTTACACCTTTCGGCCTCATTAGGGACTATCTCCCTTCCGTAGCGGCTCAATCTGACGAATTCCTTTTCATACTCGGCCATCGCACTATCTCGCCTCGAGTTAATTAACTCTCTTCTTCTCTCTTCCAGGTATACACTACCCACATATTTCTTCTTAAATTCAGAGAGGAAGAAGTCCCAAGTTATTACTTCTGGCTGTACTTCACTGGACACCGTATCCCACCATTCATATGCATCATTTTGCAACAGAGATACAGCAGCTTCTAGATTTTGCTCTGGAGTGCAGTGGAGTTGTTTTAAAACTCTGCCTGTTCTGTTCAACCAATTTTCGGCTGCAACAGAATCATCTTCTCTCTCACCAAAGAAGTCCACTGCTCCAAATTTTCTCAATTTTTCCAGATGTGATTTCGGTTGTGGAGGTGGTGGTGGTGGTGGCATTACCCCAGCCATTTGTTTGAAGAATTCGGCCATTTGTTGGAACACGGCCTGTGGAGGTTGAGCAGGCTCTGATGGAGCTGGTGGAGTAGGTTCTCCCCTACCCCCAGTCTCAACTGCTGCAGGTGGAGCATGACTCTCCACTTCCTCCTCAACTGCCCTCTGAGATGAAGGGTCCATATCCTATTTAACAAAGACAACAGATCTGCATTAGTGTCACCTCGACTCTTACAAATGCAATGCATGGTATGGACTCAATCTAGGCCCAGAAACGCCTAAACCGTGCTCTGATACCACTAAATGTGATACCCCTTACCCGTCTACAGTATATCCGAGTAAGGTATGTCACACGGTGTACCGGAACACTCTATTTCATCTCAATCATTTTTATTCTTCCTTAATTTATTTTTATTATAGTTTTGAATATAACTTGTGAAATATAACTCATTTAAGTCATTTATTGAAATTATAATTTATTTGAGGTTCCGAAAATTTTATAGAAAATCCGGCAGAGTACCGGCTAAAAATGGAGAAAACAGTTCTTCGAAACCTGTGAAAAACACTTCCAATAATCATTTCCAAACAATCCCAACTCCATTTCATCAACAAAATCTCAATATGTTTTTCAACGACATTTCCATTTCTCAATCATTCATCTCATATGATAATCATGTAAAAGTCATAAATAAATATTCACTTTTTCATTCACAAACATAATATCTACTATTTACATTAATACCAAAATACATTACATAAGTTTCAATTACATATGAGAAAATAAAAGTTAATTACAAAATATCAAAATAAAACCTAGTGTCCTACCAATGCACTGATGACGGTGAGGTGACACGGACACAATGCAGAGCTGCAGGAGGTCTCACCCAGTCTGTGGTCTACTGGGCTCTCGATCAGTATCTCCAGAACCTACGCGTGGCAAAAGCAACGCGCTAAGCAATAATGCTTAGTGGTGCCAATAATAAAATAAAAAGAAATAACAGAAAATAAATATGCAGTGAATGTATCAATGTCTTATTGCAAATAAATTTTCAATGAGTATTTGTAGTCTTACTTATTTTGTACTTGTTATATTCATTATTTCGTTAAATTTATCCACTTTCATTTTTGGTTGCCCAAGTAACCTATACTGGACGACTGGACTGGATAAACGGGTAAACTAGCACTGGGTATCAAGTACCTCGGGCCGTCACACCATCGGTCACATATGTATCTCCCGGTGTGCAACAGAACAACTAATAAGCTGTAATAAGCACAAGGCCAAATCTCAACACAAGGTCAGAATGGCTAAAAGCCATGAAATCACAGAATGGCATAATGCCATGCGATCTTGCTAATCGAACCCTATTGGCATGCCAAACTATCCAAACCAATCTTGTTAGGTATACTAGGGCATTTGACACTTTTGAATCTTTCAATTTTTGAATTTCAAATTTTGGTGTTACTATTCCCTTCATTAGTCAACAAAAATGTTGACTTTTGTATAGAAAATAGGTACATTGGTTTTAACATTCCCAACATACCACATTTTGCATTCAAAATTTGTTGGTATTGATTACCAATACCATTTCTAAGCTTAAAATTAATGGAGCAGAATTTTCAGTTTTCATACCCTATTTTTACTGTTCCATTAGTTACTGTTGCAGTGGGAATTTGAGAAAATGATAAACATGAAAGTTGTTCCTTATTTTGTCTAGTTGAATTTCTTTTTTTGAATCACTCCATTTGGAGTTTTGTAGCTCAAGTTATGGTCCAAAAACCACAACTGGCCGGATTGGAATTTTTCTGGACTGACCATATCTACAGTGCAATGAACAGTGACTGCAACTCCCTTGTTGGATAGGTTCTGGTCATAATTTGGGGTAGGTTTCTTCATGAAAGTTGTTGGTCTATATCTAAACTTGTTGCTGGTAAAATTTTAGGTCAATTGGACCATTCTACACTGAGTTATAGCCAAATGAATAATCATTGGTCATTTGGTCATTCTGCAGAAACTGGTTGCAGGACACCCGGATTGGGGCAAGTTTTTGGTCCACTTGGTTTGGTCTTATGGGCATGGTTTCTTCACCAAAGTTGTGCCATTATGTGTCTAGTTTCATGTCCAATTGGCCAAACACCAATTGAACCTACACAGCCCAAGTTATGGCTGTCCAAACAGGCTGGACTCACATCCAAACCTGCTGGTTTCACTAGGCAGCATACCAAATCAGTTTTTTAATGCTGCAATTCACTCCAAGTTATGGTCAATTTACCTCAAATGGTCACTAATTGACCATTAAAACTTTAGTTTATGTCCATTTTCATCCACCACCAAAATTAAGTTTCAAAACCCTAACCCTAATTGACCAAGCCTCCAATTCATGCATCTTACTCCTAATTTGCTATACTAATCATATAATTTATAAGAGGGGCAGCTAATATGTCACTTTAACCAAAGAATTCTCCTAACTCTAACTCATGCCAAGGCTGCCAAAATTTCATGGAATATAACCATGCTTCATTAATTCAATTTTCATCAAATTTTCAACTTAACTTAGCTCAAATTCATGATTAGAAAGGTATAAAAACAAAGTATATGGCACTAACCTTGTTGGAGCTAACTCCTAAGCTTGCAAAAACTTTCTTTTCCTTCTTCTTTTTGCTGGTTAGAGAGAGTTTAAGGTGCAAGGAAGAGTTTTTGTGAAGTGATTAAGTGGGTTTATGGTGAAACTTAGTGGGGTGTGAAGCTTGATGAAGTTTTAATGGAGGTTTGGGTTAAGGGAAAGAATTTGGCTGGTTTGAGGGAGAAGAAGGCAGATGGTGTTTTGATTTTTTTGGTCTCAATTGTCTTTTTTTATTAGTTAATTAAGTGGTTGTTTAAATGTAATTGGTGGGAATTTTTAAATGACATCATAATGATGTCATAATTTGCATTATATTTCATTTTCTTTTCTTTTCTTTTCTTTTCTACTAACTTCAAATTAATTTTTCATCAACATTAATTCATATTTTATGTCATATAATTTATGTACTTAATTGGACAAGTTGGTCAAAAATCACCTCTGAAGGCGAAATGACCAAAATGCCCTCCGTTTGGCTCAACGGGCCAATATTGTCTGTATCGATTGAAAAATTTTTCTGTGTATTTTCTTGGCATTCTAATGCCATAGGAACCTCAATGACCCTTCTCTGGAGTCCCAAAAATTATTTTATGAATTTTCTCTCGGGTCTAAGGCTCCTAGTTGTGAGAACCGCAACTTCCCACTAGGTTACCCATCGCTTGGGCATCGACTCATTTAACTTGGTTTTATTTTATTTCTAAAATTTTTTCTAAATTTTTCTTATTAATATTTGAGTTAATTATGGTTCCTCACTTTAGTTTAAATATTTTTCCAGACGTTCTAGCTGTCCGGACCGACACTGGTCACCGGGACAGTATAATATACTGAGTTGCTACAGGGAGGGTGTTACATCGATAGCCTAGACAGTCAAAATTTCTGTGTAGATTAGTACTTGCTAAATAAAATTCCTCGTGGGAATGATACTCTACTTATCACTTTATTACTGGTTAGCAATACGTGCACTTGCGGTAATTGCAAAATAACGAAACAGGAACATGCCAACCCAAGCCCTAATTCAAGCATCAGTAATGCAACCACAGCCTCCAGCCAGGCAGTATGACAAGCTGATCAAATATGAGGCTACTGAGTTTAAGGAAATAATGGACCCACTGGAGGCAGAGCAGTGGTTAAAAAGAATGGAAAGGGTGTTTAAGAAGCTACACTGCATAGACGAGTTGAAGTTTGAATACTCAATCTCACTACTACAGGGGGATGTGTATGATTGGTGGAAGACCATCCCCCTTAGTTTGGTGGAATCGCTGGTGTTGACATGGGATTACTTCCTTAGAGAGTTCAGACAGAAATACATCCCCGATACTTATGTGGACATGAAACTACATAAATTCTTAAGTCTAAAATAGGGGAGCTGAATAGTGGCAGAGTATGAAAGGGAATTTTCCCGCCTGAGCCACTATGCGAGGAGCTTACTCACTACCAGTAGAGAAAGATGCAAATTGTTTGAGACCGGGTTGAAGCCTAGTTTGAGAATGCAAGTGGTCGGATTCTTGCATGACAACTTTTCTGAACTGATATCTCAAGTCCTAGAGTTAGTGAGGATAGAATCAGAAGGGGCACTTGTGAAAGAGAAGACAGAAAAAGAGAAGAGTGAGAAGTCAGTGGATCAGAGTTCCAGTGGTAATAGTAGTAAGAGGAAGAACTTCAGGGGATAGAGTAGAAAAAAATCTGGGAAAAAAATCTGGTAGGGGAAGATTTTTAGGATAAAGACCACCTCGATCTGGTGAGTAGACGACCAGAAGTTCTTTCCCTCCCCATCCATGTGAAACATGTGGTAAGAACCGCGGAGGGGTATGTTACAAAGCCATCGGAGCCTACTTTAATTATGGTGGTACAGGGCATTTTGCAAAGGATTGTACCAGTCCTCATAGATCTGGGCCACCTACCACCATTGAAGGATCAATCTAAGGTTCTGCTACAAGAGGTTCATAGCCAGCTAGTAGAGGTAGAGGCAGAGGTAGGGGCAGTACCTCAGGCAGTCATGGTATAGTTAATCAGTCAGAGCAAGGTAGTGCTCCAGCCAGAGTATACACTATGCAGCAGAGAGAAGACGCAGAAACATCTGATATTGCAGCTGGTACATTTTCTATTTTTAAACAAGATGTGTACGTGCTATTTGATCCCGGATCTACTCATTCTTATGTTAGTGCCAGCATCACTT
The DNA here is from genome assembly GCF_030052815.1 of Hevea brasiliensis. Classification (NCBI taxonomy): domain Eukaryota; kingdom Viridiplantae; phylum Streptophyta; class Magnoliopsida; order Malpighiales; family Euphorbiaceae; genus Hevea; species Hevea brasiliensis. Next base: position 92,525,584 of record NC_079493.1, read on the forward strand.
ATTTTACTGTTGTCCCTTATGTGAAAATGGATTTTGAGGTGCTAGTAACTAGTCCACTGGGACAAGAGGTTAGGGTAAATAAAATATATAAGGATTGTCCTTTAGTGATCCAAGGACATACTCTTCTATCCGATTTGATAGAAATGTCCTTCAGAGATTATAATATCATCTTAGGCATGGATTGGTTAGCCAGGCATCATGCTATGATTGACCGTAGATTGAAGACAGTCACTTTTAGTCTCCCCCAGTATGGTGATGTGGTAATACATGGGAAGAGACAGTTATTGCCATCAAATCTCATTTCAGCTGCACTTGCTAGAAAAATGATCCGGAAGGGGTGTAAAGCATATTTGGCCCACGTGATAGACACCCAAGTAGGGAGTCCAGCATTGAGGGACATTCCTACAGTATGTGACTTTCCGAATGTGTTTCCTGAAGAATTATTAAGATTATCTCTGGAAAGAGAGGTGCAGTTCGAAATAAATGTTATGCCTAGTGTGGAACTAATCTCCATTACTCCGTACAGAATGGCACCTGCTGAGTTGAAGGAATTGAAGGTACAGTTGCAAGAATTACTTGATAAGTGCTTTATCCACCCGAGTGTGTCACCTTGCGGAGCACCAGTGTTGTTCATTAAGAAGAAAAATGGTACTCTCTGTCTGTGTATCGACTACTGATAGTTGAATAAGGTAATAATAAAGAATAGATACCCATTGCCTCACATAGATGATCTATTTGATTAGTTGAAAGGTGTAGCTATGTTCTCCAAAATTAACTTGAGATTGGGTTATTATAAGTTGAAGGTGCAAGAGCAGAGTATTTTAAAAACTGCTTTTAGTACTCGATATGGTCACTATGAGTTTCTAGGTATGCCATTCGGGTTAACCAATGCTCTGGCTGCTTTTATGGACCTGATGAACACTATCTTCAGGCCATATTTAGATCAGTTTTTTGTGGTGTTTATTGACTACATCTTGGTGTATTCGAAGAATGCAGAGGAGTATGATAGGCACCTGAGGATTGTGCTACAGACCCTAAGGGAGAAACAGTTGCATGCCAAGCTATCGAAGTGTGAATTTTGGCTGAAAGAAATTTCTTTCTTGGGGCATATTGTATCAGCTGAAGGCATTAAGGTAGATTCTAGCAAGGTAAAAGCTATCCTTAATTAAAAGCCACCCAAAAATGCTACAGAAGTTTGCAGCTTTCTGGGCTTAGCTAGTTACTACCATCGCTTTGTAAAAAGGTTTTCTATGTTAGCATCTCTACTGACCAAATTGCTTTGGAAGGATATAAAATTTCAGTAGACTGGTAAGTGCCAGTAGAGCTTTGATGAGTTGAAAAGATGTTTGACTGAAGCTCCAGTCCTGACTTTACCTACACCGTGTAAAGAACATACTATCGACAGTGATGCTTCTCACAATGGGCTAGGCTGTGTACTGATACAAGACCAAATGTTATTGCTTATGCATCACGTCAGTTAAAATCCTATGAGAGAAACTACCCTACACATGACTTGGAGCTAGCAGCTATTATATTCGCTCTAAAGATCTAGAGACACTATTTGTATGGGGAGAAATGTTACATCTACATAGATCATAAGAGCTTGAAATATCTGGGCACACAAAAGGAGTTGAATTTGAGAAAAAGGAGGTGGCTAGAATTGATCAAAGACTATGACTTTTTTATAGATTTTTAGCCAGGGAAAGCAAATGTGGTAGCTAATGCCTTAAGTCATAAAACTATGGCTAGTTTAAGAGTTTCTCCTTTATCTATGGTGCATGAGTTGAGGGCACTGCATGCTAATTTGGAGATAGATGACGAGGGACAAATGATAGCTACTTGGCAAGTGAAGCCAATATTAATTGATCAGATTAAAACAACAGCACAAAATGATGAAAAATATGTGAAATTGAAGGAAGAAGCTTGGGATGGCAAGAAGCCTAGATTTTCAGTGAATGAAGATGGCTTACTGTTACACCAAGGAAGAATGTGCATTTCAAATGATGTGGAATTGAGACAAATCATTATGAAAGACGCACATGACTCTCCTTTTGCTATGCACCTTGGTGGAACTAAAATGTACAGAATGGTAAAAGAGCACTATTGGTGGATGGATATGAGGGAAGATTCAAAAATATTTAGGGTTATTTAGAGATACCTTAGAGCTATAGAAAATTTAGAGATATTCAAAAACTCTTTTAATTCTTTCTTATTTCTTTTCTTTTCTTTTCTTCAAGAAGATTTTCATGCAAGATATCTTGAAGGCTGACTTTTGTTATTTCTTTTTAAGATCTATGCCACATAATATTTAATTTTACGTTCTTTGTTTTTTTAATTTATCTTTCATGTTCATGTGGATCATGTTTAATTTGAGGGGATACACAACTCTGTATATATTTAGTTTTTTTATCTCTTATATTTTTATTATTTTTTGTTATTTTCTGAATCTATAAAAATTTTAGTAAAATTATATTCACATTCTTCACAAAATTCTATTAGTTTTAGGCTCAATAATCACTGAAAAAGCTTTTTTATTTTATAAGTTATGGCTATTTGAAATTAGGGTTCCTGTAAAAACCAATTTGCAGCATACCCGAGTTTTGAAGCCCACATCTCCCTTGTTTCTTAATATTTTTGTGTGAATCTCACATCTAAAATTCATTTCAGAATCTTATGAATATTTTCCAATTGGTTTCGCATTCATATCTATTGTGGTTGATGAGTTATGAATTTTATAAAAAAGTAGTGCGATTCTATCACTTAAAAAAGTTACGATTTATGTAAACCATTCGGCTAGGGTTTTATTTTAGTTTATAAATTTTATGATTTTGTATGATGTATTGGCTGTCTTCTATAATTTTTTCATAATTTTTAGGCATGTCTAACCATTTTTCAAAAATCAAATTTCTTACTACTATCAATCTGCCAAAATCTGAAAATTGTATGTTTATGTATGTTCTTTTGTGTTCTTGAGTTTTAATTGATATTTGATCTATTTTTCTATGTTCTTTTAATTTAAGAGGTGTTATGAAGTGTTTGGATCATGTTAGAAGACTTAGACCATTAGGTAGTTGTAACTGATCAAGAATCCTTTTAGGAAACTAGAGTTAGAATCCAATGTGGATTGTTATTAGTGTAACACCCCTATTTGTATAGCTTGGTATATTTCACTGTTCTGGTGACCGGTGTCGGTCCGAACAATTAAGGGGTTTAGAACCACTCTTAAGACAACTAGATAAACCATAAACACAAATAATTAATAATTGCCAATTAGTTAAGTATAAATAAGAAAAACAGAACATAAGAAGTTAAACGAGCTGAGAGTCACAGCGATGGGTGACCTTCTCGGGAACGACTGTGAAGTCGTTTTAAACTCAAATTTTGAACCGTAAAATGTGACGCTGCGGTCCTTAGGACTATTATAAACACAGTGGAAAAGAGAAAATCATGAAAAAGAACTGTTAAGCCAGTCAAATAATTAGGTTAGGGAGCCAGAAGAAATATTAGATTATTTGCAAACCGGGTTGAACTGGCGAGGGGCAATTTGGTCAATTGACGCCGAGAGCTGACTCCTAACCTAACTGTCAAATAATATCGGAGAAAAGAAAATTTTAGAATCGAGAATTAAATTAAAGAACTAATAGAAAAATAAATAGAAAAAAAAAAAGAAAAAGAAAAGTCAAAAAGGCAGTGACATCATCAAGGTGACATCACATATGAAGTCATAAATAAATTTTTTATTTACTAGATAATTTGACCAAGTCAATTAGAGGATAAATATGCAGTTAAATAAACAAAAATTCATTTTTGCTTCTTCCTTTTCAAGCTAGCCGAAGTCTCTCTCTCACTCTCCCTTACATCTTCATTTTTCAACCTCCATGGAAGCTTACTCTCAAGCTTCTTAAACCCCAAAACTAGCCATAAATTTCACAAATTACTTCATTAAACTTTCTTTTTGAAGCTTGGTAAAACTATTGACAACAAAAAAAAAAGAGGAAAGAAAGGAGATTTGAAGAGGGAGAAATTCAATAAAAAAAGGTTAGTGATTTAAGATGCAAAATTAGTTTATTTGTTGTGTTTTTAGCTTGATTACCTTGTAAATAAGCTTAAAATGAAAGGAAACAAATTATTGAGGGACTAAGCTGAAATTCGGCCAACATGTGTATGGGGGTTTATTGCATAATTTGAATGGTTTGAATGGGTATATGAACTTTAATTAGTTGAATGGTTATGATTAAAGGCTTTGAAAGTAGCTAAATGCAAGAGTTTGTAAATTAGGGTTTTGGACATTAGGGTTTAGAGACAAAAAATGTGAGAAACTTGTAAATGATGTTTTGGACCTAATTCGAAGTGAGAAATAGAGAAATGGTCATTTGTGACCAAATGAAGTGTGTAGGAATGGTTGGAGTTAAAGCCAAATTCGGATTGAGTGTGCAGCATGACCAAGTCAACTTTGAAGGACCAAAAATGAAAATTTACAAGTCCAATTGGTATGAGACCAATTGGGAATGAAAATAGACACTAAATGACACAATTTTCATTTAGGAAGCATGCCTAAAAAGTGACCAAAACCTAGTGAACAAATTGACCAAACTTGAAAAATCACAGTCTGCCTCTGTCCAAACTAACCAAATGAATAGTGTTTGTTCATTTGGTCATAACTTGAGCTAGATGACCTGAAATTTTACCAGTGGTTAGATGAGATATATACCTAAAACTTTCATGAAGAACAGAAACCCAAATTATTCCATTAACCAAGTCATTTGGCCACCCAAGTTGGTGACCTAAAACTGCCAGAACCAAAATTGCCCAAAAAATTTGGGTTGAATCCAATCCGGCAGCCATGGTTCAAATGGCTATAACTTGAGGTACAAAACTCCAATTGGAGTGATTCAAAAAGGAGAATAAACTTAAGAAAATAGGGAACATTTTCTATGAAGAAAGTTTTGCCAAATTCCAACAGAAAAGTGACTAATGGAATAGTGCAACCTTAGACACCAAAACTGAAAATTTATCAAATTTGTCTAAAAGACTTAGAATTTGAATAAACAACCAAAACCAACAAATTTAGTGACCAAAATGTGGTATGTGGGTGAAGTTAGAATTCCCATACCTATTAAGCCTTAGAAAGTCAACAATTTGACTTGAATAGTATAGTGAATAGTAACCCCGAAACACAAAATTTCAAGAACGTCGAGTTTAGCACATTAGAGCTAGGTAAAAGTGAAGTTAAATTTATTTTTGGATTTATGCTAAGTTATGGTACTGAAACACTGTAAAATTGTGTGTTTCAGTTGAAAAGAATACCGGGAAAGAACCCGAGGAACCGAGTCAAGGCCAAGAGGCGACTCACTTGAGGTTTGTGCACAACATCACTATGCTTTCGAATTCATTGATAAAGTGAATGAAATATGTATTTTACTTTTGCTTTGAATTGTGAAAGTTTATTTGTGATATTATTTATGAAGTTTTAATTTAAATTGTTGAAAGTTATTGTGTATATTTGAAATGACAATGTTTAGCAAATTGTTAAGATAAGTTTTGAAACCACAGTGTCATGACCATATACTTGAATACCTCACTAGCATGACTAGTGGGGGTAATTAGTTTCGAATTTCGATTCCTTCTCTGGAGAAGTGTTGAGGTGTGCCAGTAGAAGAGGATGTGAATGGATATCCATATATTTGAGCTAGCTAGCCTTGTGATGTGATTTCTCTTTAGCCTCTGGCTATTGAGATTCTATTTGTTTCGAATGGCATGATCTAACTGTGGGTTTTATGAAATGTGATTTGATACTTCAAAATGAAATTGTTTGGGATTAAAATCTTATAATGCATGATTTGTATTTAATTCTCATGTTCAGTCAAATTTTTGAATAAATGTGATTTAAGTTCTGCATAAAGATTATTTTAGTATGTTGTGCACCACTGAGTCCTAGTACTCAGCGATAGCTTTTATTGCTGTCGCAGATATAGAGACTAGAGGAGTAGTAGACTGAGCTGCTGAGGATTGAGGATTTATCAGCTTGAAGTTATTGGGTATAATTTATACCCTGCCTGTAAATATTTATTTTGATGTATGTATTGCACATAGATGTATGGACATGTAAATTGGTCTTGAGCAGTTTGTACAAAGTTTGTATAAAGTTGTAATAAAATTTAGTTTGAATTTTCATACTGTAGATTTTGGTATGATGTATATATATAGATTGTTATCTTTAATGAATGGAAATGTTTTATTTTAATTTGAATGAGATTGATAGATATTATTTTACTGATGATTGAATTTTGGAAATTGAGAAATGTTGACTGTTGAATTTTGAGATTTGAGAAATTGTTGAGATTGATTGTGAAATTGAAGTAGTGGTTGAGAAAATTTTTGGAAGTGTTTTTTTTCCGGTATTTGAAGAACTATTTTCTCAAAATACAGACGGAACTCTGGCAAAATTTTTATAAAATTTGCGGAGAAATAAAATGGACCAAAAATATTAACTAGATTTAATTTTAATTAAATGTTTTAAATACCTATTAGAAAATGCTCACGACTTAACAAAAGTAAGAAAATTGTTTTAAAATTCCTTGTAGGGTACTTAATGAGTTATCGGTAGGTGAAGTGCGGTAGTTCATTAGGTATTCTACGGGATCATGTTACACCTTATAGAGGGGTAAGGTGTGACAATTAGTATTTTCTTATTTTCTTTATTTCCTTTATTTTTTTTAGTTTCTTTATTTTCTTATTACAAACAAAATTAGTAAGTGGCCCTAAGGTAAGTACCAAAGAGGGCATTTTCTTGGAGCTTACATGGAGCTAAACGGGAGTAAGCCAGGGATATCATTGCCATACTAGAAGAGAAGACCCTTTTTTAAGAGTAACTTGCCCCAAAGGCAATTGCATTTACTAACAGATAAGTAATTCTAAATTTTTAAAATAATTATTGGCATGAAATTATAGTAATAATAAAATTTTTATTTGATAAATTAAAATTAACTTTGTTTTTTAATTTAATTGACTTTTACATGTAATTAATTTAAATAAATACTTTGTAAATTAAAATTAATCTTGTTTGTAAATTAAACTAACCTTGGCATCTAAAATAAATTTAATTTAATACTTGGTAATTGTAAAATAAATTTACATGTTAGAAATCTTTATTAAGTTGTGATTGTTGGGGCCTATGTGATATTATAATAAATTACATATGTATATAATTAATTTAGTTTAATTATCCTTAAGGTAACTTGGTGAAAAATTAATTAATTAGGTTAAATAGAAACTTAGGGTTATTTGAAATTGAATTCATTTATAAATTAAATTCTCAATAATAAATCAATTTTAGTCATCTGATAAATATCATTTAAATAATTAGCAAACCCAAAGATAAGAATTACTTGTGCATGAAAATTATTTGCAAACAACAACTCTTTTGTGAATTACTTGAGTGTGTAGGATTAGAATTACATTTTTAGGATAAAGTTTAATAGAGGAATAATAAACAAGACTTCTAGAAACATTAGTAGAGTAGTGGCACTTGAATTAATGAGGTAAGACCAGGCGTAAGGGGTGCTTAACACCTTCCCCTTATATACCCACTATCCCGAACCTAGACATTAGGCTATGATAATGACGGTTGTGGAAACTCTGTAAGGAGTAAGTTGCCATCTATGACCCTCGGAAGAAATACTGAATATGTTCTGGTTATTACCCGGGTGGCGACTCCTGTCTATCTATGTCTATCGACTACACTATCACATGGATCACCCTTACCCTTTTTAGCCCTGCTAGTGCTAGTCAAGGAGACCATAGTTCCACTCGAGCTATGATGAATTGGTGAATGCTAGCACCCCATGCACGTACCTTTGAGTATATAAAAGAGCCACAGCTCTGGCCATTGTGCTTAATGGACAAGCTCTCACATGAGAGACCCTTTTCCTACCCGATGAAGCCCATGAGCCATAGATTTTAGCCCGAGGTACCCTGTAGATTTTTGTTGTGCTGGATTTATAACCTTACTGTTTAAACCATAAGTTCTAGTGGTAGTTGAGATGAACCTAGGCCTATGCATAGGCCCAATGTGTGTATAGGCTCAAGTCCATTTTAAAACCCATGTTAAGCAAGAGGATGCTTACTTATGGTTAAACTTTAAGGATATAAATCCTTTATTGTGAGGGAAGGATCATTCTGGACCACATTCTGGACCACTCCCTGTTGGTGTGTCCAGTGTACTGTAGCTTAGGATAGAATTTTTTTTCCTACCCTACACGTGAGAGTTGGAGGTAGAAGGGGGCGAAGATTCAGTGTGGAGATGTTCTTTTCATTTTTTTGATTCAGTCTTTGGTCCGATTTTAGTTCAATTTATATGGTTTGGTTTTAGTTCAGTTTTGGTTCTATTGGTATGGTTCGGTTTTGGTTTTGTAAAGGTAAAGGTAAAAAAATATGGTCCATTCATGCATTGCATTCATGTACATAGCATGTTTAGGTTAACCCTTAAATCCTTATTTTTTTTAGCAAACATAGCCTCGAAACACACCAAAGAGACTTCCGATCAGGTCACTTGGGTTATGCAAGGGAAGAGACTAGTAAGGATTTCACCAGCACTATTTAAGATGGAAGAAACTATGGCCATGCTTGATGAAACCTTAAATGCCAAGATGTTTGAGCTGAAAGAGAAACTTGTGATCAACCTTAGAAAGAGGCTCCAAGGTAGTCCAATTAAGTGGCATTAAAGTTATTGAGGTTGAAATTGTGTCTCATAGGCCAAGGAGGTTTTCCCAATTTAACCAACCCTTATCCAAAGTTTTCAAGAGTCTTAAAGCTTAAGACCTCTTGTAGCTCTTATGACCCAGACCACTACCAAATCTACTTCCACCTAGCCATGATATCAACCAATATCGCTAGTTCCACCAAATCCACGATCATGACACTGACTGATACTTTCAACTTAAGCATGATATCTAAGACCTAATTGATGCCAAAAATATAACCAACCCAAAAAATTGACCAAACACCCGCACTAGCTCTATGCTTAACTAAAATTTCCATCTTTACCAGATCTCTACATGATCTCCACCACCCTAAATAACCCTGATAGAATTATTAACTTTATCCAACCCATCCAAAAGCCTAATGAACCTCAGTTTATAATGGTTGTTGACATTTATCATAATTCTAGCTATGATGAGGGTCCTTGGGATGTCTGGACCGATTCTGATGAGGAGGTAGTTGCATTGCAAGTAGATAGTTTAGATCTACTAATGTCTGGTTTTCAAGTTGCTAGGATCTATAAAAACTTAATGGATCCAAAAGTGGCTACTGTGAAGAAAAGGATGAAGTTTTTTCCTAGCATGGGCCTTAAAAAACGTATAGATGGCCTAGTGACTTTTCTTGAGATGAAGGGGCAGATCACAAGGTATGGTTTGGGCTATGAGTCATCTAAAGAGGAAAAAGAGCTAAAACCTCTTAAGTTCTTGAAAGAGGGGGGCAATTACCTGGACATATGATTAGGGGTTACTATATGTGAAAGTGCTAAAGTAGAAAATCAAGACCATTGATCTAAGGACTGCATGGAAAGCTAAGCACCTAAAGCTACATCCCTAAGTTTGAGTTTGTCTTTTGTAATGCTCACAGTAGTGATACTGATGTTTCCATTTCTAATATACTTGATGCTGATTTTAAGCCGAAGATCAAACATGACTAGTCCTTCTGCTTACTTGTTTGATGTTTATTCTAATGGGCATATGCATGGCATTCATAATCATTTAGAATCAGTTTCTATTAATGCATCAAAATCGATCTCTATTAATTTGGGTACACTAAATAATCCTAAAGACATTAAGTTAGCTGAAGATTTAACCCAAGAAGAAAGAGATAAATTTATAGCCTTGTTAACAAAGTACCAAGAAGCACATGCCTCGAGCTTAAAATCAGATGGCCGATTCTCAAGCCACGCTGGTATCCCCATAAGAAAAGAGTGATCAAAAGTTGACTTAGCTAGTCATCCTAATGAGGAGTAAAATTTCATGCTATGAAGGATTAATAATAGCACATGTAGACCTAGAGGGAGAAAGAAAATGATATGAAGACATAAGGAGGTCTTTGGAAGTAAGAGAATACTTGCAATAAGCCAACAAAAGAGATAGAGCAACAATTCATAAATTAGCCACTCAACTTACTTTAGTTTGGGGGTAATTCTACAAACTCTTATGTGTGATAGAAAAATAGGCTGAGCAAATAATGAAAGAAGTACATGCAGGAATGTGTGGTCCCCATATGAATGGAAAGGTTCTAGTTGGGAAAAAATGTTTGAAACATATAAGGATTGGCCTGAAAAACTCCCTTACGTTTTTTAAGGTTATCGTAGTACTGTGGGAGGGGGACGTGAGGCGAAATATCATCTATTAGAATTATATAAAATACACCAGGTAATGCCCAAGAAAGATGGTGGAGTCACAATGGTCTCACTTAAGTACCACCTTCTTAGACAGCATTTCCTAGACATGCACTTCATATAATCCTAATAGAATCAAACCACTGGTAAGTACCGTCTTCCCATAACACTATCACAGTACTAAGGATTTATGCCACGAAGGCATAGATAGACAGGAGTCGCCACCCGGGTAATAACTGGGACATATTCAGTGTTTCTTTCGAGGGTCATGGATGGCAACTTACTCCTTGCAGAGTTTCCACAACCATCATTACCATAGCTCAATGTCTAGGTTTGGGATAGTGGGTACGTAAGGGGAAGGTGTTAGACACCCTTTACACCTGGTTTAACCTCGTTAATTCGAGTGCCAGTCCTCTACTAATGTTTCTAAAAGTCTTGTTTATCATTCCTTTATTAAACTTCATCCTAAAAAAATGCAATTCTAATCCTACACACGCAAGTAATTCACAAAAGATTATTGTTTACACACAATTTTCATGCACAAGTAATTCCTATCTATGGGGTTGCTAATTATTTAAATGATATTTACCAGATGACTAAAATTAATTTATTATTGAGAATTTAATTTACAAACAAATTCAATTTCAAATAACCCTACGTTTCTATTTAATCTAATTAATTAATTTTCACCAAGTTACCCTAAGGATAATTGAACTAATTTAATTATGTACATGTGTAATTTATTCTAATATCACATAAGGCCCAAACAATCACAACCTAATAAAGATTTCTAACATGCAAATTTATTTTACAATTATCAAGTATTAAATTAAATTTATTTTACATGCCAATGTTAGTTTAATTTACAAACAGGATTAATTTTAATTTATAAAGTATTTATTTAAATTAATTATATGCAAAAGTCGGTTAAATTAAAAACAAAGTTAATTTTAATTTACCAAATAAAAATTCTATTATTACTAAAATTTCATGCCATTGATTATTCGAGGAGTTTAGAGCTACTTACCTGTTGGTAAATGCAGTTGCCATTGGGGTAAGCTACCCTTAAAAAAGGGTCTTCTCTTCTAGTATGGAAATGATATCCCTGGCTTACTCCTATTTAGCTCCACATAAGCTCCACGCAAATGCCCTCTTTGATACTTACCTTACGGCTACTTACCAATTTTGTTTGTAATAAAAAACAAAGAAACTTTAAGAAATATCGAACATTTTTTTCCAACTAGAACCTTTCTATTCATATGGGGACCACACATTCCTGCATGTACTTCTTTCATTATTTGCTCAGCCTATTTTTCTATCACACATAAGAGTTTGTAGAATTGCCCCCCAGCTAAAGTAAGTTGAGTGGCTAATCTATGAATTGTTGCTCTATCTCTTTTATAGGCTTACTGCGAGTATTCTCTCACTTCCAGAGACCTCCTTATATCTTCATATCATTTTCCTTCTCCCACTAGGTCCACACGTGCTAGTATTAATCCTTCATAGCAGGAAATTTTACTCCTCATTAGGATAACTAGCTAAGTCAACTTTTGATCATTCTTTTCCTATGGGGACACTAGCTTGGCTTGGGAATCGGCCATTTAATTTTAAGCTTGAGGCATGTGCTTCTTGGTACTTTGTTAACAGGGCTATAAATTTATCTCTTTCTTCTTGGGTTAAATCTTTAGCTAACTTAATGTCTTTAGGATTATTTGGTGTACCCAAATTAATAGAGATTGATTTTGATGCATTAATAGAAATAAATTCTAAATGATTATGAATGCCATGCATATGCCCATTAGAATAAACATCAAATAAGTAAGCAAAAGGATTGGTCATGTTATTGATCTTTGCCTCAAAATCTTTATCAAGTACATCAAAATTGAAAACATCAATATCACTACTGTGAGCATTACAAAAGATAGACTCAAACTTAGGGGTGTAGCTTTAGGTGTTTGGCTTTCTATGCAGTCCTTAGATCAATGGTGTTGATTTTCTGCTTTAGCTCTTTCACATGCGGCAACCCCTAATCATATGTCAAGGTAATTGCCCCCTCTTTCAAGAACTTAAGAGGCTTTGGCTGTTCTTCCTCTTCTGTTGGCTCATAGCCCAAACCATGACTTGTGATCTGGCCCATCATCTTAAAAAAAGTCACCAAACCATCTATACTTTCTCCTAGGCCTATGTTAAGAAAAAACTTTATCCCTTTCTTCATAGTAGCCACTTTTAGATCCATCTAGTTTTTATAGATTCCAACAACTTAAAAATCAGACACTAGTGGAACTAAATCATCTAGTTGTAATGCAACTACCTCCTCATCAAAATTGGTCCAAACATCTAAAAAACCCTCATCATAGCTAGAATTATCACAAATATCAACAACCATTATAGATTGAAGTTCATTGGGCTTTGGATGGGTTGGATAGGTTCACTGGGCTTTTGGATGGGTTGGATAAGTTTATTAGGCTTTTGGATGGCTTGGATAAAGTTAATAATTCTGTTAGGGTTATTTGGGGTGATGGAGATCATGTAGAAACCTGGTGTAGGTGGAAATTTTGGCTAGGCATGGGCCTTTTGGGTTGATTTTCTGGGTCAATTATCCTTTTGGCATCAATTAGGTCTTAGATATAATGCTTAAGTTGAAATAATTAGTCGGTGTCATGACTGTGGGCTTGGTAGGACCGACAACATTAGTTGATATCATAGCTAGGTGAGAGTGGATTTGGTAATGGTCTGGGTGCTAAGAGCTATAGGAGGTCTTGAGCTTTGAGACGCTCCAAAACTTCGGATAAGGGTTGGCTGAATTGGAAAAATCCGCTTGGGGTGTGAGACACAATTTGAACCTCAATAACTTTAATGCCACTTAATTGGCTACCTAGGGGCCTCTTTCTATAGTTGACCATAATTTTCTCTTCTAGCTCAAACATCTTGGTGTTCAATATTTCATCAAGCATAACCATAGTTTCTTCCATCTTAAGTAGTGCGGGTGAAATCCTTACTAATATTTTCCCTTCCATAACCTAAGTGACCTGATAGGAAGTCTCTTTGGTGTGTTTTGAGGCTATGTTTGATCAAAAAAATAGGATTTAAGGGTTAACCTAAGCATGCTATGTACATGAATGCAATGCATGAATGGACCATTTTTTTCTTTTTTTTCTTTTTTTTTCCTTTACCTTTACAAAACCAAAACTAAACCATAACAATAGAACCAAAACTAAACCAAAACCAGACCATATAAACTGAACTAAAATTGGACCAAAGACTGAATTGAAACAAAAAAAAAATCTCAAGAATTGAATCTTCGCCTCCTTATACATTCAACTCTCACGTGCAGGGTAAGAAAAAATTCTATCCTAGGCTACGGTACACTGGACACACCAATAGGGGGTGGTCCAGGACGATTTTCCCCTCACAAACAAATGATTTATATCCTTAAAGTTTAACCATAAGTAAGCATCCTCTTGCTTAACATGGGTTTTGAAATGGACTTGGGCTTATGCACACATTGGACCTACGCATAGGCCTAGGTTCATCTCAACTACCACTAGAACTTATGGTTTGAACAGTAAGGTTATAAATCTAGCACAACAAAAATCTATGGGGTACTTAGGATTGAAATCTATGGCTTATGGGTTTCATTGGGTAGGAAAAGGGTCACCCATGCGAAAGCTTGTCCATTAAGCACAACGGCCGGAGCTGTGGCTGTTTTATATACTCGAAGGTACGGGTATGGGGTGTTAGCATTCACCAATTCGTCATAGCTCGAGTGAAACTATGGTCTCCTTAGCAAGTACTAACGGGGCTAAAAAGGGTAAGAGTGATCCGTGTGATAGTGTAGTGCAATGCAAAAAGTTTAACAGAGAAATAATATTAGACTAATAGAAACATGTTGGAGTAACTATCCATTTAGTCCCCAGTGGAGTCACCAAACTATAGGACGGGGACGTAAGGCGAAATATCATCTATTAGAATTATATAAAATACACTAGGTAATGCTCAGGAAATATGGTGGAGTCACAATGGTCTCACTTAAGTACCACCTCCTTAGACAGCATTTCCTAGACATGCACTTCATACAATCCTAATAGAATCAAACCACTGGTAAGTACCGTCTTCCCATAACACTACCACGGTATTAAGGATTTATGCCACGAAGGCATAGATAGACAGGAGTCGCCACCTGGGTAATAACCGGGACATATTCAGTGTTTCTTTTGAGGGTCATGGATGGCAACTTACTCCTTGTAGAGTTTCCACAACCGTCATTACCATAGCCCAATGTCTAAGTTCGGGATAGTGGGTACGTAAGGGGAAAGTGTTAGGCACCCCTTACGCCTGGTCTAACCTTGTTAATTTGAGTGCCAGTCCTCTACTAATGTTTCTAAAAGTCTTGTTTATCATTCCTTTATTAAACTTCATCCTAAAAAAATGCAATTCTAATCCTACACACGTAAGTAATTCACAAAAGGGATGTTGTTTACACACAATTTTCATGCACAAGTAATTCCTATAGATGGGGTTGCTAATTATTTAAATGATATTTACCAAATGACTAAAATTAATTTATTATTGAGAATTTAATTTATAAACAAATTCAATTTCAAATAACCCTACGTTTCTATTTAACCTAATTAATTAATTTTCACCAAGTTACCCTAAGGATAATTGAACTAAGTTAATTATATACATGTATAATTTATTCTAATATCACATAAGGCCCAAACAATCACAACCTAAAAAAGAATTCTAACATGCAAATTTATTTTACAATTACCAAGTATTAAATTAAATTTATTTTACATGCCAATGTTAGTTTAATTTACAAATAGGATTAATTTTAATTTATAAAGTATTTATTTAAATTAATTACATGCAAAAGTCGGTTAAATTAAAAACAAAGTTAATTTTAATTTACCAAATAAAAATTCTATTATTACTGAAATTTCATGCCAATGATTATTCGAGGAGTTTAAATCTACTTACCTGTTGGCAAATGCAGTTGCCATTGGGGCAAGCTACCTTAAAAAAGATCTTCTTTTCTAGTATGGCAATGATATCCCTGGCTTACTCCTGTTTAGCTCTACATAAGCTCCACGCAAATGCCCTCTTTGATACTTACCTTACGGCTACTTACCAATTTTGTTTGTAATAAAAAATAAAGAAACTTTAAGAATAATCGCTAGAAAAAAAGAAGAACTAAAAGAATTTTGGCTATTTTTTTCTTTATTTTGTTTTCTTCTCCTCCGCCCCTTTTTCCTCCTTTTTTCTTTTTCTCTTGTTCCTCCTCCTTTTTTTATTTTTTTTCCACCTTTTTCTCCCTTTTTTTTCTCCTCTTTTTTTTTTTTTTCAGTAGGGTATTTATAGGGTTTTAAGAGAGAGGTGTGATAGGGTTTGGAGTCCTAGCGTGATAAAGTTCAGATAACTTAAACAACTAAGATTGCAGAATTCAGGTGAGACTGAAATATGGATGAGGTGTTTCAACCAATGGGAAGAGAAGGAAAGGAGAAGGCACCAATAGGGAGTGAGGAAGAGGTGTGGTAGGGTTTGAAGTCCTAGTGTGATAAGGTTCAGATAACTTAAACAACTGGTGTAACACCCTCCCGATAACCACTCCGTACATCCTACTGTTCCGGTGACCGGTGTCGGTCCGGACAGCTAGAATGTCCGGAAAAATATTTAAACTAAAGTCAGGAACCATAATTAACTCAAATACTAATAAGAAAAATTTAGTAAAAATTTTAGAAATAAAATACAACAAAGCAAAACGAGCCGGTGCCCAAGCGATGGGTAACCGGAGGAAAGTTGCGGTTCTCGCAACGAGGAGCCCTAGACCCGGGGGAAAAATTATAAAATAATTTTTGGGACTCCAGAGAAGGGTAATTGAGGTTCCCATGGCATTAGAATGCCAAGAAAATACCTAGAAAAATTTTTCAATCGGTACAGACGATTTTGACCCGTTAAGCCAAACGGAGGGCATTTTGGTCATTTCGCCTTCCGAGGTGATTTTTGGCCGACTTGCCCAGTTGAGTAAATAATTAATATGACATAAAATATGAAGAAATATTACTAGAAATGAAATTTGAAATGAGTAGTGAAAGAAAAGAAAAGAAAATGCAAAATAATGCAAAAATGACATCATTTAAAATTTTCCAACCAATCAAATTTAAGCAAGTCCATAAAAAGGAAATACAATTGGGTAATGAGGCAGAATTTTAGAAACCCAAAACCAGCTCCCTCTCCTCTTCTTCACGCCACTCACTCACCCTTACCCATTCCACCATTAACAACCTTTCATCCTTCATCTTTATTAGTTTTCTTCCACTAAAAACCCTAACTACCAACACAAAAATTCATTCTATCATCTTGGTGATTATTGTGGGAGCAAAAAGAAAAGGAAACCAAGACTTTGAGGAAGGGAAAAATCTGCCCTAAGTGAGGTTAGTGCTACAATCTCATTTTCCTTCTTTTAAATTCTAGTTAGAACATTTTTGAGCTAAGAAATCTTAAGGAATTGAAGTAAATTACATGTGTTAAGGGTACCTTCAATTTTTAGTAGCCCTATGGAAGATTGAGTTTGATTGTTTAACAAACTTAGAGTGGTTGGAAATCATGGTTAAGGTATTAAAATGCATGAAGATTGAACTAAGTATGTTAGACAAGGTTTATGAGTAAATTTAGTTGAACATTAGGGTTTGGGAAGGTGAAATGGTGACTTAGCTTTGGAAATGGTTAGAGGACTTTTTAATGGTCAATTAGTGACCATTTTAGGTAGGTTGACCCTAATTAGAACTGAAAAATGGGATGGTAAAGTGAAAGTATAAACTGCCCTATGGACAGCAGCATAGGGACTGAAATTTCAGTCCCTTTGCACTGCCATAACTTGGGCTGTGCTTGTCCAATTGATGTTTGGCCAATTGGACATGAAACTAGGCTTATAATGGCACATTTTTGCTGAAGAAACCATGCCCAAAAGACCAAAGCAAAAGGGTCAAAACTCAGCCACAATCCGGAACCCTGAAACTGCCTCTGCAGAATTTGACCAAATGAACAGTAACTGTTCATTTGGCCATAAGTCACTGTAGATTTGGTCAATTGGTCTGAAATTTTACAGCAACAAGTTAAGACATAGACAAACAACTTTCATGAAGGAACCTACCCCAAATTATGGCCAGAACCCATTCAACCAAGTGACTCAAGTCACTGTTCATGCACTGTAGATATGGTAAATTTCTGCAGACTGCATATCCGGACAGCCTGGGTTTTTGAGCCATATCTGGAGCTACAAAACTCCAAATGGAGTGATTCAAAAAAGGAAATTCAACTAGACAAAATAAGGAACAACTTTCATGTTTTACATTTCTTCAAATTCCAACAGTAACAGTGTCCAATGGAACAGTGAAGTTATGGTACAAAATCTGAAAAATCTGCTCCTTTGGTTTAATGCTTAGAAATGGTAAAAACACTTAATGCCAACAAGTTTTAAACACCAAATGTGGTATGTTGGGAGTGCCAAAGTCAATGTACACCTTTTTATGCTAAAAGTCAACACTTTTGTTGATCAATGATGAATAGTGACACCCAAAAAGTTGAAATTCACAAATTGAAAAATTTAAAAGTTTCAAATGCCCTAGTATACCTCACAAGATTGGTTTGGATAGTTTGGTATGCCAATAGGGTTCAGTTAGCAGTACTGCACATGGCAAAAATGCCATTTTGTGATTTCATGGCTTTTAGCCATTCTGACTTTGTATTGAGATTTGGCCTTGTGCCTGAGATTATTTACAGCTTGTTAGCTGTTCTGTTGCACACCGGGAGATGCATATGTGACCGATGGTGTGACGGCCCGAGGTACTTGATACCCAGTGCTAGTTTACCCGTTATCCAGTCCAGTCGTCTAGTGTAGGTTACTTGGGGCAACCAAATAAATGAAAATGAACAATGTAGAAGAAATCAACGAATGGATATACAAATACATGACAAACAAAACATGCACATGCAATACATATTTATATCTGCTATTTCTTGTCATTATATTATTGCACCACTAAGCGTTATTGCTTAGCGCGTTGCTTTTGCCACGCGTAGGTACTGGAGATCCCGACCGTGAGCCCAGTAGACCACAGACTGGGTGAGTTCATCCTGTAGATCTGCTCAGTGTCCGTGTCACCTCAACTTCTGCTGTGCATTGGTAGGACACTAGGTGTCATTTTGACATTTTGTAATTAAATTTTATTTCTCATGTGTATTTGGGATTTATGTAATGTATTTTAAGCTTTATGTAAATAATAAAGATTTATAGTCATGTATGGTATTAAGTTGAGTAATTAATGGTTGTTTATGTATGAGAACCCTGAGAAAGGGATGTTTTGAGAAATGAAAAGGTTGTTGAAACCTGAAACTAAAAAATTGTTGAGATCTTGATATTGAGTTTTGTGATGATATCGAAGTTGAGAATGAATGAATTTGTTTATTGGAAGTGTTTTTAACAGGTTCCGAAGAACGGTTTTCTCCATTTTTAGCCGGTACTCCGCCGGATTTTCTTTAAAATTTTCGGAACCTTAAATGAATGATACTTTTGATAAATGGTTTAAATAAATTGTATTTCATAAATTATGTGTAAAAGCATTGTCTAAATTAATTGAGGAATATTAGAGTGTGCCGGTACACCAGGTGGCATTACTTACTCGGGTATACTGTACACGGGTAAGGGGTGTCACAACTGGGATTAAGGAATTTGGGTGAGACTGGAATATAGATGAGGTGTTCCAACCAATAGGAAGAGAGGAATAGAGAAAAAGATATTTTTTATTTTAATTTTCAAAAAATAAATTAAATAGGTCTTATTTAAAATTCCTAACTAGGCTTTCTTAGGCCCATGGGGCCCAATTAAACTTAATTAGGTACATTTAAAAATTACCCATATTAAATTTAAATAAAACAAAACTTTATTTAAATTTAATTAAATTCGCTTCTAAAAAAAACGTATTATTATTTTTTTTTCAAGATCATGCCACGGAATTAATAATTCAGCTCCATACCTCTAATTACATCTTACAGTTATATAATTTTTCATCATCGGGTTTGCCAGAGCCTCAATGCACATACTCATCACAAAATAATGGTCTACAAGTACTACAAGGACATTCACGAGGGTAATCCCATTCTCTTTAGTGTATGGGACTAAAGCAATGCTATCCATTAAGCAAGAGGTTAGATCCTTAAGAGTGATGCTAGAATCTAAGATCCCAAAAAATGAGTGGGCCTAGAAGAGATATGAATAACTAGCTTTGATTAATGAAAAGAGAATGTAAGCCTTGTATCATATGCATTCTTATCAGAGGAAGATAGCTAAGGCCTTTAATAAGAAGGTGAAGCCAAGAAAGATCAAAGAAGGAGACATGGTTTTGAAACAAGCTCGGCCCATCCCTTTTTATTTAGCAGGAAAGTTTAACTCAAGCTAGGATGATCCATACATAGTTAAAAAGATCTTACCACAGTAAGAATATCAGACCTGGATGGGAATGAATTTCAAAAACCAATCAATTTAGACAGGCTCAAATGTACTTTGTGTGAGATAGGCTACTAGGCTGAAAACCTGTAAAAGGTGGTCTAGGCAAAAGTAAGGGTCAAAGAAAAAAAAAAGAAGAAAAGAAAAAAAATGCTAGATTGAAAATCTGCAAAAGGTAGTTTAGGAAAAAGGAGAGATGAGAGAAGATCTAGATGGAAAACCTAAAAAGGCCATTCAACAGGTTATAAAGCTTATTTCTAACTTTGAAAGGTTGAAAATTTGGTAAAACTAAATGTAAGAGGGAGTAATGGTGTACCTGAATAAATAAAGAAGCTTTTATTGCATTAACCAAGAATAAGTTGTATTTAATTATGATTGTGAATTTTGTGTCTTGAAGAATACATTAAATGATTAAGTAATTGAACTGCATTATTTTGATCTAACCTATGTCTTGTGAGCATGACAAAATAGGTGCTTGATATAAATGCCCCGGTGATTGTCTAGTTTATAAAAAAATTAAAAAAAAAAGGAAAAAGAAAAAGAGAAAAAGAGAGAGAGAGAGAGAGAGAGAGAGAGAGAGAGAGAGAGAGAGAGAGAGAGAGAGCTCACTAAATGAAAAACCCGAAAAGGCCGCTTAGGTAAAAGTTAGAGCAAGCTCGCTGAAATGAAAACTCAAAAAAGCATTTCAGGCAAAAGTTACGGCACAAAGAATGGAGTTTATGGAAGAGAAATGAGTCAAGATAGAACAAGATTTTTTGAAATAGCTTTAGAATAATGAACCATGGGGGGAGAAAAGAAAGAAATGAGTCAAGATAGAACAAGATTTTGAAATAGCTTTAGAATAATGAACCATGGGGGGAGAGAAAAAAAAGAAAAATCAAAGGGAAATTATATTGTGACCTTTTTTAGTGAATAGTTTTCCTCGAAAATTTTGAGGCTAAAAGAAAGTTTTTATAAAAAGAGGTCCCTTAGAGGACTAAGCTTTTTTAGAATCTCTAGTAAAATTAGCATGCCCATGGTATGCAACCCTCTCTAGAAGTTCAAGTGTTTGTGTCACTGTTTTCTCCATTAGGCCACCTTCTGCAGCTGAATCAACTGTGCTCTTTGTAGAGAGTAATAACCCATTATAGAAATTTTGCACTAGTAGCCAATTCTTTATGCCATGGTGTGGACATTCCCTCTGCAGGTCTTTATATCTTTCCCATGCGTCATAGAGTGATTCACCTTCTTTTTGTCTGAAAGTGTTGAGCTTAAGCCTTAGTCTTGCAGTCTTTGCAGGTGGAAAATACCTTGCTAGAATAACTGCAAAAAATAACTAGATTAATTAGTAAATGTATCATGTAATTAACCAAAATGATTATGGTCTTTTAATCAAATTGGTCCTCCAGAGGCCACTCAAGAGGAACATGAAACTTTGGACAAGTGGAAGGAGCATGATATGAGAGTCAAGTGTTACATGCTTGCTTCTATGAGTAATGAGTTATAGAAGCAACATGAAAATATGCAATATACAAGTGAGATCCTCCTTCACCTGCAAGAGTTGTATGGTGAGCACAGCAGGAATGCTAGGTATGAGATATCTAGACAGCTATTCTGCATGAGATGTTTGAGGGATAAAATGTTGGGGATCATATCCACAAGATGATTCGGCTAATTGAGCAGCTGGAACATCTTGACTTTCACATGGATTTCCAACTGTAGATGGATTTGATCCTTCAGTCCCTACCTGAGTCATTTGGAAATTTTGTGACAAATTTCCATATGACTAAGTAGGAATACACCTTGGTTGGTTTACTTAACATGCTGGTTGTTGCCCAAAAGAATATGTTGGGCAATAAAGGAAAAGAGGTAGCTTTGATTGTATCTTCTTCTGCTGGAAAGTCCAACAAGAAGAAGGGCAACAAGAAAAAGAAACCTCAAATTCCTGGTCTTTCCAAGAAGATAACTAAACAGAAAGGGAAGACTAAAGCTGATGGAGGCAAAGAAAAGTGTTTCCATTGCCAGAAGGATGGGCACTGGAAAAGGAACTGCCCAGAGCATCTTGCTTCTCTGAATAACAAGATAGACATACCTTCTGAAGGTGTATCCTTCTTGTTCTTCTTGCAATCCAATTACATTGTAATCCTTGGCATACTAAGGCGAATTTACAAGAATATGGACTTTAAAGTCCTCAAATAAATGAAATTACAACCCAAAATTATTACAACACTTATAATACATGCCACCAAAAATTAAATTAATTATTTTACAACAAAAAAAATAAAAGAAATAAATCCAATTACATTGGTCTTTTATTGTCCATGATCATCCATCATACATATTACCATTTAACATACATACTAAAATTAAATTGAATATCTCATATTCAACTAAAAAATTCAGATTTGAATCTCATTTAACCAGATTTAAAAATTCAGATTTGAATAAAATTCAGATTTGAATCTTATTCAAAACAAATTTAAAAATTCAGATTTGAATATTATTCAAACAAATTTAAAAATTCAGATTTGAATCAAAATTTAATTGTGTGATTAAAACTCCTAATTAAACATTTTAATTAGTCATGGAATGGGCCATAGATCATACAACAATTGCACATTCAAAGCCCATATACCTTATGCACCATTGTGGTGCTAAAACCATGCACACCATGGAGCACAAACATGATGCCGCCACACCCTTCTCTGCAACCATGTCACACCCTACTCCTTGTAAGATGTAACATGCTCCCGTAGTACACCTAATGAATTACCGTACTTTGCCTATCGGTAACCCATTAAATATACTACAAGGGATTTTGAAACAATTTTCGTTCATTTTTAAATTGGTATTAAAATCATTTATTCGAAGTTGAAACTAGTTAAAATTTTTGGCCCATTTTATTTTTTCACAAATTTTATAAAAATTTCGGCAGAGTGCCGTTTGTATTTTGAGAAAACAGTTCTTCAAAACCTGAAAATAAAGACACTCCCAATATATTTCTCAATCCCAACTCCATTATTCAATCTCATTTTACAAATCCGCATAAACCACTCAATACACAGTGTAAATTAAATCAAATATTAAAACATCTCATTGAGGTAAACAAATTAATTTTCACATCCATGGGAGCATTAAAATTTAATAATGCAAAACTTCATAAATATATAAAATCCAAGATAATATTACAATAATTTATATTTCATTACAATCCAAAAATATATTACAAAAGAGTTGGTACAACTGCTCAAAGAAAATTTCATACATATAATTACAGAATTACATCAAAAGCTAATGTACAAGGGTATACCTATGATATACCCAAAGATAGTCTCACTATGTCTTTTTAGAAATCTTGCTCAGCTGCTTTATTATTCCTTTTACTTGCGACAGCATACAAAGCTATCGCTGAGTGGTGAACTCAGTGGTGTGCAAACTAATAATTTAAAACTTAATACAAGTTATGCTTGACAATTCATAACAAATAAAAATTTGAAATTTCTAAATTCTTCAAAATTCATAACATTCAGAAATCAATATTTTCATTCATGCAAATTATTCATTTGAATAACATTTTGATCAAATGGTAACTATTTATTTACATTTCTTTTAAATTCCGAAACAATATAAAAATATTTTGAATCACTAACAAATTATTTATTTCAATCACAATTTATCAAATTATGCATAATTTAAAGCGCGTTGCCAACAATTCACACAGTTGATCCCATGACCCAAAATTCAAATAGATGCCTTGTTGTACACCACGACATTTCACATTCTCCCAATAACCGAGGCTAAAAGGGAGAAACAAAGACTAGCTAGTATATATGAGTGCTCATTCAAATTCTTCCCCAACTGGCAAGCCAGAGAGGAAGTAACTCGCCCCATCTAGCGGAGGAGATATCTCACTAGACAAGCTAATGAGAATTCACAACAAATTTTGCCATGTCAACTGTGGTTTCAAATCATATTCAAAACAATTTCTATTTACAAAGTGTTTACAAATCATCAATATATTTAATCATCATAAATTCATGCTCAAGGTTGGCAACACATCAAACTTAAAATTTACAATCCTCAAAACAATGCAATAAATCCTTAAATGCATAAGAAAATTTATATTCAAATTATACAATTTCATTCAATAAGTTAAAATTCTGAACACAATAAAAATCATAAATCATACAATAAATTTATTTCAAATGAATTTGGAATTGAAAAATAACAAAAGAGTTAGTTGTGCACAAACCTTAAGCGAATCGCCTCTTGGCCTTGACTCGATGTCTCGGGTTCCTTCCCGGTATTCTTTTTCACTGAAACACACAGTTTCACAGTGTTTCAGTATCATAACTCATCATAAATTCAAAAATAAATCCAAATTCACTTATACCTAACTTTAATATGCTAAACTTGGCGTTATTCAAAATTTGTGTTTCGGGGTTACTATTCACTACACTATTCAAGTCAATTTGTTGACTTTCTAAGGCTTAATAGGTATGGGAATTCCAACTTCACCCACATACCACATTTTGGTCACTAAATTTGTTGGTTTTGGTTGTTTTCTCAAATTCTAAGTCATTTAGGCAAATTTGCATATTTTTAGTTTTGGTGTCTTAAGTTGCACTGTTCCATTAGTCACTTTACTGTTAGAATTTGGCAAAACTTTCTTCATAGAAAATGTTCCCTATTGTCTTAACTAAATTCTCCTTTTTGAATCACTCCATTTGGAGTTTGGTAGCTCAAGTTATAGCCATTTGAACCATGGCTGCCGGATTGGACTTAACCCAGATTTCTGGGCAATTTTTGGTTCTGGCAATTTTAGGTCACCAAATTTGGGTGGCCAAACGACTTGGTTAATGGCATAATTTGGGTTTGTGTTCTTCATGAAAGTTTTAGGTCTATATCTCAACTATCCACTGGTAAAATTTCAGGTCATTTAGTCTTGCCTAGGTCAAGTTATGGCCAAATGAACAAATACTGTTCATTTGGTCAGTTTGTACAGGGCAGATTGAGATTTTTTAAGTTTGGTCAATTTGTTCACTAGGTTTTGGTCACTTTTTGGGCATGGTTCCTAAATGAAAATTGTGTCATTTTGTCTCTATTTTTATTACTAATTGGTCTCGTACCAATTGGACTTGTAAATTTTCATTTTTGGTCCCTGAAAGGGACCTTGGTCATGCTGCCAGCAGCATGACCACACTCAATCCGAATTTGATCTCAACTACAACTCTTCCAACACACTTCATTTGGTCACCATTGACCATTTCCCACTTCCAACTAGGTCAAAGACATCATTTTCCAATTTCTCACATTTTTGTCTCTAAACCCTAAGTGTCCAAACCCTAACTACACTAGTAATTACATTTAACCAAATCCAAGTATCTCCACATCACCTCTACCTTCATATAAGCTTGCCTACACTTATAATCCAATCAAATTCATGCACTACCATATTAAACCCTAGCTGATCAAAATCCATGTTTAGTCCTCCAACAATTAATTTTATTTCATTTTAAGTTTATTTCTAAGTTAATTAAGCTATAAACACAACTAATAAACTAATTTTGCAACTTAAATCACTAACCTTGCTTGGAGGGTTTCTAAGCTTTCTTTCTTCAAGTCTTTCTTCTTCTTTTTGCTTTCTAATGCTTCCTCAACATGTAAAGAGAATTTTTTGTGTTGGGACTTTGTGAATTTATGGAAGAAAGTAGGGAAATTCAAGCTTTCTATCTCTTAACAATGGTGGAACAAGGTGAGTAAGAATGGAGAGAGAGATGGGGCGGCAAGGATAATGAGGAAGATGACTTTTGTTTTTTTTTTTTTTCTTTTCTTTTCCTTTCTTTTTTTATGTCTTAGGAAGACCAAAATATCTAATTAATTGAATTTATTAATTATACTATTTATGGCATCATGCATGATGTCATCTCCCTTCACTTTTTCATTTTCTTCTTTTTTTTTATTTATTTTTCCATTAGTTCTTTAATTTAATTCTCAACTCTGAAATTTTCTTTTCTCCGATTTTATTTGACAGTTAGGTCAAGAGTCAGCTCTCGGGGTCAATTGACCAAATTGCCCCTCGCCAGTTCAACCCGGTTTGTAAATAATTTAATATTTATTCCGGATCCCTGACCTAATTATTTGACTAGCTTAACAATTCTTTTTCATGATTTTCTCTTTTCCACTGTGTTCACAATGGTCCTAAGGACTGCGGCGTCACATTTTACGGTTCGAAATTCGAGTTTAAATCGACTTCGCAATCCTTCCCGAGAGGGTCACCCATCGCTATGACTCTCGGCTCGTTTAACTTCTTATATTCTGCTTTTCTTATTTATACTTAACTAATTGGAAATTACTAATTATTTGTGTTTATGGCTTATCTAGTTGTCTTAGATGTGGTTCTAATCCCCTTAATTGTCCGGACCGACTCCGGTCACCGGAACAGTAACATACCAGGCTATGCAAATAGGGGTGTTACAATTCTCCCCCCCTTAAAATAATTTCGTCCTCGAAATTTTACCTGGTATCAGTCTCTGAATAATTGTGGATGTTGTCTCCTCATGTCCAATTCACACTCCTAACTAGCTTCCTGGCCTGAATGATGGTTCCTTAGCACTTTAACCAATACTATTTACTCATCGATTACTCACCTGGTGTGCCAAGTTTCTTATGAGCTTTTGTCATAAGTTAGATTCAAATTCATTTCAATTTTAGAGGTAAGCAAATCTGCGTGTTAGTGGATCCACTCTCTCTAGGACCTCGTACAATCCTATGGGTGAGAACTTAGTTTTACTCTTTTCTTATCAAATCTCTTGATCATTTGATGCAACCTTCAGTTTAATTTACAATATTTTAGTCTTTTCCTGCTGATATTTTAGCAATTATTTTCCTTTATAGTCTTTTTTTTTTTTAAATGACCTTGTTGGTCATATATGAACTGTTTATCTCTTTCTTGGCCATAGGTCCATAACCATTATCTTACCATTTCCATTTATGACCAAGGCCTATGTGCCATTTTGCACTATCTTGTTTGCTTTTGTTTAACTTATTTCCTTCTTAATAAAATAGTTTGGGATATCGTTACGCGTCTTAAGTAGGTTGTTTGCCTTGGTGGCAATTCCTCATCTAGGGTTTTTCTCATTTCTTAATGTTCTATTTGTTTCCTTTTTTTATTCCACAACTTAACTTTAATTATTTTATTTCTTAATCTAATCTTCTTCCTTAACTTGACTGTCGAGTCATGATTTAGCACCTCTTATCATCCCTAATAAATCTACTATACTTTAGTATTACTTTGATTTGGTCCTCTGACCATTCTAGTCAATACTTTAACTAATATTCATAGCGTTTCTTTATTACATTCGCACCAACTATTCTAATTTTTACTTCCACAACTCTTTTATTTATCAATATTCTATAGCTTATTTTCTGCTGGTTTGCGATCATTACCCTTTTTTTTTATAACCAATTTTGCAATCTCAAGAAGGAAGTCTACCGGACTCTCCTGTTTTCCATGCTATTCAAAAGTTTCACTTGAATTCTAATCTAATCCTTATGATCCGCATAATAAAATTATGCTATTCCTAAAGAATACCTGGCCAACTAGTTCCTATCGAATTATCAAGTATCGTGAGAATATCATTTCTTAACTGTTTTATAAGTTATAATTGTCATCCATAGCATCCTGTCTCTTCAAGGGAACAAAATTATATTTTGTGTCTTACTGCTACACAAATAGAATATTGTTCCTTACTAAGCTTTGAGCAAAAGATCCATTGCAATACCAGAACAACTATAAACTCCATATCGGAGATTGGATGACTTAGCCCTATAGGTGTTATTTTTAAATTTTTACTATGCTAAAATCTCTAGTCCCATAACAATTCTTGATGTACTGTAATTCATGCTAGGGTAACGGAGTCTTTAACTCTCACTACCTTGCAACCATGATCTTTTGATATTCTAATTATAGAGTTTTAAATCCCGAATTAGGATTTTCAAACTCAGTTCTAGTAATAAAACTCTATTCTGGTATATTTGTACGAGAGCGAAAGTCATTTATAACTATTCTTATCCTTATGTACTATTGGGTAGTACGTAGCTCTACACAATAAATCTCAAGTCAGTATTGTAATCTGCAGCTTACAGCACAAACATCAAGAACATTGCATAGTTACTACGATACATCACAATAGATCAAACTTCCCTATGTCTTATTTCTTTCAAATCCACTAATATCTTAAACTTATTTTGATTATGGTACCCAGTGACATCTATCAGCAGTAATACCTTTACTTCTATCTAGGGCAGATATATTGCTATAACTTACTTTTTGGTCCTCTTACCTTATCTAATTAGGCTTACTAATTAACTTTATAATTTATCGTAGTCTAGGAGATGTCTCTCACTAGAAACTTTTCCAAAATTAATTCCAATCATGCTTATTATCGCAATTCTTATTCTAAAAGACTAATTACTAACACATTAAAATTTATCTCCATGCAAGGGAATAGCAGTAGAACATATAATTTTACATTAGCATATAAATAAGTAGAGCCGGAATCAAATAGTACATAATTATTCCTTTCACAAGTAAAAAACATACCGGCAACTACATCTGAAGTCTCTGCTTCTTCCCCTCGATGCATGGCGTTCCCTCTTTCTAGTGTATTCCTCTGCTCGGGTTGGTCCATTGTGCGAGGATTACCCGAAGTGTTGTCTCTACTTCTGCCTCTGCCCCTACTGACTATTAATGAGCCTCTAAAATCAGAACCTTGGACTGATTCCTTTGGTGTAGTATGTGGCATAAATCGACGTTCACTAGTACAATCTCGGGCGAAATGTCCAATTCCACCACAATTGAAGCAGGCTCCAGGGACCCTATGGCATATACCCCCGTGTAATTTTCCACAAACGTCACAAAGACAGATAGGGTAGGAACTTCTGGTTCTTTGACGAATGGTTCTTGATTGCTTCCGCCCTGAAGATCCGCCTTTGTCATACATAGGAGCTCAAGGTCCCTCAAAATCTTTTCTTTTTCCCAAATTACTACTCGAACTTTGACTGATGGGTTTCCCACCTTTCTCTTTTTCATGCTGCTCTTGAGGGGGTTGGGTTTGTACTTGGGCCTGGGCTGACAAATTATCAGCCATTTGCTGAAAGAACATGGCCATCTGTTGGGCCGTTTGTGCAGTAATTTGTATAGGAGGGACTGGTGCAGTTAGACCTCCAACGCTCTGTGGAACTGGGGCCTCTACTTGCACGTTAGCTATATCAGACTGCTCTACCGTTTTATCCCCCTTATCCATATCTATTCACAGGATTTTTTTTTCTATTTCCTGTACAACCAATACAAGGAGATTTCTCCCCGTTAGTTCATTTTTATGATGTAAATGTACTATATGTATTAAACATTCGAGCAGTTGTACTTATCGAAAAATATTTCAAATTTACAGTTTAAAATTTATTTTAAAACCTTTGCTCTGATACCACTAAAACATGTCACACCCTACTCCTCGTAAGACGTAATATGCTCCCGTAGTACACCTAATGAATTACCATACTTCGCCTACCGGTAACCCATTAAATATACTACAAGGGATTTTGAAACAATTTTTGTTCATTTTTAAATTGGTATTAAAATCATTTATTCGAAGTTGAAACTAGTTAAAATTTTTGGCCCATTTTATTTTTTCACAAATTTTATAAAAATTTCGGCAGAGTGCCGTTTGTATTTTGAGAAAACAGTTATTCAAAACCTGAAAATAAAGACACTCCCAATATATTTCTCAATCCCAACTCCATTATTCAATCTCATTTCACAAATCCGCATAAACCACTCAATACACAGTGTAAATTAAATCAAATATTAAAACATCTCATTGAGGTAAACAAATTAATTTTCACATCCATGGGAGCATTAAAATTTAATAATGCAAAACATCATAAATATATAAAATCTCAAGATAATATTATAATAATTTATATTTCATTACAATCCAAAAATATATTGCAAAAGAGTTGGTACAACTGCTCAAAGGAAATTTCATACATATAATTACAGAATTACATCAAAAGCTAATGTACAAGGGTATACCTATGATATACCCGAAGATAGTCTCACTATATCTTTTTAGAAATCTTGCTCAGCTGCTTTATTATTCCTTTCACCTGCGACAGCATACAAAGCTATCGCTGAGTGGTGAACTCAGTGGTGCACAAACTAATAATTTAAAACTTAATACAAGTTATGCTTGACAATTCATAACAAATAAAAATTTGAAATTTATAAATTCTTCAAAATTCATAACATTCAGAAATCAATATTTTCATTCATGCAAATTATTCATTTGAATAACATTTTGATCAAATGGTAACTATTTATTAACATTTCTTTTAAATTCCGAAACAATACAAAAATATTTTGAATCACTAACAAATTATTTATTTCAATCACAATTTATTAAATTATGCATAATTTAAAGCGCGTAGCCAACAATTCACACAGTTGATCCCATGACCCAAAATTCAAATAGATGCCGTGTTGTACACCACGACATTTCACATTCTCCCAACAACCGAGGCTAAAAGGGAGAAACAAAGAATAGCTAGTATATATGAGTACTCATTCAAATTCTTCCCCAACTGGCAAGCCAGAGAGGAAGTAACTCACCCCATCTAGCGGAGGAGATATCTCACTAGACAAGCTAATGAGAATTCATAATAAATTTTGCCATGTCAACTGTGGTTTCAAATCATATTCAAAACAATTTCTATTTACAAAGTGTTTACAAATCATCAATATATTTAATCATCATAAATTCATGCTCAAGGTTGGCAACACATCAAACTTAAAATTTACAATCCTCAAAACAATGTAATAAATCCTTAAATGCATAAGAAAATTTATATTCAAATTATACAATTTCATTCAATAAGTTAAAATTCTGAACACAATAAAAATCATAAATCATACAATAAATTTATTTCAAATCAATTTGGAATTGAAAAATAACAAAAGAGTTAGTTGTGCATAAACCTTAAGCGAGTCGCCTCTTGGCCTTGACTCGATGTCTCGGGTTCCTTCCCGGTATTCTTTTTCACTAAAACACACAGTTTCACAGTGTTTCAGTATCATAACTCATCATAAATCCAAATTCACTTATACCTAGCTTTAATATGCTAAACTTGGCGTTCTTCAAAATTTGTGTTTCGGGGTTACTATTCATTATACTATTCAAGTCAATTTGTTGACTTTCTAAGGCTTAATAGGTATGAGAATTCCAACTTCACCCACATACCACATTTTGGTCACTAAATTTGTTGGTTTTGGTTGTTTTCTCAAATTCTAAGTCTTTTAGGCAAATTTGCAAATTTTCAGTTTTGGTGTCTTAAGTTGCACTGTTCCATTGGTCACTTTACTGTTAGAATTTGGCAAAACTTTCTTCATAGAAAA
This sequence comes from Hevea brasiliensis, assembly GCF_030052815.1. Classification (NCBI taxonomy): domain Eukaryota; kingdom Viridiplantae; phylum Streptophyta; class Magnoliopsida; order Malpighiales; family Euphorbiaceae; genus Hevea; species Hevea brasiliensis. The sequence goes on from NC_079493.1 coordinate 92,556,910, forward strand.
TGTTCCCTATTGTCTTAACTAAATTCTCCTTTTTGAATCACTCCATTTGGAGTTTGGTAGCTCAAGTTATAGCCATTTGAACCATGGCTGCTGGATTGGACTTAACCCAGATTTCTGGGCAATTTTTGGTTCTGGCAGTTTTAGGTCACCAACTTTGGGTGGCCAAATGACTTGGTTAATGGCATAATTTGGGTTTGTGTTCTTCATGAAAGTTTTAGGTCTATATTTCAACTGTCCACAGGTAAACTTTCAGGTCATTTAGTTCTGCCTAACTCAAGTTATGGCCAAATGAACAAATATTGTTCATTTGGTCAGTTTGTACAAGGCAGACTGAGATTTTCCAAGTTTGGTCAATTTGTTTACTAGGTTTTGGTCACTTTTTAGGCATGGTTCCTAAATGAAAATTGTGTCATTTAGTGTCTATTTTCATTCCCAATTGGTCTCATACCAATTGGACTTGTAAAGTTTCATTTTTGATCCTTCAAAGGAACCTTGGTCATGCTGCCAGCAGCATGACCACACTCAATCCGAATTTGATCTCAACTCCAACTCTTCCAACACACTTCATTTGGTCACCATTCACCATTTCCCACTTCAAACTAGGTCAAAGACATCATTTACCAATTTCTCACATTTTTTTCTCTAAACCCTAAGTGTCCAAACCCTAACTACACTAGTAATTACATTTAACCAAATCCAAGTATCTCCACGTCACCTCTGCCTTCATATAAGCTTGCCTACACTTATAATCCAATCAAATTCATGCACTACCATATCAAACCCTAGCTGATTAAAATCCATGTTTAGTCTTCCAACAATTAATTTTATTTCATTTTAAGTTTATTTCTAAGTTAATTAAGCTATAAACACAACTAATAAACTAATTTTGCAACTTAAATCACTAACCTTGCTTGGAGGGTTTCTAAGCTTTCTTTTCTTCAAGTCTTTCTTCTTCTTTTTGCTTTCTAATGCTTCCTCAACATGTAAAGAGAATTTTTTGTGTTAGGACTTTGTGAATTTATGGAAGAAAGTAGGGAAATTCAAGCTTTCTATCTCTTAACAATGGTGGAACAAGGTGAGTAAGAATGGAGAGAGAGATGGGGCGGCAAGGATAATGAGAAAGATGACTTTTGTTTATTTTTTTTTTCCTTTTCTTTTCCTTTCTTTTTTTATGTCTTAGGAAGACCAAAATATCTATTTAATTGAATTTATTAATTATACTATTTATGGCATCATGCATGATGTCATGCATGATGTCATCTCCCTTCACTTTTTCATCTTCTTTTTGTATTTATTTTTCCATTAGTGCTTTAATTTAATTCTCGATTCTGAAATTTTCTTTTCTCTGATTTTATTTGACAGTTAGGTCAGGAGTCAACTCTCGGAGTTAATTGACCAAATTGCCCCTCGCCGGTTCAACCCGGTTTGCAAATAATTCAATATTTCTTTCGGATCCCTGACCTAATTATTTGACTGGCTTAACAATTCTTTTTCATGATTTTCTCTTTTTCACTGTGTTCACAATGGTCCTAAGGACCGCGGCGTCACATTTTACGGTTCGAAATTCGAGTTTAAATCGACTTCGCAATCCTTCCTGAGAAGGTCACCCATCGCTGTGACTCTCGGCTCGTTTAACTTCTTATATTCTACTTTTCATATTTATATTTAACTAATTGGTAATTACTAATTATTTGTGTTTATGGCTTATCTAGTTGTCTTAGATGTGGTTCTAATCTCCTTAATTGTCCGGACCGACTCTAGTCACCGGAACAGTAATATATACCAGGCTATGCAAATAGGGGTGTTACAAACCAGCAATGAATCAATCAACTTTTGATCAAATCACACAATTAAATCAGATATTAAACAATCTAAATGGCAAATATAGTGGCTCTGATACCAATTGAAGGAGAGGAAGCATGTAAATTGTTAGATTAGAACATTGAATTCAAAAATTTCTTCTAGGGTTTCATGCATCTTGCCATATCCATTATGTACCTAATTGATTTCAATGTTCAATTGCATATTAAAACTCTTTTAATATGTATTAGGATCTACATTTGCTATTTAAGATTTTTGCATTAACAAATTAATTCATTAGAACCCTAGATTAATACAAGAATATGTGCACTAACCTTTTGATGTACTGTAGATGCGATTGGTACCTTTGGGAAGCACCTAGGACCCTAATTGTTGTCCCTCTAGCTTGTCCACACCAAGATCACCAATGGCAGCCCCTAAACCAGCTGCTCAAGCCTTGCCAACCAATTAGAAATTAGGGATTTGCCTTTAAAGAGGTTGTAGATGTATATAGGACACTAGAAACAATTTCTAGCAATTTTAATTTAAAGAAAACAATTGATTTCTCTTTGAATTGATGAGAAAAGGTGAAGAAGAGGGGAGGAGAGCCTTTTAGGTGGTGGCACACTTTGAGAAAAATCAGAATGTATATTTTATTCTTTCATTCTTTCCCTTTTATAATTAGGCCATCACTTAAAACCCTTGCCACATGTCATCACCTGATTGCATCTTAATTTTAATTGACCTAATCATATTAAGCCAAGTGTCAAAGCTAGATTTAATTTTGATTTTGATTACCTTGCATGATAAGAGGACAAATGGCAAGCTTATATGGTGCCATGTGTCACCATCTCATGGTGCCACATGTCACCTTGTGAAATGACCAAATTACCCTTGTGTTTTAATTTTGAGTTCTCAACCCAAAATAATTATTTCTCCTCTTCTAATCAATTTATATCAAATATAAAATAATTAATTAATATTTATTAATTAATTTCTTATAATTAAATTCATATTTAAACACTTTAAATATAAATTTAACTTATACTATATATCCAATAACCTAGATTTGGTTTTAAGCCACGCTAGGGACTTTACAATCTTATTGCAAACCAAACATATTTAATTAATCAATTAAACTCTTTAATTAATCAATTAAATCATATTTTACTTGGTGATTATCTTGTGTAAGTGTGTGACTTACTAGGATCATCACTAATTGGCAATGAGATATGCTATTAACTCTTAATATCATTAGAACTCTTTCTTGCCATAAATGATTTCTCTAAATCATTTTAGGCATCTCATAGACCATGGTTGATACCTAGCATAGCATGCCATGGCTACCTAATCAGTAACAAGGAATACCTTTAAATTAACCTAAAATCATATGCTACTATGCACTAGAATCTCTCTGTTATAAAATCCCAATTCGAGTTGGAGTCATGGTTTATGTCAAACCCCATTTGCTATGAATATTATGTTCTCTTTTAATTCCAGTTCTTGATTAAAAAGATTTTCTCAACAGAAACTCTTTTCTAATTAAATATGTCTGTCCTGGCTAGGAACTTGAAAACATCAAGAACAATTAAATGAACATAGAATTTTATCCCTATTTACTTAGGGTAACAGATTCCATCTTGATCAACACCTATCTCCATATATAACTAGTAGAAGCCTACACATGCCCATATACCCATACACAGTACAAGTATGAAAGCAGTATCAAACTCAAACCACCTATATACAAGATAACTGTATTATCTCAGGTCTAAAGATTATATGCACTGATATGATTTATGATAATGCATTAACAAGAGTAAACTCCACGTGCTTGTCATAAGTGTCACTGGTTCGGCCTACTTATCATGCATAAGTGCCTATCATGTTTGTTATATGGCATGAGACTCACCATTCCATCTTATTTACATCTCACATAAATAACTTGGGAACAAATATGATTATAATCTTTCTGGATAAGTCATGTCCTTATTGTGAAGTATCCTCGATTGAGAACCAATTAATGATACTTTGTGCTAGAAATATTATCACTCATATTCTTAACAACTTAAGAAAATAATTTCTAACAAAATATCAATGGACCTTTTCTATTACACATAAATATATTATGTAAACCAAAAAGTGAAAATGCCTTTTTATTAATAAAACATGTACAAAATACATACTAAATGATATGCTCTAGGACATACTACTAACAATCTCCCACTAGCACTAGAGCCATTCATTACAATATCTTAGACCCATCTTCTCAAGATGTTAGTCTAGCTGAGCTTGTGACATAGGCTTAGTGAATGGAACAGCTGGATTTTTAGCTGATGCTATTTTTTACATGGCTACATCACCTCGCCCAACTATCTCTCTAATAATGTGGTAGCGCTTTTCTATGTGTTTGGATTTATGGTGAGACCGGGGTTCCTTAGCTTGTATGACTGCTCCATTGTTGTTACAGTGGAGTGGAACTGTTGACTCAATGGAAGGAACTACTGCAGGTTCTGTCACGAACTTCTTTATCCAAACAGCTTCCTTTGCAGCATCTGATGCAGCAATATACTCAACCTCTTTAGTGGAATCTGTAGTCATACTCTGTTTGGAACTCTTCCAACTGACTGCACCTCTATTACAAATGAACACATACCCAGAGGTAAACTTTCTATCATCGATATCTGATTAGAAATTAGAATCAGTATAACCATCCAATTGCAAGTCACCACCCCCATAAATCAAGAATAAATCCTTAATTCTTCTCAAGTACTTAAGGATATTCTTGACAGTTATCCAGTATTCCAAACCTGGATTGGATTGAAACCTGCTAGTCAAACTAACATCATAAGCGATATCCGGCCTAGTACACAATATTGCATACATCAAACTTCCAATAGCCAAAGCATATGGAATCCTGGCCATTTTATCTCTTTCTTCAGATGTCTTTGGAGACATATCTTTAGAAAGGTGGATACCATGTCTCACTGGTAACAATCCTCTCTTGGAATCAAGCATCTTAAACCTCTTTAACACCTTTTCCAAGTATAGAATTTGGGATAAACCAATTATTCTTTTCGCTTTGTCACACCCTACCCCTCCGTAAGGCATAACATTATCCCGTAGTATACCTAATGAATTACCGTACTTCGCCTACTGATAACTTATTAAATATACTACAAGGGATTTTAAAACAATTTTCGTTCATTTTGAAAGTGGTGGATAAATTTTTCATAAATATTAAAAACCTTTATTTGACACTAGTCATAAATCAAATTTTCAGGTAATTAAAATTTTTACAATTTTTACAAAAATTTCGGCAGAGTGCCGGCTATACTTTTGAGAAAACAGTTCTTTAAAACCTGCAAAGAAACACACTTCCAATATTTTTGCTCAACTATAACTCCATTTCAAATCATTTCTCAACACAATTCAATCTAAAAAATGTATAAATCATTTGCATCAACTATCTCAATTCATTTTCAACCCAAACTCATCATAAAGGAAACCATACATAAATTCAAACTCAAGAAGAAATTAAATAGTACATTCATTAAAGAACTAAAATTAATATTACAAAAAATTTTCATTTCAATTACACACTAAAATAACATTACAAAAGTTTTTGTACAATTGCTCAATTAATTTACATATATATAATTACATGCATACATCAAAATCTATGTATAAAGGTATACTTATGATATACCCGAAGCTGATCTAAATGTGTCTTCAAGGAAGCTTACTCAACTGCTTTATGCTCTTTTCACCTACGACACCATGCAAAGCTATTGCTGAGTGGTGAACTCAGTGGGCAACAACTATAATTTAAAATATAATACAATATACATTGACAAAATTATAACAATTAATTTGGAAGTCTCAAAATTCAACAAAATTCCAAAAGTCAAAATCTTCGTTGCCAATAATATAAATCATTTGTTAAAATGACTTTGAGCAAGAAATTCAACTTATCAAATCACAACAGGACATTTAAAGTAATTCCTGTAATTATGGAAATAAGGATTAATTTCAATAAAATCAATTATGCATAAATTTTATTTGAAATCGAAATTCTATACTATTCAAAAACCATTCTTTATCTCACTAACTTTGCAAGACTAATCCGAAAGGGCCATCTCCAGGGCGATCCTAACTCCCTATGGTTGGGGAGATCGAATCGAGATTCTAACTCCCTATGGTCGAGGAGGTCGATGTTAGTAGTATGCCCTAGAGCATATCATTTAGTATGTATCTTGTACATATTTTTATTAATAAAAGGCATTTCCACTTTTCCGTTTACATAATATATTTATGTGTAATAGAAAAGGTCCATTGATATTTTGTTAGAAATTCTATTCTCAAGTTGTTAAGAATATGAGTGATAGTATTTCTAGCACAAAGTATCATAAATAGGTTCACAATCGAGGATACTTCATAATAAGGACATGACTTATCCAGAAAGATTGTATTCATGTTTGTTACCAAGTTATTTATATGAGATATAAATAAGATGGAATGGTGAGTCTCGTGCCATATAACAAACATGATAGGCACTTATAAATGATAAGTAGGCCGAACCAGTGACACTTATGACAAGCACATGGAGTTTACTCTTGTCAATGTTTTGTCATAAATCATATCAGTGCATACAATCTTTAGACCTGAGATAGCACAGTTATCTTGTATATAGGTAGTTTGAGTTTGATACTGCTTTCATACTTGTACTGTGTATAGGTATATGGGCATCTGTTGGCTCCTACTAGTTATATATGGAGGTAGGTGTTGATCAAGATGGAATCTGTTCCTCTAAGTAAATAGAGATAAAATCCTATGTTCATTTCATTGTTCTTGATGTTTCAAGTTCTGGCAGACAGATAGATTTATTGAAAAGAGTTTACGATGAGAAAATCTTTTAATCAAGAACTGGAATTAAAAGAGAACATAATATTCATAGCAAATGGAGTTTGACATAAACCATGACTCGGCTTGAGTTGGGATTTTGTATGGAGAGATTCTAGTGCATGGTAACATATGATTATAGGTTCATTTAAGGTAAACCTTATTACTAATTGGGTGGCCATGGCATGCTATGCTAGGTGTTAACCATGGTCTATGAGGTGCATAAAATGATTTAGAGAAATCATTTATGGTAAGAAAGAGTTCTAATGATATTAAGAGTTGATATCATGTCTCATTGCCAATTAGTGATGAGCCTAGTAAGTCACACACATACACAAGTTATCACTTAATTAAATATGATTTAATTAATTAATTAAAGAGTTTAATTGATTAATTAAATAGGTTTGGTTTGCAATTAAATTGCAAAGTCCCTAGCATGACTTGAAACCAAATCTAGATTATTGGATGTATAGTATAAGTTAAATTTATATTTAAAGTGTTTAAATATGAATTTAATTAATGAAAAATTAATTAATAGAGATTAATTAATTAATTTATATTTGATATAAATTAGAAGAAGAAAAAAATAATTATTTTGGGTTAAGAACTCAAAATTAAGACACAGGGGCATTTTGGTCATTTCACAGTGTGACACATGGCACCATGAGATGGTGACACATGGGATTACACATAAGCTTACCAAATGTTTTTTAATCATGTAAGATGATTAAAATTAAGATTAAATATAGGTTTGACACTTGGCACAATGTGATTGGGTCACTTAAACCTAGAGCTAATCAAAGGGTGACATGTGGCAAGGGTTTAATGTGTTAACCTAGCTATTTAAGTGTTGTTATGAAAAGAAAAACAACCAGTAGCCACTCCTCTCCTTTGTCACGCCATTTTGAGGTTCTTCATCTATTCTTCTTCATCTCTCATCAATTCAAAGAGATTAGCCATCAATCTCTTGAATTAAGAACGCTAGAAATTGTTTCTAGTGTCCTGTTTACATCTTTAATCTCTTAAAAGGCAGAACTTGAATTTCTAATTAATAGAAAAAGCTTTAGAAGCTGTTCAAGGGCTGCCATAGGTGTTCTTGGTGTGGACAAGCTAGAGGGACAACATCTGGTGTCCTGAAGACGAATCTCAAAGGCGCAGAGACATTGCGATTGCATCAAGAGGTTAGTGTAATCATTCTTGATTTAATCTAGGGTTCTAAAATTAATCTGATTAATTTTAAAATCTTAAATGGCAAATAAAGATCCAAAAGCATATTAAAAGAGTTTTAATATGTTGTTTAACATTGAAATCAAATAGATAAAAATAAATCTTGCATGGTGCATGTGACCCTAGGTGAAAATTTTTGAATTCAATGGTATAAACTTGTGTTTTTCACGCTTTCGTTCCTTCAATTGGTATCAGAGCCACTATATTTGCCATTTAGATTGATGTTTATATGATTTAATTGTGTGTTTGATCATGAGATCAAAAGTTCATTGCTGGTTGCAAAGCCAAGGTGGCGGCACAAATGAAAAACACCATCAATGGTGCGCATGGTTTGGCTTCCATGGGTGGTTCAAGGTTTGGTTTTTAATTCCACAATTGTTGTATGATCTAAGGCCTATTCTTTGACTAATTAAAGTGTTTAATTAGTAGTTTTAATCACACAATTAAATTATGATTCAAATCATAATTTTAAAAATTGTTTGAATGTGATTCAAATCTGAATTTTAAAAGTTGTTTGAATGTGATTCAAATCTGAATTTTTAAAATTGTTTGAATCATATTTAAATCTGATTTTTTAAAATTGATTGAATAAAATTCAGATCTGATTTTTTAAAAAATGTTTGAATGTGATTCAAATCTGATTTTTTAAAAAATATTTGAATGTGATTCAAATCTGAATTTTTAAAGTTGTTTGAATGTGATTCAAATCTGAATTTTTAAATTTGTTTGAATGAGATTCAAATCTGAATTTTTAAATTTATTTGAATCATATTCAAATCTGGATTTTTAAGTTAAATATGAGATATTCAATTTAATTTAAGTATGTATATTTTATTTAATTGTTAAATAGTGATATGCATGATGGATGATCATGGACTATAAAAGACCAATGTGATTGGATTTATTTCTTTTATGTTTCTTTGGGATTGTAAATTAATTAATTTATTTTAATTTATTTTGGGCATGTATTATTAAGTTTGTGATAATTTTTGGGTTGTAATTTCATTTATTTAAGTTCTTGTAAATTCGCCTTGGTATGCCAAGGATTACTATGTAATATTGGATTACAAGAAGTTCAAGGAGGTCAAGAGCATTGGTGGGACCAGTGGGAGGAATTCAAGATCAAGTGTTGATTATGTACTCCTTCAGCAACTCTTGTAAAATGAATGAATGAAATGCACCTAGGAATGCCCTGATTCAATTCTTGGTGGCTCAGAATTGAATCCCTTAGAAAGTCCATGATCATACCATATTTACTGCTTATCCATGAATGCATGAGATGTATGGGAATGTATGCAATTATATGATATATGCATGCTAAATGGATAATGTGCAAAGTGAGACCTTAATAATAATTAGGATGACTATAAAATCTTCCAAACAAATGATTAAGTTGGAAATGCTATAATTAAAGTAATTATAACATAGGCCCTCCATTGGGGCAATTATTTTAAGAAATTTTAAATAGTTGCATAAGATGCAATTAATTTAAGAGATTTTCTTAAGAATAATTGTTAAGCATGAGATGTTGTAAATATGTAAATGGTTTGGTGGCCAATATTGGATGTACCTGAGGACATTAAAATTATTTACATAATTACTGGCTCAAGGGGATCAACATAACTAATGCAAGATAAGTCAATAATGTATGTACCTGAGATTTTGAGCATTAAGGGCTAGGTAAAGGATTGAACCTCACATGAGATGTGATGGGCAAGGAGTTGCTCACTTATAGTTTATTGTAATTCCAATAATGGATGTACCTGAGGATGATCAATAGAATTATAAGAATTCAATCACCCACTAGAAATCCATCCAACTAGGATTTCTGTTTTCTACTTTGGAAGTGTAGGATTCGCTAAGTTAGTGGGAGGACCAATTTGATTAAAAGACCATAATCATTTTGGTTAATTACATGATACATTTACTAATTAATCTGGTTATTTTCTGCAGTTAATTTTATGATAAAAATGAGCATAGAACAACCACCACCATCCAATATCCTTGCAAGCATACTTGATCGCAATAGGTTGACAGGACCTAATCTCTCTGATTGGCTAAGAAATTTGAAACTTGTCCTGAACCTTGAACATATAGGATATGTTCTAGATTCAAATGTTCCTGGTCCCTTACCTCCAGAGGCCACTCAAGAGGAACATGAAACTTTGGACAAGTGGAAGGAGCATGATATGAGAGCTAAGTGTTACATGCTTGCTTCCATGAGTCATGAGTTACAGAAGCAGCATGAAAACATGCAGAGTGCAAGTGAGATCCTCCTTCACCTACAAGAGTTGTATGGTGAGCACAGTAGGAATGCTAGGTATGAGATATCTAGGCAGCTGTTCCGCATGAGGATGTCTGAGGGACAAAATGTTGGGGATCATGTCCACAAGATGATTTAGCTGATTGAGCTGTTGGAACATCTTGACTTCAATATGGATTTCCAACTACAGACGGATTTGATCCTTCAGTCCCTTCCTGAGTCTTTTGGGAATTTTGTGACAAATTTCCATATGACTAAATAGGAATGCACCTTAGCTGGTTTACTCAACATGCTGGTTATTGCTCAAAAGAATATGCCGGGCAATAAAGGAAAAGAGGTAGCTTTGATTGTGTCTTCTTCTGCTGGAAAGTCCAACAAGAAGAAGGGCAATAAGAAAAAGAAACCTCAGATTCCTGGTCCTTCCAAGAAAATAGCTAAACAGAAAGGGAAGACCAAAGCTGACAAAGGCAAAGGAAAGTGTTTCCACTGCCAACAGGAAATTGTTTCCATTACCAACAAGAAAGTGTTTCCATTGCCAGTAAGAAAGTGTTTCCACTTGCCAGAGTATAGCAATCTAAATGAATGCAATGCCATGGTGAAAACCAACTCAAGTTCAAAATATATTTGGCACTTAAGGTTATGTCATGTTGTAGAAGATAGGATTACAAAATTGGAGAAAATGGGGATTCTATCCTCATTGGGCTCTGAGCCTACTCCAACTTGTGAATCTTGCCTTCAGGGCAAAATGACTAGATCACCCTTTGTTAGACAAGAGCTAAGAGCTGAAAATATTTTGGAGCTAATACATAGTGATGTATGTGGTCCATTTAAAGAAATGGCTAGAGGGCTTTTTCATTATTTTATTACCTTTACTGATGATAAATCAAGATTTGGGTATTTGTATTTGGTGAAATACAAACATGAATCCTTTGAAAAGTTCAAAGAATTTAAATCTGAAGTAGAAAATCAAACAGGAAAGAGTATTAAAGCTCTTCGATCAGATCGTGGAGGTGAATATTTGAGTACTGAATTTGATGAATACTTAAGAGAGCATGGCATTGTTTCCCAGCTAACTCCTCTAGGAACACCACAGTTGAATGGTGTATTTGAAAGGAAAAATCGTATCCTATTGGATATGGTACGTAGTATGATGAGCTATACTGATATGCCAATCTCCTTTTGGGGATTTACATTAGAATCAGCTTTGTATATTCTGAATAGGATTCCATCAAAATCAGTTTCTTCCACACCTTATGAGATATGGCATGGAAGAAAACCAAGTCTTAAGCATGTTAAGATTTGGGGTTGTCCAATTATATCAAAAGTGAACACTGATAAATTGGAGACCAGATCAGAAAAAGGTCGATTTGTTGGATATCCAAAAGATAGTTTTGGATATTATTTTTATTTGCCTACTTCACAAAAGGTTGTGATAAGTAGAGATGCTACATTTCTTGAACAACAGTTTGTTCAAGAAGGAGGCAAAGGAAGGCAAATAGAGTTAGAATTGGAGAATTCTGACCAACCAACAGATCAGATGGATATAGATCCATCTAGTCAAACTATACCCGTTGATAAAACATCTACAGCTGTTCCTCGTAGAACAACCAGGGTATCTCACCCACCAGTGAGATATGGTTTCCTTCATGAAGAAGAACAAGAGTTGTCTACTCATGAAGAAGTAGATCATGGAGATGATCCACTTACCTATGAAGAAGCTATATCAGATATAGACTCTTCAAAGTGGATTGAAGCTATGAAATCCGAGATTGATTCCATGTATAAGAATCAAGTTTGGGATCTTGTTGACCCACCTGAAGGTATTGTACCTATAGGGAACAAATGGGTTTTCAAGAAGAAAATTGGTTCTGATGGAAAGGTAGAGACCTATAAGGCAAGGCGAAAGGGTTTTGCTAAAGGCAAGGAGTCGACTATGAGGAGACTTTCTCTCCTGTTTCCATGCTTAAATCAATTAGGATTTTATTAGCAATAGCTGCATACTATGATTATGAGATTTGGTAGATGGATGTCAAAACAGCTTTTCTCAATGGATACATTGAAGAAAACATTTTCATGGAACAACCTAGGGGTTTTGAATCCCAAGATGGTTCCAAGGTATGCAAGCTAAAGTGATCCATTTATGGGTTGAAACAAGTTTCGAGGAGTTGGAACATCCGTTTTGATGAAGCCATTAAATCCTTTGGTTTTATGAAAAATGAGGATGAGCCATGTGTATATAAGAAGGTTAGTGACAGTGCTATCACTTTCCTTGTCTTATATGTGGATGACATACTGTTGATGGGTAATGACACAGGTATGTTGACAACTATAAAGGTATGGTTGTCAAATACATTCTCCATGAAAGACTTAGGGGAGGCAACCTATATTCTTAGGATTCGCATCTATAGAGATAGAGCGAAAAGAATAATTGGTTTATCCAAAAGTCTATACTTGAAAAAGGTGTTAAAGAGGTTTAACATGCTTGATTCCAAGAGAGGATTGTTACCAGTGAGACATGGTATCCACCTTTCTAAAGAGATGTCTCCAAAGACACCTGAAAAAAGAGATAAGATGGCCAGGATTCCATATGCTTCGGCTATTAGAAGTTTAATGTATGCAATGTTGTGTACTAGGCCGAATATCGCATATGCTGTTAGTTTGACTAGCAGGTATCAATCCAATCCAGGTTTGAAACACTGGATAGTTGTTAAGAATATCCTTAAGTATTTGAGAAGAACTAAGGATTTATTCTTGATTCATGGAGGTGGAGACTTGCAATTTGATGGTTATACTGATTCTGATTTCCAATCAGATATCGATGTTAGAAAGTCTACCTCTGGATGTGTTCATTTGTAATGGAGGTGTAGTCAGTTGGAAGAGTTCAAACAGAGCACGACTGCAGATTCCACTACAGAGGCTGAGTATATTCTTTGCATCGGATCTTTGCAAAGGAAGCTGTTTGGATAAAGAAGTTCATGACAGAACTTACAGTAGTTCCTTCCATTGAGTCAGTAGTTCCACTACACTGTGACAATAATGGAGCAGTCATACAGGCTAAGGAACTAAGGTCTCACCCAAAATCCAAACACATAGAAATGCACTACCACATTATCAGAGATATAGTTGGGCAAAGCGATATAGCCATGCAGAAAAAATAACATCAGCTGAAAAAACCAGCTGATCCATTCACTAAGCATTTGTCACAAGCTCAGTTAGGCCGACATCTTGAGAAGATGGGTCTAAGGTATTGTAATGAATGGCTCTAGTGCTAGTGGGAGATTGTTAGTAGTATGCCCTAGAGCATATCATTTAGTATGTATCTTGTACATATTTTTATTAATAAAAGGCATTTCCACTTTTCCGTTTACATAATATATTTATGTGTAATAGAAAAGGTCCATTGATATTTTGTTAGAAATTCTATTCTTAAGTTGTTAAGAATATGAGTGACAGTATTTCTAGCACAAAGTATCATAAATAGGTTCACAATCGAGGATACTTCATAATAAGGACATGCTTATCCAGAAAGATTGTATTCATGTTTGTTACCAAGTTATTTATATGAGATATAAATAAGATGGAATGGTGAGTCTCATGCCATATAACAAACATGATAGGCACTTATAAATGATAAGTAGGCCGAACCAGTGACACTTATGACAAGCACATGGAGTTTACTCTTGTTAATGTTTTGTCATAAATCATATCAGTGCATATAATCTTTAGACCTGAGATAGCACAGTTATCTTGTATATAGGTAGTTTGAGTTTGATACTGCTTTCATACTTGTACTGTGTATGGGTATATGGGCATCTGTTGGCTCCTACTAGTTATATATGGAGGTAGGTGTTGATCAAGATGGAATCTGTTTCTCTAAGTAAATAGAGATAAAATCCTATGTTCATTTCATTGTTCTTGATGTTTCAAGTTCTGGCAGACAGATAGATTTATTCGTAAAAGAGTTTCGATGAGAAAATCTTTTTAATCAAGAACTGGAATTAAAAGAGAACATAATATTCATAGCAAATGGAGTTTGACATAAACCATGACTCCAGCTTGAGTTGGGATTTTGTAACAGAGAGATTCTAGTGCATGGTAACATATGGTTATAGGTTCATTTAAGGTAAACCTTATTACTAATTGGGTGGCCATGGCATGCTATGCTAGGTATTAACCATGGTCTATGAGGTGCATAAAATGATTTAGAGAAATCATTTATGGTAAGAAAGAGTTCTAATGATATTAAGAGTTGATATCATGTCTCATTGCCAATTAGTGATGAACCTAGTAAGTCACACACATACACAAGTTATCACCTAATTAAATATGATTTAATTAATTAATTAAAGAGTTTAATTGATTAATTAAATAGGTTTGGTTTGCAATTAAATTGCAAAGTCCCTAGCATGACTTGAAACCAAATCTAGATTATTGGATGTATAGTATAAGTTAAATTTATATTTAAAGTGTTTAAATATGAATTTAATTAATGAAAAATTAATTAATAGAGATTAATTAATTAATTTATATTTGATATAAATTAGAAGAAGAAAAAAATAATTATTTTGGGTTAAGAACTCAAAATTAAGACACAGGGGCATTTTGGTCATTTCACAGTGTGACACATGGCACCATGAGATGGTGACACATGGGATTACACATAAGCTTGCCAAATGTTTTTTAATCATGTAAGATGATTAAAATTAAGATTAAATATAGGTTTGACACTTGGCACAATGCGATTGGGTCACTTAAACCTAGAGCTAATCAAAGGGTGACATGTGGCAAGGGTTTAATGTGTTAATCTAGCTATTTAAGTGTTGTTATGAAAAGAAAAACAACCAGCAGCCACTCCTCTCCTTTGTCACGCCATTTTGAGGTTCTTCATCTATTCTTCTTCATCTCTCATCAATTCAAAGAGATTAGCCATCAATCTCTTGAATTAAGAACGCTAGAAATTGTTTCTAGTGTCCTGTTTACATCTTTAATCTCTTAAAAGGCAGAACTTGAATTTCTAATTAATAGAAAAAGCTTTAGAAGCTATTCAAGGGCTGCCATAGGTGTTCTTGGTGTGGACAAGCTAGAGGGACAACATCTGGTATCCTGAAGACGAATCTCAAAGGCGCAGACACCCTGCAGTGCATCAAGAGATTAGTGTAATCGTTCTTGATTTAATCTAGGGTTCTAAAATTAATCTGATTAATTTTAAAATCTTAAATGGCAAATACAGATCCAAAAACATATTAAAAGAGTTTTAATATGTTGTTTATCATTGAAATCAAATAGATAAAAATAAATCTTGCATGGTGCATGTAACCCTAGGTGAAAATTTTTGAATTCAATGGTATAAACTTGTGTTTTTCACGCTTCCGTTCCTTCAGTCGAATCATCGTGCACAGTACACAACACAATAATGAAACTTCCGAAAGGGCCAGGAAAACACCTAATTATTACTTATAATTCCAATAATAATTATAAAGTCCAAATTCAACAATATATACACATAAAAACACCTAACTATTACTTATAATTCAACTAATAATTTAGATACACTTCCATTAATCCATCAATACCATAATTCATCAAGTGAATTCATGAAATCAAGCACTCTTCTTAGTTCATCAAGGCAGCCAAAGATCACCACTTGCCAAAATCTTCACCACTTCCTTCAAACCCCAATTCACAAGCTCAAACAAAACTTACACATGAGATTAATTTACTAGCAATTCAAAGTAACTTAATCAACACTAATTCCCATCAAATACATGTAAGAATAACTCAAACACCCTTAACTTCCATGGCTGCCAAAAATTGCACACATCAAATACCCAACCAATTCCTTAAATTATTCAACCAATCAACTCACTATAACCTCAATACAAACTTTAATTAAGCGAGGGAAGAAATTGGACACTTACCTCTTTTTTGAAGCTTGCTAAACCTCACCAAAACTCTTCTTTCTTGCTCCGTATTTCTTCCCCAAGGTGTGTAGACCACTTTTAATGAAGACACTTATAGGAATCATGGCTTGAATCATGGTAGATGAGGGCTTTGCATGAAACGGCCATGGGAGAGTTTGAGAGAAACCATTTTTGGCCAAGAAGAAGAATAAAGAAGAAGAAGTGAAATGAAGTGGTTAATCCCTTGTCTGTAACACCCCTTACCCGTCTACAGAATAGCCGAGCAAGGCGTGCTACACGGCGTGCCGGAGCACTTAGTCTGTGTTTATCTCATTTCTTGAACTCAATTTAATTTTAAGAAGTCTTTTATGTAATATTCTTATCATGCTGATACTATTGTCATACTTTGTTAAAATCAGTGTTTCAAGACTGGTAATAAAAATTTGGCAAGGTGCCGTCTATATTTAGGACAAACTGTCCTTTCAAACTTGTTGAAAACAGTTTAATATTATGATATCAAAATCTCAAATTTTTCACAATCTCTATTTCTCAGTAAAGTTAATAGACTTTTACAGTCATTAAACAGTTCCATAATACAGTCCATAATAATTTAAATATATACAGAAAATCTCCATGTTATTTAATATGTACAAAATATTACAAACTTTAGAGCTTTCATAACATTATAAAATACAGGGCTGAATTTCAAATATACAACAAAAGTACAAAATACAAGATATCCTAAGTCCTACCATGTATGCAATGCAGTGCAGATGACTCTGGACTCCTGTGCAGATCTGATGTCTCACTCGGTCGTAGGCCTGCTGGGCTCCCCAGCTGTGTCTCCAATACCTATGCGTTACAAAAGCAACGCGCTAAGCAATTTTGCTTAGTGGTGCCAAATATAAAGAAATATACACTAAAATAAAGTAAATAAAGTGTTTATAAATTTTTGATGGTGCTGTATGTCAGTAGACTGGATTTAGCTATTTGAATTTAATAATACTTGAATTACTGCCCGTGTAGCCTATATACTGACCAGACTGGATAAACGGATATACTGGCACTGGGTACCTAGTACCTCGGGCCGTCACACCATCGGTCACAAGGTGTCTCCCGGTGTGCAAGTAGTGTGGCTAAGAAGCCATATAGTCAATCTGGTGATAAGCCAAAAATAAATACACAATATGTATAGCCGTAGGCTATTAAAGTCACAGTGCAGCATAATAAGCCGTAAAAACACAGTATGGCATGAAGCCATTTATAGAACAATTTGTCGAATCCTATTGGCATGCCAACCTATCCATACTAGTCAACTAGGCAAACTAGGGCACATTATAAATTAATTGTTTAATTCTTCAATCTTTGGAGTTTACTAACTATTGTATAATTCACAAGTCAATGCATATGTTGACCTTTTTAGGTAATATGGACAAGTTGTTTCTAGCATCAATATGTCACAATTTATATCTCAATATGCTGCCAATATAGTGCAATTTACCATTTTTACAAGTTGGCATTCATTGCCAAAATGCTTCAAGCATCATTGTATGCAAAATGTCAAATTCTCAATTTTTGTGTGCTAGATTGGTCTAGCTTAAAGTCCTATTTCCCTTGGTTTTTAGCTTCTGGTCAAAGAAGCAAAATTGTAGCTCTATGTCTTATTGCACGCGGGGCAAAATTTCAGGTCATTCCGAGTTGTGTAGACCAAGATATGGTCAATTTGCTAAAGCTGGACAAATTGCACTTTTAGTGCACAATTTGGTCAATTTTTAGGTCACTTTTGGTTCGGCAGTTTTTGTGCCCGAACTTGTGCAAGCCATTTGACTTGGTTCTGGTCATTTCTGGGCTTTGGTGTCTTCATAAGACTTGTAGATATAGGTCTTAACTATTCATGGTCAAAATTTCAGGTCAATTGGACCTGTTTTGAGTGATTTATGGCCTAAACACTAACTGCTGACCAAATGGTCAGTTTTCAGGCCTTAAATGCACTAATCCGGATTTGGTCACTTTTTAAGGTCAGTTTCTAGGCAGAATTTTGGCAACCTTTTTACATGAAAGTTGGCCTATTTGGTGTCTAGTTTCACCCCATATTGGCCCATACCAATTGGGTTCATATTTTGACACTTATGGCCTCATTTAGGTGCTGCCTTCAATACACAACCTGCACAAAGCTCATACACTCCCAATTTAATGTTCCTTCTCCTCCTCATTACTACAATATTCAATCAACAACACTTCTATACTTATATTGTACACAATTTCAGCAACAATTCTGGGCAGAATGTTCAAGTGCTCAATGCACACAATCCATCATTAAATTCAACATTCACTTCCACCAAAATTCAATATACTTCAATGTTAATATTACACATATACTTCAACATATTCATACTTCAACATCACTTACACTTGCTGCCCACAATTTAACATTAACATATATCATTAATAACCACATGTTCACACACAAATTCATGCTATTAGGGGCTGCCAAACATGGCAGTTTGCTCAAGGCTTCAAGGTTCCATTTCACACTTTTAATCTAAACACTACATGTACATACTTATGCACAAACTTACTATAACTTTCATTTGAATTAATCAACCTTCATTTTCATTCATTAGAAGTAAAAATAACTCAAGCTCAACAAAGGTTCATGGCTGCCCAAAAATGGACAAGTCCATTTCTCACTATTTCTTTCATTTCTCTTCACCAAAACACTCACCTCAACCTAAACACAAGCTTTACTAAAGCAAGGGAGGGATTTTGGACACTTACAACTTTTGATGCTTATCAAAACTTCACCAAATCTGGTTTTTCTTGTTGCCAATATCTTCCCCAAGGTGAATAGGCAAGCTTTAATGAAGGAAAGAAGTGGAAAGGATGGCTTGATGATGGAGAGAGAAAGCTTCATGGATGGTGGCCAAGGAGGACTTTGAGAGGATCAATTCGGCAAGCTTCTCCCAAGGTTGAAGATGACCCAATTCTACCCACTAAAGTTTATTTTATGTTGTTTATAATATAGTTAGTGGAGCACTTATGAGTTGTTTAATGTTTAATTAGGTTAAGGTTCCTTTATTTACACATTTACCTCTTTTCTTTCACAATTTACATAATGTATCATAATTTAATTTTTCATGACATTTCTAAAGTGTAATATCATTTATTTTTAATGGATATTGAGGTCAAAAGGCAACACTAGGTGTCAAACGACCAAAATACCCCACTTCGGGTTACTTTCCCGATTTTTCGGTAACACCGATTTTTGTCTGTTTCTCGATTTTTCATTTTTCTTTGTACTAATCTATTAATTTTTCTTTGATATTTCTAGTGTCAATTACATTTCAATAAACCTTTATTCATGTCTCAAAATTAGATTCCGAGGGTTCCTCATGATCAGGATTCGACAACGGCCTTCAGTCTGATCACCATCTTGCCATTGCTCGTTTAACCTAGCATCATTTTCTCTCTTTCATTTTTGTTTGATTTTTCTTGTATTTTCTTTTTATTTATTTCATCATTATATGTCTGTTCACTATCACCGAAGTGTAGTTCCAGACATACTGACTTGCCTGGACTGTTATTTGGCTACTGGAGCAAAAGAACGTACAAAATATATACAGTGGGGATGTTACATTGTCCTTATGTGCTTTTATATGTCCACTAAGGTCCACTAAGTATAGTTTAATAATTTAATAATTAAACTTAGTAATATTTCAATTAATCCCCCAAAATTCCTTTAATTACATTATGTGTAAACTTTCTTATTTTCATGGCATTTTCAAAATTTAATATCACTTATTTTTAATGGACATTTAGGTTAAAAGTCAACTCTAGGTGTCAAATGACCAAAATGCCCCTCTTCGGGTTATATTTCCGATTTTTTGGTAACACCGAATTTTGTCGGTTTCTTGATTTTTCGTTTTTCTTTGTACTAATTCATTAATTTTTCTTTGACATTTCTAATGTCAATTACACCTCTATATTATGTCCCGAAAATTATTTCCAAGGGTTCCCTGCGGTCCTGGGGTCGGCAATTGCCTTCGCCATAACTTCCCGGTGCGGTCAACCATCGCTACGGTGCTGGCTCGTTTAACCTAGTTTCATTTCCTCTCTTTTATTTTTCCTTAATTTTTCTTGTATTTTCTTATTATTTATTTCATCATTTTATGCCTTCTCACTATCGCTGAAGTGTAGTCCCAGACATCCTGACTTGTCCGAGCAGACATTAGGTCACTGGAGCAGCAGAATGTACGGACTACGTAAAGTGAGGGCGTTACAATTATTCTCCTCTAAATAAAATTTTGTCCTCTAAATTTACCTGATGTATCTGTTACTTCCTTACTTCTCCATTTCCTTGTGTTGTTTCGTCAATATCTAGGTTCAGCTCCTCTCTAACCTTCATGGCATACACCCGTGGTGTCATCCTGACTTCGGGTCTTTCGACCGTCTCAGAAATAGCCTTCTGTGAAATCTCAATCGTCTCTGCTCTAACTGCACCTCACTGGATACTGTGTCCCATCATTGATACGCATCATCTTGGAGTACAGACACAGCACCCTCCAGGTTCTATTTTGACCAATTCTCATACTTACTTTCCTATTTACTTCTCTTTCCATTCCATAACTTAACTTTAATTATTTCATTCCTCAGTCTTATCTTCCTCCATGTCTCAATTCCTTGACTCGACTGTCGAGTGAAAATTTAGCACTGCTTATCACCCTTAAGAAATCCACTATACTTCGGTATTACTCTGATTTGGCCCTCTAACCATTCTAGTCAACCCTTTTACTAATATTCGTAACATTTCTTTATTACATTTAAACCAGCTATTCAAATTTTTACTTCCACAACTCTTTTATCTATCAATATTCTATAACTTACTTTCTTTTGTACTGAACTATAACCTTTCGATATTCTAACTTTTGAGTTTTAAATCCCTAAGTAGGATTTCCAAACTCATTTCCAACAATAAAATTATGTCCTGGCATAACTATACCAAAACAGATGCCGTTGGCAATTATTCTCATCTTGGTGTACTATCGAGTAGTACGTAGCTCTACATAATAATCTCAAGTCAGTACTGTAATCTGCAACTTATAATACAAACATCAAGAACATTGCATAGTTACTACAATACATCCCAATGGATCAAATTTTCCTATATCTTATCCTTCTCGAATCCACTAATATCCTAAACTTATTCTAATTACAATATCCATTGATAATTACTAACTGTAACATCTTTGCCCTCATCTAGAGTAATTCTATTATTGCAACTTACTTTTAGGTCCTCTTGCCTTATATTAAATAGGCTCACCAATTAGCTTCACAATTTATTGTATGCTAGCAATTATTTTCGCTGATAAACTCTTCTAAAATTAATTTCAATTATACTTGTTATCATAGTTTCTATTCTAAAGGACTAGTCACTAATGCAACAAAATTTATTCCCTTGTAAAGGAATAGCAACAGAACATATAATTCCAACACTAACATACAAATAAGTAGTGCTGGGATCAAATAATAACTAATTGTTTCTTTCAAAAATTAAGAACTTACCAGCAGCTACATCCGAAGTTTCTGTTCTTTCTCCTTGGCGCATAGTGGATGCTCTGACTGGTGCGTTACTATATTCGGGTTGATTCACTGTGTTATGGTTGTGAGGAGTACCAACTCTATTTCTATCTCAACCTCTACTGACTTTCTGTGAACTCCGGAGAGCCGAGTGATGTGCTTTAGTACAATCTCTAGCAAAGTGTCCACGTTCACCATAATTGTAGCAGGCTCCAGTGGCTTTACGACAAATGCCCCCATGTAGTTTGCCACAAGAGTTACAGATATGAGGTGGATAGGAACTTCTGGTTGTTCGATGACTGGACCTTTGTGGCTTCTGTTCTGATGATTCGCCTCTGTCATATCCCTGAGCTCGGGGTCCCTTAAATTCTTTTCTCTTCCCCAATTTACTATTTAAACTTTGACCCATATATTTTTCACTTTCTCTATTTCATATTGCCCTTGTGGGGGTTGGGTTTGTGCTTGAGCTTAAGCTGACAGAGTATCAGCCATTTGTTGAAAGAAAGTGGCCATTTACTGGGTCATTTGTACGGTAATTTGTACAGGTGGGGTTGGTAAAGTCAGGCTTCCAACTCTCTGAGGGGCTGGGGCCTCACCTTGTACTTCCGCCGTCACAGACTGTTCAATTGTCTCATTCTTCTCTTCCATATCTTTTCACAGGATTTTCTATTTCCTATACAACCAACACAAGGAGATTTCTCTCCATTAGTTCATATTTATGATGCAAATGTACTATATGTATCAAACATTTGAGCAGTTGTATTTACCAACAAAAAGATTTCAAATTCACAGTTCAAAATTTACTTTAAAACCATTGCTTTGATACCACTAAACATGTCACACCCTACCCCTCCATAAGGCATAACATGATCCCGTAGTACACTAAATGACTTACCATACTTCGCCTACCGATAACTCATTAAATATACTACAAGGGATTTTAAAACAATTTTTGTTCATTTTGAAAGTGGCGGATAAATTTTTCATAAATATTAAAAACCTTTATTTGACATTAAGTCATAAATCAAATTTTCAGGTAATTAAAATTTTTGCAATTTTTACAAAAATTTCAACAGAGTGTCGGCTGTATTTTTGAGAAAACAGTTCTTCAAAACCTGTAAAGAAACACACTTCTAATATTTTTGCTCAACTATAACTCCATTTCAAATCATTTCTCAACACAATTCAATCTCAAAAATGTATAAATAATTTGCATCAACTATCTCAATTTATTTTCAACCCAAACTCATCATAAATGAAACCACACATAACTTTAAACTCAAGAAGAAATTAAATTGTACATTCATTAAAGTACTAAAATTAATATTACAAATAATTTTCATTTCAATTACACACTAAAATAACATTACAAAAGTTTTTGTACAACTGCTCAATTAATTTACATATATATAATTACATGCATACATCAAAATCTATGTACAAAGGTATACTTATGATATACCCGGAGCTGATCTGAATGTGTCTTCAAGGAAGCTTGCTCAACTGCTCTATGCTCTTTTCACCTGCGACAGCATGCAAAGTTATCGCTGAGTCGTGAACTCAGTTGTGCATAACTATAATTTAAAATGTAATACAATATACATTGACAAAATTATAATAATTAATTTGGAAGTCTCGAAATTCAATAAAATTCCAAAAGTCAAAATCTTCATTGCCAATAATATAAATCATTTGTCAAAATGACTTTGAGCAAGAAATTCAATTTATCAAATCACAACTAGACATTTAAAGTAATTATCGCAATTATGGAAATAAGGATTAATTTCAATAAAATCAATTATGCATAAATCCCATTTGAAATCGAAATTCTTTACTATTCAAAAACCATTCTTTATCTCACAAACTCTGCAAGACTAATCCTAAAGGGCCATCTCCAGGGCGATTCTAACTCCCTATGGTCGGAGAGGTCAAATCGGGATTCTAACTCCCTATGGTCGGGGAGGTCGAATCATCGTGCACAGTACACAATACAATAATGAAACTTCCGAAAGGGCCATGAAAAACTTAGATCCAACCTCTAATAAGAGGAGAATCTAAGCCTGTGCACGTACCATAGTAATCAAAACAAAGCTAACTCCATTGTCTTCTCAACAAATGAGAGAGACGGGTAATAACTTAGTCAAACATCTATAGTGAGATATAAAATAATATCATGAATCTCTTTGTGAGCATAAATCACAACACAATTCAATTCAATATAAATTCCAATATCCAATAATTTTTATGCTCATCACAATTCAAAACATATTTTATCACAAATTTTTTCAAAATTAATTTATTCAATCCACAACAATGTTCAATAATTGTTGAAATACCATTTCACAAAGCTAAATTCATACATACTATAATAATTTCAATAATCATTGAATTAAGTCCAATACTTGATAAACATAATATATAAGGAAAATAATATCATTTAATCATATGAAATATTCAGAACAAAATCAATTAAAAACTGTTTGTGCACAAACCTCTTATTTACTTCAATTCTTGTTTTTCCTTCGAAGACCCCTTTCCAGTCTCTTTTTCAATTGAAACACACAATTTACAGTGTTTCAGTACCATATCTCATAATTAATCCAACAATTTATTTCATGCCTACTTAATTGTAGCCTTAAATTTGTATCCTTTGAATTTTGCATTTTGGGTCATTGTTTTCTACTATGCCATTGGTCTAGTTATTGTAGAAAGGCTAAATATCCCTCATCAAAGTTGTTCCTTATTATCTTAGCTTTAATTCCCTTTTTAAATCACTCCATTTGGAGTTGTATAACTCAAGTTATGGTCAATAAACCATAACTAGGTCAAATCTAAATTTTAGCTTCCTTAATAGGCAGATTTAATACTGAATTTGACTAATTTATTTGGATAGATTGTAGTAACATTTAGGCTTAGCATTCTTCTTAGATTTGTTATCCTATGTCTTAAGGTTACTCAGAATTTTTTGTTACAATTTTTCATGTTTCAATTATAGCCAAGATATTGGACATAACTCAAGTTGGCTAATACTCATATGATTCTCAATTAGATCAATAGCTTTGACCTATAATTTAAGCTTCTTACATTTATAAATTGTTGGAGGTGTCTGAAACAATATTGTAGTTTTGTTTCTTAGCTTTCCAAAATGGTATGGCTCATTGCAATTGAATTTCTCTAGAGGAAGATAAGCTTAAAACATCATTCTAGATTCATTGGTCAATTGTACAATTTTCCAGAATTGGTATACTGGATTAACCTAATTAATTGACTTAGTTTCTTTGATTTTTGGATTTTGGTTAAATTACCAATTTTGTAGGTCTATGTTTTATTGAAATTTTGGCACTGATTTCATGTCATTTGGAGTTTCCTGGACCAAGTAATGGTCATTTTACTAATGCTGGTCAAGTTGCACTTATTTGACAAATTCTGGTTCACTTTTAGGTAAATTTCAAGTCTGGCAGTTTTTGTAACCCAAATTGGGCAATCAATTTGACTTAGTAAATGGCATTTCTGGGTTCTATAATCTTCACGACAGATGTAGCCCTATGTCTAAGCTTTCCATTGATATAAATTTTAGGTCATTTGGACCTGTTTTGAGTGAGTTATGGCCAATTGAATGGCTAGTGTTCATATGGTCAAATTCTGGGTTCTTATGTTAGGCAATTCTGGATTTAGTCATTTTTTTTAAATCACTTCTAGGTAGAATTTTGGCATGACCTCTGCATGAAAGTTGGCCTATTTTATGTCTAGTTTGCCCACCAATTGGCCTCATACCAATTGGGGTCACACAAATTCAATTATGGCTTAAAATGTATACTGCCCTTAACACAATTCTCAAACACCAACCAATGCACATTCAACTTGCTATAACTTCACTTCCCATATCTAATTCTGGATTTGTATTATACCATATCTATTCATCACATCACATTATGGTCAATTTGGGCTGAATATACACATTTTCAATACACCAAATATAACTCAGAATTACAAAGTCCAAATTCAACAATATATACACATAAAAACACCTAACTATTACTTATAATTCCAATAATAATTTACATACACTTCCATTAATCCATTAATATCATAATTCATCAAGTGAACTCATGAAATCAAGCACTCTTCTTAGTTCATCAAGGCTGCCAAAGATCACCACTTGCCAAAATCTTCACCACTTCCTTCAAACCCTAATTCACATGCTCAAACACAACTTACACATGAAATTAATTTACTAGCAAGTCAAATTAACTTAATCAACACTAATTCCCATCAAATGCATGTAAGAATAACTCAAACACCCTTAACTTCCATGGCTGCCAAAAATTGCACACATCAAACACCCAACCAATTCCTTAAATTATTCAACTAATCAACTCACCATAACCTCAATACAAACTTTAATTAAGCAAGGGAAGAAATTGGACACTTTCCTCTTTTTTGAAGCTTGCTAAACCTTACCAAAACTCTTCTTTCTTGCTCCCTATATCTTCCCCAAGGTCTGTAGACCACTTTTAATGAAGACACTTATAGGAATCATGGTTTGAATCATGGTAGATGAGGGCTTTGCATGAAACAGCCATGGGAGAGTTTGAGAGAAATCATTTTCGGCCAAGAAGAAGAATAAAGAAGAAGAAGTGATAAGAAGTGGTTAATCCCTTGTCCTTATGTGCTTTTATATGTCCACTAAGGTCCACTAAGTATAGTTTAATAATTTAAAAATTAAACTCAGTAATATTTCAATTAATCCCCCAAAATTCCTTTAATTACATTATGTGTAAATGTTCTTATTTTCATGGCATTTTCAAAATTTAATATCACTTATTTTTAATGGACATTTAGGTCAAAAGTCAACTCTAGGTGTCAAATGACCAAAATGCCCCTCTTCGGGTTATATTTCCAATTTTTCGGTAACACCGAATTTTGTCAGTTTCTTGATTTTTCGTTTTTCTTTGTACTAATTCATTAATTTTTCTTTGATATTTCTAATGTCAATTACACCTCTATAGGCCTTTAATTATGTCCGAAAAATTATTTTCTAGGGTTTCCCGTGGTCGTGGAGTCGGCAATTGCCTTCGCCGTAACTTCCTGATGCGATCACCCATCGCTACGGTACCGGCTCGTTTAACCTAGTTTCATTTCCTCTCTTTTATTTTTTCTTAATTTTTCTTGTATTTTCTTATTATTTATTTTATCATTTTATGCCTTCTCACTATCACTGAAGTATAGTCCCAGACATCCTGACTTGTCCGAGCAGACATTAGGTCACCAGAGCAGCAAAATGTACGGACTATGTAAAGTGGGGGCGTTGCACGCTCTATCTCTATAAATGCGAATCCCAAGAATATAGGTTGCCTCCCCTAAGTCTTTCATGAAGAATGTATTTGACAACTATACCTTTACAACTGTCAACATACCTATGTCGTTACCCATCAATAAAATGTCATCCACATATAAGACAAGAAATGTGATAGCACTATCACTAACCTTCTTATATACACATAGCTCATCCTCATTTTTTATAAAACCAAATGACTTAATGGCTTCATGAAAATAAATGTTCCAACTCCTCAAAGCTTGTTTCAACCCATAAATGGATCGCTTTAGCTTGCATACCTTGGAACCATCTTGGGATTCAAAACCCCTAGGTTGTTCCATCAAAATGTTTTCTTCAATGTATCCATTGAGAAAAGCTGTTTTGACATCCATCTGCCAAATCTCATAATCATAGTATACAGCTATTGCTAATAGAATACTAATTGATTTAAGCATGGCAACAGGCAAGAAAGTCTCCTCATAGTTGATTTCTTGTCTTTAGCGAAACCCTTTCGCTACTAGCCTTATTTTATAGGTCTCTACCTTTCCATCAGAATCAATTTTCTTCTTCAAAACCCATTTATTCCCTATAGGTACAATACCTTCAGGTGGGTCAATAAGATCCCAAACTTGATTCTTATACATGAAATCAATTTCGGATTTCATAGCATCAATCCATTTTGAAGAGTCTATATCTGATATAGCTTCTTCATAGGTAAGTGGATCATCTCCATGATCTACTTCTTCATGAGTAAACAACTCTTGTTCATCTTCATGAAGAAAATCATATCTCACTGGTGGGTGAGATATCTTGGTTGATCTGCGAGGAGTAACTGTAGATGTTTCATCAATAGGTGTAGGTTGACTAGAAGGATCTATGTCCATTTGATCTGTTGGTTGGTCAGAATTCTTCAATTCTAATTTTATTTGCCTTCCTTTGCCTCCTTCTTGAACAAACTATTGTTCAAGAAATGTGGCATCTCTACTTACCACAACCTTTTGTGATGTAGGCAAATAAAAATAATATCTAGAGCTTTCTTTTTGATATCAAACAAATCGACCTTTTTCTGATTTGGTTTCTAATTTATCATTGTTCAGCTTTTTGATATAAGCTGGACAACCCCAAATCTTAACATGCTTAAGACTTGGTTTTCTTCCATGCCATATCTCATAAGGTGTGGAAGATACTGATTTTGATGGAATCCTATTCAGAATATGCAAAGCTGATTCTAATGCAAATCCCCAAAAGGAGATTGGCATATCAATATAGCTCATCATACTACGTACCATATCTAATAGGGTATGATTTCTCCTTTCAGATACACCATTCAGCTGTGGTGTTCCTGGAGGAGTCAGCTGGGAAACAATGCCATAGTCTTTCAAGTATTCATCAAATTCAGTACTCAAGTATTCACCTCCATGATCTGATTGAAGAGCTTTAATATTTTTTCATGTTTGATTTTCTACTTCAAATTTAAATTCTTTGAAGCTGGTTTTAATTCAAAATTATTGGCTTCTACTGTGGATCTAGTGACACTGGGCTGAAATCCTTGGACAGATGGAGCTCCATAGTCTCTCAAGAGTCTTGGTCTGTCATTATTATTGACCATGGTTAGAATTTCAAGATCTTCTTGATCGTGCTCTTGATGTTTCCTTTCCCTCCAGATGGCTCTCAGAGTTCTGTCTATCTCTGAATCACAGTCCAAAATTTCTTCTTCTGGCCTTGTTCTAGTCATATACCAGATCGGGCACCTGAGAGAAAAGAAGAGAAATAAAACCAGTAAAATAAAATTAGATAATAAATATAATTGCCTAAATCAGCTAAATTGCCTATCGCTTGATATTACTAAAGCCAAAATTCCTCGGTAACGGCGCTAAAAACTTGTTTGCTGATTGTTCAACCACCGCAAGTGCACGGATCACTAACAAGTAATAAAGTGATGAGTAAAGTATCATTCCCATAAGGAATTTGATTAGTAAGTACCAATCTACACAGTAATTTTGACTGTATAGGCTATCGAATACTTAGGGAATGAAGTTTGTTAACCTTAAACACTGGAATGATAAACTTAAAACGAAATAATTTATTTGAAACAATTTCGAAATTAAGATTTCACACGTGGATCTTACTAGAAATGTTACCTCATTTATTTACTGGATTTAGGATCATTTGCCTTGATAGAAATTAGTCCTAAGTTATCCTAAGTCCTCTCTCAAGGCACCTAGGGTGTATTCTAATTAACTTAAACCCGACTTTCGTGGCGATCAAATTAATTAAAATCCTTTAAATTCTTTGACCAATTTTGAAATTCCACAAAGGTATCAGCCTATGTCTAGGTCAGAATTTCTAGGTTCAAGATCTTGATTTTCTAATATTAATCTTCACCTTTCAATCCTTCAATTAATATCTACAAACAATACTAAGTGGGTACCAGCACATAGCATGCATTAAGATCACAAGAAATTAAATTAAGGAATAAATCTCAAACCCAATAAATAAACTTAATGTTTATCCATAACAATGATTATAAGCATTACTCTCCCAATTCCAGAATATGAAAACTACTCACTCATGGTGAGTTCAGCAAACATCATGATGAAAAGGTAAAGACAGTAAAAAGAGAATCATATAGAAGAAATAAAACAATAAAAATCCGTTTAAGGAGATGGAACGAAGGAACCGAAGAGAGTTTGCAACATTGATCTTGTGGAGCTTTAATTGGAAAACTCCTCTTGACACTGATATTATTCTCCTTAAGATGGCTGGAGAGAGTGCAGAATGCGAGTTTCTTTAAAACTCCTCAAAAGTGTTGTCAAAAAGATCCCCCTTTTCTTTCTTTGGATGTTTTCTCTTTCTATTTATAATAGCTGCTTTAGGGTTAGGTCATTTTGAGTCACAAAAGCCTTAGGAGTCTGATTTGAATGTGTAAACAAGAGCGGCAATTTGGGTTTGAAAACTGGCTATCGCATGGTACACGGTCCGTGTGTCACTACACGGCCCAGGGCCTTGTAACTTACTGGAGTGGAATTGTAGAGTCTTGCATTGGCACAGAGACTTACATGGGTCTGTGCTGGCTACACGGGCCTAGTTACACAGGCCATGTACTTTTGTTTTCAGGAAGTTCTTCAAGCTTGTGCCCGGCAGATACTTACACGGGTCCCTGCAAATTACATGGGTCTAATTACACGACCCGTATGCTTGTGTTTCTCCATTGGTTCTCTGGCTTTCTCATGGCAGAGAGTTACACGGGTCTGTGGCTTTGCTTACATGACCCGTGTACTTTGTATCAGCAGCAATTTGTAGTCTCTTGATCCCTCCAAGCTTCTCTTTACACTCCTATACTCTGGGGCTTCACCCAAACACCTGAAATGATGCAGAAAATATGGAATTAAGGGCTTGACAATAGAAATTTCAAAAACTAATGAAATCAACTACTATGCATGAGATTACTTACCTAAATGCTATGAGATAGTATGCAAATGTGCTTAAGAACATCTATACAATTCGAGTGTATCACCCGAGTACTTTATATCAGCAGCAATTCTGAGTCTTTTGACCTTTCTAAGCTTCCCTTTGCAGTCCTATGCTCTATGACTTCACCAAAACACCTGAAATGATGCAGAAAACATGGAATTAAGAGCTTGAAAATAGAAATTACAAAAACTAATGAAATCAACTACTATGCATGAGATTACTTACCTAAATGCCATGAGATAGTATACAAATGTGCTTAAAAACATCTATACAATTTAAGTGTATCACAATCTTTGAAGAATTGTGGGTGTTGTCTCCTCATGTCCTCCTCACATTCCCATATAGTCTCCTAGCCTGAATGATGGTTCCACAGCACTTTGACCAATGGTATCCGCTTGTTCCTAAGCTGTTTCACCTCATGTGCCAAGATTCTTATGGGTTCTTCATCATATGTCAGGTCTGGATTTACCTCAATCTCTTCTACTGACAAGATGTGGGAGGGGTCTGATCTATACCTCCTTAGCATGGAAACATGGAAGACATTATGGATCTTCTCTAACTCCGGAGGTAAGGCAAGTCTGTATGTTAGCGGACTACTCTTTCCAAAACCTCATATGGCCCGATGAAGCGAGGACTTAGTTTTCCCTTTCTGCCAAACCTCGTAATTTTCTTCTAGGGGGAAACTTTAAGGAATACCTTGTCACCCACAGAGTACTCAATATCTCTTCTTTTTAGATCTATGTAGGACTTCTGTCTGTCCGATGCAGCCTTGAGTCTGTCCCAAATAATCTTAATCTTCTGCTCAGTCTACTGTATAATTTTTGGGCCAATCAACTTCCTTTTGCCCACTTCATCCCAACACAAGAGAGTTCTACACTTCCTGCCATAGAGTGCTTCATATGGAGGCATCCCAATACTTGATTGATAGCTGTTGCTATAGGCAAATTCAATCAAAGGCAAATGTGTGTCCTAACTACCTTCAAACTCAATCACATAAGCCAGAAGCATGTCCTCCAAAATCTAGATGATTCTTTCAGACTGGCCATCTGTCTGTGGATGGAATGTTGTACTAAAGTTCAATCTAATTCTTAAGGCTTTTTGAAGACTACCCTTGAGTCTATAAGTGAACCTTGGATCTCTATCTGATACAATGGACACTGGCACTCCATGCAACCTCACCACTTCATCAATGTACAGTTTAGCTAATCTTTCTAGACTATAGTCCATCCTCACTGGAAGAAAGTGTTCATCCTTAGTCAATCTGTCCACAATAACCCAAACTGCATCATGGTTCTTCTATGCCTGCGGAAGTTTCATCACGAAGTCCATAGTAATCCGTTCCCATTTCCACTCGAGAATTGGCAAAGGTTGTACTAACCCTGCTGGCACTTGGTGTTCTGCCTTTACTTGCTGACAAGTTAGGCATTTGGCTACATATTCAGCTATATCTTTCTTCATATCCATCCACCAATAGTGCTCTTTAACAGTTCTATACATTTTGTTCCCCTAGGGTGCATAGCAAATGAAAAGTCATGTGCTTCCTTTAAAATGATTTGCCTCAATTTAACATCATTTGGAATGCACATTCTGCCCTGGTATAGCAACAAGCCCTCATCATTCACTGAAAAATCTGGCTTCTTGACATCCCGAGCCTCTTCCACCAATTTCAGGTGCTTCTCATCTCTTTGTGTAACGATCGGGAACCAACCACTAGAGGAATTGTCCGCTTTGGCCATAAGCCTCACGGTTTTGTCCCATAGGTGGAATGGAGAACTTCCCAGGAGGTCACCCATCCTAGGATTTCTCTCAAGCGAGCACGCTTAACCCTGGAGTTCTTCCAACTCTCCAGGCCATTCCACCAAAAGGCGCCTCTAGTGATTAGTTCCCCCATCTTATATATCATTACTTTTGAGCCCAAGACCATCTCCGTGCTTTGCCGATGTGGGATTTGCCTAAGGGATCATCCTTGCACAGGACCTTTTATTTATTCATATTCAAATATAAATGTGACACCCCTTACCCGACTACAGTGTAGCCGAGCAAGTTTGCCACTCAGTGTGCCGGAGCACTCTATTTTATCTGATTTCATTACAGTTCTTGATTTATTTATTCAAAAACTTTATTGAAGATTTAGGCTATTTTTACTTTTATCAAAATCTAACTAAATTGGAAATTTCAAAAATTTTAACGATAATCCGACAAAGTATCGGCTGTAATTTGGACTAACAGTTCTTCTGCCTGTAATTTCGGCTGTAATTTTAACGATAATCCGAAATGGTCAATTGACCTGAAATTTTTACAGCAACAATTTAAGACCTAGACAAACAACTTTCATGAAGAAACCTACCCCAAATTATGACCAGAACCTAACCCAAATGGCAGTCACAGTCACTGTTCATGGTACTATAGATTTGGTAATTCTGCAGTTTTTCCAATCCGGCCAGCTGTGGTTTTTGGACCATATCTAGAGCTAAAAAACTCCAAATGGAGTGATTCAAAAAATAAAATTCAACTAGACAAAATAAGGAACAACTTTCATGTTTACCATTTCCTCAAATTCCCACTGCAACAGGGCCCAATGGAACAGTAAATTTGGGTCACAAAAACTGAAAATTCTGCTCTCTAGGTTTTAGGTTTGGAAATGGATTTAGGAGTTAATTCCAACAAATTTTAAATGCAAAATGTGGTATGTTGGGAGTGTCAAAACCAATATACCTAATTTCTATCCAAAAGTCAACATTTTTATTGACCAATGAGGTGAATAGTGACACCAAAACTTGAAATTCAAAATTTGAAATTAGAAATGCATCTAGGGGACTTTAAATTGCAATTGGCAATTAATACTAGCAAATGTAAAACTCAAAATGTGGGATCTTGGTGTAATTAGAATCAACATATCCCTTAAGTATGAAAAAGTCAACATTTTGGTTGACTAGTAAGGTGAATAGTAATCAAAATGAGTAACAAACTAAGATGAAGACCTAGTTCTAAGCTTAAATGCTTAGAATTGTATGACAAATGTGGACTATGTATCTTAGTCAAAATTGTTAAAAGGAAATTAAGACCATAAATTTGAAATCCATGAAATATTCATGGATTACTTGAAACATGAAAAATAAGTCACCTAATGGATGTGAATAGATAGTTAGGGCTTATATGCCCATCACAAATGGAATTCATAAAATATTAATAACTCAACTTGAAATATAAAATTTGTGACTACATAAGTAGATTCTTAAATGTATAAATGAGAAAGGAAAAATGTTTTGAATACAATGGTACATGTGAACCATTGTTTAGAATTGTGATCAATATGAATAACATAATGAATGAATAAATGAACTATATTAATGTATGAATGAGACATTAGTTCTCATTATTATAGAAAGGAGAAGTATTTTGAGTACAATGGTATAAAAGGATAATTGATGTGAATTGTGATCATATAAATGATCAAATGAATGTATGAATTATAATTGAAATTTCTCAAGAAATAATGAATTCATAAAACACAATATATTAATATTTAATGATATTATGTGCCCTTGTATTGCCTAGACACGTGTGTCAGATTGGATAGATTGGCATGCCAATAGGGTATTGTTTTAGCAGTACTGCGAAAAGCTTTATGCCCGTATTTAAGGCCTTATGCCCGTATTCATGGCTTTATGCCCGTATTCATGGCTTTATGCCAACATTCATGGCTTTTATGCCCGATTATGTGTTATCATGGCTTTGTAGCCATACTGACTGCATACATGGTTAACGTTCTGCGTCCCATGGTATGACGGCCCGAGGCACCGCGGTGTCCTGTGCCAACGACCTATTATCCAGTTTAGTCAGCCTGTCATAGGTTACTTGGGTAGTGTAATTTATTGAAACAAATTAAGACTATTAGTAATTAAAAATGTTAGAAATCAAATAAATGAGTTAATAAGACTTCAAAAGAATTAGTTACAATTATGAAATGATCCAAACCACATAAAAATTGTTAAGTAAAATGATAAAAGAGTTGCAAAAATAGGTATAACTTAACTAAATATTTTAAATGTACCTTCTATTGCCATATAAATATAAACTGAGTATTTTTATTTATTCTGTATGTTGTACATTATCACTGTGAATTTCGGAATTAAACGCTTCCAAAGTGAAACAAATGAGAACAAAAGATAATGAATATTAGGCACATTGTATTAAATTAAATTGATTCTTAAATATTCAAATTATCCTTCGTTCTTTCTTTATTTGTATATTTTATTTTCTTGTTCTATTATTGCACCACTAAGCAGCAATGCTTAGCGCGATGGATTTGTTTCCTCGCGCAGGTACTTTGACTAAGATTTTTGGAGTCGGATCTGCGAAGTGGCTGGAGTATTCAAGGTTGTCACCTCCTCAGCAATGCATGTAGATAGGGCCCATATAGATCATATTTTGTATTTAGTATAAAATGTTAGATATTGTATTATAATGTAGATTATGAGCAGGTAATTAATAGAAATGTAATGTAATTTAATAAATTAGCTTTTTCATATGTACTTAATTTATATATCATGTAAATTATGAAATTATGTAAATTAAAGAAATTTGAAAATTTTACTTATGTGATTTGAGCATGAATGAGATTGTATGAATTCGAAGACAGATTTGAAATATATAGATAATGCATGGAAATGAATATGAAATTGAGATATATGAATGAGATATGAATTATGAGATAGTTATGAAAATAATTGATGAGATTTTATTTGTAAAATATTATTGAAACTTTCAAACAGGTAAATAGTAAAATACGTCAACTGGTAATAAAATAGGGGAAACTCCGCTGGTTTCTCCGTCAAAAAATAATTAATATTAAAATATAACGAGATCAAAATATGAAAGGAATAAAGTAAGATAAGATAGGGTGCTCCGGCACCGATTGTAGCACGCCTTGCTCGACTACACTGTAGTCGGGTGAGGGGTGTTACACTTTGAGCTGTTAACTTGATTTGTTTAATTAGTAGTGCTTTCACTTGCTAAGTAGCTACCATTTTTTCATTATCATCTATCTCCAAATTTGCATGTAAAGCCCTCAAGTCATGCACCATGGACAGCGGTGATACTTTCGAACTAGCTATGGTGTTGCGACTTAAGGCATCTACTACCACATTTGCTTTCCTAGGCTGATAATCTATCAGGCAATCATAGTCTTTTATCAGCTCTAACCACCTCCTCTGCCTCAAATTCAACTCCTTCTATGTGCCTAAATATTTCAAGCTCTTGTGATCTGTGTAGATGTAACACTTCTCCCTATATAAGTAGTATCTCCAGATCTTCAGAGCAAATATAATGGCTGCTAGCTCTAAGACATGTGTATGATAGTTCCCCTCATGTGGTTTATGTTAGTAGTATGCCCTAGAGCATATCATTTAGTATGTATCTTGCACATATTTTATTAATAAAAGGCAATTTCACTTTTTCGTTTACATTAAGTATTTATGTGTAATAGAAAAGGTCCATTGATATTTTGTTAGAAATTCTATTCTTACGTTGTTAAGAATATGAGTGACAGTATTTCTAGCACAAAGTATCATAAATTGGCTCACAATAGAGGATACTTCACAATAAGAACATGACTTATCCAGAAAGATTGTAATCATATTTGTTCCCAAGGTACTTATATGAGATATAAATAAGATGGAATGGTGAGTCTCATGCCATATAACAAATATGATAGGCACTTATACATGATAAGAAGGCCGAACCAGTGACGCATATGACAAGCACATGGAGTTTACTCTTGTCAATGCATTGTCATATATCATATCAGTGCATATAATCTTTAGACCTGAGATAACACAGTTATCTTATATATAAGTGGTTTGAGTTTGATACTGCTTTCATACTTGTACTGTGTATGGGTATATGGGCATGTGTTGGCTCCTACTAGTTATATATGGAGGTAGGTGTTGATCAAGATGGAATCTGTTACCCTAAGTAAATAGGGATAAAATCCTATGTTCATTTAATTGTTCTTGACATTTCAAGTTCCTAGCCAGGATAGACAGATTTAGTCAGAAAAGAGTTTTTGACAAGAAAATCTAATTAATCAAGAACTGGAATTAAAAGAGAACATAATATTCATAGCAAATGGGGTTTGACATAAACCATGACTCCAGTTCGAATTGGGATTTTGTAGCAGAGAGATTCGAGTGCATGGTAACATATGATTAAAGGTTCATTTAAGGTATTCCTTGTTACTGATTGGGTGGCCATGGCACGCTATGCTAGGTGTCAACCATGGTCTATGAGATGCCTAAAATGATTTAGAGAAATCATTTATGGTAAGAAAGAGTTCTGATGATATTAAGAGTTAATGTCATATCTCATTACTAATTAGTGATGAGCCTAGTGAGTCACACACATACACAAGATAATCACCAACTAAAATGTGATTTAATTGATTAATTAAAGAGTTTAATTGATTAATTAAATAGGTTTGGTTTGCAATAAGATTGCAAAGTCCCTAGCATGACTTGAAACCAAATCTAGGTTATTGGATGTATAGTATAAGTTAAATTTATATTTAAAGTGTTTAAATATAAATTTAATTATGAGAAATTAATTAATAGAGATTAATTAATTAATTTATATTTGATATAAATTGATTTGAAGAGGAGAAATAATTATTTTGGGTTGAGAACTCAAAATTACAACATAAGGGTAATTTGGTCATTTCACATGGTGACATGTGGCACCATGAGATGGTGACACATAGCATCATAGTTTGTCATTTGTCTTCCTATCATGCAAGTTGATCAAAGTCAAGATTAAGTCTAGCTTTGACACTTAGCTTAATGTGATTATGTAACACCCTCCCGGTAATCATTCCGTACATTCTACTGTTCCGGTGACCGGTGTCGGTCCGGACAGTTAGAACGTCCGGAAAAATAATTAAACTTAAGTGAGGGACCATAATTAACTCAAATATTAATAAGAAACACTTAGTAAAAATTTTAGAAATAAAATACAACCAAGTCAAACGAGCCGGTGCCCAAGCGATGGGTAACCGGAGGGAAGTTGCCGTTCTCGCAACGAGGAACCCTAGACCCGGGGGAAAAATTGTAAAATAATTTTTGGGACTCCAGAGAAGGGTTACTGAGGTTCCCATGGCATTAGAATGCCAAGAAAATACCTAGAAAAATTTTTCAATCGGTACAGACAATTTTGACCCGTTAAGCCAAACGGAGGGCATTTTGGTCATTTCGCCTTCAGAGGTGATTTTTGGGCGACTTGTCCAGATGAGTAAATAATTAATATGACATAAAATATGAATTAATGTTGATGAAAAATTTATTAAAAATGAGAAATGAAAATAAGAAAATAAAAGTAAGAAGAAAAGTAAGTAAATGGGAATTATGATGTCATTAAGAAAAACTATGACCAATCAAAATTTAGCCATTATTTGACTAACTAATAAAGAGATAAAAGAAGACCTAAACAATTAAAAAACCAGCTGCTTTCTTCTTCTTCTTCCTTAAAAACGTGATCCTCTCTTCTTCCTCCCTCCATGAAAATTTTCTTTCATTACCTCCATTTCCCATGAGTTTCCACCACTAAACCCTAACCCCTTTCATTAAACCTTGACCATATCACTTGGAGAAGCTTTTGGCAGCCAAGGAAAGGAAGAAAAGTGAGGTTTAGGGCTTTGGAAATTCTGCCCAAACAAGGTTAGTGCACTTATACCCATTAAACTCTTTAATTCCATGATTTTGGACTTGAACTTAGTAAGATTTGTAGTTTAAATGAACAAAAAACCTATGGGTATGAACACTTCAATTTCGGCAGCCCTAAGAAGAAACAATAAGGGAGTGTTTTGAATGTTTTTAAATGGACTTAGCATGAGTTGGAGATTGTATTTAAGTTATATAATTAACTAGATGTTTAACTAGGGTGCTAAAGGAGGTTTATGGGTAAATTGCCTTGGACACTAGGGTTTTGAGGCATGAAAAAGTGACTTGGCTGACCAACCTATTAAAGAACACTCTAATGGTCAATAAGTGACCATTTTGGATATGTTGACCATAATTAGAACTGAAAAATGGTAGGGTAAAGTGAAAGTGAAATCTGCCCTAGGACAGCAGCATAGGGACTGAAAATTCAGTCCCTTTGCACAGCCATAACTTGGGCTGTGTTAGTCCAATTGGTGTTTGGCCAATTGGACATGAAACTAGGCTTATAATGGCACATTTTTGCTGAAGAAACCCTGCCCAAAAGACCAAAGCAAAAGGACCAAAACTCAGCTCCAATCCGGATACCCTGCACTGAATTCTGCAGAATTTGCTAAATGAATAGTAACTGTTCATTTGGCCATAACTCACTGTAGATTTGGTCAATTGACCTGAAAGTTTTACAGCAACAAGTTAAGACATAGACAAACAACTTTCATGAAGGAACCTACCCCAAATTATGGCCAGAACCCATCCAAACAAGTGGTTCCAGTCACTGTTCATGCACTGTAGATATGGTAATTTTCTGCAGAATGCATATCCGGACAGCTTGGGTTTTTGGGCCATATCTGGAGCTAAAAAACTCCAAATGGAGTGATTCAAAAAAGGAAATTCAACTAGACAAAATAAGGAACAACTTTTATGTTTTACATTTCTTCAAATTCCAACAGTAACAGTGTCCAATGGAACAGTGAAGTTGACTCACCAAAACTGAAAATTCTGCTTGTGTGGGTTTAAACTTAGAAATGGTATTAACACTTAATGCCAACAAGTTTTGAATGCCAAATGTGGTATATTGGGAGTGCCAAAGTCAATGTACATATTTTCTATCCAAAAGTCAACATTTTTGTTGACCAATGAGGTGAATAGTGACACCAAAACCAAAAATTGGCAATTTTGCCAAAATGACCTAAGCTTTGAGAAAGTGACCAAAACTAACAAGTTTTAAATGCAAAATGGGGTACATTGGGAGTGTTAAAACCAATGCACCTATGTTCTATGCAAAAGTCAACTTTTTGTTGACTATTGAAGTGAATAGTGACATAAAAACTTGAAATTCAAAAAAATTGAAGAATTCAAAAGTATCAAATGCCCTAGTAGGCCTAATGTGATTGGTTTGGATAGGTTGGCATGCCAATAGGGTTCTGATAGCAGTACTGCGTATGATATATGGCTTCATTGCCATTCTGTGATGTGATAGCCTATCGCTATACTGATTATGATGTTTTACTTGGCTTTATGCCTTATTGCTTATATGGCTTATTAGCCATTCTGTTTGCACACCGGGAGACACATTGTGACCGATGGTGTGACGAGGTACACAGGTACCGGTGCTAGTTTACCGTTTATCGATCCGGTCAATTTGTATAGGTTACTTGGGCATGGAAAAGTATAAATGTAATTGAACTGATTGTTAAAGAAAATACGAAAACTAAATATCAGGAATGATTACGATAGAATACAAAGAAACTTAAAAGTCATGAAGAAGTTAATATCATAAAACAAGATTAGCCCTCGACTAAACACTAAGTTGGTAATTATTCAGTTCTTATGAACACAATGGCTAAGAAATTATGATTTTTATTTGCATATTATTTCTTTCTATTTTATTATTTGCACCACTAAGCTTTATGCTTAGCGCGTCGCTTTTGCAACGCGTAGGTACTGAAGATTGGACAGAGCGCCAGTAGACCACAGATTCGGTAAGGCAGTTCACAGTTCTGCATAGTGTCTGTGTCACCTCACTGTCAGCAGTGCATTGGTAGGACGCTAGATGTCATTTTGGTATTTTGTAATTGATTTTATTTTCTCATATGTATTTGAACTTATGTAATATATTTTGATATTCATGTAAATAATGTAAAGTGTGGTTGTAAATGGAAAAGTAAATGTTTATCTATGATATATGCATGGTATCATATGAGATGGATGAATGATTGAGAAATGAATGGTTGACAAATGTTGAGAACTGAAATTGAGAAATATTGATGAGATTTTGATATTGGAATTTGGAAATGATTGAATGTGAATATTGGAAGTGTTTTTCACAGGTTCCGAAGAACTGTTTTCTCCATTTTTAGCCGGTACTCTGCCGAATTTTTTCAAAAAATTTTCGGAACCTCAAATAAATAATAATTTCGATAAACGGCTTAAATATATTATATTTCACAAGTTATATTCAAAACTACGATAAAAATGAATTAAGATAAAATAGAGTGCTCCGGCACACTGAGTGGCATAACTTGCTCGGCTACACTGTAGTCGGGTAAGGGGTGTCACAGATTAAGTCAATTAAAAATAAGATGCAATGTGGTGGTGACATGTGGCATATTACTTGACCTAATTATATAAAGTGATGTTATAAGAAAATAAAATCAGCCAACACTCTTATATTCTCTCAAAGGTGGCGGTACCTTTCTTCTCCCTCTCCTCTTCATCTTTTCTTATCAATTCAAAGAGAATTATCCAAATTCTTTCTTTTTGAATTAAAATTACTAGAAATTGTTTCTAGTATCCTATATGCACATACAACCTCTCTAAAGGTAAGAACCCAATTTATAATTGGTTGGCAAAGGCTTGAGAAGCAAATTGGGGGCTGCCCATTTGTGATCTTGGTGTGGACAAGCTAGAGGGACAACACTTGGGGTCCTAGGTACTTCCTAAAGGTGCCAAACACATCCATAGTGCATCAAAGAGGTTAGTGCTCTAACTCCTCTTTTAAACTAGGGTTTAAATGAATTAATTTGTTAATTCACAATCATGAATGGCAAACATAGATCCTAATACATATTAAAAGTGTTTTAATATGCAATTGAACATTAAAATTAATTAGGCACATAAGAGATGTGGTATGATGCATGTAACTTTTTTCAAATTCAATGCTCTAATGAACAACTTTCATGCTTTCGCTCCTTCAGTTTAAGCTGGCATGAAGCATAAGCAATAATATTTCTATCTTGCATCAGCACACAGCCTAAAACATTGTGAGACTGTATATGGTATACTCTTTATCTGGAGTAGGTAAAGTTCGGACTGGAGCTTCAGTTAAACATCTCTTTAACTTATCAAAGCTTTCCTGACATCTGTCAGTCTACTAAAATTTCACATCTTTCCTAAGCAACTTGGTCAGTGGAGATGCTAGCATGGAGAATCCCTTCACAAAACAACGGTAGTACCTAGCCAACCCAAGAAAACTGCAAACTTCAGTGACATTTCTAGGCAGCTTCTAATTCAGAATAGCTTCTACTTTGCTGAGATCCACCTTGATACCCTTAGCTGATACTATATGCCCTAAAAAGGCAATTTCCTTCAGCTAAAACTCACATTTCGACAGTTTGGCATACAACTGTTTCTCCCTTAAAGTCTGCAGTACTATCCTCAGGTGCTTGTCATGCTCCTCTACATTCTTCGAATACACCAAAATGTCATCAATGAACACCACAACAAATTGATCTAGATATGGCCTCAAGATAGTGTTTATCATGTCTATAAAAGCAGTTTGAGCATTAGTTAACCCGAATGGCATTACTAAGAACTCGTAGTGGCCATAGCGAGTCCTAAAGGAAATTTTTGGGATACTCTACTCCTACACCCTCAATTAATAGTATCCCGATCTCAAGTCAATTTTGGAGAATACAGCTGCATCTTTAAACTGATCAAACAGATCATCAATCCTTGGCAGAGGATATCTATTCTTTATAGTCACCTTATTCAACTGTCTGTAATCGATGCACAGATGGAGAGTACCATCCTTCTTCTTGACAAACAAAACTGGTGCTCCCCAAGGTGACATACTAGGGAGAATGAAGCCCTTATCAAGTAACTCCTGCAACTGCACCTTCAACTCCTTTAACTCTGCAGGTGCCATTCAATATGGAGTGATGGAAATTGGTTCTACACTAGGCATAACCTCAATTTCAAACTGCACTTCTCTTTCTGGAGGTAATCCTGGCAATTCTTCAGGAAAAATGTCTAGAAAGTCACATATAGTAGAGATATCCTTCAGACTTGGACTCCCCACTTGGGTGTCTATCACATGGGCTAGGTAAGCTTCACACCCTTTTTGGATCATCTTTCTAGCAAGTGCAGCCGAAATGAGATTTGATGGCAATAACTGCTTCTCCCCTTATATTACTACATCTGTGTACTCAGGAAGACCAAAAATGATTATTTTCAGTCTACAATCAATCATAGCATGATGCCTGACTAGCCAATCCATGCCTAAGATGATATCATAATCTCTGAAGGGAATTTCAATCAAATCAGATAGGAATGTATGTCCTTGGATCACCAATGGACAATTCTTATATAATCGATTCACCCTGACATCCTGGCCTAATGGACTAGTCACTAGCACATCAAAGTCCATTTTCAAGTAAGGAATAGTGGCAGAACAAACAATGCTAGCACTAACATACGAGTGTGTGGAGCCAAGATTAAACAACACATAACAGCTTGTTCAAAGATAGAGAAACTACCAGCAACTACATCAGAATTCTTGGCCTTTTCTCTTTGGCGCATTGTATATACTCTAGCTGGTGCGCCACTCGGCTCTGGCTGGTTTACTATGCCTTAGCTACTGGAAGTACTGCCTCTACCTCTGCCCTGGCCTCTGCTAACTGACTGTGAGCCTTTAGTGACCAAACCCTAAACAGATCCTAAAGTGGTGGTAGGTGGCCCAGATCTACAAGCACTGGTACAATCTTTAGCGAAGTGCCCCATACCACCACAGTTATAATAGGCACCAATGGCGTTGTAGCATACCCCTCAATGGGTCTTACCACACGTCTCACAGAGACAAACTGATAGTGCACCTCTGGGTGTCTGTTGGGTAGACCTGAGTAGCCTCTGTCCTGAGGATCTCCCTCTACCAGACTTGCGAGAACTGGATCCTCCAAAATATTTTTTGTTCCCCGATCCACTACTGAAAGCTTAGCCCGAAGTCTTCCCACACTTTTCCTTTTCTTCTGTCCCCTTTTAACTATCCCTTCTAATTCAATTCTTTTTAACTCTAGGGCTTCTGAAATCAACTCTGAAAAAATTCTCATGTCTAAACCCAACCACTTGCAGTCTCAGACTCGATCTCAGTCCAACCTCAAACTGTTTGCTTCTGTCCCTGCTAGTGATGAGTAAACTCCCAGCATAGTGACTCAGGAGAGAAATCCCTCTAATACTCTGCCACAGTCCTGTCCCCTTATTTCAGTCTCAGAAACTTCTGAAGCTTCATATCAACGTATGTGTCTGGGACGTACTTCTGCCTGAATTCTATAAGGAAATCCTCCCAGGTCAACATAGGGGGTTCCACCAAACTGTTGGGGATGGTCTTCCACCATTCATATGCATCCCCTTACAATAGAGAAACCGAATACTCAAATTTTAATTCATCCGTGTAGTGCAGTTTCTTGAAAACTCTCTCCATCCGTTTCAACCACTGCTCAGCTTCCAATGGGTCTACTGTACCTTTAAATTCTATTGCCCCATATTTAATTAACTTGTCATACTGTCTTGTTGGGGGTTGGAGTTGCATAGGTGGTGCTTGTATTGGAGCTTGTACATTTCTAGCCATCTGCTGGAAGAATATAGTCATTTTTTATAGAAATTGTGCAGGGAACTGCTGCATGGGTAGGGCTAGTGCAGCTGACCCACTGGCATTCTGAGGAGCTGGGGCTTCCCTCTGTGCCTCAGCGGCAACTGATTGTTCTACGGAACAATCT
This sequence comes from Hevea brasiliensis, assembly GCF_030052815.1. Lineage (NCBI taxonomy): Eukaryota > Viridiplantae > Streptophyta > Magnoliopsida > Malpighiales > Euphorbiaceae > Hevea > Hevea brasiliensis. The sequence continues at coordinate 92,601,072 of NC_079493.1, forward strand.
CCTTCTTCCATTTCAATCCCCAAATTTCTACCTCCTAAACAACCAACAAAAAGGAGATTTCTCTCCATTAGTCTATATTCAATATGTAAATGTACTATATGTATCAATCAAGGACAATTGAGCAGTTGTACTAATCAAAAGTTAGTTCAAATTCACATTTCAAAACTCATTTCAAAAACATGCTCTGATACCACTAAAACATGTCACACCTTACCACACTGTAAGGTATAACATGATCTCGTAGTATACCTAATGAATTACCAAAATTCACCTACCGATAACCCATTAAATATACTACAAGGGATTTTAAAATAATTACATTTCATTTTAGAATTTAAAATGAAAATAAAATAGTTATTAATGTGCCTTTAAATTAGGTACATACCATAAAATTCATTTAGAATTAATTTAGCATTTTTTTAAATTTTAAGAAAATTATGCGTGGTGACGATTAAAAATTTAATAAAATAGTTCTACAAAACCTGTGAAAATTAATTTATGAAAATATATTATCCATAATTCAACTCAATTGTTGCATTTCCTTCCATCAACCCCAAGCAATAGTTCTCATCTTATAAACATAAATCAAAATGAATATTCTTATAGAAAGATATAAGCCAAAATACATCAAAATATTATTACAATTTTGTTTATACAACTGCTCATTTGCCTTTATGTACATACAGACTAATTTACATCAAAATACATACACAAAAAGGTATACCTAATATATACCCGAAGTTATATCTACCACTGCTTCATGCTACTCACTCTGCAGCTCTTTCCTTCTATTTACCTGCGACAGCATGAAACAGCTATCACTGAGCATAACACTCAGTGGTGCACAACTAAGAATTTAAAATTCAATATAAAACATATTTGTGCAAGGTATAGCCAAGAATTTGAAACATTTAAATGTTCATAATTAACAAAACAATTATCAATATTTTCAATAACATTTTATCAAGCAATTTCAAACAATGGTGTTGTGAATAATTCACACATGTTAGGTCATGACACAAAATTTTCAATCAATGCCGTATTGTACACCATGACAAAGCAATCTACAACCTCACTAACCGAAATTAATGAGGGAGGTGGCTAGCTAGCTATATGAGTACTCATCTAAACTCAACCTTAACTGGCAAGCCAAAGAAGGATGAAACATAATCAAACTCAACCCCATAAATGGAAGAGGAACACAATAAGTACTGTCATGCTAAGTGTGGTTTCAAAAACAAATCCAAATAATTTCATTCAAAGAATTTCATTGCAAATCAACAATCACATTTCATCCATCAATTTCCCTTTATAGGGTTGGCAACACACAATTTATCAAATTAAAATTTTCAATGTAATAAAAATCATAAATCAATCATATAAGCTTATTCAAATCAATTTTCAATTGAAAAACAAAGAAATAGGATTAGTTGTGTACAAACCTTATGTTAATCTTCTTTTTCTTGACTCAATTCTCCTTATTTTTCAAAGTCTCCTTTTCTACTAAAATACACAGTTAAAGTGTTTTAATACTTCTCCCAACTATCTTCAATAACTACTCAAATAAATATCTAATGCATCCCTAAGTAATTTTTGAAATTTCATATGTCCTGGGTTCAGGGTAGTTCTGGACCCTGATTTTGTAGCCCCATTTCAACCTAGTTTTAGTCATAATTTGATGATGTGTTCCTCATGAAAATTGTTCTTCAATGTCTTAGTTTTATTTTCCAATTTGAATCACTCAATTTGGAGTTTTGTAGCTCTAGTTATGGTCAATTTACCGAGTACTAGTCTAGTGACTAATACTGTTCCAAAACAAGGCAGATTCTAGAACTCAATATTATCAAGCTAATTGCAGAAGTTATAGCCATAATTTGGCTTGGTGTTCTTCGTATGACTTGTTCTCTTATGTCTCATGGTTACACAGGTACAAGAATCACTAAATTTGAAGTTGTATAGGGTAAGTTATGGCTAATTAACCAACCTGGACTCATAAATCCTACAACTCCAGAATTCCAGGTTTTAGGTCAGCTTTGCAATTAATATTTAAGGGTCTTACACCCAAAATTTGAGTAAGGTTTCTAAACCAAAGTTGTAGCCCTAATTATTAGGTTTCCAAATCATTTTGGTTCATCCTATTTGGAATTTTCTAGTGAAAGTTATGGTCTAATTACTGTCCTGAGGTCAAATGGCAAAATAGTTCCAATGCAGGAATTTCAGGTTGGGAATTCCTGAATTCTCCTAACCATTTCCAGAAGTTAATTTAGGATCTGGGTTCTGGTCAAAATATGAAATTTTTAGTTATATGTCTTATGAGAACTTTGGCTTTATAATCACTTAATTTGCATTTTTGTAGCCCAGTTATGGCAATTTTGCCAAAACTGGTCGGATACCAATTGTCTAGAATTTCTAGGTTAGTCTAGAATCAGGGCAGATTTGCTAGACCAACTTTGTCTAGCAATATGATCAACTTAGGATCATAATTTGGCTCTATGGTCTTCATAAGAATTGTTCTTCTATATCTCAGGTTTTCATTGGTTCAAGAATCACCTAATTTGGGATTTTTTAGAGTGAGTTATGCCTAATTTACTAAATATTGTTCATTTGGTCATTTCTAGTTAGGTCCATAATTGAAATCCAGATTCAAGCCAAATTTAGGGCAACCTATGGTCAGTTTCTGGACAAGGTGTCTTCATGACATTTCTATCATTATCTCTCAGGTTTCATCTCCAACTAGTCTCATACCAATTGGAGCTATATAGCTCAATTTATACTCATTTAACCCTGCTAGACTCAAGGGTCCAGAATTCCAACAACTCAACACACTACAAGTCCATCAATTCCTTTCATCAATTCAACATAAATTCTCAACTAAAACATATCAAATGACCATAATTAAGCCTTATAAACATCAATTGCATAACATACCACAAAAGGCCTAATGTCCCATAAACCCTAATTTTTCCATCTTATAAAATCATGCAAAGTCATGCAAGCTCAACACCTAACTCATGAATACCACTTCATATAAGCTCAATTTCATGCTCAATTCATTTAAAACATACCAAAACCCTAAGGTTCCTAAGATGGCTGAAATTCTTACATCAAGATTCTTGCATAATTTTTATGATTTCTAAAGTTAAATCCTCATATCCAAGCTTATTTCCATGCATACATATCCAAGTTAGCTTAAAAGAAAGCTTACCTCTAATGGAGTTCTTCCAACTCTTCTAATCTTCCACTTTTTCCCAATTTCTTACTTCCAACTCTTCTAATTTAGTGTTGATTCTAAGTTTTCTACTAATTTTGGGTGAGATTTGTGGATGAAATTAGGGTTTCCCAAGCTTAAGATTCACTTAACAATGGAGGAAATGGTGTGAGAGAGAGAGAGAGAAAGGATAAATGAGCCGGCCAAATGGGATGGGAAAGAAGATGATTTTGATTTTAATAAATTTTGTCTTCTTTTTCTAATAATTATCCCCAAAATTTAGTAATTTAAAATTATAATTTTTAATTGTGTCATGCTTAAGTCATGGTGATGTCATAACGGAATTAAAATTAGAAATTTTCATTTCTTTTTCTTTTCTTTCCCTACACTTATTCATTTTTAATTCCTTTTTCAATATTTTAATCTCACACAATTTAATGGCCATTTAGGCCAAAAGTCACCTCCAAGAGTGAATTGACCAAAATGCCCTTCATTGGGTTATAGTCCATCTTTTAATAATGCCCGATGAGTCTTTAAGTTCTAATTCACTTATTTGTACTTATACCCTTTTCTTTTCTATGATTTTCTAGTTCCCAATAGTTTCACAATTAATTCTCAACTAAGGATGTCATGGGGTTCCATACGAATTTAGGGTAGCGACTGAGCTCGCAGTCGCTTCCCGGGTCAGTCATCGATCATTAGAACTCCAGGGTCATTTAACCTATTTATGCTTTATTTCTTTTATTTTAATTTAACCTCATTTGATCTTTATCAATTTTATTTATGACTCCTCTATGTGAATTAAGTATAGTCGTAGACATTCTAATTGTCCAGACAGACATTAGTCACCAAAACAGTAGAATATATGGACTACTTAATATGAGGGTGTTGCATAAAGAAACTTCCAGGGTCCTTGAGTTTGAGAGACAGCTTGTTTTGCAAGATGGCACTGTATTCCTCTATCAAAGCAACATTCTCATAATCCTCCAACTTTCTCTTCTTTGAGAGGATTTCCTTTAAGAACTTTGCATAGAATGGCATCTGAGATAGTGTTTCAGTGAAAGGAATGTTGATATAAAATTTTTACAAAACTTCTAAAAATTTCCAAATGGCTTGTCCAATTTGGCCTTCTAGAATCTTTGAGGAAAAGGTGGTATGGTTTTAGTAACTTCCTTTTTTTTCTCTCCTCCTCTTCCTTGTCCTTTTCTGCTTCCTTTTCTTCCTTTTTCAGTTGGTTATCAGAATTACTAGAAGTTTCTTCCACTAGTTTTTGTTTGTTTTTTGGTTTTTGGTCATCTAAGATTCTATCACTCCTCAAAGCAACTGCCTTGCAATGCTCCTTAGGATTCATCTTTGGCTGACTTGGCAGCTTACCAATGGCTTTCCTTGAAGAACTATGTAACACCCTCCCTGTAGCAACTCCGTACATTCTACTGTTCCGGTGACCAGTGTCGATCCGGACAGTTAGAACGTCCGGAAAAATATTTAAACTAAAGTGAGGAACCATAATTAACTCAAATATTAATAAGAAAAATTTAGAAAAAAAGTTTAGAAATAAAATACAACCAAGTTAAATGAGCCGGTGCCCAAGCGATGGGTAACTTAGTAGGAAGTTACGGTTCTCGCAACTAGGAGCCCTAGACCTGGGGGAAAATTCATAAAATAATTTTTGGGACTCCAGAGAAGGGTCATTGAGGTTTCTATGGCATTAGAATGCCAAGAAAATGCTTAGAAAAAATTTTCAATCGATACAGACAATTTTAGTCTGTTAAGCCAAACGGAGGGCATTTTGGCCATTTCGTCTTCAGAGATGATTTTTGGCCGACTTGTCCAGTTAAGTAAATAATTATTATGACACAAAATGTGAATAAATATTGCTAAAAATTAAATTGAAAATGAGTTGAGAAGAAAAGGAAAGAAAATGAGATTAAATGACAATTTTGACATCACATGATGTCATCAATCCTTTCCCCACCAATCACAATTAAGCTAGCCTATTAAAAAGGGATAATTGAGACAAAAATAAATAAAAGCAATCAGATTCATCTCCTTCCCCATTTCCAGCCGTTTCCTCTTCCACACCCAAACCACCATTGAAAGCTTATCAAAGCTTCAATTCCCACCTTAAACCACCTCAAAACACTAACTTGCCTTCATTAAAAATTATCCCTACCACTAGAGCAAGCTTTGGGCAGCAATTTAAAAGGAAGAAAGTGAAGTTTTTAAGCTTTGGAAAGTGCCTAAGTCAAGGTTAGTGCCAATTTATTCTAAAAATTTTGTGTATGGCTGCCATTGAACATGATATTGGTGTTGTAAACTATGGATTGTATGTGTATGAAAATTTTAGTTGTTGGAGTTAGGGTTTGAGGCATAAAACTTAAATTTTGTTCATGTGTTGGTGAATGAAAGTTTAAATGGTCAATTAGTGACCATTTGGCTGTGTATGATGAGGAAATAAAGAGAGTTGTGGCTTGGTATTTGAGATTGGTAAGCTGCCTTGGCTGACCTGCAGGATTGACAATGAGTCCAGTAGGTTTGGGCAGCCATAAATGGAGTTATATAGGTTCAATTGGTACAAGGCCAATTGGTCATGAAACTAGACACATAATGGCACAACTTTGGTGAAGAAACCCTTCCCATAAAACCAAACCAAGTTGGCCTAAAAATTGCCCTAATCCGGGTGACTTGCATTCTGCCTGGGCAAAATGACCAAATGAACAGTATTTATTCATTTAGTGATAACTCAGTGTAGAAATGTCCAATTGACCTAAAATTTTACCAGCAGAAAGCTGAGACATACACCTACAACTTTCATGAAGAACACAAATCCAAATTCTGATCATGACCTAGTCAAATTGCCAATCAAACTTAGGTTACCAAATCTTGCAGAACCAGTTTTGCCCAGAATTTTGGATTCTATCCAATCCGGCCAGTTATGGTGTTTAGGCCATAACTTGAGATACAAAACTCCAAATGGAGTGATTCAAAAAAGGAAATGTAACTAGACAAAATAAGGAACAACTTTTATGAAGACAACTTTGCCAAATTCCTACTGTACAAATGACCAATGGAATAGTAAACATAAGGCTTGAAATCTAAAAATTGTGAATAATTAACACTAAGCTTAGAAATGGTATTGGCAACCAATACCAACAACTTTAGAATGCAAAATGTGGTATGTTGAGAGTATTAGAACCAATGTACCTATTGTTTATGCAAAAGTCAACATTTTAGTTGACCAATGAAATGAATAGTAACACCTAAACTTAAATTTCAAGAATTGTAAAGTTTAAAAGAGTAACATGTCCTAGTACACCTAGCAAGATTGGTTTGGATAGGTTGGCATGCCAATAGGGTTCAGTTAGCAGTACTGCACATGGCATTATGCCATTTTGTGATTTCATGGCTTTTATCCATTCTGACATTGTGTTGAGACTTGGCCTTGTGCCTAATGTTATTACTGACTTATTAGGCGTTACATTTGCCTGTAGGAGACACATATGTGACCGATGGTGTGACGGCCCGAGGTACTTGATACCTAGTGCCAGTTTACTCGTTTATCCAGTCTAGTCATCCAGTATAGGTTACTTGGGCAACCAAAAATGAAAATTGATAAATTTAATGAAATAACGAATATAACAAGTACCAAATAAATAAGACTACCAATAATTATCAAAAACTTGTCTACATTAGACATCAATACACTCACTACATATTTATTTTTTTATTAGTTCTTTTTATTTTATTATTGGCACCACTAAGCATTATTAGTTAGCCTGTCACTTTTTGCCACGCGTAGGTTCTGGAGAGACAGACAGAGAGCCCAGCAGACCACAGACTGGGTGAGGTGGTCACAGATCTGCCTAGCGTCAGAGTTACCTCTTATCTACAGTGCATCAGTGGTAGGACCTTTAGGTCCCTTTTGAAATTATATTTTTGCATTTTGTAATAGGTAGTAGTTTGTGATTTGTAAATTATGAACTCATGTAAATTAGTAAATTTATGTAATCATATGTTGATGTACATATTTGAAGAATTTTGTTAATTAATATAATTTGAGAATATCTTCATGAAATTTTAGTTGATTTTGAATTTGAATGAAATTGTGGATTAATGTTGAGAACTTGAAATGATTGCTAATGTTGAGACCATGTTGATGGTTATTGGAGTTTGAGAATGATTGGAAATGATTATTGGAAGTGTTTTTCACAGGTTCCGAAGAACTGTTTTCTCCATTTTTAGCCGGCACTCTGCCGGATTTTCTATAAAATTTTTGGAACCTCAAATAAATTATAATTTCAATAAATGACTTAAATGAATTATATTTCATAAATTTTACTTCATAACTATGAAAAAAATAAATTAAGAAGAGTAAAAAAATGATTGAATTAAAATAGGGTGTTCCGGTACACTGCTTAGCATATCTTGCTCGGCTACACTGTGGATGGGTAAGGGGTGTCACATTTAGTGGTATCAGAGCATGGTTTAGGCGTTTCTGGGCCTAGATTGAGTCCATACTATGCATTGCATTTGTAAGAGTCGAGGTGACACTAATGCAGATCTGTTGTCTTTGTTAAATAGGATATGGACCCTTCATCTCAGAGGGCAGTTGAGGAGGAAGTGGAGAGTCATGCTCCACTGCTTGGTGAGGCTGGGGTAGGGAGAACCTACTCCACCAGCTCAAGCAGAGCCTGCACAGCCTCCATAGGCCATGTTCCAGCAAATGGCCAAATTCTTTAGACAAATGGCTGGGGTAATGCCACCACCACCACCACCTCCACAACAGAAATCACACCTGAAAAGACTGAGAAAATTTGGAGCAGTGGATTTCTTTGGCAATAGAAAAGATGATTCTGTTGCAGCTGAAAATTGGTTGAACAGAACAGGAAGGGTTTTAAAACAACTCCACTACACTCCAGAGCAAAACCTAGAAGCTGTTATATCTCTATTGCAAGATGATGCATATGAATGGTGGGATACGGTGTCCAGTGAAGTACAACCAGAAGCAATAACTTGGGACTTCTTTCTCTCAGAATTCAAGAAGAAATATGTGGGTAATGTATACCTGGAAGAGAGAAGAAGAGAGTTCATTAATTTGAGGCAGAGACAACTGACAGTGGCAGAGTATGAAAAGGAATTTGTCAGGCTGAGTCGTTATGGAAGGGAGATAGTCCCTAATGAAGCCGAGAGGTGTAAAAGATTTGAAGAGGGATTAAATTACAACATAAAGATCATGATTACTGCCTTGGGAATCACAGACTTCACCAAGTTAGTGGAAGCTGCAATAAAAGTTGAAAATGTTAGAATAAGTGAGCAGACCAGAAGAGAGAGACAGCAGAAGAGGGGCCCGGGTCAGTCTAGCTCATCTCCTGCACCAGGAAAAAGGTACAAAGGTCCACCTGCAAAGAGTTCAAGTCAACCTCAAGGTCAGGGTCAATCTTAGGGGCCCAAGCCACATTCACCCCTAGGAGAGGTCAGTCCACACCATCTGTGGGCAGCTCTCCAGGGACGGGGTTCAGGGGACCAGCCCCAGCATCTTCTGCATGTCCACATTGCCTGAAGTGGCATAAGGGGGAGTGTTGGAGAGTGACTGGTGCCTGCTTAAGGTGTGGGTCGACAGAGCATCAGCTGAGGAACTGTCCACGCAGAACTACCACAGCTGCTCCAACACAAGCAGACAAACCTGCTCCTGCACCACAAAGGGGTAGGAAATCTGGCAAATCTGAGGTAGTGGGACCATTACAGAGGCTTGCATCTGAGCCAGCAGAGAGGCCTGAGGGCAGACCACCTGCCAGAGCCTATGCCATGAGAGCTCAGGAGGAGCAAGATGCCCCGGATGTTATCAGGGGTACGTTCTCCCTCTACAATACATCTGTGCATGCATTGGTGGATCCAGGATCCACTCATTCATACATCTGCATCAACCTACCCGTAGAAAGGGGGATACTAGTAGGGGAGAGTGACCAAGATATCCTGGTCATTAATCCATTGGGCCACAGTGTAGTGGTGAACAAAGTGTACAAGGGTTGCCCATTAAGGATTCAGGGGTATGAATTCTTGGCAGACCTGATTGAGTTACCTTTCCATGAGTTTGACGTGATTTTGGGAATGGACTGGTTGTCATGTCATCAGGCAATGGTTGATTGTAAACTAAAGAGGATTTTTTTGAAAACTCCTAAGGGTAATGAGATCACAGTTGTGGGGGAAAGGACAGATTTCTTGTCCAATGTCATCTCAGCCACAGTTGCAAGAAAACTGATGAGAAAAGACTGTGAAGCCTACCTAGCACATGTGGTAGACACTAGGCAGGCTAAGCCAGATCTGTGTGACATACCCACAGTAAAAGACTTCCCAGATGTGTTCCCTGAAGAATTGTCTGGCTTGCAGCCAGAAAGGGAAGTCGAATTTGCTATTGAGATCTTTGTCGGTCTGACACCAATCTCTATTGCTCCTTAGAGGATTGCCACCATAGAATTGAAAGAAGCGAAAATCCGATTCTGAGTTACGGATAAGGGGTTCATATGCCCCAGTGTGTCACCATGGGGAGCTCCAGTGCTATTTGTGAAAAATAAGGATGGGACTTTGAGGTTGTGCATCGATTACCGGAAGTTGAATAAAGTGACAGTGAAGAACAAATATCCGTTGCCTAGAATTGATGATTTGTTTGATCAGTTGAAGGGAGCAGGAGTATTTTCCAAAATTGATCTCAGATCAGGGTATCATCAGTTGAGGGTGAAGGATGCAGATGTGCCAAAGACTGCATTCAGGACCCGGTATGGGCATTATGAGTTTCTAGTGATGCCCTTTGGCCTAACAAATGCACCAGCAGCATTCATGGACCTTATGAACCGTATCTTTCATCCATACCTAGATCGGTTCATAGTGGTCTTTATTGATGATATTTTGGTGTATTCCAAGACCAGTGAAGAACATGATGAGCATTTGAGGATTGTTCTGCAAACCTTGAGAGAAAAGAAGCTGTATGCTAAGTTGTCCAAGTGTGACTTTTGGTTGAATGAGATTGCATTCCTTAGACACATAGTGTCAGCTAATGGGATTAGGGTGGATCCCAAGAAAATAGAAGCGGTGATGGAATGGAAGCCTCCCAGAAATACAACTGAGGTCAGAAGTTTCTTGGGGCTAGCTGGGTATTACATAAGATTTGTGAAGGGATTTTCGTTAATAGCTGCTCCAATGACCAAGTTGTTACACAAGAATGTCAGATTTGACTGGAATGACAAGTGTCAAGCTAGTTTTGAGAAGATGAAGGCTATGTTGATAGAGGCACCACTATTAACACAGCCAGTGTCAAGAAAGGACTTTGTGGTCTACAGTGATGCCTCTCATAATGGGTTAGGGTGTGTATTGATGCAAGAGGGGAAGGTGGTCGCTTATGCTTCCAGGCAGCTAAGGCCACATGAACAGAATTACCCTACCCATGATCTAGAACTTGCAGTAATTATCTTCGCACTGAAGATATGGAGGCACTACTTGTATGGTGAAAAGTGCTACATTTACACAGACCACAAGAGTCTGAAATACTTGCCAACCCAGAAGGAGCTCAACCTTAGATAGAGGCTATGGATTGAGTTCCTGAAGGACTATGATTGTGTAATTGACTACCATCCTGGGAAGGCAAATGTAGTTGCAGATGCTTTGAGCAGAAAATCAAATGTAGTTGCAGATGCTTTGAGCAGAAAATCCATCACAGCTTTGAGATCATTGAATGCCCGTCTATCCTTGGCTCGAGATGGAGCTATTTTGGCTGAGTTGCAAGTGAGGCCAAACCTGCTATAGCAAATTTTAGATGGGCAAAAGGTAGATGAGAAATTAATGACTACTATGAGTAAAATCTCAGAAGGGAAAGCAACTGACTATGAGATGAAAGCAGATGGGTGTCTGTACTATAAGGGCAGTATGTGTACGGATGATGGGGAATTGAAAGCGATTACAGAAGAAGCACATACCAGTGTTTAAGTTATGCACCTAGGAAGTACAAAAATGTATCATGATCTGAAACTTCAGTATTGGTGGCCTGGTATGAAGAAAGACATAGCTGACTATGTGACTAAATGCTTGACATGTCAACAAGTCAAGGCAGAACATCAAGTTCCATTGGGTTTGCTACAGCCTATACGCATACCTAAATGGAAATGGGATCGGGTCACCATGGATTTTATAAGTGGTCTACCTCTCACCCAAAAGAAGCATAATGCAGTATGGGTGATAGTAAATAGATTGACGAAGTCAGCACACTTTCTGCCAGTAAGGGCTGACTACTCATTAGAGAAGTTAGCAGAATTGTATATCAGTGAAATAGTTAGACTGCATGGAATTCCACTTTCCATCATATCTAATCGAGACCCAAGGTTTACATCAAGATTTTGGAAGAAGTTGCATGAGTCCAACTCCACTTCAGCACAGCTTTCCATCCTCAGACGAATGGGCAATCAGAAAGAGTAATCCAGGTAAACAATTGAAACCAATTGAACTAATACACATATTGAACTGAAATTGTAATAATAGTGTAAAATATATGTCAAGTCCTTGAGGATATGCTGAGGAGTTGTGTCATTGAATTTGAGGGAAGTTGGGATAGATACCTCCCACTGGCAGAATTTGCATACAACAATAGCTACCAAGCTAGCATCCAAATGGCCCCGTATGAAGCACTGTATGGGAGGAAATGTAGAACTCCAGTGTGCTGGACTGAATTGGGTGAAGATAAATTGGTAGGGCCAGACCTAGTGAAACAGACTGAGGAGAAGGTAAAACTAATCAAAGCCAATCTGAAGGTTGCCTCAGACAGACAAAAATCTTATACCGACCTGAAGAGAAAAGAAATAAAATATGCGGTTGGTGATAAAGTGTTCCTCAAGGTGTCACCGTGGAAGAAGGTACTAAGGTTTGGAAAAAAAGGTAAGTTAAGCCCTAGGTTCATTGGTCCATATGAAGTCATTGAACGTGTGGGTCCAGTGGCCTACAGGCTAGCTTTACCACCAGAGCTGGACAAGATCCACAATGTGTTCCATGTATCTATGCTAAGAAGATACCGCTCAGATCCTTCACATGTCATCTCCATGGGAGAAATTGAAGTACAACCGAATTTGACATATGAAGAAGAACCCATACGGATCCTGGCTCGGGAAGTGAAAGAGTTAAGAAATAAGCAAATTCCACTGGTGAAAGTGCTTTGGAGGCACCACAACACCGAGGAGGCAACTTGGGAAAGTGAAGAGACGATGAGGCAATAGTTCTCTCAACTGTTTGCATCAGGTAAATTTTGAGGACGAAATTTAAATTAGAGGGGAAGAGTTGTAACACCCTCCCTGTAGCAACTCCGCACATTCTACTGTTCCGGTGACTAGTGTCGGTCCGGACAGTTAAAACGTCCGAAAAAAATATTTAAACTAAAGTGAGGAACCATAATTAACTCAAATATTAATAAGAAAAATTTAGAAAAAAGTTTAGAAATAAAATACAACCAAGTTAAATGAGCCAGTGCCCAAGCGATGGGTAACCTAGTAAGAAGTTGCGATTCTCACAACTAGGAGCCCTAGACCTAGGGGAAAATTCATAAAATAATTTTTGGGACTCCAGAGAAGGGTCATTGAGGTTTCTATGGCATTAGAATGCTAAGAAAATGCTTAGAAAAATTTTTCAATCGGTACAAACAATTTTAATCTGTTAAGCCAAATGGAGGGCATTTTGGTCATTTCATCTTCAAAGATGATTTTTGGCCGACTTGTCCAGTTAAGTAAATAATTATTATGACACAAAATGTGAATAAATATTACTAAAAATTAAATTGAAAATGAGTTGAGAAGGAAAGAAAATGAGATTAAATGACAATTTTGACATCACATGATGTCATCAATCCTTTCCCCACCAATCACAATTAAGCTAGCCTATTAAAAAGGGATAATTGAGACAAAAATAAATAAAAGCAATCAGATTCATCTCCTTCCCCATTTCCAGCCGTTTCCTCTTCCACACCCAAACCACCATTGAAAGCTTATCAAAGCTTCAATTCCCACCTTAAACCACCTCAAAACCCTAACTTGCCTTCATTAAAAATTATCCCTACCACTAGAGCAAGCTTTGGGCAGCAATTTGAAAGGAAGAAAGTGAAGTTTTTAAGCCTTGGAAAGTGCCTAAGTCAAGGTTAGTGCCAATTTATTCTAAAAATTTTGTGTATGGCTGCCATTGAACATGATGTTGGTGTTGTAAACTATGGATTGTATGTGTATGAAAATTTTAGTTGTTAGAGTTAGGGTTTGAGGCATAAAACTTAAATTTTGTTCATGTGTTGGTGAATGAAAGTTTAAATGGTCAATTAGTGACCATTTGGCTGTGTATGATGAGGAAATGAAGAGAGTTGTGGCTTGGTATTTGAGATTGGTAAGCTGCCTTGGCTGACCTGCAGGACTGACAATGAGTCCAGCAGGTTTGGGCAGCCATAAATGGAGTTGTATAGGTTCAATTGGTACAAGGCCAATTGAGCATGAAACTAGACACATAATGGCACAACTTTGGTGAAGAAAGCCTGCTCAGAAAACTAAACCAAGTTGGCCTAAAAATTGCCCTAATCCGAGTGACTTGCATTCTGCCTAGGCAAAATGACCAAATGAACAGTGTTTATTCATTTGGTGATAACTCAGTGTAGAAATGTCCAATTGACCTGAAATTTTACCAGCAGAAAGCTGAGACATAGACCTACAACTTTCATGAAGAACACAAATCCAAATTCTGATCATAACCTATTCAAATTGTCAACCAAACTTAGGTTACCAAATCCGGCAGAACCAGTTTTGCCCAGAGTTTTGGATTCTGTCCAATCCGGCCAGTTATGGTGTTTAGGCCATAACTTGAGATATAAAACTCAAAATGGAGTTATTCAAAAAAGGAAATGTAACTAGACAAAATAAGGAATAACTTTCATGAAGACAACTTTGCCAAATTCCTACTGTACAAATGACCAATGGAGCAGTAAACATAAGGCTTGAAATCTAAAAATTGTGAATAATTAACACTAAGCTTAGAAATGGTATTGGCAACCAATACCAACAACTTTAGAATGCAAAATGTGGTATGTTGAGAGTATTAGAACCAATGTGCCTATTGTCTATGCAAAAGTCAACATTTTAGTTGACCAATAAAATGAATAGTAACACCTAAACTTAAACTTCAAGAATTGTAAAGTTTAAAAGAGTAACATGCGCTAGTACACCTAGCAAGACTGGTTTGGATAGGTTGGCATACCAATAGGGTTCAGTTAGCAGTACTGCACATGGCATTATGCCATTCTGTGATTTCATGGCTTTTATCCATTCTGACATTGTGTTGAGACTTGGCCTTGTGCCTAATGTTATTACAGCTTATTAGCTGTTCTATTGCACACCGGGAGACACATATGTGACCGATAGTGTGATGGCACGAGGTACTTGATACCTAGTGCCAGTTTACCCGTTTATCCAATCCAGTCATCCAGTATAGATTACTTGGGCAACCAAAAATAAAAATTGATAAATTTAATGAAATAATGAATATAACAAGTACCAAATAAATAAGACTACCAATAATTATCAAAAACTTGTCTGCATGAGACATCAATACACTCACTGCATATTTATTTTTTTATTAGTTCTTTTTCTTTCATTATTGGCATCACTAAGCATTATTGCTTAGCGCGTCACTTTTTGCCATGCATAGGTTCTAGAGAGACAGACAGAGCCCGGACCACGACGGAGTGAGGTCACCGATGCCTAGCGCGTCAGTCACCTCTCATCTCTGATTGCATCGATGGTAGGACCTTTAGGTCCCTTTTAAAATTATGTTTTTGCATTTTGTAATAGGTAGTAGTTTGTGATTTGTAAATTATGAACTCATGTAAATTCGTAAATTTATGTAATCATATGTTGATGTACATATTTGAAGAATTTTGTTAATTAATATAATTTGAGAATATCTTCATGAAATTTTAGTTGATTTTGAATTTGAATGAAATTGTGGATTAATGTTGAGAACTTGAAATGATTGCTAATGTTGAGACCATGTTGATGGTTATTGGAGTTTGAGAATGATTGGAAATGATTATTGGAAGTGTTTTTCACAGGTTCCGAAGAACTGTTTTCTCCATTTTTAGACGGCACTCTGCCGGATTTTCTATAAAATTTTCGGAATCTCAAATAAATTATAATTTCAATAAATGACTTAAATGAATTACATTTCATAAATTGTACTTCATAATTATGAAAAAAATAAATTAAGAAGAGTAAAAAAATGATTGAATTAAAATAGGATGTTCCGGTACACTGCGTGGCATATCTTGCTCGGCTACACTGTAGACGGATAAGGGGTGTCACAAACTAGCTTATTGGGCAATTTTGTTTTCAACCATCTTGTTGTGAGTAGCCATTTGGTCCATTATGAATGCTAGTTGCTTTATCATTTCATTCTGTTATTATTGCACTACTATGAAGCTTTCCATCATGGATTCCATGGTCAACTTGGATTCAAGCTACTGAGGTTGAGGAGGTGGTGGTGGCTGTGCCTAGTTTTATTCTCTATTTTGAAAACTAGGTGATGGTGGTGGTCTATATCCCTGCTGCTTATTGGTTCTATTGGTTCTGCGAATTTGACCATGCAAAGTTAGGGTGGTTCCTTCATTCAAGGTTATAAGTGTTTGAGTACAGGTTATTATACTGCCTCTGGTTGAAGTTTCCTCTATTATTCACGTAGTTCATCTATTTAAGGGAAGGCTCACTATAGTTATTACATTCTGAAGCCATATGGCCTCCTCCACAATTATCGCAGTATTGGCTGCTTGATCCTATTGCATTGGCTTGCATCTTATCAAGTCCCCTTGTTAGCTGGTCAAACTAATGGATCATGCTTAAGGCATCCAATTTTAAGATCCCTGCTATTCTCCTAATAACTCTTTTCTCATTCGACCACTCAAAATTATGATAAGCAACCCTCTCTAAAAGTTTAAGAACTTCAGTGATTGTCTTTTCTATGAGGTCTCCTCCTACTGCAGAATCAACTGTACCCCTTATAAATGGTAGCAAACCTTTATAAAAGTTTTAAATCAGGAGACGGTCTTCTATGCCATGGTATGGACACTCCCTTTATAGGTCTTTATACCTTTCCTATGCATCATAGAGTGATTCTCCTTCCCTTTGCCTAAAAGTGTTCAGCTCTATTCTCAATTTTGTAGCCTTTCTAGGTGGGAAGTACCTTGCTAAGAAGGCTTGTGAAAGATCCTCCCAAGTGGTGAATGTTTTAACTGGTTGAGAAAGCAGCCACTTTCGTGCCTTATCTCTGAGAGAGATGGGAATGCTCTGAGTCTAATAGCTTTATCAGAGACTGCATTCATCTTGAACGTGTGACACAGAGCAAGAAAGCACTAAAGATGATAATGTGGATCCTCCGTAAGTAAACCTCCAAATTGAGTCTATTGAATCATCTGAAGCCATACCAGTTTGAGTTCAAAATTGTTGGCCTCCACTGTGGTTCTAGTAACATTAGATTGAAATCCTTTTATAGTTGGGGCTCCATAGTCCTTTAAGGGTCTTGGCCTGTTGTTGTTGACCATGACTGAAGTTTCAAAAACTACAGTTTCTAGTTCTTGATGTCTGTTTTCTCTCTTGATGGCTCTTAGAGTCTTGTCTATTTCAAGATCCAATTCCAATAGCTCTTTTTCAGGTTTTGCTCTGGTCATGCACTAAACAGAGGGCTTGAAAAAGGAACAAAAAATAAAAACAAATTAAACATATTAAAATAATAAAAATAAATATTTAAATCAATTAAATTGCCTATCACTCAATATTACTAAATTCCCCAGCAACGGTGCCAAAAACTTATTTGCTAGTTTACAACCTCGCATGTGCACGGATCGCGAATAAGTAATATAGTAATGAGTAGAGTATCATTTCCATGAGGAATTTGTAGGTATAAGCACCAAGCTAGACTATAATTTTGACTATTTAAACTACCAAATGTATTGAGAAATTTATTCTAAACTACTAATATTGGGTATTAAAGGAAGACAAAGCTGTAAAATTTAAATTAGAAATCTATTGACTAAATAATTCCAGAATTAAAGAATTAAGATTTCACACCTTCACCTTATTATGGATATAACTTCACCTATCTAATAGATTGAGAATTATTACTTTGATAGAAATTAATTCTAAGATATCTTAAGTCCTCTTTCAAGAAACTCAAGGTATATTTTAATTAACCTGAACCCTACTTTTTTTGTGATCAATCTTAATTAAACCCTTTAAGCTCTTTGATTAATTATGAGATTCCACAAAGGATTTTAGCCTATCTCTAGGTCAAATTTCCTAGGTTTAAAATCCTAATTTCTAATACTAATCTTCATCTTTCAGTTCTTCAACTAGTATCTTATATCATGACTAAGTGGGTATCAACACATAGCATACATTAAGAACACAAAATATTGAATTAAATATCAAAACTCAATCTATTAAATAAACTCAGTATATATCCATAACAAACATTAAGAGTGCTACTCTCCTAATTCTAGAATTAAATAAACTACTCACTCATGGTGAGTTTAACAAACATACTTAAATTAAATAAAATAACATAAGACAATTTGAAGAAATATAATAAAAGAACCCAAAAAAAAGATTCTACAACCTGGAACTTTTAGAACTTCAGCTGAGAGTCCTTCTCCTTGATGTTGATGTAGATTCTCTTCAACTTACTTAGAAAACAAGGGTTTGTATATAAACTAAGACTAACTCTAATTTGAACTAAAGGCTTCCTTGCCTATTTTGGTCTTCTAATATTTATATTAGGTGCCTCAGAGTCATGTTTCAGAGTCCTAAGAGCCTTATAAGTCTATCTATTTCAAAGTACACGGCCCGTGTGGCATTACATGGCCCAAGGCCATGTAAATCTCTGGACCAATTTTAGGCTTCGTTCATGAGGAGACAGCAAGTTACACAGGAGTAGGGAGTTTACACGGGGCAATTAGCACGGATCATGTATTGTAGCTTCTCCTTGGCTCTCCAAGTTTTGGCTTTCAGAAACTTACACGAGGCATGATACTTTACACAGGGTCTGTTACACGACCCACGTACTATGGCTTCTTTATATTTTCTTCAATTTCTCTTAGCCTAGGGGTTATACAAGTCTAGCTCTATGTTTACACGACCCGTGTAAAGTTATGCAGCAGGCCTTCTTATTTTTCTTGCTTTCCAAACTTGTCCAATGGACTTCCATGCCTTGGATCTTTCTTAAAACACCTGAAAAGATATAGAAACACAAAATTATGCAGAGATTAACACTATTAACATAAACTAATGAAACTAAGTAAAATGCATGCAATTAACTACCTAAATGCTATGAAATATAATGCAACAGTGCCTTAAAATACCTATATAATATAAGTATATCACATAATACCTTACCCATTCTCTTAAATGTTGGCACTACAAGCTGCAAATTACAGTTGTTGACATGAGGGAGTTGGGTAGAGCTATGTACCATTGCCAAGTATTCAAGGAAGGAATGCTAATGAGAAAGTTATAAATTCCATAGAATTAATTGTTAAGAATTCTAAATAACTTTTCATTTTAACCAAATACTCAAATCTTAGATTTACAAATGAAATTCACAAAATTTTATGGAATTCATTTATACCAAACACTACTAAAGTATTATTACATGAAAAATTAAAATTAAAAAAATATGAGGAAATGTTAGCAAAGAATGTCTAAAACTCATTGACGAAGTGCTAGAGAATCGGCCATATAGATATAAATTGTATATAAGAATTGAGGACCGCTTAAAGTCACTCTTTGATACTAATATTTTCGAAATGAGAACATAGGTTATAATATATACTATTTTTTTTATAAACAATATACATATATATATATATATATATATATATATATATATATATATATATATATATATATATATATATATATATTACATAATGTTAAAAAAATGTTTTTGGTTCAATAACCAATTTTTTTATTAATGACATAAATTGGAGAAAAACTTAGCATAGAACCCTCAAACTACACCCAGTCAATAAGATTCCCAATACACCCAACCTAAAGGGAATTCTAAGTGAAAAAACTTGACAAGAAGAACAACCTCTAAGAAGCACAAGACATAACAATAAGAGGATAATAATTCCAAGAGTACAACTGGAAATCCTTCACAAAAATGAAGCACAACATAAGGGAGAAAAACACAATCCCAAAGCAGTTAATAAAAAAGAATAAACAATAAAGCACCTAACAGTCCAATGACTAATCATAACCATGCAATAAACTCATTAACTCTACACCTTCCCGATTTTTTAAGATAATTAGCTAGAGAATTGGCATTTCTTAGTGTATGAATAAAAGATACATGTGGAAGAAAGTAGATAATATTCAATGCATACCTAATGCTTCTTTAATCCAATGATTTAATGATTATTGAATGTTGTATGAAGGATTTAGGTCAAGTTGATGTTATTTTAGGTATTAAATTATTAAAAAAAGATGCTAGCTTTGCTTTAACTCAATCTCACTATATTGAAAAAGTTTTGAAGAGGTTTGATTATGCTATTGTATCATATGTGTCTAGTCCTTTTGATCCAACAATTAAATTGAGGAAAAATACTGGTGAAAGTGTTTCACAATATAAATATTCTCAAATAATTAGAGCCTTGTTACATTTAGCTCATCATACTAGGCTTGATATTACATATGTTGTTAGTAGATTAGGTAGATACACTCATAATCCAGATTCTACACATTGACATGCATTAGAAAGAGTATTTAAATACCTTAATGGGACAATTAATTATGCTATTCATTATTGTGGTTTCCCTGCTGTAAAGTAAGGTTATAGTGATGCTAATTGGATTTTTTTTTTATTCTAAAGAATCTAAATCAACTAGTGATTTTGTTTTTGTCATAAGTGGTTGTGCAGCTTCATGGAAGTCTGCAAAATAAACAATAATTTCTCGTTCTACTATGGAAGCAAAATTTGTGGCTTTAAATGCTGCTAATACTGAAGCTGAGTGGATTCAAAATTTTATGAATGGCATGCCTTTCATGGTTAAACCTATACCTCCAATTTCAATATATTGTGATAGTCAAGCTACTATAGAAAAAGCTAAAAGTAAAAATTTTAATGAAAAAAGGAGGCACTTGATGATTGGACATAAATCTATATGTCATTTGATTTCTCATTCTATAATTTCTTAGGATTTGTCAGGTCTAAAAGTAACACCGTGGATTCGCTCACTAAGGGACTGGCACACCAACATGTTCTTCAAACATCGAGGGGAATAGCACTAAGGCCTATAAAATAGCTTTCATAGTGGACACTCGTATTTAGAGATATGGTAATCCCATGAATAAAGTTTAATAGGTAAAAATAAAACTGTTTGGCAACTTAGGAGAGCATGTTTGTTGTAAGTAAAATTATTTATTTAGGAAAAGTTTCCAAAGTTCCATTCCTATGATGTGATTATGCTCTCTATTGTGATGTATAAGAAGAATTTAATTATGAATGAACCCAATGGCATATTTTTGGGGGTTGATGATCACAAATCACTTTTAGAGGGTTCACCTAGTGAGTGTGGTGGTCAGATCGCCAGTGTGAAAAATGGGCCATTTTCTAAATACACTCATGAAACAAGATATGTGTGCATGACTGTAATGTACAACTGATAAAACCTTGATAATATCCAACATTGTGCGTGAAATGGGTGTAAATCTGATTAAAAGAGTGTAGTTCAGAACATTTCTGTTGCAATGGTTCTTTTATATTGAAGTTCATTTACACAAAGCATAGCTTCAAATCCTAAAGGTACCTTATTACACAATGCATATACTCACATTAATTTTACTTGTTAATTTTACATTATGTGGAGGAATATTGGAATATTTGATTTAAAATTATAGAATTATAAAGATTAGTTTTTAATGTTATTCTAAAGTAGATTTATAGGGATTTTTGGTTAGTGGCTGATTTTTAGGAGAGTTTGTTTTCTTCTTATCCATAAGTTCTCTCTCCACTAAAATACATAAAAATGCACATTAAAACAAAAAAGAAAAAAAACACAGCTACTGCTTACCTTTCTTTGTTACTGAGATACCAACATAAAATATATATATATATATATATATATATATATATATATTATGCTTTTCTATTATTCTTTCTATCACACCTTACCCTTCTGAAAGACATAACATGATCCCGTAGTATGCTTAATGAATTACCGAACTTCACCTATCGATAACCCATTAAATACACTACAAGGGATTTTAAAACAAATTTAACATCTTTTGAAGGTAGTGAGCACTTTTAACAGGTATTAAAAACTTTTATTTGTAGTTTAAATATTGGGTAAAATTTTTGATAAATTTTATTTTTTCATAATTTTTATAAAAATTTCGGCAAAGTACCGTCTGTAATTGGAAAAAACCCAAAATTTTAAACACCTGTAAAAAGCACTTCCAATGATTTCAATCACAATCCCAACCTCCAATATATCAACACAAATCAATTTCAAACTCAATTCATAAAAACAAATCTCAACAAAAATAAAGTAATGGAGCATTTCATAAATTAAAACATAAGGTTTATATTACAACATTTTTACAAAATCAACTAATTTACAATATTACTGTATAACTGCTTAAGACCAATTATACAACATACATACAGTTCATTTACATTAAAATAAATATGTACAAAAGATGTATAATTTAAATACCCGACAAAATCCAAAATGTAGTACTTTTAGTCTCTAGTAGCTTACTCTGTTGTTTTATTAGTCTCCCTACCTGCGACAATAATGAAAAACCATCACTGAGTAAAACTACTCAGTGGTGCACAACATAACTAAAATACCACTTTATATCATATTAAATCACAATTAGTCTAAATACAGTACTGAAATTGGTAAACAAATACAAAGCACAAATTTAAATTTTTAGTCAAAGAAATTTTCGCTTCAGAAGTCACAAAATAATTTTCATAAAATCACACAGTCATATCATGCCATCAATATTTTTCATCTCAACAGCCAAAAGCTTATGAGGAATACCAAGGCTAGCTAGCTCAAATCTATGGGTACTCATTCAATTTTCTCCTCTACTGGCACACACCTCAACACTTCAGCCATAGAGGAAATACAAAACTTTTTCCTCCCACTAGTCAAGCTAGTGAGGAATTCAAATATTTGGTCTTGATACTGTGGTTTCAAACTATTTTAACAATTTTCTAAACATTAAAATGCCAACCATACACGTACAATTTTACTTTCTCAACAGTTTGGGTTAATAACACATTTTTCTTCTCAAACAAAATTTTTAATACAAATAAAGTCATGATTTAATTTTCATAATTCATTCAACACAAATTGCAAAGGAAAATTCAAGGAAAGTTTATATATTGTGCACAAACCTCTTACGAGTCGCCTCTTGGCCTTGACTCGGTGTTTCTTTTTCTTTTCCAGTATCCTTTCCAACTGAAACACATAATTTACAGTATTTCAATATCAAGTCTCATAATAATTCCAATAATTTATTATATATTTATTTAATTATATCTCTACATAGGCTTAAAATGGCATTTTTCTAGACTTTGCATTTTTAGGGTTACTATTATGGCACTATTCAAGTCAAAATATTGACTTTTTCATACTTAATAGGTATGTGAATTCCAATTATACCCACATACCACATTTTAAGTGCCTAATTTGTTGGCCTTAGTTGCCATTTCAATTTCTAAGTCTCCTAAGAGAAATTTCTATTTTTCAGTTTTGGGTCCTATGTATTGCACTATTCTATTGGTCAAGTTATTGTGGAAATTTGGCTAAGTGTTCTCCATCAAAGTTGTTCCTTATTGTCTTAGCTTTAATTCCCTTTTTGAATCACTCCATTTGGAGTTTTTTAGCCCAAGATAAGCCTATTTTTCTAAGGCTAGCCGGATTAGTTCAAACCCAAAATTCTGGGCACTTTCTTAGTTCTAGCAGTTTTGGTATACTGGATGCAGCTCACTTTTTGGATGGGTTATGGTCAGAATTTGAGTTTGTGTTCTTCATAAAAGTTGTAGTGCTATATCTCAGCTTTCCATCGGTATAAAATTCATGTTATTTGGACCCTCCTACACCAAGTTATGGCCAAATGAACAAATACTGTTCATTTGGTCATTTTTGTACAGTGGCAGCGTGCATTACCCAGATTTGACCTAATTGTTCACTATCTTAATGTCATTTTCTGGGCATGATTTCCACATGAAAATTGTGTCATTATGTGTCTACTTTCATATCCAATTGGCCTCATACCAATTGGGGTGGCAGAATTACAGTTTTGATCCCTGAAATGGACCTAGGTCAAACTGCCCAATAGGGCACCCTTACTAATCCGAATTGCATTGCAATTCTCATCAATCCAACACATCCCAATTAGTCCCAATTGACCATTTCCAATCTCAATTAGGTTCAATTGCATCAATTCACCATTACCCCCCAACTTTTCCCCCAATTTCAATGGCATCAAGAATCCTAATTTTACAAATGTTCAATTTGGTGCAATTAAAGTGTTTAACTATCTTCTACACACTTAATTACACTTCCATAACATTTTAATTTCATCAAAATCATACAAATCCTCGCTTCCTATATGCTAGCTGAATTTTCTAAATAGCCTAACATGTTGATTTGTTTGAATTTTTCACAATTTCTAAGTTATTTTAACTACATACACATGAGTTTACTAACCTCTTTCTTTGGATTTCAAGTCTTCAAATCCTTCACTTTCTTCACTTTTTCTTTCTTTAATTCTCCTTCTCAAGTTGCAAGAGCAAGGTGTAATCAAAAATTTTGGTGAATTTATGGGAAAATTTGGGGTTTTAAAAGCTTACACACAAGCTTTAATAGAGGATTGTAGAGAGAGAAATGGGAGAGGGAGTGGAGTCTGCCAAAAATGGGGAAGAAGATGACTAATTGCTTTTCAATTTTTGTGTTTTTATTCTATTATTTGACTTGGTCAATTACTAATTAAATAAAAATTATTTATTGTATCATAGCTTATGTCATCTTAGGTGATGTCATAATGTTAATTTTCTTTTCTTTTCTTTTTTTCCTTTGTTTTTTCATGCTTCTTTAATTTAATTCTATATTCCAAAATTTTCATTTCTCAAATTTTATTGGACAGTTAGATCATGAGTCACCTCTAGGGGTGAATTTACCAATTTGCCCCTTGCTTGTCTGATCCGGTTTGCAAATAATTCAGTGTTTCTTCTAAAACACTGACCTAATTATTTAACCTACTTATCAACTCTTTTCTATGATTTTCTCTTTTCCACTAGCTTTGCAATAGTCCTTAGGACTGCGGTGTTACAATGCCCCATTCCAAATTAGGGTTACAATTGCCCTCGCAGTCACTTCCAGGTAGAGTCACTCATCGCTGTGAACCCCAGCTCATTTAACTTTTTATGCTTTGTTTTTCTTATTTATACTTGACCTTCTAGTAATCACTATTTAGTCTTGTTCAGGGCTTTTCTGAGTGACTTAAACAGGGTTCTAATCCTCTTAATTGTCCGGACCGATACCAGTCACCGAAACAGTAAAATATACCAGGCTATGCATATAGGGGTGTTACACTTTCAAAGAGGAAAATACATACATACATACATACATACATATATATATATATATATATATAGAGAGAGAGAGAGAGAGAGAGAGAGAGAGAGAGAGAGAGAGAGAGAGGGAGAGAGAGAGAGAGCAACTGGGCATCTCTAATTTGTGAAACTCTTAGCACAATAGCTCCTATGGATTGAAGTCTCTTGGGGGAGGAACATAGATGATCTGTTTACATGGTGTAGACAAGCCATTTCCTCTTTAAGGATAGCATTTGGAAATCAACGTGCTTCACTCTACAACTAATTTCACAAGCTACTCTAAACTTTTTCTAATTATTTGTTATTCTCATTATTATTGAATTATTTACATGTCACATTAATTGTGAAGACCTTTCTTATTTGGTTTGCTGATTTATTTTTCTAACACTCCACGTGCTCTAGAAACTCATGACAGCAAGATAAAAGAGTTAATTTCAAAGATGAATCCATGGACATCTTCCAAGAATGGAAGAATTTTGTTTTGAAATCTAGAATGCTCTAAGAAAAGCTTTTAATTTTGCTACATTTGATCTAAGCACACTTTTTTCTTAAACGAGTTACTGATAATTGTGTTAAGTTCTCTTTATTTAGAAGGACAGAAAAATATTAAATCTATTTCCATCTTTTGTAGTAGTGGCATGCTTAGCAATCCATTTGATAAACTTTTCATCCTTTTTTTTTTTTGGGTAAGAAAAGGTGAGCAAAGCTCACAAAAACAAACTAACACCCATAATATCATGAAGGAGTCAATAAGAAATCCCTGCCAGTGGAGAGTTAAGAACATGAAAACCCAGCGAAAAGTTTCTTGCATAATCTGCCAAAAAATCAGCTGTAAAATTAACCTCCCGAAAAATGTGATAAATTTGCACCTCATCAAAGTTCTACAATAAAAGCTTGATCATGGAGAGAATAGTAACACAGCAGCTTAAAGCTTCCCACCTTCCCAACAACATATTAACCATGAGGATATTGTCACATTCAATAACAATTTTCTTCAATAGCATATTATTAGCAAGCAATGCCGCATAATAAACAGACCAAAGCTCCGCTTGGGCTATATGGCATCTACCAATGTTGACTACAAAACCACTAAGCCAGTTGCCAAGATGATTATGCAATAAACCACCACTAAAAGCCACCCCCTCATTATAAATAAATGAAGCATCTGTATTAATTTTAACGACATGAGGAGGAAGGGCATGCCAAGAAGCCATATAAGGAACTCCACTATTGCTAAGAGGCTGAACTCGAAGAGAATTACTTGCTATATTGATTGAAACAACCTGACTCCAAATATTATTCACAAGGGACATAACTGAATCATGAGATGCTTTGAAAATAAACTTATTCCGACGATGCCAGAGCATCCAAACTGCAACACCAAATATCAAACTCCAACGAAATCCATTGACCATGTCACTCATTTTTAAATTATTAACAACCCAATATTTAACATCAACATCGCTAGCCCAAAAATCTGACCAGAAGTAAGAAGGACAGAGCAACCTCCAGACCTGCTCAACATAAGTGCACTTCTTCAAAACATAAAGCACGTTTTCATCGCCCCCATTGTAAATAGCACAATAAGAACTAGAACTGAGACGACGTCTGCACCTTTCAGCATTAGTGAGTACCTATTATGAAGAACCAACCACAAAAACATTCGTATCCGTTGTGGACCATTCCACCTCCAGACACTAGTCCAAATTGGATCACGTCTCTAATCCTCATACCCCATCTAAGAGAGATAAGCCGACTTAAGAGAAAATTTACTAGAGGGAGTCGCAAGCCAAAAAGTAGTACCCTCATCCAATGAAGGACAAGGGGGCATAATAGTAGCTATTTGGAGAACCCCACCATTGGGAAGCAAGGCACTAAAGGCTGACCAGTTCCAAGATCCAGTATCAGTAACATAATCCATAACTTTTTTTATCTAAGTACGTATCAGGGATGGGAGTAATAGTAAGATCGTTTAAACAAGCCACTCCAGGCACCTAACAATCAACCCAGAATCTCGCTTGTTTCCCATTTCCCAAAGCCCAGAGAATATTTGCCTTGACATTAGCCCACATATTACAGATATTTCTCCATATAACTGAATAATTCGAACTAGCAACAATATTCGGCAAAAGGGAGTTATCAACTTTATATTTAGCTCGAACAATCTGAACCCAAAGAGAATCCCAATCCTTAAGCAAACTCCATCCCAGCTTCATGAAAAAAGCAATATTCAAATCTGAAAGACTTCTAAAGCCCAACCTCTAAGCTCTTTAGGGCATTGAACGACCTCCCAAGGTACAAGAGCTAACTTCTGATTATGCGGAGAAGATCCCCAAATGCAGCTCCTAATATTTTTCTCAATTTCCTCACCGATAATGGCTAGAATTTTAGTGGTTTGCATAGTATAAATAGGCATTGTCGAGAGGACCGATTGTGCTAATGTGACACGGCCAGCAAAAGAGAGCTTGGAGCTTTGCCAAGAAGACAACCGATTCTTGATTTATCCAACAAAAATTAATATGTCTTTTTGACAACACGAGAGTGTAACAATGGCACCCCCAAATGTTTGCCCAAGTCCTCAGTAGCTTTGAACCCAAATCTTTTACACATAGCATTCTTCAAAGAGGATCGAACATTTGGAGAAAAGTAAACCTGAGTTTTTGCTAGACTCACTTTTTGACTCAAACAAATATTGAAATCCTCCAAGACTCTTTTAATCACATGTACTTGATCCATGGAAGCTAGAGCAAGCAAGACCAAATCATCCACGAAAAATAAATGGGAGAGCCGAGGTCCATTATTAGAGAGCTGAATGGGAAACCAAGCTCCTTGAGACATAGCTTATTGAATGCCATGAGCAAGCCTCTCAATACACAAAACAAACAAGTATGGGGAGAGGGGATCCCCTTGCCTGAGCCCTCTGGAAGGAGTAAAAACATCCGTTGTACTACTATTCCAAAACTTTTCATCTTTTTTAATAACACATTTCTACTAAAGATGTAAAGTTGGCAATTCAAAGTACATATTTTCCACTGCAAAAACATTTGAGGTTGGGTAAATCCCTAAATTTTAGAGACCTCAGTTGAGGGAGCACGAATTTGTCCATCTTTGCTGCTTAGATTACTTATATTATTAAATGGTCTCTATCAAAAGCAATGGTGTTGATTTTTATATGTGAACCATAATATCAAAAATGACAAAAACAATTTAAAATAACTAAATGATAAATCAAATAAGAATTATACAATAGAATAATTGATTTTTTTTGTTTTAATTGCTAAAAAAGCTAAAAAATAATGATAAAGTTTTTATTAAAAAAAAGTTCTTATATAAAGTATTATGGGCATCGATTAAATTCAAATTAAAATAGAATTAAAATTAAATATAACAAATAAAATAAAGAAATACTAATTAAATCCAAAGTGAAATAGAATTTTTTGAGTTATTAAGTTTGTTATTTAATAAAAAAAATGTATAGATGCTATTTGATCTTTTACTTATATTAATGGTGAAAAACCTTCTATATATTATTACATTCAGATCAAACTAGCTAATTGGACTCCAAATTGGTCCTAATTTGCATTTTGATTGAATAGGAAAGTGACTCATTCAATTTCTACATGGATCGCATTCGTGGTGTCGGATTTCATGTTAGTAATTTCTAAACTTAGTTTCTAAGTTTGGCATAATAGGTATAAATGAACATATGTGTTTTCGATATCCCGTTTGGATGGAAACCATATATAAATAATGATTGTAAGCTAAATGAGGATGATTATGGACTATTATGAATAACTACGGATTTTTTTTTTAAATACGGATTGATTTTACCTTGCTTAAATGATAATCAAACATTAGTGACGATTAACTACTTGTACATTGGAATTAATTACGATGGATATTTAATAATAATTTTTTCAAATGAGGATGATTATGGACTATTATGAATAAATGCGTATTTTTTTTAAATACGGAATGATTTTACCTTGCTTGAATGACAATCGAACATTAGTGACGATTAACTACTTGTACATTGGAATTAATTATGATGGATATGAAGGCATGGAAGTATGGATTTAAGGGCATTAGAGCATTGAATTTTAAAATTATTTTTAAGGTTACATTCAACATACTAAGTGAGTTATGTACCTAGCCAATTTCTAATGCCCATAGGCATACCAAAACACATTTTAGCATGCATTAGAGTTTCATTTACTATCAAGAATTGAGGTTTAGAATTTGATCTCATTAAACCCTAACTAAAAGAGGGATTATTGATTTCTAACCTCCAAGGCTCAGAATCAATCGTCTTAATCCCTTAGGAAGACTCCAAGAGCTCCAAATGTAGCTCCTCTAGCTTATCATAAGCGTCACTAGTTCGACCTACTTATCATATACAAGCGCCTATCATGTTTGTTATGTGGTATGTGACTCACCACTCTAACTTATTAATATCTCATTTTAATACTTTGGGAACAAACATGATTACAATCTTTTTGGATAAGTCATGTCCTTTGTGAAGTATCCTCGATTGTGAACCAATTTATGATACTTTGTACTAAAAATACTGTCACTCATATTTTTAACAACTTAAGAATAAAATTTCTAATAAAATATCAATGGAGTTTTTCAATTATACATAAATAGATTATGTAAATAGAAAGGTGTAATTGCCTTTTATTAATAAAATTATGTACAAGATACATACAAAATGATATGCTCTAGGGCATACTACTAACAATCTCCCACTAGCACTATAGTCATTCATTACAGTATCTTAGACCCATCTTCTTAAGATGTCGGTCTAACTGAGTTTGTGACATAGCATTTGTGAATGGATCAACTAGATTTTCTGCTGATGCTATTTTCTACATGGCTACATTGTCTCGCCCAACTATTTCTCTGATAATGTGATAGCGTCTTTCTATGTGTTTGGATTTCTAGTGAGACCGAGGTTCCTTAGCCTGAATGACTGCTCTATTGTTGTCATAGTGAAGAGGAACTGCTGACTCAATGAAAGGAACTACTGCAAGTTCTTTCATGAACTTCTTTATCCAAACAACTTCTTTTGCAACATCTAATGCAGTAATATACTCAGCTTCTGTAGTGGAGTCAGCAATTGTACTCTGTTTGAAACTCTTCCAACTAACTGCTCCTCCATTACAAATGAACATAAAACCAGAGATGGACTTTCTATCATCAATATCTGATTGAAAATCAGAATCAGTATAACCATCCAATTGTAGGTCGCTACCTCTATAGATCAAAAATAAATCCTTAGTTCTTCTTAAGTACTTAAGGATATTCTTGACAACTATCTAGTGCTCCAAACCTGGATTGAATTGAAATCTGCTAGTCAAA
The DNA here is from genome assembly GCF_030052815.1 of Hevea brasiliensis. Classification (NCBI taxonomy): domain Eukaryota; kingdom Viridiplantae; phylum Streptophyta; class Magnoliopsida; order Malpighiales; family Euphorbiaceae; genus Hevea; species Hevea brasiliensis. The sequence goes on from NC_079493.1 coordinate 92,631,325, forward strand.
CTAACAACATAAGCAATATTTGGCCTAGTACACAGCATTGCATACATTAAACTTTCAATAGCCGAAGCATATGGAATCCTAGCCATTTTGTCTCTTTCTTCAGGTGTTTTTAGAGACATCTCCTTAAAAAGATAGATACCATGTCTTATTGGTAACAATCATCTCTTGGAATCAAGCATGTTAAACCTTTTTAACATCTTTTTCAAGTATAGACTTTGGGACAAACTAATTATTCTTTTCGCTCTATCTCTATATATGCGAATTTCAAGAATATAGGTTGCTTCCCCTAAGTCTTTCATGGAAAATGTGACAACCATACCTTGACAGTTGTTAACATACCTACGTTATTGCCTATTAATAATATGTCATATACATATAAGATAAGGAAAGTGACAGCACTCCCACTAATCTTCTTATAAATACATGGCTCATCCACATTTTTTATAAAACCAAATGATTTAATGGATTCATCAAAATGGATGTTCCAACTCCTCAAAGCTTGTTTTAACCCATAAATAGATTGTTTTAGCTTGCACACTTTAGAATGATCTTAGGATTCAAAACCCCTAGGTTGTTCCATGAAAATGTTTTCTTTAATGTTTCCATTGAGAAAAGTTATTTTGACATCCATCTGCCAAATTTTATAATCATAGTATGCAGCTATTGCTAATAAAATCCTAATAGATTTAAGCATGGCAACAGGTGAGAAAGTCTCCTCATAGTCGATTCCTTGTCTTTGGCGAAACCCTTTCGTAACTAGCCTTACTTTATAGGTTTCTACCTTTCCATCAGAATCAATTTTCTTCTTGAAAACCCATTTATTATCTATAGGTACAATACCTTCAGGTGGGTTAACAAGATTCCAAACTTGGTTCTTATACATGGAATCCATTTTGGATTTCATAGCTTCAATCCATTTAGAAGAGTTTATATCTGATATAGTTTCTTCATAGGTTAAAGGATCATCTCTATGATCTGTTTCTTCATAAGCAAACAACTCTTGTTCATCTTCATGAAGAAAACCATATCTCTCTGGTGGGTGAGATATTTTGGTAGACCTGCGAGAAATTATTGTAGATGTATCATCAATAGACTTAGGTTGATTAGATGGAACTATATCCATCTGATTTGTTGGTTGGTCAGAATTCTCTAATTCTAACTCTATTTGCCTTCCTTTGCCACCTTCTTGAATAAGCTGTTGTTCAAGAAATATGACATCTCTGCTTATCACAACCTTTTGTGATGTAGGCAAATAAAAATAATATCCAAAACTTTCTTTTGGATATCCAACAAATCAACCTTTTTCTGATTTGGTTTCCAATTTATCAGTCTTCAGCTTTTTAATGTAAGTTGGACAACCCCAAATCTTAACATGCTTAAGACTTGGTTTTCTTCCATGCCATATCTCATAAGGTATGGAAGAGACCGACTTTGATGGAATCCTATTCAGAATATGCAAAGTTAATTCTAATGTAAATCCCCAAAAGAACATTGGCATGTTAGTGTAGCTCATCATGCTACATACCATATCTAATAGGGCACAGTTTCTCCTTTCAGATACACCATTTAATTGTGGTATTCTTAGAGGAGTCAACTGGAAAATAATGCAATGTTCTTTCAAGTATTCATCAAATTCAGTACTTAAGTATTCACCTCCACGATCTGATCAAAGAGTTTTAATAATTTTTCCCATTTGATTTTCCACTTCAGATTTAAATTCTTTGAACTTTTCAAAGGATTCATATTTGTATTTCATCAAATACAAATACCCAAACCTTGATTTGTCATCAGTAAAGATAATAAAGTAATGAAAACCACCTCTAGCCATTTTCTTATATGGACCACATACATCACTATGTATTAGTTCCAAAATATTTTCATCTCTTAACCCTTGTCCGACAAAAGGTGATCTAGTCATTTTGTCTTGAAAGCAAGATTCACAAGTTGGAGTACACTCAGAACCCAATGAAGATAAAATCCTCATTTTCTTCAGCTTTGTAATCCTATCTTCTACAATGTGACCTAATCTTAAGTACTAAAGATGTTTTGGACTGGAGTTGATTTTCATTATGGCATTACATTCATTTAGATTGCTTCCATTCAATTTGTATTTATCATTATTATCCAAATAATAAAGTATATCATGCATATAACCTGAGCCAACATATTCATTTCTAAAATAAATATTACAAACATCATTTGTGAACTGAAATTTATAACCATTTCTAGTCCAACTAGATACAGAAATGATGTTCTTAAAAGCATCAGGTACATACAAAATGTTATTTAAATACAAAACATATCCATACATGTACAATGATTTAGATCCTATGGCTAAAGCTTCAACAGTTAAGTATCGGAATTATGATTTATTTCTTTCTTTATTTGTATATATTATTTCTTGTTATACTATTGCACCACTAAGCAGAAATGCTTAGCGTGATGGAATTGTTTTCCTCGTGCAGGTACTTCGACTGAGATTTTGGAGTCCAGATCTGCAGAAGTGTCAGAAGTGTATAAGGTTGTCACCTCCTCAGCAATGCATGTAGATAGGGCTCATATTTACACATGTTATGTATTTTGTTCATTCTAAGTATATTGTAAATTATTTGTATATCATGTGCTTGACAAACTTATGTAATTAGTTAGCAAATTATGTAAGATAATGAAATATAAGAATTCTAATATATGAGTTAAGTATCTGATCATGATGATTCTGATTGAGATTGAGTATGAGAAATTTTGAGACTGATTCTGAGTCGTGAATTTGAGTATATATTGAAATTGTTTTTGGTAGGTTCAGAAGAACTATTAGTCCAAATTACAGCCTACACTCTGCTGGATTGTCGTTAAAATTTTTAAAATTTCCAAATTAGTCAGATTTTGATAAACAGTAAAAATAGCCTAAACCTTAGATAAAGTTTTTGAACAAGTAAATCAAGAACTTTAATGAAATCAGATAAGATCAGGTGCTCCGGCACTCCGTGTGACACGCCTTGCTCGGCTACACTGTAGACGGGTGAGGGGTGTTACATATCTAGTGGGTGATTGAATTCTTATAGTCTTATTGATCTTCCTCAGGCACATCCATTATTGGAATCACAATAAACTATAAGTAAGCAACTCCTTGCCCATCACATCTCATGTAAGGTTCAATCATTTATTTGGCCCCTAATGCTCAAAACCTCAGGCACATCCATTATTGGTTTATTAGTTAAGTTGATCCCATTGAGCTAGTAAGCATGCAAATAACTTTAATGACCTCAGGCACATCCATTATTGACCACCAAGCATTCACATACTTACAACATCTTATGCTTGACAATTATTCTTAAGAAAGCCTCTTAAACAAATGCATTATTCCCATGTTTTTCATAGCTAATAATGAAAGTGTTTAAAATTTCTTAAAATAATTGCCTCAATGGAAGGCCATGATATAATTACCATAATTATACCATTACCAACTTAATCATTTGTTTGGAAGATTTTGTGGTCGACTTAATTACTATTATGGTCTCAATTTGCACATTATCCAGTTGGCATGCATATATCACATATTTGCATATATTCATACACATCTCATGCATACATGGATAAACAAATAATATGGCATGATCATGGACTTTCTAAGGGATTCAATTCTGAGCCACCAAGAATTGAATTAAGGCATTCCTAGGTGTATTTCATCTATATTATTTACAAGAATTACTGAAGGAGTACATAATCAACATCTTGATCTCCTCTCACTGTTCCTACCAATGCTCTTGACCTCTTTGTTCTTCTTGCAATCCAATTACATTGTAACTCTTGGAATACCAAGGTGTTTCTTGCAATCCAATTACATTGTAACTCTTGGAATACCAAGGTGAATATACAAGAATATGGACTTTAAAGTCCTTAAATAAATGAAATTACATCCTAACTTATCACAACATTTATGATACATGCCACTAAAATAAAATTAATTATTTTACATCTCAAAAAAAAAATAAAAGAAATAAATCCAATCATATTGGTCTTTTATTTTCCATGATCATCCATCATGCATATTAAAATTTAACAATTAAATAAAATATACATGTTAAAATAAATAGGATATCACATATTGAATTAGGATTTAATTTGAATCTTATTCAAAATAATATTAAATTTAGAAACTTTTTCTAAATTTAATTTTATGAAAACAATTTTTCAAAATTATTTGTGTGATTGGAAATCCTAATTAAATTATTTAATTAGGTTTAGGCTTAATTCTGGGTCCAAAATTATACAACAATTGCATAAAGAGCCAAAATTAAGCCAAACACGCCTTTATTGGAAAAACACGGCCCGTGTAACAATTTACACGGCTTAAGACACGCTCGGACATGGGCTGGGCCGTGTAAACACTACCCGACACGGGCTAGGGCGCGAGAAAGACACAGAGGCCATGTCTTTCAGCGACACGCCCCTGGGCGCGCGTTAACACGGCCGTGTGTGACAAAAACACGCCCTGGGCCATGTAAAAACCCAGAACACGGTCCAGGCCGTGTTTCTTGTGGCAGAATGGTACTCCTTAGGTTTTTTGATCCGAACCAACTTCGAATCAACCCAAATTTCATCCAATTACACAATTGAGCCTCAAAAACAATCCTGATGGCAAATATAGTGGCTCTGATACCAATTGAAGGCATGGAAGCATGGATTTAAGGGCATTAGAGCATTAAATTTTAAAATTATTTTTAGGGTTACATTCAACATACCAAGTGAGTTATGTACTTAGCCAATTTCTAATGCCCATAGGCATATCAAAACATATTTTAGCATGCATTAGAGGTTCATTTGCTTCAAGAATTGAGGTTTAAAATTTGATCTCATTAAACCCTAACTAAAAGAGGGATTATTGATTTCTAACCTCCAAGGCGCAAAATCAATCATCTTAATCCCTTAAGAAGACTCCAAGAGCTCCAAATGTAGCTCCTCTAGCTTGTCATAAGCGTCACTGGTTCTGCCTACTTATTATATATACGCGTCTATCATGTTTGTTATGTTGTATGTGACTCACCACTCCAACTTATTAATATCTCATTTTAATACTTTGGGAACAAACATAATTACAACATTTATGATGCATGCCACTAAAATAAAATTAATTATTTTACATTTCAAAAAAAAATAAAAGAAATAAATCCAATTATATTGGTCTTTTATTTTCCATGATCATCCATCATGCATATTAAAATTTAACAATTAAATAAAATATACATGTTAAAATAAATAGGATATCACATATTGAATTAGGATTTAATTTGAATCTTATTCAAAATAATATTAAATTTAGAAACTTTTTCTAAATTTAATTTTATGAAAACAATTTTTCAAAATTATTTGTATGATTGGAAATCCTAATTAAACTATTTAATTAGGTTTAAGCTTAATTCTGGGTCCAAAATTATACAACAATTGCATAAAGAGCCAAAAATTAAGCCAAACACGCCTTTATTGGAAAAACACGGCCCGTGTAACAATTTACACGGCTTGAGACACGCTCGGACATGGGCTGGGCCGTGTAAACACTACCCGACATGGGCTAGGGCGCGAGAAAGACACAGAGGCCATGTCTTTCAGCGACACGCCCCTGGGCGCGCGTTAACACGGCCGTGTGCGACGAAAACACGCCCTGGGCCATGTAAAAACCCAGAACACGGTACATGTCGTGTTTCTTGTGGCAGAATGGTACTCCTTCGGTTTTTTTATCCGAACCAACTTTGAATCAACCCAAATTTCATCCAATCACACAATTGAGCCTCAAAAACAATCCTGATGGCAAATATAGTGGCTCTGATACCAATTGAAGGCATGGAAGCATGGATTTAAGGGCATTAGAGCATTAAATTTTAAAATTATTTTTAGGGTTACATTCAACATACCAAGTGAGTTATGTACTTAGCCAATTTCTAATGCCCATAGGCATATCAAAACATATTTTAGCATGCATTAGAGGTTCATTTGCTTCAAGAATTGAGGTTTAAAATTTGATCTCATTAAACTCTAACTAAAAGAGGGATTATTGATTTCTAACCTCCAAGGCGCAAAATCAATCATCTTAATCCCTTAGGAAGACTCCAAGAGCTCCAAATGTAGCTCCTCTAGCTTGTTATAAGCGTCACTGGTTCTGCCTACTTATTATATATACGCGTCTATCATGTTTGTTATGTTGTATGTGACTCACCACTCCAACTTATTAATATCTCATTTTAATACTTTGAGAACAAAAATGATTACAATTTTTCTGGATAAGTCATATCCTTTGTGAAGTATCCTCGATTGTGAACCAATTTATGATACTTTGTACTAGAAATACTATCATTCATATTCTTAACAATTTAAGAATAAAATTTCTAATAAAATATCAATGGACCTTTTCAATTGCACATAAATAGATTATATAAATAGAAAAGTGTAATTGCCTTTTATTAATAAAATTATGTACAAGATACATATAAAATGATATGCTCTAGAGCATACTACTAACAGGATATTTAATAATAATTTTTTTAATGGGTGCAAATATGCATTCATTAAAATTTATTTAATGCGTCTTTTACACATGCATCTCACTTGGATCAATAACTATAATTTTAATTCTAAATGTGCTTTTTTCTACAATGGAGTGTATTTATTATTGAAATTGTAATTCTCCATGCTACTGAATATATTAAATAAATCTTAACGAGTGCAATATTTACACAGTAGAAAAACCGATTTAATGAATTTTGTAGGCCTCAAATGAGGGCATTGTGATTTGTGTATTGGTAGCCACTGAGACTTGAATGAATTCTATACTATAATTGTTTTCATCAAAATAAAACATGCTTCATAAATCACCATCCTTGAATGTAAATATAAAGACCAATCTAATAGTTGAAATCGCAAACTACAAACAAGTCACCAGAGAAAGGAGGTTAAACCTGTGAGGTTCTTGGTTTAAAATGCAATGTAGCCACTAATGAGTTATAGCTCAACAGTACTTAGTTATTAGGTCTCAAACTCGAATTTCAATTGAAGCTAATTGAAAAAAAAAATGCAAAGGAGACATTCTGGCCCAACCAAAAATGACCACTGAGATCAACAATACAAAAACCATTAATGCCACAAATCAGACTACACTATCTTCTGTATAATTCGTGAAAAAGCTGTAGGAATTAGCCAGAGTTTTCAACTTCCAGTTCCATCTTCTAATTTATTGATTGAACAAATAAATTACTCATACACAAACTAACTGAAAAGAGATCGTTGACGTCATGTTTTTTACATCCTCATTTCACACAAGAAAGGACACCCGCAAAGAAGCACATATATTTTACCAAAGAAGATGTAGACAAAGCATAATTAGATGAACAGAAATGAAAAGGAACTTCCAACTCAAACCGATCTTCGAAGTATTATTTCCAGGACCTATGTTCAAACCCAAAAAACAAAATTAGTAACTATACTAAATGCAATGATAACTGTAATGATCACAAGTGAAATTAAACCCAACTATATGAACATTAACCATTTTAATATAAATACCAAACAAGTTTATTATATAAGATATGAGATGGTGGAGGAAAGTTAAAGTGTTGGTGCCAGCAATTCTACCTGGACTGATGGCTGGACAAGTATTTACTGTGGCAAGTGTTGTCAAGATAGTTTGGTTATTGAACCCAGAATAGGCACAGCTTGTTTGGTTGCAGCCTACAATTGTGGTGTTTCCAATGGATAAATTGTCCGCACCTTCACATAGCGTGGTGGAAGGACAAGTTAGCCAGGTGTTGTTAGCTGGTCTAAGCTGAGATGGCTGACATTGTAATCTGGAGAATGAGAGAAAAATTACAAGGAAATTATTACTTTCAAGGAATAAATTTGGCTAAATATTTCAACACAAAAAAGACAGATTTGAGCAATACACTCACGTCCAGTTTTTTGCAGAATCACAGTTGCATCTCATGCAACTGTTAGCAGTGAAGACATAAGTGCCATTAGGAACGAGTAAAGGGTAATCTAGCGAGCTAGCGATCACCGATGAATTACAAGCTGCGAATTAACAACAGAACATCATTAATCCATAAAAAATCACTTGAATAATTCAAACTCAAAAACACCCCTTTTCTCTTTAAGAAAAAAAATTTAACAAAATGAAAAATTACAAAATAAATAATCATTTGAGATATTAGCTAAATGTTTTTTTTTTTTTAATTTGTTTTATAAAGGATTGGGAGACAGGTATTTATCACTATTCACTCAAAACCCCACTTTCTCAATATTATGCTAAGGCGGCAAAAATAATTATTGAACACTGGGATGAGGCAATATATGCCTGACATGATGAAAGAACAGAAGCAACATGTCATATGGAAAAGAGGACCCACATATTATAGGTACATTTGCCAAAGCTGTATGCAACAATTTTTTTTATATTAAAACAAAAAAACTTACAGGGGCATTTGTATGGAAAAGAGGACCCACTTATTATAGGGACATTTGCATACAAAAATTGAATCCTATACTGCTATAGCTCGTACGTACAGCAATTGAATCAATGGTCACCACTGGCATAGAAGAGAAGATAGTGGAATGGGGACCATATATGCTATCATTCCTAGCTACTATTTTAAAATTAGGCATTTCAATTCTTACATTACTTTGAATATTCGTGTTCTACTATATAACAATTTGGGAAGTAAAATATTAACTTTCTAAATTTCAAAAGTATAATCAAATTTTTAAAATAGGTTAAATAATTTATTACACTATACCTCTACACATTAGGGCAATGAACAAACCTAATATATCAAAGTACCTTTTAAAAATGTTGGAATTTTATCTAATTGACTAAAAAGTAAAAAAGAAAAGAATTTGAGTATCAAATGAGGAAATATCCAGTTTAGAAGAAAAAAGCAATTAGATGACCACATATTCAACTACTTGGCTAGATTTGCAAGGAAATTGAAGAGATAGCTGAGCTCTAATCAAACAAAATATAGATGTGTTTAATAGTTTAGCTGTAGAGAGAATAGATAGGAGCCCGCATCTGTCCAAGTAAAGTGTGGCTATGAATGCCCCCACTCATTTATTGCTGAGTTTGAAAATTTTCAAACCACTAACCAATAACAGGTTTTTCTTAAAAAGAAAAACCATGGCAAAGGATAGATAATCCAATGAAAAAAAAATCATCCTAAAATAGATAATTATTACTGAATTGAATTGAATGGATTAGAAGTGACTAAATGACGGGAGGCAAGAGTCTGCAAAGAGATGGGTTTGCTTTGATTTAGATTACACATTACTAAAAGTTTAGAACTAATCAATTAATTAGCTGGTTTTTCACCCTTATAAATCCTTTGACTTCTTGTATTCTTTATATGTGAACTCTAAACAACAATCTCATTAGGGGTGGCCACGGTCCGGTTTCGAACCGGAACCGAACCGGAACCGGTTCGGTCAAAATCGAACCGGAAACGGTCAAAACCAGAACCGGTTTCGAACCGAACCAAAACCGTCCTTCTACGGTTTGGTTCAGGTTCATATTTTTTAGAAACCGTGAACCGGCAATTCTGAACCGGATCAAACTAGCGATTTAAATACAAAAAAATTCAATAAATACTTCACTCCACTCCTAATTCATATATATATATATATATATATATATATATATATATATATATATATATATATATATATATATATATATATATTATTAATTCTCTACACAATTATTCTCTATACTCTTTTTAATTCTCAATACTCTTTCAATTTCTCTCAAATTTTCTAAATAATTATTTTCTACACTCCTTTTAATTCTCAATACTTTCATAATTCTCCTACTTTATTATTTTATATGCTCACTAAAATTTTTAATACTATATCAATTACTCTGTTATTACTTTATATATTCAATAAAATTTTCAATACCCTCTATTATGATTTTTTTTCTTTTATATTTTTTTAATTATCAATTATCATATAATTTTTTAAAAAATGGCAAGTAATACTCAACTCAACTCAATTCAACTAAGTTTTTATCCCAAAAATTTATTGGGATCAGCTATATGGATATTTTTTTTCTCCACTCTAAACGATTTTGGGTTAAATCCTCGAAAATGTGTAATACTTTTAAATCATGTTGTACTATTCTCCTTCAAGTCAGTTTAGGTCTACCTATTTTTTTCTTTCTATTCTCTAAACCAATGTGCTCTACTTGTCTAACTGGAACTTTCCTATGTCTATGCTTCACATGACCAAACCACCTCAATCTCCCTTCTCTCAACTTATAACTGAAAATTTTGATTCCTCTAAATCCTAAAGGGATACATTGGCAAAATTAAGTTCATGCAACCTTTTCTAATTTTTTTTTTAAATTAATTTCATCTCTAGTTTTTAATAAGTTCAAGTCTTTACTTATTAAATTTTTCTTAAAAATAAGTTAATTTTATTCTTTTTATTCTTATTTTATTTTGATTAAAAGATTTCTAAGAAAAATTAAAATATTTTTACAAATATAACTTACATTATAAATCAATAAAATTTTCCTCTAATTTTTTCCTTTTAAGTCGTTCTTAAACCGCCCCAAAACCGCTTCCAAACCGTCCTTCAAACCGTCTTGAACTGTCATTTTTTGAATCCTCTTGTAAACCGTTTTAAACCGAGGCTCGAACCGGAACCGGCGGTTCAAGAACCGTCTTCCAAATCGTCCCATGATGGTTTAGTTCAGGTTCATGATTTTATTAAACCTGAACATGAACCTGAACCTGAACCGACGGTTCAAGAACCGTAAGCGGCGGTTCCTGAACCGTGGCCACCCCTAAATTCATATCCAATAAAATAACAAAATATTAAACTCATTCCACCTACGCGCCTAACCTTAACACTTGTGTGCCTTAGGCTATGTTCCTAGAGAGGTACCTATTGGTTTGGGGAGAAAAACTGAGCTTAATACTTACCCCTTAGCGCTTTTGGAGTTGGTGTTACTCCCTTTTATGAGGTAAAAGGATGAGGAATGAGTTGGGGATTTTTTTTTTTTTTAATAGTTATATAATTATGTTAATTTATTTATAATTATATTTATTACTATTAAACATCTACTTCTGTTATCTATATTTATTTTAAATAAATTAATTTTTTTATATTGTATCATAATTAACAATTAAATTTTTATATTTTAAAAATAGATTAAAATGTTTCTAAAATTTAATTCTATCCACACTTCAATCACTCTGTCTATTAAAACTTATGGGAAAAAAAAAGTATTAATAATGTTAAAGCTTATGGAAAAAGTATTCACAATTGTGAAATTTAGAGCAAAATAATAATTTATATTAAAAATATATTAAAATATTTTTAATTTTCATTAACAATAAAAGTTTATAAAAATAGATGGAAGAACAAAATTATATGACCAAACCAAAACTTAAATACATTTTATTGTATTTTTCAAAATGACATATCACACAAGAACTAACAAAATAATTTACCCTTATTTTTTACTTGAATTTTATATCAAACACGCTTAATCTTTGAGTAAAAAATAAATAAATCTTATCTTAGAAATTTTAATTAGACTTCTTCTCACTTAACCATTATTAAGATAGTTTTTCCTCCACTCTGTTATACCTACCAAATGCGCCATTAATCTTAATACTAATCCCTTAAAAAAATCTTAATACTTTTTTTTTTTTGAGAATATTAATACTAAATATTTAAAACTAAAAGGGAGAAAAAAAAGTGATTAAGATGTCTACGGAAGTGAAAAGGAAAGAAAAGAAGGGAAAACCTTTGAGTGGGACATCAAGAACTTGGCCAGCCATGAGAGAACTGTCATTAACAATTGAATTAAGGCTCATAAGCGTGTCTTTAGTAGTGCCGTATTCCTCTGCAATCAACTCCAGCGTGCTCCCGGCTTCCACCACGTGTCCATAATGGACAACTCTCTCTCCTCCTACCTCATCGCAGCTGCACGGTAACGGAATCCACAGCTCATCCCTTGGATGAATCAAGCTCGCGTTCTTTATATTATTAACGGCCGCGATTTGCTGATTCGTCACCAATCCTGAGAACACCTCCCTAGCGATATGATCAAGGTCGTCGCCTGATTGAACGATGTAGGTGGGTTTCTTGTTAGAGATGCCAGTCCCGTTGGAGCACAAGCAAGTGAAGGGGATCTTGATAGTCTGCTGCGCGGCTACAGTTTGGTTGGGTAAGGTCGAGAGAGGGAAATTATTAGCGCCGAGGAGGGAGCGGAGGTTTTTGATTGAAAATAGGGCTTCAATGGCGGAGAGTGTGCTGGTATTCGGAGAGACATAGTCAATCAGGGCGTGGCAAGTGGCGGATGTGGTGCATTTGAAGGGCTGCGACTGCGAGGATGAATTAGTGGCGAGCGAAGCAAAGAACAGTAGCATTAGACTGAGAAGTAGATGAGCAGTAGGAAGAGCCATTTCTGGCTGCAATGGAGTTTTTGCGCGATGTTCAAAGAAGAAGAAGAAGAAGAAGAGGGCAGAATGGGGTTTTTGCTGGGTTTGAACTGTGGAAGAGGAGACTTTTATTTATCTGAAGAAGTTGGATTTGAAGTTCAGCGGCCTCGGGTTGGCAACTCTTGACATTGACATCCATGTTCGTTTGTCTAAATAATTTTGATAATTTCAAATAATTAAATATTTAAAAAATAATTAATCTAAAATTAATGATATTTTTAGTCTGAAATCCCTTAATTTCAGCACTTTAAAAATTAAAATAATAATAATAATAATAACTCACTACAAGCAGGGACCTTATTAGATTAATTAATTTAATCCGTCGATGAAGATGCTGCTATATATTGGGTTTTTATTTGTTTAGACAAGTTCACAAACATGCGAACCAGAGGTTGTGAACTTCACGTGCCTACATTATCCAATGACAGTTCACATCTATGCATAAAATACTCGCATTCATATATTGTCATCTATAGCAATGATTCCATATAACAAGCCAATCAAAACTATATATATATATATATATATATATATATATATATATATATATATATATATATATATATATATATATATATAATTGAACATTTTATAATTTTATAAATACAAAAGTGAAGTTTAAAAAAATAATTTTATTTTTAATTAACTTTTTATTTATGTGTTAACTTTTTATCATTTCAATTATAATATTTTTTTACCCAAAAAAAAAGGTATTTATCTTCCATAGAATTACAGAGCAATCATAAATTTTTTCCATAATTGGGTCCTTTATTATAGCAAATCAATATGAGGCTAGGTCTACATATAAATTCAATTCTAATTCTAACAATATATATAAAAAAAAAATTACTATTTCTTATAATTCATAAAAATTGATGTAAAATTGAAACACATATTGCATGTCGCATAGAAATGTTCATGCAGTCACTTGTAGAAATGTTAAGGATAAGATGGCTAAAAAATCGAATATTTTTGAATTTTTTATTTGCTCAAATGGATTGGATGAATTTAAATAATATATATTGAAGCTTGGGATAAGTACAAATTCAAGAAGAAAGTTTTGTAATAAATTTAAATTTTATATATTGAATATTTATTATTTAAATTTATTTAATAATTAATTAAATGTAAAAATATATTTTTATAATAATATTTATAAATTTTATCATAAAATTTATTGAAAAACAATAGACTTAAACAAAGAGAAATTTATTATAGATTTTCTTCGGTCATTTTCTTCATCAATATAGTAATCTTGACTCAATAAAATTTAATTTAATATTTAAAATATTTTTAAACTTTTAAAATGCTATAATATCGCTTGTGGTCATATAGATCTTCAATCAATAAAAAAAAAATATTATTCAAAAATTATTACAAGAAAAATAATTTTATAATTTTCGAAATAGTAAAATATTTAATTTAACACCTATATTTATTTGAAAGTTTAATTTATCTATTTTCAACTTTTTTTATTTAATTTAACTTTAAAATATTAAGTTAAGTTGAATTTAATTTAAAAATTAAAATTTATTAAATAAATTTTTTTATTTTTCCATTTAAGCTTAAAAATTAAGAAATTTACTTTTTTTATTTTTATATTTTTGAGTTAAATTAAATTTAAATTAAAATTTTTAAATTAAATTAAAAAAATTAAAAATATATAAAATTAAACTTCTTCAATTTGTATAGGAGTGTAATTGAGACTGTATCGTCTTTATGAGTTTATCAAGGCACTCGAAGGGGTTTCATATCATCAAGTTGAGATTAAACCATTTTGAAATAGAATTAAATTATAATAATTATCTATTTAATAAAATAATTTTAATATAATATTTTTCAATTTAAAATAAATTTTATTATGAAAGTTGCATCCCTATTTGTGAATGAAATTTATTTGTTCACTACAAACAAAAATTGCTAAGCCACGCTACGCCAAGAATCAATAATTAAATCGCATATCATATTTATTAATTTTACAAAATTATTTTCAAATCATATGTCTACACGATTGTTACAAATTTTTATAGCCCTTTTTTTTTTAAGATGCAGAATAAAAAAGTAGGAATTTTTATTGGTAATGAAAAATTATTACTGATATATTATTTTTAAAAATTGGTCACAATTGAAAATTTGTCAAGTATGAAAATTTTCTTTTTAGATTTTTGTTTAAGAAAAAAGTCAATTTTGCCCTTAAAAATATATTTTAAAAAAAATCAATTACCCTTAAAAATAAAAATGCTTCCTTTAAGAAAGATCCCCCCATGGATTGTTTTTACAATTCTTTTATTATTTCATAAAGTTTTCATTAAATTGTCACTCAAAATTTCATTAAAATCTTTTTAACACTAATTTTAGTTTAAAATTACTATTAAATTATTATTTTAATTTAAAGTTACCACTGTAAGTTAGAGATAACTTGTTTCTACTTTTTTATTTATTTTTAATAAATTTTTATTTATTCTTTTAATAATAAATATGCTTTTGTTTATTTTATTTTTTATTTATATGAAGTTAGATTTTCTATAAAAATAACTTTTAATTTTAATTTAAAACTATCACCGTAACCAACAATATCTACTCCCTTTATCTTTTTAACTGAATTGCTTTCAATGAATTCTTTTAATCATAAATTTGTTTTTTTTTATTTCTTTTTTAAATATAGTTGAATTCTTTTGTATTTTCCCTTTTGAGTTCATTTATGTTTTATACGAAATATGTTTATTGATTGTAAATTATTATTAATTTATTGTATTAAATAAATATAATATTTTAAAAAATTATAATAAAAAATTTTACTAACGAAAATATTAAGATACTAAAACAATTAATAATTATGGCTGTCAAAAAAAATAATTAATAATATACAGAAATTTTTTATTAATAGTAAATCATATTATATATTGAAAACATGTACTTCTTCATTTAAATAAATATAAAATTTATTTTTCATAATTTACAAAAATATCTATATTTATATAAGTGTAAAAAATATTAAAATTTAACAGAGATATATCATATATCCAATAATATCCCTTCATTAAATTGTGTTTTAAGCTATTTTATGTCAATTCTTTTATTAATAAAATTGACACATTCTGAGTTGGGACGCGAAACGATAAACGGTAGCCATCAATTTCCAAAAATTGAGAATAATCTTCTAAGGCAAAAAAGAGAGAAGATTACTGACCTCTGAGGGGAACGTCAATGGTGTTTCCAGCAATAAGCTTACTATCATTGGGAATATTATTGAGCTTAAACAGCACATCGCTCTTAGTTCCAAACTGCTTTGCAATGCCTTCCATGGTGCTCATTGATTCCACCACATGCGCATAATGGACAACCCTCTGCTCTTCCACATCATCGCAACTACAGGGCAATGGAATCGTCAGCTTTTCTCCGACTTGAATCAAATCGGGATCTGGAATGTTATTAACTTCTGCGATTTGTGGGTGTGTGACCAAACCAGCGAACACGGTGTTTGCGATATAGTACAGCCCATCGTCTTTTTGAACAGTGTACTTAGGAACATGGTTTGAGATACCAGACCCATTAGAGCAAATGCAAGGGATTGGGATTTTGACCACTTGTTCTACATTTATAGTGTAGTTTGATAAGGTAGAAGGAGGAAGGTTGTTTGCACCTAGAAAAGAGTTCAGGTCATGGACTTTAAAGAAATTTTGGAGGTGGAGGATGGTGGTTTTGTTGGGGGATTTGTAGCCAACTAGAGAAGTGCAAGTGGTTCGAGTTTGAGTGCATTTAAATCCAACTTGGGCATTTGATAATTTGGTGGCAAAAGCATAAAAGAAGAGTAGAGAGACAAATATGTCATGAGAAAAACCCATATTTCTTGTTTTTCTGGGTTTGGGACTTTAGGTTCTGATTGGGATTTAAAATGGCGGAGGACTTAGAAGAAGGTGGTAGGTATGAAAGTGAAAGAACTGGTTTCTCATTGGAAGAAAAGTCAATTCTGTGCCCAAACTTTTTGTTTTTTCTTAAATCAATTCAAAACTTTTAATTTAATTCTAAATCAACTCAATTTTTAATTAAAATAATAATTTTCAAATTTTAATAATAAAATATAAATTCTATAATTATAAAATTAATATGATTTATAATTTTAATTAAAATAAGAAAAATTAAAAAATAAGAAAAAAAAACTTATAATTAAATTTAAGGTCCATTTATAATAAATAAATTTTATGAAATTTATTTTTAAATCTAAAATTTTATGCTTGAAAGTATATATATATATATATATATATATATATATATATATATATATATATATATATATATATATATATGAATTTCAATCCTGTAGTTTGAATTCTGGATAATTAAATATTATTATCGTAAATTCTATTAAAATATATGAAATTTTCAAATGAATTTCATAAAATTTACTACAAAATTTTTATAATAAAACTACTCATCCTTTCACCTTTTACTTCTTTTGCCTCACAAAACTTTTTTTTTTTTCAACCTCATATATCATTTTAATATCATTATTCATATTTTGTCATCCTAAATTTTTAATTTAAATAGTGTTAAATAATATTTTAAGAATAATAACATATAAAATATGAGTACATTATGTATCTTAATAAAAAAAATACATATAAATATAAGATTATTATGTTAAATAAAATAAATATAATTGTCAATTTATTATTTATATGATATGATTAGTATGTCAAGGACATTTTAGAAAATAAATATAAATAAATCTTCAACTCTGCATTTATTTCAAATATGATTTTGTAAAATTCAATTCAAATATATGTTCTAAGTTTCAGCATATTAAACATGAAAATTTATGTGTAATTAAATTTTATCTGAAATTCATTTATAGATAAATTAAACATTTCAAATTTTAACATGTCAAACGGGGCTTATATTTATTTTTTTAGGTATGAGTTTTGGTCTTCCTACAATTTCTGGAATTGAGGGGTTTTTTTTTTTTTCTTGATATTGAGTATCTGAGCCTTTATATTCTTGATATTTTGATTTTTTAGAAGAGGAAGAAGAAAAAGAAGTAGGAATTGAGTTGTTAAGTGTTCTTTCTTTCATTTTTTTATTTTGAATAAAAATAATAGATAATTTTAATATTTAAAATTAATATTTTGTTATTAAAAAATTTTGAAAATTTATTATTTTATTTTTTAAAAAAAAAATTGAGTTGATTTACACTTAAATAAAAAGTCTAAATTAATTTAAATAAAAAAAAAATACAAAACAAGCTTATTTTAACATGAATTATAAATTCTGGGTCAAAATTGAATTTTGCTTCGTTTTTTCGTTTCTTTTATATATATCGCAATAAGGACTTTTGGCCATAGCGTAGACTTAGACTTTGAACGCGTTTATTGACTTTGGAGTCTTCTTTTTTTTATTTTTTTAATAGACTTTGGAGTCTTGGATTTTGAAGGCTTAAGCCTGTTCATATTTATGAATTAACTACTAATTTTGGGTATTGTTCATTCAGCTTGCTTAATTAATTTCATTTTAATGGCAATAAGAAAAGAAGACTGTAAAATAAGAATACATTAAGAAATGAATGTTGAAGATTTTTAAGAAAAATAATGCATAATTTGCACCATAAGTTTTACCAAAAACAATTTCTTAAATTCATGTATTCCTATTTGGACTTACATTTTTGAAAGTTTATTTATATAAAATTATCTTTTTTATATAAGGTGTCTTTTATATTTATTTTACGATTTATAAAAATTTAATACTTTCGTAATTCGTAAATACTCTTTTTAATGATACTTTTTCTAAGTATTAATTCTCAGTTATCCCACTTAAAAAAATAGGACAATAAACTTTTATCACTCCACCAAACATTTGTTGATTAAAAAAATTACTCCCTTTTAAAATATAAAAAATAAATTCATAAAAATTTCACAAGTTTGATTTAGAAAGTAATTAAAAAATAAAATATCAAAAAAAATCTTTTCTTTTTGGGTTAAAAAAACTTTAAAACTTTCGTTTTAATGCATAATAAGCAAGAATAATCTTACATATTTTATTTGAAAAATTTTTGAAAACTTTTATTTTTATATTTTGAGAATGATATACGATTTATATATTATATAAATAGAAATATAATTATTTATTACGTTTAGTTAAAAATATATGTGTCACGACCCAACCTATGGGCCGGACCGGCACTAGGACCTGGGCCAGCCTAAAGCCCCCGAGGCCCGTAGTAAGCCTTAACTATTCATTAACCCAACTCTAAGGCCCATTTGGGCCCAATTTCAAGAAAACAAACGGACAGAGTCCGGCCATAAAATGGACTTTCCAACGGGGAGTTTTTGACTCACCCGACCTGTAAACACAATAATTACTCAATTGGGGAGCTCAGCTCACCCTCCACATACTCATCAACATAAAATAAATGGGAGCTCAGCTCCCTCATCCAATCCATCAACATGCATAACATATTTAAGTTTACAGGTCCAACATGATAAAAATATTACAGACCAAATTCAAATAAATACTGCTAACACATGCGGAAATTCTAGGAGTAATTAAAATTACACAATATTGATAAACAACCTGCGAAGTATAAAAGCTTGTTAATCTGTAATAAAATATCCTCCTGCGGCCTGTAAAAATTTTTGAACAGGAGTGAGCGTTCAACTCAGAGAGTAAAATATCAATCTTAACTATAATCTCTATAACTATCTGAAACTAATGCAACCTGTAGAGTGAAATGCAACATCAACATCATATTCACATCATAGCATCAAAAGGTAATTTGGAGCACTCACACACCTGTAACATCATTCATAGTATATGGGAGCCGATCCCTATCTGACTCTCTTAAATCCAACTGTGCAGTGAAGAACTCACTTCGGACTTCCACTTAAATACCAAATCGGGTCCCACGAAGAACTCAAGCCGTGTCTACCCGAAGGACCGGTCCTGCCAAGAACTCAAGCCGTGTCTACCCGCCCTATCCATAGTCCACACCACATCACACGCACGCCAACGCACGCACACCGCCTCCAAATTACCACAATAACACTCATGGCACATTAACAGCTTATCAATGCAACATAATTCGTGCCTAGAGTTTAACTACATAAATATATGCATATAAGTGATGCATGGGCATCTGAACATATAATAATATCGAAATTACAGCTTAAAATTAATATTTTACTCACAGACTTGACGACAAATCACTGTGGTGGCTGGGCGGAGGAAGAAGGCTGTCCCGGCTCACCTGACAATCATATTACAATCATTTAATACAAATGACTCAATACAAATCAAGAAAAGACCCAAATACGTCCTAAGTCGTGCCGAAAATCCGGCAGAGTCCCCCCTATACCTAGGACCTAACCAAAAAGGGTTCAAAACACACTTCTATACTCACAATCCATATATCCACAACTCAGTCATATCACACAGCCCTCCCGCCCACCAAACCAATCATTCATCACAATATGTAAAATTTCAATTTAGTCCCTATAATTGACCATTTTTGCAAAATCGCCCACATCAACTCTAAAGATTCTAAAACTTTGCCCCGCGGTCCTTAGCAATATTACTAAGCTATTGCAAAAAGAATCGTAATTTTCTAAGCTACCACGAATATTTTATGGATTTTTAATCCTATTTAAGCACTAGAAAATTACGAAAAAACAAGGTTCGGGTTTACCTTTGCCGATTCCGACTTCGAACGCGACGTCGACAATGGGGGCTAGCCAAAACCTCGCCCAATTCGAGACTTTTCCGTGAACGTGCATCGCAATTTCGCACCTGGCCAATCGTCGAATTTCCGCGAAATGAGAATACCTACACGAAGCCCATAACACGGGGGTTAGTACATAAATTTTTCAGAATTTTCTAAGCTTATTTAATGCTCGAAAATACATCGCAATTTCCGTGGGACCCACCAAAAACGTTGTCGGAAAATTTTGAAATTAATATCCCGAAGCCCTCGCCGAGTGGAGCGTCGGTAGCCTCGGTTTTCTCGTGGGATTCACGGTTTTCGAGAAATCTAGCCCAAAAGTCGAAATGGGCTAAAATATTCCCGAGCTAAAATCAGACAATCCGCTCGATGGATTTCGGCGTTCTTGGTGTCTATGGAAAGCTCTCGCCGAGTAGATGGTTTGGACACAAGACCGGTCCAATCGGACCGGATCGGCCGGATTTGGCCGAGGAAGTCGAAGCGGCGCGACGCGCGCAGGGGGGGAATCGCGCGCTTCCGCTGCTCGGGCCGACGGCCGAGGCGGGGCGAGGAGGGCGCAGGGAGGCGGGCCGTGGCAGGGGAGGGGAGGAGAGAGAAAAGAGAGAGAGAAGGGGGAGGCGTCGCATGGAGGAAGAGGAAGAAAAGAGAAGAGACGGTCCGATTCGACCGGCCCGATCCGGTCCGGCTCGATTCGGCCGGCTCGATTCAAATACAAAATTTTGAATTTTTATCGCCTCGGACCAAAACGAGGTCCAAAATTTCAAAAATTCTAAAACTCGTAAAAATACGTAGACTCCAAATATATTTTTAGTTTTGCCACGTGGTCTTTAAATAAATTTTTAAAAATCATCAAAGTTTATATTTTCGAAAATCGAACCCGATTTTTAAAATCCAAAAATCTCAAAATTTCCTAAAATTTAAATAAAATTTAAATATCAAAAATACTCATAATTAATAAAATTTGGGGTGTTACATTCTTCCTCTTACGTAAAAATTCGCCCTCGAATTTTTACACAAGGCGTAATAAAACACATGATTATGCATTGAACAAATACGTACTTGCTACGCATGTCCCGCTCGACTCCAGTGCACTCTTCCACCGATCGACTCTCCACAAAACCTTAACCATAGGGACTGCTTAGATCTCACTGCCTCACTTGGTAGTCCACTATGGCTACAGTCGCTCCTCAAATGTCAAGTTCTCTTTAGCTCTATCACATCCTACGCAAAGACGTGAGAAGGATCGGGAATGTATTTCCGAGCATGGAGATGTGAAACACGGATGAACGTGAGAAAGGTTGGGTGGTAGTTCCAACCGAGGCAATCGCTCCAACTCTATCAAGAACCTCAAAAGGTCCAATATACCGAGGTGCCAACTTGCCCTTCTTTCCAAATCTCATGACTCCTTCATTGGAGAAACCTTCAGAATACATAGTCGCCATCGCAAACTCCACATCCCTCCGTCTGGGTGCATAACTCTTCTGCTTCATCAAAGCCGCCTCGCCGCTCCTCGATTAAAGGAACTACCTCAAGTGTACTGCACTAGGTCTACATCATGCACCTTCGCTTCCCCATTTCTCGCCCAACACGCAGGAGACCTACACTTTCTTCCATATAGTGCCTCATAGGGTGCCATCCCTATGCCGGAGTGATAATCGTTGTTATAGGCAAACTCCACCAAAGCTAATCGTCATCCCATTGACCTCCAAAATCCAAGACACTCATGCGAAGCATGTCTTCCAGTTGTTTGGATTGTCCTTTCTGATCGTCCGTCTGTCGAGGGTGGAAGGTCAGATCAAGTTCAATTGTGTGCCAAGTGCCTCCCGCAACTTTCTCCAAAACCGAGAAGTGAATGGGGCCCTCTATCGATATTATGGAAGTTTAACTCCATGCAACTGACTATTTCTAATGTAGAGCCGCATACTGCGTGCCACGAGTATGTAGTCTTTAAGGTAAGAAGTGAGCCGATTTGGTCAAGCGGTCTACAATTACCCATATCGAATCATATCCTCGCGTGGTACGAGGCAACCTACCACAAAATCCATAGTGATCATTTCCCACTTCCATTCTCGGGATAGGAGCTCTTGCACTTCCCCGACGGCTCTCGTGTTCAAACTTCACCTTCCGACAAGTCAAGCACTTGGACACAAAGTCCGCTATGTCTCTCTTCATGCCATTCCACCAAAGAGCTATCTTTCACATCATGGTACATCTTGGTGGAACTCGGTGACACTGCATGCTGTGTAGTGTGCCTCTCGCATGATTTCATTCCCGAGGTTGTCCACATCGGGCACACATATCCTAGAACCTTGCACTAGGGCGCCATCATTGGCAAATCCAAACTCACCACCTTCACCTTGTCGTACTCTTTCTATGATCTTCATCAATTGTTGGTCTCGTGGCCGGGAAACTCTAACTCGTCCCTCAAGTCCGGCCTCACCAAAAGTGAGCCAACAATACCCCTCATCCGATGATCTAGGATTAAACCTTGATCCATCAACTCATGTACCTCCGAATCAATGGTCTCTTCATCAAATGTGCGCCAAATCGCTGTAAGATTTTCTCGCTCAAGGCATCTGCTACAACATTGGCCTTCCTGTGGTGGTACCGATGGTGCAATCATAGTCTTTCGTAAGCTCCATCCATCTCCTCTGCCTCAAGTTCAAGTCCTCTCTGGAAGATGTACTTCAAACTCTTATGGTCGGTGTATATCTCGCACACTTCACCATACGTAGTGTCTCCAGATTTTTAGTGCAAAGATTACACCGCCATTTCCAAATCATGGGTGGGGTAGTTCTCGCTCATGCCTCTTCACCGCCTTGAAGCATAAGCCACTACCTTTCCATTCTCGCATCAAGACACACCCTAGGCCAACTCGAGGCGCCACAATACACGGTGTATCCTTCACCACTCACAGTAGTGTCAACACAGGGGCGTGGTTAGACACTCCTTGAGTTTCTCGAAACTCACCTCACAAATATCCATTCAAATGAATGGAACATTCTTCCCGGTCAACTTAGTTAGGAGCCGCTATCCCGAGAAATCTTGTACAAAACGCCTATAGTAACCAGCTAAACCTAAAACTTCGCACCTCGCTGATCATTGTAGGCCTAAGCCAATCGCCATGCCTTCAATTTTCTTGGGATCCACTTGAATACCGCTCTAGAAACCACGTGTCCCAAGAATGAGATGCTTTCTAGCCAAAATTCACATTTTGAAAATTTGGCATATACCGGTGCTCCTCAAAGTCCGCAACACCATCCTCAAGTGCCACACGTGTTCTTCCTCACCGAGTATACTGAATGTCATCTATGAATACGATGACAAACGGTCCAAAATGGCTTGAACACCCTGCTCATCAAGTCCATGAAGGTCGCTGGTGCATTAGTGAGTCCAAAAGACATCACCAAGAACTCATAATGACCATATCTTGTCCTCGAAGCCGCTTTGGACACGCCCTCATTCCCGATTCTCAATCGATGGTAGCCCGATCGCAGTCTATCTTGAAAAGAATCTAGCTCCTTGAGCCGATCAAACAAATCATCGATCCGAGGAAGTGGATACTTGTTCTTCACAAAGGACCTTGTTCAGCCGTAGTCGATACACAACCTCAATGACCCATCCTTCTTTCTCACAAATAGAACAGAGCACCCTGTGGTGAAGTGCTCTGACGTATGAAACCCTTGTCCAAAAGCTCCCGTAGTTGCTCCTTCACTCTTTCAATTCTCACTGGTGCCATCCCGTAAGGTGGCATCGATATGGGGTTTGTACCAAATAACATCAATGCGTAACTCTATTTCCTTCCCGGTGGCAACCCTGGAAGCTCTTCAGGGAAGACATCCATAAATTCTCTGACAACAGGAACATTTTCCATGCTGACACCTTCTACAGATGTATCTATCACTAAAGCCAAAAACACTTTTCATCCACGCCTCAACATTTTACTAGCACTAATTGCTGAAACCAAAATATATGGAGACACTCTCCTGTCACCAACAAAACTAAACTCTTCCACACCGTATGTGGAAATACACCTTTGTTCCTCGCAGCCTAAGGTGGCATAATGAGTCGCCAACCACCCATCCCCGTGATTACATCGAAATCCATTATCGGTAGAGGAACCAAGTCCGGCCGGGAGGATCTTTCCATCCACTACCACTGGGCTACCCCGAAAAACCATATCTACCTCTATGTTGTCGCTAAGTGGGGTAGCTACTGACAAAGGGCATTCTAAAGTTGTAGGGTTTCTACCCAACCTCATGGCAAACACAGGGGAGACAAATGAGTGCGTAGCACCCGGATCTATCAAAACACGAGCCTCATAAGAATAGACCAGAAGAATACCTGCCACAACTGCATTTGAAGCTTGAGCATCCCGTGGGTCGTGAAAACTCGAGCTTGTCCCCTACCCCGAGTGGCGTAACTCGACATCGACTTCTACCTCCCGACCGCCTCCAAATCCACGCCCCTTGTCCTCGCCTCATCCACCGAATCGATCGCCGCCATGTTGGAAGCACCGGATACAATTGTCGAGGAACATTTGCAATGTAACCTCGTGACCCCATCTGGCTCATCAAAACGGGCGCTTCTAGCAAAGTGGCCCGGTTGGCCACACACTCAAGCATACTCGACCCCATCAAACAAGGTCTCAATGTCCTCTTCCACATCGTGCACACGGTACAAAGAGGATCTCAACCAGAGCCGTAATCGCTTTGCCTCGAATCGTTACCACCGCTGATCCGCACTGGTTCGAACCCTCGATTTGTGTCTAAATCCACTCCTCTTATTTCTCGCTTCTTCCTCTGTAAGTAGTTTGGCCACCACTATCCATAGTACCCATGTGGGGAACACCAAGAACCTCTCGCCTGCTTTTTCTTTGCTCTTCCGTCATCCACAAAGATAGCTAACCTCAACTGTCTGCTCGATCCACCACCACATCAAAAGATCGATCGACATCATGGCTGTGTTCGCATACCTCCCGCCAAGCCCCTTTAGGAATCTTTTCACCTTCATCTTTTCTCAGTAGCATCGCTACAGGGGCATATCTCGCCAATTCCGTAAATTTCAGAGCATATTCATCTGCTGCACTGCCATTCGCCTTAAGGCCTCAAAGGCCCACCGCTTCGATCTCTCAAGCTTTCGCACAAACCGATTGACAAAAAGTTCCACAACCGAGCCCATGTCAAACCCTCCATCCGGGTAACACGTAGTCATTCATCCATTGTCTAGGCATAGGCCCCATGACGCGGCCGCATACACTCTACCAATCTTCTATCACCAATCAGACTCGCTCTCGCCGTCAGGAATCTAAAACCGATATGCGCCGTCGACACATCATAAGTACCGCACCAACTTCTTGAAGTTTATGATCCGCTTGTAAGATTCTCTCGTGGTGCGTGGATCGCTGTGGAGGATGGACTATATACCGAGCCATCATGTCGATGGTTCTTCGCACTACTAGAGTAGCCGCCATGGGGTCCATGGGACCGTGCCATAAAGGACTGCTCTCAGATCGGGTTGGTCGCTCCTCTACTTGAGCAGCTCTAGGCCTCCTACCCCGCCTCCTCGGGGCAGGCGCCTCATCCTATGCCGACACTTCGTCGGGCACATCTGGTTCTGGTGCAGTGGCAGCTCTCCTGCTTCTACGCATTTTCCGAAATTCAAAGAAGATTAGCCCACAAAATTCAAAACTGCACATTATACAGCTCTATAGACTCATATTTATACATAACATATGGAGCAAACTAGAAGCAAAGATGACAATGCAAGACGAATGTGGACCCTATATTTCCGCATGTGACTCCTATTAGACTCTTCCCAACACTTTAGACAATATTCCCTAAGAATCTGGAGCCTAAGCTCGATACCACATTTGTCACGACCCAACCTATGGGCCGACTCAAGACTAGACTGGCCACCCTAAAGCCCCGAGGCCCGTAGTAAGCCTTAACTATTCATTAACCCAACTCTAAGGCCCATTTGGGCCCAATTTCAAGAAAACAAACGGACAGAGTCCGCCATAAAATGGACTTTCCAACGGGGAGTTTTGACTCACCCGACCTGTAAACACAATAATTACTCAATTGGGGAGCTAAGCTCACCCTCCACATAATCATGAACATAAAATAAATGGGAGCTCACTCCTCATCCAATCTATCAACATGCATAACATATTTAAGTTTACAGTCCAACATGATAAAAATATTACATCAAATTCAAATAAATACCGCTAACACATGCGGAAATTCTAGGAGTAATTAAAATTACACAATATTGATAAACAACTCGCAAGTATAAAAGCAGTTAATCCTAATAAAATATCCTCCTGCGGCTCAGAAAAATTTTTGAACAGAGTGAGCGCTCAACTCGTAGAGTAAAATATCAATCTTAACTATAATCTCTATAACTATCTCAAACTAATGCAACTCGTAGAGTGAAATGCAACATCAACATCATATTCACATCATAGCATCAAAAGGTAATTTGGAGCACTCACACACCTCGTAACATCATTCATAGTATATGGGAGCCGATCCTATACGCCTCTCTTAAATCCAACTGTGCCAAGAACTCACTTCTGACTTCCACTTAAATACCAAATCGGGTCCTGTGAAGAACTCAAGCCGTGTCTACCCCAAGGACCGGTCCCAAACAAGAACTCAAGCCGTGTCTACCCGCCCCATCCATAGTCCACACCACATCACACGCACGCCAACGCACGACACCGCTCCAAATTACCACAATAACACTCATGGCACATTAACGCTATCAATGCAACATAATTCGTGCCTAGAGTTTAACTACATAAATATATGCATATAAGTGATGCATGGGCATGCCAACATATAATAATATCGAAATTACGCTTAAAATTAATATTTTACTCATGCACTTGACGACAAATCACCGTGGTGGTCGGGCGGAGGAAGAAGGTCATTCCGCTCACCGACAATCATATTACAATCATTTAATACAAATGACTCAATACAAATCAAGAAAAGACCAAAATAAGTCCTAAGTCGTGACGAAAATCCGACAGAGTCCCCCCTATACCTAGGACCTAACCAACATGAAAAAGGGTTCAAAACACACTTCTATACTCACAATCCATATATCCACAACTCAGTCATATCACACAGCCCCTCCTGGGCCCACCAAACCAATCATTCATCACAATATGTAAAATTTCAATTTAGTCCCTATAATTGACCATTTTTGCAAAAACTGCCCAAATCAACTCTAAAGATTCTAAAACTTTGCCCCGCGGTCCTTAGCAATATTACTAAGCTATTGCAAAAAGAATCGTAATTTTCTAAGCTACCACGAATATTTTATGGATTTTTAATCCTATTTAAGCACTAGAAAATTACGAAAAAACAAGGTTCGGGTTTACCTTTGCCGATTCCGACTTCGGGAACGCGCCGACGCCCGACAATGGGGGCTAGCCAAAACCTCGCCCAATTCGAGACTTTTCCAGAACGGTCCGTTCGCCTAATTTCGCATCTTGGCCAATCGTCGAATTTCCGCGAAATGAGAATACCTACACGAAGCCCATAACACGGGGGTTAGTACATAAATTTTTCAGAATTTTCTAAGCTTATTTAATGCTCGAAAATACACTGCGAATTTCCGTGGGACCCACCGAAAAACGTTGTCGGAAAATTTTGAAATTAATATCCCGCGAAGCCCTCGTCGAGTGGAGCGTGCTGGTAGCCTCGGTTTTCTCGTGGGATTCACTTGCCGAGAAATCTAGCCCAAAAGTCGAAATGGGCTAAAATCTTCCCGAGCTAAAATCGGACAATCCGCTCGATGGATTTCGCGTTTGGTGTCTATGGAAAGCTCGCGAGTAAATGGTTTTGACACAAGACCCGTCCCAATCGCAGGACCGGACGCCGGATGGCCGAGGAAGTCGGGCGCGCGCGACGCGCAGGGGGAGAATCGCGCGCTTCCGGCTGCTCGCACGACCGACGGCCGGGAGGCTACCGACGAGGAGGGCGCAGGGGAGGCGCCGGCAGGGAGGGGAGGAGAGAGAAAAGAGAGAGAGAAGGGGAGGCGCGCGCGGAGGAAGAGTAAGACCAAGAGAAGAGACCCGTCCGATTCTACCGGTCAGATCCGGTCCGGGTCGATTCGATTCGAAATACAAAATTTTGAATTTTTACTCTGCCTCGGGACCGAAAACGAGGTCCAAAAATTCCAAAAAAATTCTCGAAAACTCAGAAAAATACGTAGACTCCAAATATATTTTTAGTTTTGCCACGTGGTCTTTAAATAAATTTTTAAAAATCATCAAAGTTTATATTTTCGGAAAATCGAACCCGATTTTTAAAATCCGAAAAATCTCAAAAAATTTCCTAAAATTTAAATAAAATTTAAATATCAAAAATACTCATAATTAATAAAATTTGGGGTGTTACAATATGCATTTACTTAAATTTGAATATAAAATTTGGAGTGAAAATAATATATTAATAAAAAATTTGAAAGAAAGAAAAAGAAGTGCAGAATTGAAGATTTGGAGTGGAGGTCGCACTTGCAAATTAAAAAAGAAAAGGGAAAATATAAAACAATGAAATCAATGTGACAGCACTAAAGTGTTGTTGGGAAATAAAGGAATCAATTACACAATAAATTGGTGCAGATTATCGATTTTTTTTTTTCAAAATTTTATTTCTCAGGGGCCCACACACACAAAAGATGAATAGGACTTTGATAATTTTATTAAAGCATATTAATTTATATAAACAGCACATATTATTCATATTTAATGTAAAATTTTAAATAATTAGCCTAATTAAGACGAGCTATACAGGGAGGGCCCCATCACATACCAGTTCCCCTAATTACTTAAACTTGCTTAAATCACTAAATTCTTTTTTTCTCAAAGGTAAATGTATGCACACAAACGGTCTAAAAACGGGACTAACTATGTTTCCTAGTAAAATTATAATAAATTTGTCAATATCCACTAATTTATATAAATACAATGAATGTGAATCCAGAGACCTTTTTGTCAAGACTGTTGAATTCCTTAAAAACGCGTGCAATTAATAATGCGCCCACTCCCAAAGGGCAAGAAGTAGTGTGATCATTTTGACTAGCTTCGTGTGAATCAAATTACTATTAAAGAGAAAAAGTTGATCGAGCCATTTGTTTTGCATGTGGAATTCGCGAGGACATACTCTCATTAATTTATGCTTGGAACGGGGGTGGTCGCGCGGCAAACGTTGGGGAATATTTATTTAGAATATTTTAAAAGTAAAAAAAGAATATTAAAAATAAAGATATAAAAAGAAAATAAAATAAATAATGAGAAATGAGAATGTTATAACAAGCACGTAAATTTAAGGTACACATATAAATCACATAATCACATAATATTGAAAATAGAAGAATAATAATATAAGATTTAACGTGATTCAACCATAAGGTCTACATCCACGGACAAGACAAGAGAAAAAGTTTCACTATGATGAAAAGAGCAAGATACAATCAATCAAAACTCTCAAATCTTAACCCCAGTGTGTTTCCCGAATATCTCACAACTCTACCGCAAATGGTAGAATATTACAATCGGTCCGTGCCTTCCTCCACTACCACAGATCTCACTTTTTATCCCAATCGGGTCGCAGCGCGAAACTTTTGGGTCGAGTCATAATTCGGGTCAATGAAAAATATATCCAAGATTCAAGTCACAAAAATAATAATTCTTTCCCTTAAGTTGAATTCCCTTTATCATCAACAAAATAACCACAAAACACTATGTCTTGTCATATGCCCTCACACAGGCATTACTGAGCACTACAAACACCAACCAAGTCTAGGCAATGCCTAAACTTGCTGACTGAGACTCCCTTGGTTATCATATCTGCTGGATTATCATGTGTTGAGACTTTCTACACAACTATAATCCCTTAAGATACAATATCCCGAATGAAGTGATATCTGACATCAATGTGCTTAGTTCGCTCATGGTACATCTAATTCTTTGTGAGATGTATTGCACTCTGATTATCACAAAAACACTGTTGCCTTGTTATGTATCAACCCAAGATCACCCACTAAACCTTGTAACCATAAAACTTCTTTTACTACCTCTGCTAAGGCCATATATTCAGCCTCTATGGTAGACAAAGCAACTGTAGCTTGCAATGTTGCCTTCCAACTGATAGCACTTCTAGAAAGAGTAAACAAATAATCTGTCAAAGATCTCCTCTTGTCTAAATCCCCTGCAAAATTTGAATCCACTTAGTCAACAACTGAATCACTCATCTTGGCCCTGTCAAATGTTAGACCAACATATGTAGTACCCTTCAAATACCTCAAAATCTATTTCACTGCCTGCCAATGCTCTTTCCCAGGACATGCCATGTATCTACTCATAACACTAACTGCATGTGAAATGTCAGGTCGAGTGCATACCATAGCATACATGATGCTACCAACAGCACTTTAATTGGGAACACTGGATATGTGCTCCATCTCCTCATATGTTTTAGGTAACATGTCTGCAAATAACTTGAAATGGGCAGCAAACGGAACAGCCACAG
Source organism: Hevea brasiliensis (assembly GCF_030052815.1). NCBI lineage: Eukaryota > Viridiplantae > Streptophyta > Magnoliopsida > Malpighiales > Euphorbiaceae > Hevea > Hevea brasiliensis. The sequence goes on from NC_079493.1 coordinate 92,662,074, forward strand.
GCTTAGCATTATTAATGTTGAAACGCTTAAGCACTTTCTCAACATAGGCCTGTTGAGACAAGAAAAGCTTCCCAACACTTCTATCCCTGGTAATTTCCATTCCCAATATCTTCTTTGCAGCACCCAAATCTTTTATCTCAAACTCATCACTCAACTACTTTTTCAAAATGTTAATTTGTGACATGCTTTTAGCAGCAATAATTATGTCATCCACATACAACAGCAAATAAATAAAAGAATCATCTAAAAGCTTCTTATGATACATACAACTGTCATATGAACTACGATTAAAGCCATTATGAACCATGAATGTATCAAATCTTTTGTACCACTACCTGGGAGACTGTTTCAGACCATATAAAGATTTTTTAAGCAACCAAACACAGTTTTTCATACCTGGAATGACAAATCCCTTAGGCTGACTCATATAAATCTACTCCTCCAACTCACCATGCAAAAATGTTATCTTCACATCTAGTTGCTCAAGCTCTAGATTATGAAAAGCAACCATAGCAAGTAAGACTCTGATATAACTGTGCTTCACAACTGGAGAAAACACTTCTTTAAATTCAATCCCCTCCCTCTGAGTAAAGCTTTTTGCTACCAACCGTGCCTTATATAGAGGTGCTTTAACCTTTAGAGTGCCTTCCTTTTTCTTGAACACCCATTTGCAACCTACCACTTTTTGTCCCTTAGGCAATGTTACAAGCTCCCAAGTCTGATTCTTTTGAAGAGATTCAATTTCTTCACTCATAGCACCAACCCACTGATCTGCATCTGAACAAGAAATAGCTTCTCTATAATTGCTGGGTTCATGCACATCAACTGTTTCAGCAACTGACAAGACAAACGTAGATCTGCATATGCATATCTCTGCGGTGGTCTAATCTGTCTTCTCTCTCTACCAGTTGCAATGCTATATGGTTCCTGTTGCTGTTGCTTAGGTGCATCCTCTTGTTGATCAGGATCTTGCACATCATCTTCTGAATCACTGGACTGAACTGCTGAAGTATCAATATCAAGCTCCACCTGTTCTCTGACACCGTGATCTGATTCCGCTATTCACTTCTTCCTCTGACTATCCAATGAAGAAGACTTATTAAATGTCACATCCTAGCTGATAATTAATCCTGGAGACTTTGGATCATTACACCACAACCTGTAGCCTTTCACTTCAGATGCATATCCTAAAAATATGCATTTTCTTGCCCTCAGCTCAAGCTTACCATCTCTCACATAAGCATAAGCAAGGCAACCAAATACTCTTAGTTGAGAGTAATCAGCAAAGTGAACCGGACCAGATCTCAAAAGGAATTTTGCACTCAATAGCTGTAGATGGAGATCTATTAATTAAGAAACAGGTTGTATTAATTGCTTCAACCTAGAAATCCTTTCCCAATCCTGAATGTGAGAGCATGCTTCATGCTTTGTCACAAAGCGTTCTGTTCAAGTGTTCTACAATACCATTCTGTTGTGGTGTCCTTGTACAAGTGCGATGTCTCACTATACCTTCATTACTGCAGAATGCATCGAACTCACGATTGCAAAATTTCAACCCGTTATTAGTTTTAAGACGCTTAACCTTCTTTTCTGTCTGCTTCTCAATCATCGTCTTCCACTGTACAAATGTTGAAAATGCCTCATCTTTTGTTTTCAGAAAATACACCCACACTATCTGAGAGTTGTCATACCTTACCCCTCCGTAAGGCATAATATGCTCCCGTAGTACACCTAATGAATTATCGTACTTTGTCTACCGGTAACCCATTAAATATACTACAAGGGATTTTAAAACAATTTTTGATCATTTTTATAGTGGTAGAACGTTGAATATTTATTAAAAAGCCTTTATTTGAAATTTTGGTCATGGATCAAATCCTCGATTAAAATCTGGTGTTACGAATTTTTTTCAAAATTTTGACAGAGTGCCGGCTGTATTTTGAGAAAACAGTTCTTCAAAACCTGAAAAGAGACATACTCCCAATATTTTTACTCGACCACAACTCCAATAAAATTCATTTCTCCACACAATTCAATCCCAACAATGAATAAATCATTTGCAGCAATCAACTCAGCACATTTTTAAACCAACACTGAACATCTCATTTCAGAAAAGGAAATAATTTATCATTCACAAAATACAAAAATTTAATTATTTACATTAATTACAAAACTCAGAAATAAATTTGAATATTACAATAATTTGCATTTTAATTACATACCCAAAATAATATTACAAAAGTTCTTGTACAACTACTTAAACAATTTATATACATATAATTACATGCATACATCAAAATCTAATGTACAAGGGTATACCTCTAATATACCCGAAGCTAATCCCAATGAGTCTTTAAGGCGCAGCTACCGAAAATCTCACTCGGCTGCTCTATCTTTACTTTCACCTGCGACAGCATACAAAGCTATCGCTGAATGGTGAACTCAGTGGTGTACAACTATAATTTAAAATGTAATACAATATACATTGACAAAATTATAGCAAATAATTTGGAAATCTTGAAATTCATCAAAATTCCAAAAATCAAAATATTCATTGCCAATAATATAAATAATTTGTTTAAATGACCTTGATCAATAAATTCAATTTATCAAATCATAACTGAATATTTAAAGTAATTCCAGCAACTTATGAAAATAAAGATTAATTTCAATAAAATCAATTATGCATAAATCCCATTTGAAATCAAAATTCTTTACTATTCAAAAACCATTCTTTATCTCACTAACTATGTAAGACAAATCTGTAAGGGCCATCTTCGGGGCGATTTTAACTCCCTATGGTCGGGGAGGTCGAATCATCGTGCACAGTATACACCACAATAATAAAACTTTCGAAAGGGCTAATGAAAAACTTAGATCTAATCTCTAATAAGAGGAAAATCTAAGCCTGTGCACGTACCATGGTAATCAAAATAAAGCTAACTCCATTGTCTCCTTAACAAATGTGAGAGACGGGTAATAACCTAATCAAGCATCTATAGTGAGATATAAAACAATATCATGAATCTCTTTGTCTTTTTTGTGAGCATAAATCATAACACAATTCAATTCAAAGTCAATTCCAATATCCAATAATTTTTATGCCCATCACAATTCAAAACATAAATTTGTATTTTTCTATGCAAATTCCATTTCAATAAAAAATTTTCGAAACTGAACTCATTCAATCCATATCTAAAATAAAATCATAACTGAACCATTTTTCCAAAACTAAACTCATTTATACTATAACAAATTTTCAATAATCATTGAAATAAATTCAATGCTAGATAAACATAATAAATAAAGAACATAATGTCAATTAATCATATGAAATATTCAGAATAAAATCAATTAAAAACTAGTTGTGCACAAACCTCTTTGTTGACTAATTTACTCCACCTTTTGTTTCTCCTTCGAAGATCCCTTTTTAACTGAAACACATAAATTTAAAGTGCTTTAGTATCCATTTCTAATACTTAAATTTTAATAATTTTTTTATAGACTTATCCTACCTATTACGGTTTATAATTTCAGGTCTTTCATATTTTTGTGTATAGTGGCACTATTCATGACACTAATTAAGTCAAAATGTTGACTTTTTCATACTTAATAGGTTTATTAATTCTAATTGCACTCATATACCACATTTTGGGTGTTAATTTTGTTGGCATTGATTGCCAATTAAAATTTTAATTTCTCTAGGTGCAAATCCAAAATTTCAGTTTTGGTTTACTATTTTGTACTGCTCCACTGGTCTGGTTAGTGTGGGAATTTGGCTAAGTGTCCTTCATCAAAGTTATTCCTTATTGTCTTAATTTTAATTCTCTTTTTGAATCACTCCATTTGGAGTTTTGTAACTCAAGATATTGCCATTTTCCTAAGGTTGGCCGGATTGGTATCTACCCAGAATTCTGGGCAGATTTTTGGTTCTGGCAGTTTTGGGCAACCAAATTTGGGTGGCAAAATGACTTGGTTATGGGCAGAATTTGGGTTGGTGTTCTTCATGAAAGTTGTAGTGCTATATCATAGCTTTCTAATAGTTCAAAAATCAGGTTATTTGGACTTGCCTATACCAAGTTATGGCCAAATGAATAAACACTGTTCATTTGCTCATTTTTGTACAGTGGCAGTGTGCTAATTCTGAGTTTGATAAAATTTTTGCACAGTGGCAGGGTTTCTACACAAAAATTATGGTATTATGTGTCTACTTTCATCTCCAATTGGCCTTATACCAATTGGAGTGGCAGAATTATAGTTTTAGTCCCCTAAATGGACTAAGTTTAGGCTGTCCAGAATTGGACCCCTACCAATCCGAATTTGACTTAACTTCTCACTTAGGGTCAATTGTATCAAATTCCAATTTTCATTAAATTTTCCCCCAAGTTCATTGGCACCAAGAACCCTAATTTCTCCAAATATTTCAATTTATGCAATTAAGGTATATAACTTACTTCTACATAATTAAACTTGCACACATAATTAATTGAAGAAAAACACATCAATTTCATAACCCTCCATGGCTGGCCGAATTCTCTATGGGTTCACTTTATGCAATTTTTTAAATTTCTTCATGTAATTCCATCCATTTCTACTCTAATTCAAACATTTCTACTTAAAGAAAAGGTTGGATCAACTTACCTCAATTGAAGTTTTTCTAAAAGCTCCAATTCTTCTAAATTCTTCTTCCTTTTTGCTCTCAATAAGCTTGCCAAGATCCAACAATAAGATTTATACAAGAAAATTGTGAGATTTATGGGATTGATTCAAGCTTTGAAAGCTTGAATTTTCATGGCTATGAAGGAAATTAGGGAGAGAAGAGAGAGAGGAGAGAGGGACGACTAAAGAGAGGTTGAAGATGACTAAAGTTTTTTCTTTTTAATTCTATTTATTTGACTTTTAATTTGTGTGTATTTATCCACAATTCCCATAATTAAAAATTATAGTTATTGTATCATGCTTACCTCATCTTAGAAATGTCATAATTCCTTTTTTCAATTTCTTTTCTTTTTCCTTTTATTTTTCCATAGTTCTTTAATTTAAATCTATATTTCAAAATTTTCATATCTCAGATTTTATTGGACAGTTAGGTCATGAGTCACCTCTAGGGGTGAATTGACCAATTTACCCTTCCTCAGTCTGATCCGATTTGTCAATAATACTGTAATTCTTCCGGAACCCTGACCTAATTATTTGACTATCTCAACCTTTTTCTTTGATTTTCACATTTCCCCTAGCTTCGCAATTTTTCCTAGGACTGCGGTGTCATAATGTCTTGTATGAAAACAGGGTTATAACTGACCTCGCAGTCACTTCCCGGTGCGATCACCCATCGCTGTGACCCCCGGCTCATTTAACCTTTTATGTTCTATTTTTCTGATCTGTATTTAACCTTCTGATAATCACTACTTATTTTTGTTCAGGGCTTTTCTAGGTGACTTAAATATGATTCTAATTCTCTTAATTGTCCGGACCAACATCGGTCACCGAAACAGTGATTTGCACAGGACTATGCATGTAGGGTGTTACAAGAGTAATCATCAATCAAAGTCATGAAATACCTAACACTGCTCTTGGAAGGGATTCTGATAGGACCCCATAGATCTGAGTGGATATAATCCACTGTTCCTCAGGTCTTGCGCACTGCCTTTTTATCGAACTTGACCCTGGTCTGTTTGCCAAACACACAGTATTCACAAAAGTCCATAGATTCTATTTTCTGCCCGTCCAATAAATCCCGCTTGCTTAACACAGATAATCCTCTTTCACTCATATGACCAAGACGCATATGCCACAATTGATTCTGATTCTGATTATTGCTTCCGGATGCTACTGCAGCTTCCTCAATCTGTATCGCTCAAGAAAATACAATCCTGAAACCAAACTGCTCTTCATGAGTACCATAGAGTCCTTGCACACTTTGAGAACTCCATTCTCTGCATGGTATCTGAATCCATGAGAGTCAAGTGTCCCAAGAGAAATCAGGTTCCTCTTTAGTCCTGGAACATGCCAACACTCTATAGTTATGACAACCCCATCAAACATCCTCAATCTGATGTTACCAATTCCTTCAACAGATAATGCATGATCATTACCCAAAAACACCTTGCCGCTCATCTGTTTGTAAGTGACAAACCAGTTTCTGTGTGAACACATGTTATAAGTAGCACCAGTATCAAGAATCCAGGAATTTTATCCATGATCTAAACTCATGGATAAAATTTCTCCAGCACTTTCATCACCATCAGAATCAATAAAATTATCAACCACATTCGCAAAACTTTCTGGTTGCTTTCCCTTTTTATTTTTCAACTTGGGACAGTCTCTCTTGTAGTGACCTTGCTCTCCGCACTCAAAATAGTTGTCATTTTTCATTCTTGACTTAGATATGGCCTTAGATTTCTTCCTATTGGAAGAACCCTCTCTTGATTGTGTTCTTCCCCTGCTCACCAAACCTTCCCCCTTAAATCTTTCTCTATTATCTGGAAATTTCTTTTTTAACTCCTTCGATTTTAGAGAATTACTAACATCGTCTAGTAAAATGTGGTCTTTTCCATACAACAGAATATCAATAAAAATTTCATAGGAGGGTGGCAAAGAACATAACACAATAAGGGCCTGATCCTCACTATCAATCTCAATATCAAATTCTTCAGATCCATAATGATTGAATTGAATTCATCTAGATATTCTTTAATGGGCATACCTTCACTCATTCTCAGATTGTAAAGCCTTTTCTTCAGATACAGGTGGTTGGTCAGCAATTTGGCAGAGTACAACTCCTTTAATTTCTTGTTCGGCATTGAGTTTCAAACTTGTTCGGCATTGAGTTTCAAAGGCCAAAAAGTATTTTTTAGGAAAAAAACACCATTTTAGATGCTATTGAAAAAAACAGTTTGAAAAAAAACTGTTTTATTATTTTGGTGTTCTCATGCTAAAACATATCAAATTTATTTTTAAACCAGATTTTAATACTCTATAACTAATAAATATATGTGTTTTTATCAACAACAGTTCTAACAATAATACCAAACAGACTCAATGTTTTTATTTTATAATATGACACTGCCACATATCAAATTGGTTAGAAATATGATGAGATTTTGGTATGAGGGACTTTTATACAATTTTTTATATGTTGAGGGACTTTTATGTAACGTTCTTTAAGTTGAGGGACTTTATGGCAGCAAAATAAAGATGAGGGATAAAAGTGTAAAAAACTCTAAAGTTGAAGAATAGTTGACAAAAATTAGCCAAATTATAATCGATCAATAATTTTATTAAGTTTTAATGTTTTAAAAATATATTTACATATCTAGGAATTTTGTTGAAATTTTTAGTATTTTAAAGTATTTATTTTGGATCTTTATAAAGTTTCCTCAATGAAAAAGAGAGAAAGACGCAGCGTTCGTGTGAGACAACCACCCCTTTCACTTTATTCCCAAAATATATTCAAAATAGTTTATGAGATAGTGGAAAGAATTTTTTAAGGAAAAGTATAAAAACAATATTATGTGATTTTGCATTTTAACATTTAATTATATATAGTTCAATGTTCACCAAAATGATGCTTTGAAATGTTTTTGCTAATATAAATGGTTCTGTTGTGAAAAAAAAAAAAATACACTTACACCAAATAAAGAACATAAAATTTAACGTGATTCAGCATAAGCCTAATTCACTATCAAAGGAAAAATAATTATACAATCACTAATTATTTTTTTCATCCTCATAAATCACTCAAATAAAACTTACGAAATTCGAGACACTTCTCCACTTCATAAGCTCTCGACAATACAATTATAGTGGCTAACAAACTATTTATATATATAGATCACTAAAACGTTAGTCCTTTTGAGACTCTAATTATTAAACTTTATAGTTTAAATTCTACTAAACTTCTTATTTTATCTAATCTTCTAATTAATTTTAATTCCTAATTCTAATTGAACTTGGACTCTAACAATCTCTACCTCCATGTCAAATAGATTTAGTTTTCATAACTTCTGCAAAAAGTCAATTTTCTCTTGGGTGCTTCCTTGCATTCTTAATTATTGATGTTGCATCTTGCCTCAACTTGCATTCTCTCAATCAATGTGCTTCCATTCAATTTGTAGAGATTTTTTGCACCAATCTTCTCACCCTTCATAATCACAAGAGCTCCTCGGCTAACTCTCATGACTCCACCATGAATTGAACACCAATAACCCAAATAATCTAACTTACTCAAGGAAATTAAGTTCCTTTCAAATTTAGGAACATGTCTCACTTCATCTAATAATTTCACATGATCACCATGTAACATGATCTTCACTCTACCAACGCCTTCAACCTCCATCTTATTCCCATTGGCAAGCTTTACTTTTTCTCCTTTCTTCTCTTTAATCACATTAAACCACTCCTTCTTCGAGCAAATATAGAATGGGCAAGCAGAATCCATTAACCACTCATCTTATAATGGATCTTTTGTCTTTTCGTTGTCATCATCTACGTTCAAACATTCACTGTCAACATTGTTATCAATTGCAACTACAACAATTCCTTCTTTTTTTTTTTTCGTGACTCTCCTTAAATTGTTTAAACTCTGCAAGATCTTCTTTCATCTTCATATAATGGTATTAAATGTGGCCCTTCTCATGACAGTTGTAGCATTATCTATCTTCAAGGTCAACTCGTGGTCTTGAGCTCGATCTATTATTTCTTCTCCAATTGTTTTCACATGGATTATTTTTATCATGACTAGAACCAGCAACAAAAGCTCCACCTTCATTGTCACTACTTGTCTTCTTGAACTTTTTATCATTCAAATAACTGTTGTAACTTTCTCCACCTTCAAAGTCTCCTTCCCAACTGTTATGGTTGTCACTAAACTTTTATATGATTGTGGGAGAGAGGTTAAAAGCAAGAGGGCTTTGTCTTCATCATCTACCTTTATACCAACACTAGCCAATTGGGTAATTAATTTATTGAAAATATTAAAGTGATCTCTTATATCAATACCTTCATCTATTATGAGTTGTACAACTCATTCTTCAAGTATAAGTGATTTATGAGTGACTTTGACATATAAAAACTCTCCAATTTCTTTCATAGAGCAACTGGCGAAGTCTCCTTCAAAGCAATGTACTTTACATCTGGGGTTAACGTCAATCTAATTGTACTCACTGCCTTTTGTTGAAATTCCTTCCAATCATCATCTTTTGTGATTGCTAATTGTTTCTTGTTCAATGCTTTGATTAATCCTTATTGTACAAAGACCTCTTTCACAATGCTTTACTACAGACTAAAATTATTTTTTCCATCAAATGACTTTACCTCAAATTTTGTGTTCGTTATCTTTGATATCTCGAGCCATAGTTCTGATACCAATTGTTGCGAAAAAAACACACTCACACCAAATAAAGAATATAAAATTTAACATAGTTCAGCATAATTTTACCCCACTAACAAATTTACTATCAAAGAAAAAATAATTATACAACCACTAATTATTCATTTAAATAAAACTCATAAAATTTGATACACCTCTCCACTTCGTGAGTTCTCTACAATATAATTATAATAGCCAATTAAATATTTATATATATATATAGGCCATTAAAATATAATCTTTTTAAAATTTTAATTATTAAATTTCATAATTTAAATTCTACTAAACTTTTTATCTTCTCTAATCTCTTAATTAATTTTAATTACTAATTTTAATTGAACTTGAACTCTAACAGGTTCAAATTACACTAACAGTATTAAATTGCTAACATGATAATTTAAAATAATATTTTTTTTAATATAGTGATTTCCATAAGGCAAATAATTTTTGGAAAAAAAATTACTTTGTAATTTTTAATATAATGGGCCTACAAAAAATTGACAAGTAAAAAAAATTAATTTAAAAAAATTTCAAATTATTTAAACAAAAGTTATATTTTTATTTTAATTAAAATTCGAAATTAAAAAGGAAGAACAAGTTCCAATTCCCAAATTGCGATTCCACCAAACTCTTGGCCAATACCCATCATCGCCACCTTCGGCGAAAATGTCCTTCATATCCAACGCCACAATGACATTCTCTGCATCAGGTCATATTCATTGCACATATCCAAAATCTCACAATTGAACTACGTTGCCTTGGCTAGATCCAACTTCTTAGGCTTTGTTATTGAACAGTCGAAGAGCATGGGTCGTGTGTTTGCAAAAGCTCTGTAGTGCAGTGCAGATGGGACAGTTGTAGTGTTTTCAATTGGATGTTCTTATGGGGTTCAAAGAACTCTGATCATAAGTATAGAGGACTGCAGAGAGGAGACGATAGATCAAACAGTGCAGAGAGCTTGTTCAGTAAGAGATGATAATTGGTTGAGGAGTTCCATATGGCTAGATAAAGACTTCAATGTGATGTTGGGATTTGAGGAGGTGGATGGCATGGTAGAGATGTTTAATAGCGGAGGTGGATTAGCCGGACAAAACAAACCCTTAATGCTGTCAACCACCACCATTAAAAGCAACCATGGACAGTTTAAAGAGAGAAAATTAAGAATTTTGAGAAGAAGAATCTTATGGATTTAAGGAGTTTTACAAAATTGAAATTCAATTTTAAAATTCAATTAAAATAAAAATATAATTTTTATTTAAATAAAATTTAAAATGTAAAATTAATTTTTTAATATTTTTATTTAATTATGGGACCTACTATATTAAAAAATTAAAACGTAAATTTAAAATTTTTTAAATTGTTATTAGTTTGTGAGATCTACCATATTGAAAAAATATAATTTAAATTATTTAAGGAACCACCGTAATTGTCAAAAGTGCGCCTAGGATGCAGTTAGGAGTGAGCAGATTTCGGTTTAAATTGAAAAATTGAACCGAATCAAGTTAATTAGGTTCAATTAGTTCGATTCAATTTATAAATTTTGATAATTTCAATTAATCGATTTGATTCGATTATTTTTTATAAAAATTTGAAAAAAATCAAACCGAACCGAAATATATATATATATATATATATATATATATATATATATATATATATATATATATATCAAGGAAACTCTACAATTTTTTAGTTTTGATTTTTAAATTTTTTTTTATATTTTTGTTATTGAGATTTAATGTAGAAAATATGAAATCTTGTAAAATTTAATTTGATCAGTTTAAAATCGAACTGAATCGATATTTATTGATTTGATTCGATTCAATTTTCTCTTAATAATCAGTTTAATTTAATTTTTAAAATTTATTATTTTTAAATTTAATTTATTCCGTTCGAAATCGAACCGACCGTTTTACACACCTAGATGCGGCTAAGACAAGTGAAAGGGATGGCACCTTTGAACCTGTCAGATAAGCAACCTCACTGAAAACTTGTTTAGAAGGAAGATGTTGGAGGGGTAATATATAAATTTTTGAAGTGTATAAAGGATAATTTTATAAGAGAGATAAGTTTTTTGAAATTTTAAAATTTTCATAATTTTTATTTTTTAAACTCATTAAATTGAAGAATTAACATAATTTTAATATTTATATTTCATTACTTTAATTTATCTTAAAAAATAATAAAAAATTTTCATGCACTCCATCGAAATACATTAGACGGTGCACCCAGTCAAGTCTAAGCACACCAATGCACTCAGATGCACCCCACAGAGCACAATGATGAACACCTAGAAGCTATCCTTTTTCTGACCGACATCATAGGCAAACAACCCTACGAAGATGATACTGACGATGACGATCTGATTTAAGCCTTTTTGCTCCTTCGCTTCTCAACAAATCTAGATATATTTTTTTTCCCATCTTTTATGCTGCCATGTTGCCCTTTTATTTATTTTTTTTTTGGGTCGGCATTATGAAGTTAAGACTTTCGAGAACTTTGAATTCTTGTTTTCTTGTTACTGCCATTGCATTGAATACCAATTGAAATTGTAGAATACTTGGATATGCTAATTATAATTTATCAAATTCATAATAAAAAACATTTTCTATATAAAACTTTTTCATTATCACATGGTTTAATAAAAATAAGTCAAATATATTTGATTTGTGATAAAATTTTATTATATCATAAAAATTCTATAAACATGGAAGCTATTTTACTTAATTTTTATTTTTACGGCTCACCTGTGACACCTTTGATGGGCCTTTGATAACTATGAGCACCACTTCGACAAAAACTGAACCACATGCGCCTCAATGTCAAAATCACATTTTTATACCTTCTTTTTTTCTTCATTAAACAGGTGTTTTTCAACTCATTTAGACACGGACGTTAACAAAATACAGCTTATGACTGCAATCCATAGATTCCTTGGATTAATGTATTTTAACAAGTCAATCATCTATAAGACCTAAAAGGTACACCGGCCCTTCGAATCTCCATGGAAATTTGGATGAATGAATTTTGCCTGCCACTGTGTCAACTCTTGAAAATGTCAGCAACCAGATATAAAATACTCCTGTACAAAATTCAACCAAGCTTTTTCATAACATTAGTGTACTTGTGAAAGTAAAACCTGTAATATGACAAGTGTGACTTCCAAATTTTCTTAGAAATTCTCTCCTTTCCACCCTCATCTTAGACTGTTGCTAAAGATCAAAGTCAGCATATGAAGAACAAGGACGTCAAATGCACTACCATGACCCTACTTGGGTCAAATACAAGAATAACCAAGCATAAATATACACATCATTTCTCCTCCAGCCGTAGTAGTACTGACTCAGCAAAGCTTTGTTGCCTGACATACAAAATGGCCAATGAATTTGACATATAATAATATTGAACGCAGACTTTGATATTCAAGTTATTGCCAATTTCAGAACCAGTTCAGCAATCAAATATATCAAATAATTTCTACATGGATACAAGATCCAGGACACTGGGGATACTTGCAATGAAAGAGTAAAAGAAAGGCAAACTGCTTTGCTACACCCAGTGTGTAGCACCAGATCAATTAAAGATTGACATGTACCATGGGAGTTTTATACTTACCCAATAAATAATTGTCACACTCTGATTTATACTAATTAATTCATGGCTATGGTTCATTGTTTTGGTGTAATACACTGGAAGTAGCAAAGAAGTTTCCTAAAGGAAGATGATAAAGAAGTTTCAAAATGTCACCCTATAACAAAATCCTAATGAAGAGTGAAATCATGTTAAGGAGGTTTACAACATATTTTTGCTTAAATGGATGAATACGAAAACTCTCATTAGCATCTGTCTCCAATGCGAGTTAATCAACCATAAATTCATTAATATAAATAAATTAGGGATAAGCAATATTCATTTAAGCCAAATTAACATAATCCATGTTATTTAATTAAATTCTTTTTTTTTTCTTATATTTGATTTTGAAATTATAGATACATATAAATCATCTTCAGTACACATTGCTTCATCATTTTTATCCTTCCCATTACTCATCGTACCAAAATCCCTAATTTCCCATTCATTTGTTCACTGGTCCATCTTTTTCTCCAACAAAATCCATCTCATCTTTGTCAGTTCTCTCAATGGGCAGTTCTGCCAAGTTGAATGTTGAACAGATCAACAGACCTTTGCTCTCATCTTTGACTTCATTTGATTGTCACCAATATTTAAGTTTTCATTTCACCATTTGTTACAAATTGAAGTTTTGAAGCTCTTGTTTATCAAAAATCCTGTTTGCTACAAGGCACAAATAATTGATTGAATCAATTTGGGAACTTTGGCTTGTTTATCCATTATCTCTGAGAACTATGACCACAAGCCATCCCAGTAAGAACCACCAACTTTGTTATTGTTATTTGTCAATAGACTCAGTACTCAATCCCTGTAATAGAAAGAGACTGACTGGAAAAAGAATTAGTTTAGTTGTTCAATTCCATAGCCTTGTTGGATGCATTCTCTATCAGTTTCTAATTTTCCATTCTCCTTTGATTCTTTTATTTACTCCTGTGCCTTTCAAAGTCCAAAGAAAGATTTCACCCCTTTTAGAAGACGATGTCAAATTAATTATTTTATTTTTTAAAGATGTATTCTCCGCAATCAGCAGCATTTCTTCAAGATGATGACTGAAACAACTGATAACAGAACTTAAATGTTTGCTCTGGTTAGCATTAGTAGGAACTCAGTTACCTCGTCAATTATAGAACTTACATTAACAGACTAAATCAACAGATTGCACACCTGTAACTAAAATATCTACAGCAATGCAAGGATTAGTGACCCTGAAGGTATAGAATTTAAGGCAGGAAGTAACCATGTCATTATAGTGCTACAATGGGTGAGATAAGTTTTAGCAGGAGCATATGTGGGTCTAACAGGCTCAGGTGAGCTAAGACAAAAAATTATTGGCAAGATGTTACGTACTATAGAAAGAAGAAGAGAAATAATAATGTTAAGGAGAATAAGGGTCAGGTAGAGAATGTTTTGGAGGGAAATGCTGTTGAGGAAGTTAAGAGGCAACAGCTGAATTTGTTAATTGGTTACAGTCAGTTGTGTAACTGCTGTATAAAGGAAAGATCCTCATCTGTATTCATTCATTCCATTAATGCATCAATAACAGATTACTCTCTCTCTGATTCTATTCTTTTCTCTTCTCATCTAAGTCTATTTCTTATTCTCAACCACTCTATTCTCTAAATCTTTCTCAATATCTGTATCCAGAGGTTGAATTAGGGCTGATACCTAACAATTTGGTATCAGAATTTGTTTGTGAAGGGATCTGATCTGCAATCGTGTCTCTGGTAATGACCTGATCTGGAGTAGTTACTCAGGATTCAACTAATTCAGCTAAAATAGCTGAATTGGAGGAACAGATTAGGGTTATGCAGGAGGCGTCAAAGAAGGATAAGGAAGAATTGGGAGAAGAAATTAAGGAGAGTGCAAGCAAGATCTTGGAGGAGATGCGATCCTTGTTTGCAGTTACTATAGTGGAAAAAAACAAGGGAAATAATTCTGGAGAAAATGAAGTGGCTGGGTCTTTTGCTGCTGCTCTCAGAGGGAAGGGAATTCTACCCAAACCTAATGAGAATGGGAATCAGCTGCAGAAAGAAGATAATAGTGTTGGATCTACAGCAGAGAATGAAGGTATGTCAAAGATCTTGCCCAAAGTCAAGTTAGTTACATTTGATGGAAAGGAACCTAGCGCTTGGATTAGGAAATGTATCAAATAATTTGAGGTGTATGGGGTACCTAAAGACCAAATGGAGGGAATTGCTAGCCAATTTTTAGTAGATAGGGCTGATGCTTGGCATCACAATTCGATTAAGGGGGCTGGATCTAATGCTTGGGAAGATTTTGAAAGAGAATTGTGTGGAAGATTTGGAGAGGATGGGCTGGAGGATATTGTTGAGGAGTTTATGAAGATGAGGCAAGAGATATTTAGATAAGTATGAGGATATCAAAATAAGGTTGGAAAGGGTGATGCCTAGCTTGGGAGAAGCCTATTTCCTTTCTGATTTTGTTGGACGATTGAGAGATGATATTAGGCCTATGGTGTGGATGATGAGACCTACTACCCTTGCCCATGCTTTTGAAACTGCCAAATTTCAAGAACTACTTAACTAAAGCAAGAAACCTTTTTTTTTTTTTTCCAGAACCTACCAGAACAGTGCCAGAACCAATCCCTTATGCATCCAAACCACCCAACTCTGATCAAAATAATAACCTAAAACAGTCCATTTCCGCACAAAAACCAGGGCCTGCAACCGGACAAGCTTCTGTCAACTAACTTGTAACTAAACCAAACACTAATGCTGCACCTAATTCCAACAATATTAGGCAACCAAGGCCCTGTTTTAGATGCGGAGAGAAGTACTTTTCTGGTCATCAATGTAAGCAGCAGAAATCTGAGATGGCTATTCCATCTTGTGAAAATGATAAGTCTGCATTCCAAATGCAAGGGCAGGAAGTGGAAGATGGAGAAGAGGTGTGGCATGATGTTATGGAAGGGGATGGAAGCGGAATTGGAGATGAAATAACCCTTTCTGTACATGCTATTGAGGGCAGAGAAACAGGGAATTACTGATTTTAATTGACTCTGGCAGCACTCATAGTTTCTTAGATGTTAAAGTAGCAAGGGAATTGAAGGTAACTGCAGTAGATGTGACTGTTTTAGCAGTAACGGAAGCTGATAGCAAAAGAATTTCCAGTACCTGTATCAGTCCTATTTTAACTGGAAGATTCATCATTATTCTTTCAGTTTTGACTATAAGTTGCTGGATATGGGAAGTTTTGATATGATACTTGAAGTAGATTCAATGAGGACTTATAATCCAATTTTATTTGATTTTGAGAATTCTTCAGTTAGTTTCCACAGGGCTGGTGCAATGATTACATTGCAGAGAATCACAGATGCTACTCCACAGCCTACACTGTTGAATTATACGAGCTGTGATAAGTTAGCTCATAAGAATGGAGGGGGTTTTCAAACTCCATTATTCTGTTTGCAAATTTCTCCACTGCAGGGGTGTGTTGTTGAGGGTGCTGCCATGGCAACTACTTCATCCTCTACCTCTTATCCTAAAGATTTGCAGCTACTGTTGGATAAATTCCACCGTATTTTTGAGGATCCTAAAGTGTTGCCACATTTTAGAAGTCATAATCTCTCAATTCCCTTATTGCCATCTGCTCTGCATGTTAATATCAGGCCATATAGGTATCCACACTTCCAAAAGACTGAAATAGAGAAATTGGTGAAAGAAATGTTGGGAGAGTGGAGTCATACAGCCTAGTACTAGCACTTATGCTTCTCGAGTGTTGCTTGTCAAGAAAAAGGATGGTCATGGAGGTTCTGTATTGATTACAGGAGGTTGAATGATCTCACTATTATAGATAAATTTCCAATTCCTATTATAGATAATCTTCTAGATGAGCTTCATGGTGCTTCAAACTTTTCTAAGATTAGTTTGAAAGCTGGATACCACCAAATCAGAATGATTCCTCATATGTCCATAAGACAGCCCTTAGAACACATCATGGGCACTATGAGTTTACTGTCATGCCCTTTGGGATAACAAATGCTCCAGCTGCATTTCAAGCTCCTATGAACCACATTTTTTAGCCCTTTCTAAGGAAGTTTGTTCTGGTATTCTTTGATTATATTTTGATTTATAGTTCTTCATGGGATGAGCATTTGCAACACATTCCTACCTTTGGATAATACTACTGTAGGTGCTATTGCTGACTTTGTGCAGGATAGGCAGTACATGTCTCAGTTAATTAGGGAGAATTTGTTGATGGCTCAAAATGGGATGAAGTAGCATGCTAATTGGAAGAGATCTGAGAGGACTTTTCAAGTGGGGGACCTGGTTTACCTCAAGCTGCAAAGAAAGAATTTCAAGTTGGCAGCCAGGTTTTACGGCACATTTCAGGCTAAAGTGGGTTGTGTTGCCTACAGTGTTGTTAAAGGCGCTCGAGGCGCCCTGGCGAGGCGAGGCGCCACTCTCACGTCTCGCCTGGCACCGCCTGGTTCCCTTCAAAGAGGCGAGCACCCCGAAGCAAAGAGGCGAGAGGCCCCTTGAGGCGACGCCTCTGTAATGCAATGATAATTTTTTTTTTTTTAATTATTTAAAGCCAAATAAAAGAAAAATCCCTAGGCCACCTGCCTCAGTTTTCACGAGAAAGGAAGATCGGCACTCTCAAGTCTCAACTGTGGCATTCAGCAGCACTTTCAGGTCTCTCTCTCTCTCTCTCTCTCTCTCTCCCTCTTTCTTCTTCTTCTTCTTCTTCTTCTTCTTCTTCCCCTATTCCTTGCTGCTGCTACAACCTGGGAAACCCTTTTTTTTTTTTCCTTTTCCTCTCCTCCTCTAGTGCTGCTGTATGGGCATTATTCACCAGGGAAACCTTTTTTTCTTTTTTTTTTTTTCCCCTTTTCCTCTCCTCCTCTAATGCTGCTATATGGGCATTATTCTTCTTCTTCCCTATTTTGTGCTGCAGTATGTTTTGTGTACCTTTTTTTTTTCCTTTTCCTCCCCTTCTTGTATAATTTTGCTGTATGGGTATTAGGTATGCAGTAGTCTTGTTAATTTTCTATTTTGTTCAGTTTTTTTTTTTATTTTTTATTTTAATTGTTAATTTGTTTACTTTTTTATTCTTTTTATTCTTAATATTTTGTTGTTAATTTGTTAATTACTTGTTTAAATTATACGGGTAATGTTAATTTGTTAATTTTTTTTACTTTAACTTTGTTAATTTATTAATTTGTTATTATTCTTGTTACTTTAACTTGATATTCTTATTGATTAGTTGTTTAATTTATATGGGTGTTGTTAATTTGTTTACTTTCACTTTGTTAATTTGTTCTTATTTTTGTTAATTTAATTTGATATTCTTGTTAATTAGTTGTTTAACTTTTATAAATATTGTTAATTTATTGTTATTCTTATTACTTTAACTTGACATTCTTGTTAATTAGTTATTTAATTTATTGTTTAATTTGTTAATATGTTAGAAGTATACACACACATATAATTTAGGTAATTTAGACTACGGCGCCTTGCTTTAAAAGGCCTCGCCTCGCCTCTCGCCTAAGGCCCCCTGTTGCCTTAGTGTCGCCTTTCACCTTGATAACACTGGTTGCCTACAAATTGAAGTTACCTCCCACAGCATCCATTCATCCTGTGTTTCATGTATTAACATGGATTTAGTCACGGCTATGTAATAGAAACAGGCTTGTAATGACCGTAACATAATGGTAACGACCTATCACTATGCAAATTTGTTTAAAAAATTTGCAAAATTCATGAAATTAATATATATTTAAATATATAATTAAAACTAAAATATAAAACTAAATAATAAGCATAAATACAGCAAATAATGACATTAAATCCATCATTTTTGGACATCAATAATATCAATTAATTTAAAGCTAAATTAACTAAGTAGATAATAAAGAGCTAACCCTATAACTATGTAGATCAGGCAAACTAATGCTTCATACCATAAATTTAACAACAAACCTAGAATAAATAATTTTTTTCAACGAATAAACAAAAAATAGCAAAAAATAAATAAATAATAACTCACCTTTTGCAAGAAACAAATGTGTAAAATTAGAAAGATCATTAATAATAACTCAAGAAAGAAGAATTAAAATATTTATAAAAAGATAGAAAAGTTAAGATGAAAATTTGAGGGAAAGTGAGAGACAATATCTAAAAACACTTAAGACCAAAAAAAAAAAAAAATAAATAAGTAATAGTTGTTGCCCCCATTTGGCTTAAAATAATAAATGAGGTAATGGACCGTTACCATTACTTAACGGTAAATAACGGCCTTTATCGTTAAGTAGCGAGTGTAAAGGCCATTATAGAAATAATTTTTTTTATGCCTTTAAATTATGGGTGTCACAGTAAGGGGAGGGCAAAAAACCTATAAATAACGGCCGTCATGTAACCGTAACGGCCTTTATTTAAAACCATGTGTATCACTCAAGAGAAAAGAGGGAGAAGGTACTGTTGTGGTTCAAGACCTACCCACTTTTCAGGATGACATGATTGTTATCGCTCCTGCAAAAGTCTTGAAGACAAGAACTGTGGCCAAGCACCACCAACAAGTCCTTCAAGGACTCATTAAATGGCTTAATTTGCCTAGGAGGATCAGTGCTTTATCCAAAGTCCATTTCCTGAATTTAAATCTTCTTGGGGACAAGAAGATTGTCCTTTTTTATTATTTATTTACCTTTTTTTTTGGTGGGGTGGGGGGGGTGCGGGGGGTGGTGTTGTTATTGCTCTATAGAAGGAAAAAGAGAAATAATAAATGTTAGGCAGAATGAGGGCTGGGTAGAGAATGTTTTGGAGGGAAATGCTGTTGAGGAAGTTAGAGGGAATAACTGAATTTGTTAATTGGTTACAGTCAGTTGTGTAACTGCTGTATAAAAAGAAAGATCCTCATCGGCATTCATTCATTCCATTAATGAATCAATAACAGATTACTCTTTCTCTCTGCGATTCTATTCTTTTCTCTTCTCATCTAAGTCTAATTCTTTTCTCATCCACTCTATTCTCTAAAGCTTTCTCAATCTCTGCATCCAGAGGTTGAATTAGGGCTGATACCTAACACAAGAGAAGACATAAAACTGGCCAGAGAGAGCCATATTATAATATGCTGGTATAAACCATTTTTTTGTTTTATTTACGTATAAATATGAGGGAGAGAGAAAGCTATTCAATTTCCTATATCTATATAAAACTGGTAACACAGTAATTATAAGGTGTCTTAAAGAGCCAGGGGAAAAAGAAAAAAAGTGGAAGAGTTGGATCTTACTTGCGCTCTCTATGTTTTGGGCTAGGGCGAGAGTACTTCAGATATCCATCCCAAGGAACCTTTTTGAGACCTGCTCGAACAGATATTATGTCCCTGACCCTGCATAAAAGTATTCAAAATGAATCCATGTCATCATTGTGACGATTTTACAAGAGAAAATTTTTTTTTCTATACAGAAGATTAAGGCACCTGACAAAACTTGCTGATCATAACTTAAAAACAAAGTACTTTACCTCTCGGCAAATTCGATGGGTGTCTCTCCATGTTTCAGATTTTGGGGCTCCAAGTACCACACATCACAAACAACAGCCCAGGATGTCATAAGTTGCAGCAGATGCATTGTGAAGGACTGCCTGCAAAAGAGCCACGTAATCTTCACATTCCACTAGTATCACCAAAATCATACCAACATATTTTTATATCTGAAGCACATGATAAAACTGGACACTAACAAGATACACCTGGATCTTTAGCCCAAAAAAGTAAGAGAAATAGATTGGCCATTCCCATCCCAAAGAACCCAAAAAATTTAACATACAAGAAGGTTAAATTTGATGAAATATCATCCATGGTCAGAAGTATTGAGTCATTTTTGTAGGATGTGGATTATGTGAAAGGCACTGAATTTCATTTGTGTATCACTCATTTTTCAGCTACATTGGATGAGTGAAAGAAATGTCTAGATATCTCATGGATGGTCAAAAAATCTTCTTGTGGTTGACCAGGCTAAAAGCATTTCTACTTAATAGCTAAATTTTGTGCAAAAAAAAGGTGTCTTGGATGATAAAAATAAGAATATTGAAATGGGTAAGCAAGATTTTATGACATTTGTTGAGATATGAATAAAATAGATACCAAAAAGAAACTAAGTGAAAATCCTTACTTCCGGCTGTTCCAAAAAGCATCAACAAAGATTTTATTGTACTTGATTGCAATTGGACACACAGTACAGCCCAGTTCAAATGCACCCTATACACCACAATGAAAAGAAAAGTCAAAGAAAACAACAACAGAAAAAACATAAAGTTCTCTGCCAATTTTCCCAATACCTTCTTGAACATGACAGTATAGTGGTTGTTGACACAAGTTCCTTCAGGAAATATGAGAAGAGGGTTATTGTCAGCCCCCTGAACATGTTCCCTTAACCTGAAACATTTATCCTCTTATGATGATGAACATATTATTGCATTAAGGAGATTTTGGCCTACTGCATTTATACTTACTTTTTCGCTACAATTTCACGATCCTTCGACTCTGAACGATTGAACCAGATACAACCTAAGCTCTCTAATATAGTGCTTTGCAATAGTCCTATACAAAGTGCAAAATAAAATTAATCACTCTATTCCATTCCATTCAATTTAAAATATGCACAAAGTTAACCTAAGTTCCAAGCATTGTAGAAAAGTTGGCATTCCACTTCTGCTTGTTTTTCAGAAAAATACAAGCAAAAACTATTCAATGGAATTCATTATTGAGACTTTCAAAATTAATACACAAAGCTACTCAATGGATATTATTTAAACACAATTAATGGGAACTTCAATTTTTATTTTTTACCATAGGACGCACAATACAATCATAGAGAGAACATTACCTCAATTATTTAAGTCATAAATTAAGTCATTAATCACTTACCAACCCAACCAGGATGTTTCTGCATAATAACAGAAAAAGCAGTCATCTGTTCTAGGATGATAAAATCAATCATGGAGGTATGATTAGCCACAAAAACCTGGTCAATCCACAAGAAACAAGTTCATGTTAACTTGTGATATATGAACATTCCTTGGACAGACTCAAATCCAAAAATGATAACTAGTCAAAAACCGGGAGCTGGTATCCAAATAAGAAAAAGTATTACTCAAATGCACCTGTTTAGGTCGCATGCTAGGCCGCGGCCCATGGTACTTGACAACTCCAGTCCATGATGCCACAAAGAAGCTGCAAATTAACTCCACCAAACTCCTCTAGTACGAAAACCAAAACAATAACAGGAACTAAGTCCAGGGCAATTTGCAACAGCTAGATATGTAAAATTCAAGAATAAAAAATCAAAAAGAAAAGTGATCAAGAATTAGAAAGTAAGCTTCTTATATTTCACATATATTACAGAATTATAGTAAATCAGGAAGACAATATATTTTTGGCTGTACACTACACACTTCTTGATTCCAGCTGATTAGATACCCATCAAATAAATACCAATAATTGATGCAAGCAGACCTATCCAAAAATATCAGTATCAAACAAAAATTACTAAGACCATTATGTTTCGCCTTCTATACCAACTTCAGTTCTTAGATAAATTGGTAGTACTCGTTGGATATTATGGTTCATTTGGAAGGAGGAAAATTAGTGGATTTCTCATATGTTTCGGTATCAGGGTGGGTGTTTAGTGTTTTCCAACGTATACACTACAAAACCAGGGACCTTGATCCTTAAATTTTGCTGACAGCCATTGGTGCTATCAGATTCTCATACAGTCCAACATCATGGGTGAATTATTGGGTTGCTTAAGCATTTACTACGCTCTCCTATATATTCCTCAAATACTAGATGGATCTTATGATTTCCAAACAAAAGGAAACTACATGAATCATTATATGGTATTTTACATGAAGCTAAATTCCTCAAAAGTTACACACAGAATCCTAATGTTGCAAAATTATGGACTTTCGGAAGCCTGTGAACTTGAACTTAAAATAGAATAGACACGTGAACATAACCTAATATAGGCAACAAAATCATGACAAGATAAATATCACAACATTCAAATATACAAAACAAGACTTCTCAAAGTTCCACTTATCACATTTATATGAACATATAAATTTTAAACATTCAAAAGAAGTATGGCTTAAAACAAAGAACTTGGGAAAATGCAACAACTTTAAGTAAATAAATTATTGGCACCTCTAGCTTTTTTCTCAACTTGTCATGCCCTTTCAGTAGAAAATGCACAGGAATGTAGGATGAAAGAAAAATAATCCACCCTATTGTCAGTACTAGAACCCTGCAGATTTAGTTGAGATACATCAGGCAGCAAAAATAAAACAGAAGTCCATTAATATAGGAACTCATCGCAAGTTAAACCATCATCACAATCAGTATTGCTCTTAGATGTCCAAAAATTTAAAACTAGATATAAAACAGAACACAATCAACTTTTTTTTCAATGTCTAAAGGTTCTATAAAGTAGGAGTCCATGAATAATAACAAATATCTAAAACATCGACACAAGAAAGCAAGCTTCATTCCATTAAGTTATTTAAAGCATTACATATAAAGTAATCTATTTACAGGGAAGAATGATAACCTGGAAGGGAACAAAATCCCATATCGAAACACCACACCACAACACCACAGAGGAAACAGATATATATTCCAATTCCATGGTTCTGGAGGATTCGACTTGAAACATCGCGTAAATGAGTCCTGTTCAAAATCACCACAATGGGGAAAAATGTAAGTCAAAAGGGGAAAGGGAGAGCAACTTATTAGTCTGAGCAAACAGAAAATATTAGTTAATAAAAAATTCGATTAAATCCCCCTTAAGCCTTTCTTTCATTTTGGACGAAGCAATTTAAGAATGTAGCCCTACACCAAATCAAATGGAGAATAAGGCTTACAATCTTGGCCGAGAAATTCATATAATTTTCAGGTAGTTTCAGATAAGACAAATACATATTTTTATCACACCTATATATTTTACACTAACTTAATGTCAAAATCTGTAACCCCTGTTTGGAAACTAGAATTTTATAAGAATTAAATTCAACTGATTTCATTTTGGCCAATTCTCATGCTTGAAATGAAAGAAAGAATTTAATATTTTAATTAAAAAATTCATTTTTTTTTAAAAAAAATCGACATTCCCGAGAATTCAATTAAATTCTTTTCTTGGATATGATTTATTCTAAAGAAATCAATTCAGTTTCTTTTCATAATTCTTTTGCCGTCTGATAAGAATGATAAGTTTAAACATGATTCACTGTTTAGATCCAGACACTGACATTAGTTGACCTAAAATCGTTTGCTTTTCACTTCAATTTTCCTTCACTCCTTTGCTAAAGACCCAAACTAAATTTCTTCACATACACCCAATAAAAATACACAGGAAACTCACATCAACAATGGCACCAGCAGCCTCTGTTAGAGTTGGCGAAATGTCAAGCAAATCACGCCTAACAAAAAAGACAAACACCTCAATAAGTAAAGTCTATTTGAAGGTCAAAATTGCGAATTGAAAATCTCTTAAGAGAGAGAGAGAGAGAGAGAGAAGGAAAGGTATTTACAGGCGAAGCTTGCCGTGAGGTTCTTGAATGGAAGATCCAGAAGGAAGGTAATCTTCGATATTGGGTCGATCCAAGTCCAATTCAGAGCTCGAAGTGTTTAGCTTACCTGGATTGCTCATTTTCGGCTGTGGCTATCGTGTCTCGATCTCAGATAAAGGGAGCGGTGCTGTCTTTGGGATTTTGACAATAAAAACTAAGTGATTTTAAGCCTTTTTTTTCCCCCGGTTTGTTTCTTGGAAAATGGGTTATGGTTGAAGGGGGTTGAGAAATCGATTTCCATCGTTAAGCATACCACAGTAGCTCTATTGACTATTTGCGGTTAAACTGTTAAGTTGATTTTGTCAAAGTGCATTTGCCATGCACTTTTTTTTTAATTACTTTTTGCCAACAAAATTTAAAATTTTCTAAATTAATTTTAAAATTTGCCTGGAATTACTTTTAATTTTAAAAGTTGAGATATAGTTCAAAATTAAAATACATACTAAAAGAATAAAATTGGTGGCAAATTGACGCTTTTCATAAACAATGTCAACTTTGAGCTATTTGGTAATTGTAGCAAAAAGGGGTTATTTTTGTCTTTTGACTAAAAAAAGTCTTTAAACAGAACAAAGAGCCATCTCTATCATTTTCCTTTTGTTGCATTGCCATTTTTCCATTTCCAAACCGGCATCTTTTTCACATTTTTCTTTAAAAGATGTCATTTTCTTCTTTCCTTTTCATTCCATTTTCATCCTTTTAATTATTGTGATTTATTCTTACTATAACATCCTCACTTTAGCTAATCCGTACGTTCTACTGTTCCGATAACCAATGTCAGTCAGGACAGCTAGAATATTTAGAATCATAATTACACTAGAGTGAGGAGTTATAAATAAATCAAATAATGATAAGAAAAATTAAGGAAAATTTTTAGAAATGAAATGTACTAAGGTTAAATGAGCCGTAGCCCCAGTGATGAGTGACCCTAACGGGAAGTGACGACGAAGTCCGTTAGTAACCCTAGACCCGGGAAAAATTTCATGAAATAATTTTTGGGATTTTAGAGAAGAATTATTGGGGTTTTAATGACAATAAAATGCTAAGAAAACACAAAGAAAATTTAATCAATCGATACACACAATTTTAGCTTGTTAAGCCAAACGGAGGGCATTTTGGTCATTTCGTCTTCAAAGATGATTTTTGACATACTTGTCCAATTAAGTACATAAATTATATGATATCAAATATGAATAAATATTGCTAAAAATGAAATTAAAAGTGAGTTGTAAAGAGAAGAAAAGAAATAAAGATAACATTGATTTATTAGGTAAGCATGAGGTCATTTAAAATTTTTGGCCAATCAAAATTCTATAAAATCATTTATAATACATTAAAAAGAAAGAGAAGAAGTCAAAAATCTAGAAAAAGCCATCAGCCATCTTCCTTCTCTTTTGGCCGAACCTTGTTCCTCATCCCTCTCCTCCATTTCTATGGTTACCAAAGCTTATTTCCTTAGTTTTTCTTCAACCAAACCATAAGTTTTCAACACAAAACCTTAATATTTCATCTTAGTGAAGATTTTGGGAGCAAAAAGCAGTAGAAAAAGAAGAGTTTTTGTAAGCTTGAAATTGACTCCATTCAAGGTTAGTGTCCAATTTCTTTTCTCTCTCATTCAATTCATGTTTAAGGACATGAGATAAGTTGAAATTGTAAGAAAAATAGAATAAAATTTATGTGTATGCATCCCTACAATTTCGGCAGCTTAGGGATGGTTAGGGTTTGATGAATTTCCTTGAAACAAAATGGTATGTGAGCTGC
The DNA here is from genome assembly GCF_030052815.1 of Hevea brasiliensis. NCBI lineage: Eukaryota > Viridiplantae > Streptophyta > Magnoliopsida > Malpighiales > Euphorbiaceae > Hevea > Hevea brasiliensis. The sequence continues at coordinate 92,688,417 of NC_079493.1, forward strand.
CCTTGACATGAGTTGAGTAATTAAATATTTAAGTGCAAGTTTAATGCATGAATGGAACTTGAAAACTTGGAGACTTGAGCAAAATTAGGGTATGCTTATGTAATGGTATATGAACATTGTAATGGTTAGCTATATTTGATGGGGAATTGAAGTGATTTATGACAATGGAATTGAGGTTAGGTATGCTGCCCTAGGTGACCTGCAGGGCTGGGTGTGAGTCTAGCAAGTTGGGGCAGCTGTAACTTGAAAGGTGTAGGTGCAATTGGTGCAAAGCCAATTGGACATGAAACTAGACCCATAATGGCATAACTTTGGTGAAGAAACCTGCCCAGAAAACCAACCCAAGTTGACCCAAAAACTACCCTAATCTGGGTGACCAACATGCTGTCCCTGGAAAATGACCAAATGAACAGTGTTTGTTCAAATGGTCATAACTCAGTGTAGAAAAGTCCAATTGACCTGAAATTTATATCAATAAAAAGCTTAGACAATTTAGAACAACTTTCATGAAGAACACCAAACCAAATTCTGACAATAACCCTGTCACACCTTACCCCTCTGTAAGGCATAACATGATCCCGTAGAATACCTAATGAACTACCGAACTTCACCTACCGATAACTCATTAAGTACCCTACAAGGGATTTTAAAACAATTTTCTTCTTTTTGATAAGTGGTGAGCATTTCTAATAAATATTTAAAACATGTAATTAAGTTGAAAGCTAGTTGGAAATTTTGGCCCATTTTATTTTTCCGCAAATTTTATAAAAATTTTGACAGAGTTTCCTCTGTATTTTGAGAAAACCGTTCTTCGAATACCTGTAAAAAGCACTTCTAAAAATTTTTCTCAACAACTGCTTCAATTTCAAACTCAATCTCAATCAATTTCTCAAATTCACAAGTTCAATAATTCCTTCAAAATACTGTCCATCAATATCATTTATTCATATTCCATTCAAGATAAACAATTTATATATTCATCATACTAAAATTTACATTCAGAAAGTCCAAACTAAAATTTATTACAACTTTTATACAAACTTTGTACAAGCTGCTCAAGACCCATGTACATATCCATACATTTATGTGCAATATATACATCAAAAGAAATATTTACAGCTAGGGTATAAATTATACCCGAAACTTTAGGTGGTAGCTTCTCACACCTCAAGAAATCTGCTGCTCCTCTAGTCTCTCAGATCTGCATGACAAGAATAAAGCTATCGCTGAGTACTAGGACTCAGTGGTGCACAATATACTAAAATAATCTTTATGCAAAACTTAAAGCACATTCATTCAAAAATTTGGCTAAACATGAAAATTAAATACAATCATGCATTGTAAGATTTTACATGTAAACCAAGTTTATTTCAAAGTATCAAAACACATTTCATAAAACCCACAGTTAGATCATGCCATTCGAAACAAATAGAATCTCAATAGCCAGAGGCTAAGAGAAATCACATAAATCTCAATAGCCAGAGGCTAAAGAGAAATCATATCACAAGGCTAGCTAGCTCAAATATATGGATATCCATTCACATCCTCTTCTACTGGCACACCTCAACACTTCTCCAGAGAAGGAATCAAAATTCGAAACTAATTGCCCTCACAAGTCGTGCTAGTGAGGTGTTCAAATATGTGGTCATGACACTGTGGTTTCAAAACTTATCTTAACAATTTGCTAAACATTTTCTTTTCAAATATACATAATAACTTTCAACAATTTAGATCAAACATCATAAGAATGCCATAATCCCATATTTCAAATTATTCAAAATGATATGCAAAAGATGATTATAAAAGTATATGTTGTGCACAAACCTCAAACGAGTCGTCCTTTAGCCTCGACTCGGTTCCTCGGGTTCCTTCCCGATATTCTTTTCAACTGAAACACAAAATTTTACAATGTTTCAGTACTAGAACTTAACATAAATCCCAAAATAAATTTTAACTTCGCATTTACCTATTTCTAACGTGTTAAATTCGACGTTCTCGAAATTTTGTGTTTCGGGTTACTATTCACTGCACTATTTAAGTCAAATAATTGACTTTCTAAGGATTAATAGGTATGGGAACTCCAACTTCACCCACATACCACATTTTGTTCATTAAACTTGTTGGTTTTGGTCACTTTTTCAAAGCATAGGTCATTTTGGCAAAATTGCCAATTTTCGCTTTGTGCTCAAGTTGCACTATTCCATTGGTCGATCTACTGTTGGAATTTGACAAAACTTCCTTCATAGAAAATGTTCCTTATTGTCTTAAGTGTATTCTCATTTTTGGATCACCTCAATCGGAGTTTTGTAGCTCAAGTTATGGCCAAAATAAGTTTATTGTTCACGATAATCGCTCATACCGAGATTTTGGTCTCGTGCATTTTTGGTCCAACTTTGGTTAATAATTTGATCAAGTTAAGTTCATAATTTGATCTCACTTTCTTCATATGAAATGTTGTACTATGTCTTAAGTTTCCATCGGTTCAAGAATCGCCTAAATCCGAGTTTTCTAGAGAGAGTTATAGCCATCCAAACATTGCTGCTCAATGAAAATTCTGTAGAATCTCAGTATAGTAAATTTAACTTTGCTCAATGATTTGAATGAGTTAATGGCCTAATTTGGGTTGGTGTTCTTCATGAAAGTTTTAGGTCTATATCATATCTAATGGCTGGTAAAATTTCAAGTCAATTTGACCTACCTAGCTCGAGTTATGACCAAATGAACAGTTACTGTTCATTTGGTCGATTTGCAGGCGACTGCAATCAATTCACTTTGGTCAATTGTTTCACCAAGTTTTGGTCAGTTTTTGGTCATGGTTCCTTAATGAAAATTGTGCTCTTTTATGTCTATTTTCATCTCCAATTGGTGGCATATCAATTGGACTTGTAAAATTTGAGTTTTGGTCCTTCAAAGTGGGTTTGGTCATGCTGCCAGCAGCATGACCATTGACCTACGAATTTAGCTAAATTTTCCACCATTCCCATACAATTTATTTGGTCCTAATTGATCATTATTTCATTTCACAATAGGTCAAATATGCCATTTATGCATTTCTCCAATTTTTGGTTCATAAACCCTTGCATTGAAACCCTAAACTCACTAACTCTTGCATTTAACCATAACTAGTGCACTTAACCTTAACCATTCAACTAATCAAAGCTTTTAAACTCCTTCTAATGCATCAATTTCATGTAATTCATACTCCTATCAAGCTGCCCAAATTTCAGTTTGGTCCCTCTCCCATATTTATTTCATTTAAATCAAGTTCTAAGCTCACTTAATTACCTAAACATGCATTTAAATGGAAAAATAAAGAGTTTGATATGCTAACCTCACTTAAAGCTTCAAAACCCTAACCTTTGCTCTTCTTTCTTCTTGAAATCTCCTTCTTAAGTAGTAATAACAAGCTTTAAAGAAGTCCTTATGAGAGTTATTATGGTTGGGTAAGGAAAATTTGAGCTTAATGTAAGCTTAAAAAGAAAGCTTCCATGGGGGATTTAAGGAAACAAGTGGGTGGCAAAGAGAGAGGGGAAGAAGAAAATCCTAAATTTTTTCTTTGTTTTTCCTTTACACGTTTTTGCTTTGGAAGACCATAAATATCAAATTTAATAAATATTTAACAAATTTGTTTATGACATCATTAGTGATGTCATCAACTTTGACTTTTCCAACCTCTTTCCTTTTCTTTTTTTTTTTTTCTATTAGTTCTTTAATTTTATTCTCGATTCCGAAATTTTCTTTTCTCCGATTTTATTTGACAGTTAGGTCAGGAGTCAGCTCTCGGGGTCAATTGACCAAATTGCCCCTCGCCGGTTCATCCCGATTTGCAAATAATCCAATATTTCTTCCGCTCCCTGACCTAATTTTTGGTAGCTTAACAGCTTCTTTTCGTGGTTTTCTTTTCCACTTTGTGTTTATAAGGGTCCTAAGGACCGCGTCACTTTTACTGTCGAAATTTGAGTTTAAAACGACTTAGCGATCGTTCGAGAGTCACAATGACAGGAGGTCACTCATTTGTGACTCTCGGCTGCTTAACCTCTTATGTTCTGCTTTTTCTTATTTATAGTTAACTAATTAAACATTACTAATTATTTGTGTTTATGGCTTCTCAAATTGTCTTAGGTGTGGCTCTAATCCCAATAATTGTCCGGATCGACAGGTCACCGAATGATGAAATATACTGTGCTATGCAAACGGGGTGTTACAATTCTCCTCCTTAAATAAATTTCGTCTCAAATTTTTACAGTATCAATCTCGAGCATTTGTGGGTGTTGTCTCCTCATGTCCTCCTCTCGTTCCCAAGTAGCTTCTTGGCCTGAATGATGGTTCCACAGCACTTTTACCAATGGTATCTGCTTATTCCGTAGCTGCTTCACCTCATAAGCCAGAATCTTTATGGGTTCTTCTTCATATGTGAGGTCTGGATTCACTTCTATTTCTTCTACTGGTAGTACATGAGATGGGTCTGATCGATACCTCCTCAACATAGACACATGGAAGACATTATGTATCTTCTCCAACTCTGGAGGTAGTGCCAACCGATAAGCCAAAGGACCCACTCTCTCCAGAACCTCATATGGCCCAATGAAACGAGGACTCAGTTTCCCCTTTCTACTGAATCTCATAATTCTCTTCCAAGGAGAAACCTTAAGGAAAACTTTCTCACCCACTGCATACTCAATATCCCTTCTTTTCAAATCAACATAGGACTTTTGACGGTCTGATGCAACTTTAAGTCAATCTCTGATCACCCTGATTTTCTCTTCAGTCTGTTGAACAATTTCGGGTCCGATCATCTTTCTTTCACCCACGTCATCCCAACACAATGGGGTTCTACATTTTCTGCCATACAAAGCTTCATATGGAGGCATCCCAATGCTTGATTGGTAGCTGTTGTTATAAGCAAACTCAATCAAAGGCAAGTGTGTATCCCAACTGCCCTCAAACTCAATCACACAAGCCCGTAGCATATCCTCCAAGATCTGAATTACCCTCTTAGACTGGCCATCTGTCTGTGGGTGGAATGCAGTACTGAAGTTCAATCTAGTTCCTAGGGCTCTCTGAAGACTACCCCAGAATCTAGAAGTGAACCTAGGATCTCTGTCTGATACGATAGATACTGGCACTCCATGCAATCTAACAATATAATCGATGTACAACCCGCCAATCTGTCCAAATCGTAGTCCATTCGATCGCGTAAAATGAGCGGACTTGGTTAGTCTCACAATAATGACCCAAATCGCATCATGACTCTTACGTGTCCTCAAGTCCCATCACAAAATCCATTGTTATTCTCTCCCATTTCCACTGCATCGTGGTAGTGGATGTAACAACCAATGGTACTTGATGCTCGCCTTTACTTGGCGACAAGTTAGGCATTTAGAAATAAACTCTGCCACATCTCTCTTCATACCCATCCACCAGTAATGCTCCTTTAACCCTTTATACATTTTTGTGCCACCAGGGTGCATGGCAAAAGGAGACTCATGTGCTTCCTTCAAAATGATCTTCCTCAATTCAACATCAATAGGAACACATATTCTGCCCTGGTGTAGCAGTAAACCATCATTTCTAACTGAGAACTCTGGTTTCTTGCCCTGCCGGACTTCTCCCAACAGCTTCTGATACTTCTGATCATTCTGAGTAGCCATTCTAATCTGATCAATCAACACTGGCTGTACATGCCATGCAACTGCTGCTTGCCCATCATCATTAACCTCTAAGCTGGCATGCAATGATCTTAACTCATGTACCAAAGACAAAGGAGTAACTTGTAGACTTGCCATAGTCTTGCGACTTAAGGCATCAGCCACAACATTAGCTTTCCCTGGCTGATAGTCTATCAGACAATCATAGTCTTTTATCAACTCTAACCATCTCCTCTGTCTCAAATTCAGCTCTTTCTGGGTGCCCAAATACTTTAAACTCTTATGATCTGTGTAGATGTAGCATTTCTCCCCATACAAATAATGTCTCCAGATCTTAAGAGCAAACACAATAGCTGCAAGCTCCAAGTCATGTGTCGGATAATTCCTCTCATGCGGTTTTAGCTGGCGTGATGCATAGGCAATGACATTTCGATCTTGCATCAACACACAACCCAACCCATTGTGAGAAGCATCACTGTAAACTGTATATTCTTTACCCGGTGTAGGTAAAGTCAGGACTGGAGCTTCAGTCAAACATTTCTTCAATTCATCAAAGCTTTGCTGGCATTTATCCATCCACTGAAATTTTACATCTTTTCTAAGTAGCTTGGTCAATGGAGATGCCAACATGGAGAATCCCTTCACAAATCTACGGTAGTATCCAGCTAAACCCAGAAAACTGCGAATCTCTGTGACATTTCTGGGTGGCCTCCAATTAAGGACAGCTTCAATTTTACTTGGATCTACCTTAATGCCCTCTTCTGATACTACATGCCCCAAAAAGGATATCTCCTTCAGCCAAAATTCACACTTCGACAATTTGGCATATAGCTGTTTCTCCCTCAAAGTCTGCAGTACAATCCGCAGATGTCTATCATGCTCTTCTGCATTCCTTGAATAGACCAATATATCATCTATGAATACCACAACAAACTAGTCGAGGTATGGTTTGAAGATAGTATTCATCAGATCCATAAAAGCAGCCGGAGCATTAGTTAACCCGAATGGCATGACCAAGAACTCATAATGGCCATAGCGGGTTCTGAAGGCAGTTTTAGAAATGCTCTGCTCTTGTACTTTCAGCTGATAATAACCTGATCTCAGGTCAATTTTGGAGAACACAGCTGCACCCCTCAACTGATCAAACAAGTCATCAATGCGGGACAATGGATATCTATTCTTTATTGTCACCTTATTCAACCGCCAATAATCAATACACAAGCGAGAGTGCCATCCTTCTTCTTTACAAACAACACCGCACTCCCAAGGTGACACACTAGGGCGGATAAAGCCCTTGTCAAGCGATTCTTGCAAATCGCACTTTCAACTCTTTCAATTCTGCAGTGCCATTCTATATGGCGTTATGGAGATTGGGTCCACACTGTGCATAACATTAATCTCAAATCGCACCTCTCTTCTCGAGGTAATCTCGCGATTCATCAGAAACACATCCGGAAAGTCACATACCGTAGGGATGTCCCTTAGTGCCGACTCCCCACTTGGGTGTCTATCACATGTGCCAAGTATGCTTCACACCCTTTCTCGATCATTCTTCCGCTAGTGCGCCGAAATGATGTTTGATGGCAATAAATGCCTCTCCCCATGTATTACCACATCACCGTACAGAGGGAGACCAAAAGTGACTGTCTTCAGTCTACAGTCAATCATGGCGTGATGCCTGGCTAACCAATCCATGCCCAAGATGATATCATACTCTCTGAAGGGCATTTCAATCAAGTTCGACAGAAAACATGTCCTTGGATCACCAAAGGACGTCTCTATAGATTCATTGACCGGACCTCTTGTCCTAACGGACTAGTTACTAGCACTTCAAAATCCATTTGCACACATGGAACAGCTAGTGAACTGACTATGCTAGCACTAACATATGAATGGGTTGAACCCGGATCAAACAACACAAATACATCTTGACCAGAGATAGAGAATGTACCAGCTACCACATCGGAAGTCTCAGCCTCTTCTCGCTGTCTCATTGTGTAGACTCTGGCTGAAGCACTTCCTTGTGCTGATTGACCAACTGTGCTCGATCGCTGACGGTGCAAAGGCTCTGCCTCTTCCTCTGCCAAATGACTGTGAACCTCTGGGAGCAGGACTCTGAATAGATCCTTCAGCAGTAGTAGGAGTTGGACCATATTTCGGAGCACTAGTACAGTCTTTAGCCATATGGCCCTTGCCTCCACAGTTAAAGCAGGCTCCAGTGGCCCAATAGCACTCCCCCCCATGAATCTTGCCACAAGTCTCACAGGGGCGAATGTGAACCTCGCTGATCACGACTGCACCTAGGGGTCTCTCGACTGTAAAATCTGCCTCGCCAAATTGCCACCTCGACCCCCTGGGTCCACTAAACTTCTTTTTCTTTCCTGAGGTAGCACCGTAACTCGCTCAACTGATTTTTCCCCCTTGTCTTTTTCTAATTTCTCGACTTTTTCCTTCACTGGGTTTGCTTCTGCTTCAACTCTCTCCAGTTCAAGTGCTTGAGACATAAGCTCTGAGAAGTTGCTGTGTCGAAATCCTACAACTTGCATTCGTATGCTGGGCCTCAAACCCGTTTCAAATCTCTTGCACCTTGCCTTACTGGTAGTAAGGAGACTCTCGGCATAGTGACTCAGGCGGGAGAACTCCCTCTCATACTCCGCCACTGATCGGTTCCCTTGTTTTAAACTCAAAAATTCTTGCAGTTTCTGATCAACATATGCATCTGGGATGTATTTCATGCGAACTCTCGATGAAGTCATCCTGTGTCAAGATTGGTGGTTCAAGGCGTGGGGATGGTCTTCCACCAGTCATACGCATCCCCTTGCAGTAGTGACACAGAGTATTCAAACTTCAATTCATCTTGGCAGTGCAGCTTCTTAAATACTCTGTCCATCCTTTCAAGCCATTGCTCTGCCTCTAAAGGGTCCACCGTACCCTTAAATTCTGCAGCCCCATACTTTAGTAATTTATCATACTGTCTGGCTGGAGGCAATAGTTGTGCCACAGGTGGTTGAGGTGGAGTTTGAGCAGGCATACCCCCAGCCATTTGTTGAAACATCGCAGCCATCTGCTGTGCGAACTGTGCAGGAAACTGCGGCATTTGTGGGGCTGGTGCTGCTGACCCACTAACATTCGGTAAAGCTGGGGCTTCCCCTTGTGCCTCAGCTTCAACAGACTGCTCAACTGAGCGATCCCCTTCTTCCATTTCAAGCTGAAGTTAGGGTATCTCCTGAACAAGTAACACATGGAGATTCCCTCCGTTAGTTCATATTCATGATGTAATGCACTGTATGTAACAATTATGGACATTGAGCAGTTGTACTTAACAAAGAAAAGACACAAATTCACAATTTAAAACATAATTCAAAAACTTGCTCTGATACCACTAAAACATGTCACACCTTACCCCTCTGTAAGGCATAACATGATCCCGTAGAATACCTAATGAACTACCGAACTTCACCTACCGATAACTCATTAAGTACCCTACAAGGGATTTTAAAACAATTTTCTTCTTTTTGATAAGTGGTGAGCATTTCTAATAAATATTTAAAACATGTAATTAAGTTGAAAGCTAGTTGGACATTTTGGCCCATTTTATTTTTCCGCAAATTTTATAAAAATTTTGACAGAGTTTCCTCTGTATTTTGAGAAAACCGTTCTTCGAATACCTGTAAAAAGCACTTCTAAAAATTTTTCTCAACAACTGCTTCAATTTCAAACTCAATCTCAATCAATTTCTCAAATTCACAAGTTTAATAATTCCTTCAAAATACTGTCCATCAATATCATTTATTCATATTCCATTCAAGATAAACAATTTATATATTCATCATACTAAAATTTACATTCAGAAAGTCCAAACTAAAATTTATTACAACTTTTATACAAACTTTGTACAAGCTGCTCAAGACCCATGTACATATCCATACATTTATGTGCAATATATACATCAAAAGAAATATTTACAGCTAGGGTATAAATTATACCCGAAAACTTTAGGCTGGTAGCTTCTCACACCTCAAGTTTCACGCTGCTCCTCTAGTTCTCAGATCTGCGACAAAGAATAAAAGCTATCGCTGAGTACTAGGACTCAGTGGTGCACAATATACTAAAATAATCTTTATGAAAAACTTAAAGCACATTCATTCAAAAATTTGGCTAAACATGAAAATTAAATACAATCATGCATTGTAAGATTTTGCATGTAAACCAAGTTTATTTCAAAGTATCAAAACACATTTCATAAAACCCACAGTTAGATCATGCCATTCGAAACAAATAGAATCTCAATAGCCAGAGGCTAAGAGAAATCACATAAATCTCAATAGCCAGAGGCTAAAGAGAAATCATATCACAAGGCTAGCTAGCTCAAATATATGGATATCCATTCACATCCTCTTCTACTGGCACACCTCAACACTTCTCCAGAGAAGGAATCAAAATTCGAAACTAATTACCCTCACAAGTCGTGCTAGTGAGGTGTTCAAATATGTGGTCATGACACTGTGGTTTCAAAACTTATCTTAACAATTTGCTAAACATTTTCTTTTCAAATATACATAATAACTTTCAACAATTTAGATCAAACATCATAAGAATGCCATAATCCCATATTTCAAATTATTCAAAATGATATGCAAAAGATGATTATAAAAGTATATGTTGTGCACAAACCTCAAACGAGTCGTCCTTTAGCCTCGACTCGGTTCCTCGGGTTCCTTCCCGATATTCTTTTCAACTGAAACACAAAATTTTACAATGTTTCAGTACTAGAACTTAACATAAATCCCAAAATAAATTTTAACTTCGCATTTACCTATTTCTAACGTGTTAAATTCGACGTTCTCGAAATTTTGTGTTTCGGGTTACTATTCACTGCACTATTTAAGTCAAATAATTGACTTTCTAAGGATTAATAGGTATGGGAACTCCAACTTCACCCACATACCACATTTTGTTCATTAAACTTGTTGGTTTTGGTCACTTTTTCAAAGCATAGGTCATTTTGGCAAAATTGCCAATTTTCGGTTTTGTGCTCCGAAGTTGCACTATTCCATTGGTCGATCTACTGTTGGAATTTGACAAAACTTCCTTCATAGAAAATGTTCCTTATTGTCTTAAGTGTATTCTCATTTTTGGATCACCTCAATCGGAGTTTTGTAGCTCAAGTTATGGCCAAAATAAGTTTACTGTTCACGTATACTGTTCATACTGAGATTTTGGTGCTGGCAGATTTTTGGTCCAACTTTGGTTAATAATTTGATCAAGTTAAGTTCATAATTTGGTCTCACTTTCTTCATATGAAATGTTGTACTATGTCTTAAGTTTCCATCGGTTCAAGAATCGCCTAAATCCGAGTTTTCTAGAGAGAGTTATAGCCATCCAAACATTGCTGCTCAATGAAAATTCTGCAGAATCTCAGTACAGTAAATTTAACTTTGCTCAATGATTTGAATGAGTTAATGGCCTAATTTGGGTTGGTGTTCTTCATGAAAGTTTTAGGTCTATATCATATCTAATGGCTGGTAAAATTTCAAGTCAATTTGACCTACCTAGCTCGAGTTATGACCAAATGAACAGTTACTGTTCATTTGGTCAGTTTGGTGCAGGGCAGCCTGCAATCAATTCACTTTGGTCAATTGTTTCACCAAGTTTCGGTCAGTTTTTGGTCGTGGTTCCTTAATGAAAATTGTGCTCTTTTATGTCTATTTTCATCTCCAATTGGTGGCATATCAATTGGACTTGTAAAATTTGAGTTTTGGTCCTTCAGTGGGTTTGGTCATGCTGCCAAGACATGACCATTGACCTACGAATTTAGCTAAATTTTCCACCATTCCCATACAATTTATTTGGTCCTAATTGATCATTATTTCATTTCACAATAGGTCAAATATGCCATTTATGCATTTCTCCAATTTTTGGTTCATAAACCCTTGCATTGAAACCCTAAACTCACTAACTCTTGCATTTAACCATAACTAGTGCACTTAACCTTAACCATTCAACTAATCAAAGCTTTTAAACTCCTTCTAATGCATCAATTTCATGTAATTCATACTCCTATCAAGCTGCCCAAATTTCAGTTTGGTCCCTCTCCCATATTTATTTCATTTAAATCAAGTTCTAAGCTCACTTAATTACCTAAACATGCATTTAAATGGAAAAATAAAGAGTTTGATATGCTAACCTCACTTAAAGCTTCAAAACCCTAACCTTTGCTCTTCTTTCTTCTTGAAATCTCCTTCTTAAGTAGTAATAACAAGCTTTAAAGAAGTTCTTATGAGAGTTATTATGGTTGGGTAAGGAAAATTTGAGCTTAATGTAAGCTTAAAGAGAAAGCTTCCATGGGGGATTTAAGGAAACAAGTGGGTGGCAAAGAGAGAGGAAGAAGAATAAAATACTAAATTTTTTTCTTTGTTTTTCATTTACACGTTTTTTCTTTGGAAGACCATAAATATCAAATTTAATAAATATTTAACAAATTTGTTTATGACATCATTAGTGATGTCATCAACTTTGACTTTTCCAACCTCTTTCCTTTTCTTTTTTTTTTTTCTATTAGTTCTTTAATTTTATTCTCGATTCCGAAATTTTCTTTTCTCCGATTTTATTTGACAGTTAGGTCAGGAGTCAGCTCTCGGGGTCAATTGACCAAATTGCCCCTCGCCGGTTCATCCCGATTTGCAAATAATCCAATATTTCTTCCGCTCCGACCTAATTTTTGACCGCTTAACAGTTCTTTTCGTGGTTTTCTTTTCCATTGTGTTTATAAGGGTCCTAAGGACCGCAGGCGTCACTTTTACGTTGAAATTTGAGTTTAAAACGACTTGCATCGTTCAGAGAGTCACAATGACGAGGAGGTCACTCATCGCTGTGACTCTACTGCTTAACCTCTTATGTTCTGTTTTTCTTATTTATAGTTAACTAATTAAACATTACTAATTATTTGTGTTTATGGCTTCTCAAATTGTCTTAGGTGTGGCTCTAATCCCAATAATTGTCCGGACTGACACCGGTCACCGGAACAGTGAAATATACCAGGCTATGCAAACGGGGGTGTTACAAACCCATCTAAATTGCTAACCAAATTCAGGGTATCAAAACTGCCAGAACCATTTCTGCCTGGAAATTTTGGGCAGATGCCAATCTGGCTAGTCCTAAAGAAATTAGCATAACTTGAGTTAAAAAACTCCAAATGTAGTGATTCAAAAAGGAAATTAAAGAAAACACATAAAGGAACAACTTTGATTAAGAACACTTGGCAAAATTCTCATTGTAGAATTGCCTAATGGAATAGTGATCTCTAGCACCCAAAACTGAAAATTTTGATTTATTTTCTATAGGTTTTAAGTATTGATTGGCAACCAATGCCAACACTTTTGCGAACCAAAATGTGGTTAATTCATGTGGTTAGAACTCATGTAACTATTATGTATGAGAAAGTTAATATTTTGACTCGAATAGTAAAATGAATAGTAACCTTTTCATGTTAAACACAAATATTCAATTAAGAGCTTTGTAATATGCCCTAGTAAACCTAGTAAGATTGGTTTGGATAGATTATCATGCCAATAGGCTTTTGATAGCAGTACTGCATATGGCATCATGCCATTCTGTGATTTATGGCTTGCGTGGCCATTTCGTGATTTTATGGCTTTTAGCCATTCTAACACTATTGTGATACTTGGTCTCGTGCCTAATATTTATTATAGCTTATTAGTTGTTCTGTTGCACATTGGGAGACACAATGTGACCGATGGTGTGACGACCCGAGGTACTTGATACTCAGTGCCAATTTACCCGTTTATCCAGTCCAGTCGACTAGTATAGGTTACTTGGGCAATCAACCTAAAATCTTACCAAATTTTAATCAAATGATTAACGTAAAAAGTATCAGATTACTATAAATAATTATCAGAAACTCAGTCTGCATAAAATGTCAGCATACACTCTGCATGTTTATTTCATTTTAGTTATTTTTATTTTATTATTGGCACCACTAAACAGTATTGCTTAGCACGTTGCTTTTGCCACGTGTAGCTACAAGAGACACGGAGTATGAGCCCAGTAGACCCCAGACTGGGTGAGAGTCAGATCTGCCAGTGTCTTGTGTCACCTCTCATCTGCAGTGTATTTTGGTAGGGCACTAGGATTCTCTTTTGTATTTTTGTAAATTGTGTTTTGTATTTAGGTTTTTATGTTATCATGTAAATTATAAACTCTTGTATCATTTTATATTGTAAATTAATGAAAATTAAGTATCACCTTCATAAAAGTGAGTTCAAATTGAATTATATATGATATGGATTGAATGAATGAAAATTATTGAGAAATATTGAGATAATATTGATTATTTGGAGTTGAGAATGACTGGAAAAATATTTGGAAGTGTTTTCCACAGGTTCCGAAGAACTATTTTCTTCATTTTTAGTCGGCACTCTGCCGGATTTTCTGAAAAATCTTCGGAACCTCAAATAAATTTAAAATTTCAATAAATGATGTAATTGATATCAATTTCATAAGTTTCACTTAGTGACCTATAAATAAATAAATTTTGGAATAATAAATATCAATGAGTTAAAATCTGGTGTTCCGGCACTGTGTGACATAACTTGCTCGGCTACACTGTAGACGGGTAAGGGATGTCACATTTAGTGGTATTAGAGCATCGGTTTAGGCATTTCTAGGCCTAGATAGAGTGTATACCATTGCATTAGATTTGTAAGTATTGAGGTGACACTGATGTAGATCTGTTTGTTTTCTTATTTTGATTAGGATAAGGATCCTACTTCTCAAAGAGCAGTTGATGAAGAGGTGGAGAGTCATGCTCCACCAAGGGCTGAATTAGGAGGCAGGGGAGAACCTGCTCCACCAGCAGCTGAGGCACCTACCTAACTTCAGTTTCCGTTATTCCAGCAAATGACTAAATTTTATCGATAAATGATGGGGGCAATTCCACCACCACAACCACAGTCACAACCTCTGCCACCACCACAGAAGTCCCATCTGAAAAAGCTACGAAAACATGGGGCTGTAGATTTCTTTGGGAAGAACGAGGATGACCCCATGACAGCTAAAAATTGGCTTGATAGAACTGGAAGAGTACTGAAATAGCTTCACTGCATCCCAGAGTAGAACCTGGAGGGTGCTGTGTCCCTACTTCAAGATGATGCATACCAATGGTGGGACACAGTATCTAGTGAGGTGCAGTCAGATCAGATCACTTGGGATTTCTTCCTCACAAAGTTCAGAAAGAAGTATGTCAGTAAGGTGTACCTAGAAGAGAGAAGATGAGAATTTATCAGTCTAAGGCAGAGGCAGCTATCAATGGCAAAATATGAGCATGAATTCGTCAGACTGAGCTGGTATAGGAGGGAGATAATCCCTATAGAGGCTGAGAGGTACAAAAGATTTGAAGAAGGGCTAAATGAAAATATTAAGATCATGATAACAGCATTGGAGATTACGGATTTCGCTAAATTAATTGACGTTGTATTGAAAGTGGAAAGAGTCATAATAAATGAGCAGAACAGAAGGGAAAGACAGCAGAAGAGGGGTCAAGGTCAGCCATTCTCTGCTTCTAATAAAAAGTATAAGGGTCCTCCTGCTCAGAGTTCGGGTCAACCATAAGGTCAGGGTCAGTCCTAGGGGCCCAGACCATAGTTCACACCTAGGAGAGGCCAGTCCAGCCCATCTGTGGGCAGCTCTCCAGGGACGGTGTTCAGGGGACCAGCCCCAGCATCTTCTGCTTGTCCATACTGCCAGAAGTGACATAAGGGGGAGTGTTGGCGAGTGACTAGTGCTTGCTTACGATGCGGGTCTACAGAACATCAGATCAGAAACTGTCCAAAGAGGACTGCTACAGCTGCCCTAACACAAGCAGATAGGCCTGCCCCTATACCTCAAAGGAGTAGAAAGTCTAGTAAATCTGAGGTAGCTGGTCCATCACAGAGGTTTGCATTTGAGACAGCCGAGAGGCCAGAGGCTAGAGTACCTGCCAGAGCTTATGCCATGAGAGCCCAGAAGGAGCAAGATGCCCCAGATGTCATCAAGGGTACGTTTTTTCTCTACACTTTGCCTGTGCATGCATTAGTGGATCCAGGATCTACCCATTCATATATCTGCATCAAGTTACCTGTAGAGAGGAGAGTCTCAGTAGAGGAGAGTGACCAAGACATTCTGGACACAAATCCACTAGGCTACAGTGTGGTAGTGAATAAGGTGTATAAAGGTTGCTCGTTAAGGATTTAGGGGTATGAATTCTCGGTAGACCTAATTGAATTGCCCTGCCCCTAGTTTGACATGATTTTGGGAATGGACTGGTTATCATGTCATCAGGCAATAGTTGATTGTAAACTGAAGAGGATTTCTCTGAAAACTCCTGAGGGTACTGAGATTATAGTTATGGGTGAAAGGACAGATTTCCTGTTTAATATCATCTCAGCCACAGTTGCAAGAAGATTAATGAGAAAAGGCTGTGAAGCCTACCTAGCACACGTGGTTGATACTAGGCAGGCTAAGCCAAACCTGTGTGATATACCCACAGTAAGAGACTTCCCAGATGTATTTCCTAAAGAATTGCCTGGTTTACCACCAGAAAGGGAAGTCAAATTTGCTATTGAGATAATGCCGGGTACAACACTAATTTCTATTGCTCCTTATAGGATGGCACCCACTGAATTGAAAGAGCTGAAAATCTAGTTGCAGGAGTTATTGGATAAGGGGTTCATACGCCCCAGTGTGTCACCATGGGGAGCTCCGGTGCTGTTTGTGAAGAAGAAGGATAGGACCTTAAGATTGTGCATTGATTACCGGTAGTTGAATAAAGTAACCGTGAAGAATAAATATCCATTGCCCAGAATTGACGATCTGTTTGATCAGTTGAAGGGAGCTGGTGTATTTTCAAAAATTGATCTCAGATCTGGGTATCATCAGTTGAGGGTAAAGGATGCAGATGTGCCTAAAACTGCATTCAGGACCCGATATGGGCACTATGAATTCTTAGTGATGCTGTTTGGATTAACAAATGCACCAGCAGCATTCATGGACCTTATGAACCATATCTTCCATCCATATCTAGATCGGTTTGTAGTGGTCTTCATTGATGATATCCTAGTGTATTCCAAGACCAGGGAAGAACACGATGAACATTTAAGGATTGTTCTGCAAATCCTACGAGAAAAGAAGCTGTATGCTAAGTTGTCCAAGTGTGACTTCTAGATGAGTGAGATCTCCTTCCTTGGACACATAGTATTAGCTGAGGGGATTAGAGTGGATCCCAAGAAGATAGAAGCAGTGATGGAATGGAAGCCTCCTAGAAATACAACTGAGGTCAGAAGTTTCTTGGGGCTAGCTGGGTATTATGGAAGATTTGTGAAGGGGTTCTCTTTCAAAGCTGCTCTAATGACCAAGTTATTACACAAGAATATGAAATTTGGCTGGAACGACAAGTTTCAAGCCAGTTTTGAGAGGCTGAAGGCTATGTTGACAGAGGCACCAGTGTTAACACAGCCGGTGTCGGGAAAGGACTTCGTGATCTATAGTGATGCCTCACATAATGGGTTAGGGTGTGTTCTGATGCAAGAGGGGAAAGTGGTCGTCTATGCTTCCAGGCAGTTAAGGCCACATGAACAGAACTACCCTACTCATGATCTGGAGCTAGCAGCAATTATCTTCGCACTGAAGATATGGAGGCATTATTTGTATAGTGAAAAGTGCTACATCTATACAGACCACAAAAGTCTAAAATACTTGCCAACCCAGAAGGAGCTCAATCTTAGACAGGGGCGATGGATTGAGTTCCTAAAGGACTATAATTGTGTGATAGACTACCATCCTGGGAAGGCAAATGTAGTTGCTAATGCCTTGAGCAGAAAGTCCATCACAGCTTTAAGATCACTAAATGCCCGTCTGTCTTTAGCTCAAGATGGAGCTATTTTGGCTGAGTTACAAGTGAGGCCAAACCTGCTATAGCAAATACAAGATGGGCAGAAGGCAGATGAAAAATTAATGGCTATTATGGGAAAAATCTCAAAGGGGAAGGAAACTGATTATGAGGTGAAAGCAGATGGGTGTCTATACTACAAAGGAAGAGTGTATGTACCAGATAATGGGGAAATGAAGATCAGTATTCTGAAAGAGGCACACATTAGTGTTTATGCTATGCACCTGGGAAGTACAAAAATGTATAATAATCTGAAGCCTCATTATTGGTGGCTTGGTATGAAGAAGGATATAGCTGACTATGTTACTAGGTGCTTGACATGTCAGCAAGTTAAAGCAGAACATCAAGTTCCATCGGGATTGCTACAGCCTATAAGCATACCTGAATGGAAATGAGACCGGGTCACTATGGATTTTGTCAGTGGTCTACCTTTCACCTAGAAGAAGCATGATGCAGTGTGGGTGATAGTGGATAGATTGATGAAGTCAGTACATTTTCTGCCAGTTAGGACTGACTACTCACTAGAGAAGCTAGCAGAGTTGTATATCAGTGAGATAGTTAGACTGCATGGAATCCCACTTTCCATCATATCTGATCGAGACCCAAGGTTTATATCGAGATTTTGAAAGAAGTTGCAAGAAGCCTTGGGCACACAACTCCACTTTAGCACTGCTTTTCATCCTCAGACAGATGGACAGTTGGAACGAGTAATCCAGGTAAACCTAAAAATAAATTGAATTCTTATAAATAATAAATTGAAATGATAGTAACAATGTAAATTATGTGATAGGTTCTTGAGGATATATTAAGGAGTTGTGTCATTGAGTTTGAGGGGAGTTGGGATAGATATCTCCCACTGGCAGAATTCGCATATAACAATAGATACCAAGCTAGCATCCAAATGGCCCCGTATGAAGCACTGTATGGGAGGAAGTGTAGAACCCTAGTGTGTTGGACTGAATTGGGCGAAGATAAGCTGGTAAGACCAGACCTGGTGAAACAGATTGAGGAAAAAGTAAAGTTAATTAAAGCTAATTTGAAGGTTGCCTCATATAGACAAAAATCTTATGCTGACTTGAAGAGAAAAAAAGATAGAGTATGCAGTTGGCAACAAAGTGTTTCTCAAAGTCTCACAGTGGAAGAAGGTACTAAGGTTTGGAAGAAATGATAAGTTAAGCCCTAGGTTCATTGGCCCATATGAAGTCATTGAACGTGTGGGACCAGTGGCCTATCGGCTAGCTTTACCACCAAAACTGGATAAGATCCACAATGTATTCCATGTGTCTATGCTAAGAAGATACCGCTCAGACCCTTCACATGTCATCTCCATGGAAGAGATTGAAATTCAACCAGACTTGAGATATGCAGAAGAACCCATACAGATATTGGCTCAAGAAGTGAAGAAACTGAGAAATAAACAAATTCCACTGGTAAAAGTACTTTGGAGGCACCATAATACCGAGAAGGCAACTTGGGAAAGTGAAGAGAAGATGAGGCAGTAGTTCCTTCAACTGTTTGCATTAGGTAAATTTCGAGAATGAAATTTTTATTAGAGGGAAAAAGCTGTAACATCCTCACTTTAGCTAATCCATACGTTCTACTGTTCCGGTGACCAATGTCAGTCCAGGCAGCTAGAATATTTGGAATCATAATTAGACTAGAGTGAGAAGTTATAAATAAACCAAATAATATTAAGAAAAATTAAGAAAAACTTTTAGAAATGAAATACACTAAGCTTAAATGAGCCATAGCCCCAGTGATGAGTGACCCTAACGGGAAGTGACAGCGAAGGCCATTAGTAACCTTAGACCCGGGGAAAACTTCATGAAATAATTTTTGGGATTTCAGGAAAGGATTATTGGGGTTTCAATGACAATAAAATGCTAAGAAAACACAAGGAAAATTAATCAATCGGTACACACAATTTTAGCTCGTTAAGCCAAACGGAGGGCATTTTGATCATTTCATCTCCAGAGATGATTTTTGACCAACTTGTCTAATTAAGTACATAAATTACATGATATTAAATATGAATAAACATAGCTAAAAATGAAATTAAAAGTGAGTTGTAAAGAGAAGAAAAGAAATAAAGATAATATTGATTTATTAGGTAAGCATGACGTCATTTAAAATTTTTGGCCAATCAAAATTCAATAAAATCATTTATAATACATTAAAAAGAAAGAGAAGAAGTAAAAAATCTAGAAAAAGCCATCAGCCATCTTCCTCCTCTTTTGGCCGAACCTTGTTCCTCATCCCTCTCCTCCATTTCCATGGTTAACAAAGCTTATTTCCTTGGTTTTTCTTCAACCAAACCCTAAGTTTCCAACACAAAACCTTAATATTTCATCTTAATGAAGATTTTAGGAGCAAAAAGAAGTAGAAAAGAAGAGTTTTTGTAAGCTTGGAATTGACTCCATTCAAGGTTAGTGTCCAATTTTTTCTCTCTCTCACTCAATTCATGTTTAAGGACATGAGATAAGTTAAAATTGTAAGAAAAATAGAATAAAATTTATGTGTATGCATCCCTACAATTTTGACAACTTAGGGATGGTTAGGGTTTGATGAATTTCCTTGAAACAAAGTGGTATGTGAGCTGCCCTTGACATGAGTTGAGTAATTGAACATTTAAGTGCAAGTTTAATGCTTGAATGGAACTTGAAAACTTGGAGACTTGAGCAAAATTAGGGTTTGCTCATGTAATGGTATATGAACATTGTAATGGTCAATTAGTGACCATTTGGCTATATTTAATGAGGAATTGAAGTGATTTATGACAATGGAATTGAGGTTAGGTATGTTGCCCTAGGTGACCTGTAGGGCTGGGTGTGAGTCTAGCAAGTTGGGGCAGCTGTAACTTGAAAGGTGTAGGTGCAATTGGTGCAAGGCTAATTGGACATGAAACTAGACTCATAATGGCACAACTTTGGTGGAGAAACCCTACCCAGAAAACTAACCTAAGTTGACCCAAAAACTACCCTAATCCGGGTGACCAACATGCTGTCCCTAGAAAATGACCAAATGAACAGTGTTTGTTTAAATAGTCATAACTTAGTGTAGAAAAGTCCAATTGACCTGAAATTTATATCAATGAAAAGCTTAGACAATTTAGAACAACTTTCATGAAGAACACCAAACCAAATTTTGACCATAACCAATCTGAATTGCTAACCAAAGTCAGGGTATTAAAACTGCCAGAACCATTTCTGCCTGGAAATTCTGGGTATGCTAATCTGGCTAGTCCTAAAGAAATTGTGACACTCCTTACCCGTGTACAGTATATCCGAGTAAGCAATGTCACACGGTGTACTGGCACACTCTATTTTACTTTATTTAATTTTTATCATAGTTTTGAATATAACTTGTGAAATATAATCTATTTAAGTCATTTGTTTAAATTTTAATTTATTTGAGGTTCCGAAAGTTTTATAGAAAATCTGGCAGAGTACCGGCTAAAAATGGAGAAAACAGTTCCTCAGAACCTGTGAAAAACACTTCTTATAATCATATTCAATCATCTCAACTCCAATATCAAAATCTCAATATTTTTCAATTTCATTTCTCAATCATTCACTCATGTGATAATCATGTACAATTCACAGATATATATTCACTTTTCCATTCACAAACACAATTTTCATTATTTACATGAACATCAAAATACATTACATAAGTTCAATTACATATGAGAAAATAAAAGTTAGTTACAAAATACCAAAATGAAACCTAGTGTCCTACCAATGCACTGTGGATGGTGAGGTGACACGGACACTATGCAGAGCTGCAGGATGTCTCACCCAGTCTGCGGTCTACTGGGCTCTCGATCAGTATCTCCAGAACCTACGCGTGGCAAAAGCAACGCGCTAAGCAATAATGCTTAGTGGTGCAATAATAAAATAAAAGGAAATAGCAGAAAATAAATATGTATTGAATGTATCGATGTTTTACTGGTTTTGTACTTGTTATAATCATTTATTTCGTTAACTTTATCCACTTTCATTCTTTTGGTTGCCTAAGTAACCTATACTGGACGACTGGATTGGATAAACGGGTAAACTAGCACTGGGTATCTAATACCTCGGGCCGTCACACCATCGGTCACATATGCATCTCCTGTGCAGCAATGTAACAACTAACAAGTCAGAATAATATTAGGCACGAGGCCAAGTCTCAACACAATGTCAAAATGGCTAAAAGCCATAAAATCACAGAATGGCATAATGCCATGTGCGATCGCTAATCGAACCCTATTGGCATGCCAAACTATCCAAACCAATCTTGTTAGGTATACTAGGGCATTTGATACTTTTGAATTCTTCAATTTTTGAATTTCAAGTTTTTGTGTCACTATTCACTTCACTGGTCAACAAAAATGTTGACTTTTGGATAGAAAATAGGTACATTGGTTTTAACACTCTCAATGTACCACATTTTGCATTCAAAACTTGTTGGAATTAATCACCAATACCATTTCTAAGCTTAGAACTAAGGGAGCAGAATTTTCAATTTTTGTACCCCAATTTTACTGTTCCATTAGTGACTGTTACAGTGAGAATTTGAGGAAATGGTAAACATGAAAGTTGTTCCTAATTTTGTCTAGTTGAATTTTTTTTTTTGAATCACTCCATTTGGAGTTTTATAGCTCCAGATATGGTCCAAAAACCACAGTTGGCCGGATTGCAAAACTGCAGAATTGACCATATCTATAGTGCAGTGAACAGTGACTGCAACTGCCTTGTTGGATAGGTTCTGGTCATAATTTGGGGTAGGTTTCTTCATGAAAGTTGTTTGTCTATATCTTAACTTGTTGCTGTAAAAATTTCAGGTCAATTGAGCCATTCTACAATGAGTTATGGCCAAATGAACAATTACTGTTCATTTGGTCATTCTGCAGATTCTGATTGCAGGACATCCGGATTGGGGCCAGTTTTTGGTCCACTTGCTTTGGTCTTTTGGGCATGATTTCTTCACCAAAATTGTGCCATTATATGTCTAGTTTCATTTCCAATTGGCCAAATACCAATTGAACTTACACAACCAAAGTTATGGCTGTCCAAGTGGGCTGGAATCACAGCCTCACCTGCTGCTCTCATTAGGCAGCCTACCAAATCAATTTGTAACACTATACTTCACTCCAAATTATAGTCAACCTACCTCAAATGGTCACTAATTGACCATTAGAATGTTATTTTACCATTACATAAGCAAAGTCTAAGTTTCTCTCCCAAATCCCTAATTTCCCATTTCAATTCACACAAGATACCTTAGTTAGCACACTAATTCATTATCCATGTATATATATATACCTTAAACATCATCTCTAGTCCACTCTTAGTCCATCAAAACAATCAAAATCATTCCTTCCTTAGGGCTGCCGAATTCCATGGTATACATACACATGAGTTTTAGTCCATTTAATTTACAATTTCATACTAATTTCAAGTCCCTAACATGGAATAAAAGAAATATATGCATAAATAAGCACTAACCTCACTTGAGAGCTTTTCAAGAGCTCAAATTCTTCACATTTTCTCTTTCTTTTTGCTGCCTAGAGGTTATTCAAGGTGCAAGGATGAGTTTTAGTGAAAGGAGTAGGAGGGTTTATGGTGAAATGAAGAGAGAAATGGAGCTTGTTGAAGTGTTAATGGAGGTTTGGTCAAGGGCATGGATTTCGGCTGGTTTGGGGAGGAAGATGGCTGTTTGCTTTTTTTAATTTCTTTGGTCTCATTTGTCTCTTTTTATTAGTTAATTAGATGGTTGTTTAATTGTGATTGGTGGGAACTTTTAAATGACATCATAATGATGTCATTATTTGCACTATATTGATTTTTCTTTTCTTTTCTTTTCTACTAACTTTAAATAAATTTTCCATCAACATTAATTCATATTTTATGTCATAATAATTATTTACTCAACTGGACAAGTCGGCCAAAAATCACCTCTGAAGGCGAAATGACCAAAATGCCCTCCGTTTGGCTTAACGGGTCAAAATTGTCTGTATCGATTGAAAAATTTTTCTAAATATTTTCTTGGCATTCTAATGCCATAGGAACCTCAATGACCCTTCTCTGGAGTCTCAAAAATTATTTTATGAATTTTTCCCCTGGTCTAGGGCTCCTAGTTGCGAGAACCGCAACTTCTCACTAGGTTACCCATCGCTAGGGCACCGGCTCATTTAACTTGGTTGTATTTTATTTCTAAAATTTTTACTAAATTTTTCTTATTAATATTTGAGTTAATTATGGTCCCTCACTTTAGTTTAAATATTTTTCCGAACGTTCTAGCTGTCCGGTCCGACACTAGTCACCGGAACAGTAGAATGTACGGAGTTGCTACCGGGAGGGTGTTACAACTCTTCCCCTCTAATTTAAATTTCGTCCTCGAAATTTATCTGATGCAAACAGTTGAGGGAACTGTTGCCTCATCGTCTCTTCACTTTCCCAAGTTGCCTCCTCAGTGTTGTGGTGCCTCCAAAGCACTTTCACCAATGGAATCTGCTTGTTCCTCAATTCTTTTACTTTCCGAGCCAGGATCCGTAGAGGTTCTTCTTCATATGTCAAATCCGGTTGTATTTCAATTTCTTCCCTGGAGATGACATGTGAAGGATCTGAGCGATGTCTTCTTAGCATAGATACGTGGAACACATTGTGGATCTTGTCCAGCTCTAGTGGTAAAGCTAGCCTACAGGCCACTGGAAACACACGTTCAATGACTTCATATGGGCCAATAAACCTAGGGCTCAACTTACATTTTCTTCCAAATCTCAATACCTTCTTCCATGGTGACACCTTGAGGAACACTTTGTCGCCAACCACATATTCTATTTCTTTTCTCCTCAGGTCGGCATAAGATTTACATGCATCTGAGGCAACCTTGATTGGCTTTGATTAGTTTCACTTTCTCCTCGCCTATTTCACTGTGTCCGGCCCTACCGCTTGTCTTCGCCAATTCACCCAAAGACACTGGAGTTCTACATTTTCTCCCATACAGTGCTTCATATGGGGCCATTTGGATGCTAGCTTGGTAGCTATTATTGTATGCAAATTTTGCTAGTGGGAGGTATCTATCCCAACTTCCCTCAAACTCAATGACACAACTCCTCAGCATATCCTCAAGGACCTGACATATATTTCATGTTATTTTTATCATTTCAGTTCAATATGTGTATTTGTTTAATTGGTTTCAATTGTTTACCTGGATTACTCTTTCTGATTGCCCATCCGTCTGAGGATGGAAAGCTGTGCTGAAGTGGAGTTGTGTACCCAAGGACTCATGCAACTTCTTCCAAAATCTCGATGTAAACCTTGGGTCTCGATCAGATATGATGGAAAGTGGAATTCCATGCAGTCTAACTATCTCACTGATATACAATTCTGCTAATTTCTCCAGTGAGTAGTCAGTCCTAACTGGCAGAAAATGCGCTGACTTCGTCAATCTATCCACTATCACCCATACTGCATCATGTTTCTTCTGGGTGAGAGGTAGACCACTTATAAAATCCATGGTGACCCGATCCCATTTCCATTCAGGTATGCGTATAGGCTGTAGCAAACCAAATGGAACTTGATGTTCTGCCTTGACTTGCTGACATGTCAAGCATTTAGTCACATAGTCAGCTATGTCCTTCTTCATACCAGGCCACCAATACTGAAGCTTCAGATCATGATACATCTTTGTACTTCCTGGGTGCATAGCATATACACTGGTGTGTGCCTCTTTTAGAATACTGGCCTTCAATTCCTCATTATCTGGTACACACAGTCTTCCTTTGTAATACAGAAACCCATCTGCTTTCACCCCATAGTCAGTTGCTCTTCCTTCTGAGATTTTGCTAATAATAGCCATTAACTTTTCATCTGCCTTTTGCCCATCTAAAATCTGCTGTAGCAGGTTTGGCCTCACTTGCAACTCAGCCAAAATAGCTCCATCTCGAACCAAAGATAGACGGGCATTCAATGATCTCAAAGCTGTCATGGATTTTCTGCTCAAAGCATCAGCAACTACATTTGCCTTCCCAGGATGGTAGTCAATTACACAATCATAGTCCTTCAGGAACTCAATCCATCGCCTCTGTCTAAGGTTGAGCTCATTTTGAGTTGGCAAATATTTTAGACTTTTGTGGTCTGTGTAAATGTAGCACTTTTCACTATACAAGTAATGCCTCCATATCTTTAGTGCGAGGATAATTGCTGCAAGCTCTAGATCATGGGTAGGGTAGTTCTGTTCATGTGGCCTTAACTGTCTGGAAGCATAGGCGATCACTTTCCCCTCTTGCATCAATACACACCCTAACCCATTATGAGTGGCATCACTGTAGACCACAAAGTCCTTTCCTGACACTGGCTGTGTTAACACTGGTGCCTCTGTCAACATAGCCTTCAACTTCTCAAAACTAGTCTGACACTTGTCATTCCAGTCAAATCTGACATTCTTATGTAACAACTTGGTCATTGGAGCAGCTATTAAGGAAAATCCCTTCACAAATCTCCTGTAATACCCAGCTAGCCCCAAGAAACTTCTGACCTCAGTTGTATTCCTGGGAGGCTTCCATTCCATCACTGCTTCTATTTTCTTGGGATCCACCCTAATCCCATCAGCTGACACTATGTGTCCAATGAATGCAATCTCATTCAACCAAAAGTCACACTTGGACAACTTAGCATACAGCTTATTTTCTCTCAGGGTTTGCAGAACAATCCTCAAATGCTCATCATGTTCTTCCCTGGTCTTGGAATACACCAAAATATCATCAATAAAGACCACTACGAACCGATCTAAGTGTGGATGGAAGATACGGTTCATAAGGTCCACGAATGCCGCTGGTGCATTTGTTAGGCCAAAGGGCATCACTAGAAACTCATAATGCCCATATCGTCCCGAATGCGCTTTTGGCACATCCGCATCCTTCACCCTCAATCGATGATACTCACGATTCGAGATCAATCTTAGAAAATACTCCTGCTCCCTTCAACTGATCAAACAGATCATCAATTCTAGGCAACGGATATTTGTTCTTCACAGTCACTTTATTCAACTGCCGGTAATCGATGCATAGCCTCAATGTCCCATCCTTCTTTTTCACAAACAGCACTGGAGCTCCCCATGGTGACACACTGGGGCGTATAAACCCCTTATCAAGCAACTCTTGCAACTGAGTTTTCAACTCCCTCAATTCAGTGGGTGCCATCTTATAAGGAGCAATGGAAATGGGTACTGTACCCGGCAGTGTCTCAATAGCAAATTCAACTTCCCTTTCTGGTGGCAAACCAGGTAATTCTTCAGGAAACACATCTGGGAAGTCTTTTACTATGGGTATGTCACTCAGGTTTGGCTTAGCCTGCCTAGTATCCACCACATGTGCTAGGTAGGCTTCACAGCCTTTTCTCATCATTCTTCTTGCAACTGTGGCTGAGATGACATTGGACAAGAAATCTGTCCTTTCCCCCACAACTGTGATCTCATTACCCTCAGAAGTTTTCAAAGAAATTCTCTTCAATTTGCAATCAACTATTGCCTGATGACGTGACAACCAGTCCATTCCCAAAATCACGTCAAACTCATGGAAAGGCAACTCAATTAGGTCTGCCAAAAATTCATACCCCTGAATCCTTAAAGGGCAACCCTTGTATACTTTGTTCACCACTACACTGTGGCCCAATGGATTAGTGACCAGAATGTCTTGGTCACTCTCCCCTACTAGTATCCCCCTTTCTACGGGTAGGTTGATGCAGATGTATGAATGAGTGGATCCTGGATCCACCAATGCATGCACAGGTGTATTGTTGAGGGAGAACGTACCCCTGATGACGTCTGGGGCATCTTGCTCCTCCTGAGCTCTCATGGCATAAGCTCTGGCAGGTGGTCTGTTATCAGGCCTCTCTGCTGGCTCAGATGCAGGCCTCTGAGATGGTCCCACTGCGTCAGATTTGCTAGATTTCCTACCCCTTTGTGGTGCAGGAGCAAGTCAGTCTGCTTGTGTTGGAGCAGCTATAATAGTTCTGCGTGGACAGTTCTTCAACTGATGCTCTATTGACCCACACCTTAAGCAGGCACCAGTCACTCTCCAACACTCCCCCTTATGCCATTTCAAACAGTGTGGACATGCAGAAGATGCTGGGGCTGGTCCCCTGAACCCCATCCCTGGAGAGCTGCCCACTGATGGTGTGGACTGACCTCTCCTAGGGGTAAACTGTGGCCTGGGCCCCTGAGACTGACCCTGACCTTGTGGTTGACCTGAACTCTGTGCAGGTGGACCCTTGAGCTTCTTCCCAAATGCAGGAGATGAACTAGACTGACCTGGGCCCCTCTTCTGCTGTCTCTCTCTTGTGGTCTGCTCACTTATTCTAACATTTTCAACCTTTATTGCAGCTTCCACTAACTTGGTGAAGTCTGTGATTCCCAAGGCAGTGATCATGATCTTTATATTGTCATTTAATCATTCTTCAAATCTCTTACACCTTTCGGCCTCATTAGGGACTATCTCCCTTCCATAGCGACTCAATCTGACGAATTCCTTCTCATACTGGCCACCGATACCGCTCGCCTCATTAATGAACTCTCTTCTTCTCTCTTCCAGGTATACACTACCCACATATTTCTTCTTGAATTCGGAGAGGAAGAAGTCCCAAGTTACTATTTCTGGCTGTACTTCACTGGACACAGTATCCCACCATTCATATGCATCATCTTGCAACAAAGATATGGCAACTTCTAAATTTTGCTCTGGAGTGCAGTGGAGTTGTTTTAAAACTCTGCCTGTTCTGTTCAACCAATTTTCTACGCAATGTAATCATCTTCTCTCTTGCCAAAGAAGTCCACCGCTCCAAACTTTCTTAATTTTTCCAGTGTGATTTTGGTTGTGGAGGTGGTGGTTGTGGTGGCATTACCTCACCATTTGTTTGAAAAATTCGCCATTTCTTTGGAACATGGCTGTGGAGGCCGAGCAGTGCTCGCTTGAGTGGGAGCAGTGTTCTCCCATACCCCGCCTCGCCATCTGCAGGTGGAGCATGACTCTCTACTTCCTCCTCAACTGCCCTCTGAGATGTAGGGTCCATATCCTATTCAAAATAACAAAGACAAACAAATCTGCATTAGTGTCACCTCGACTCTTACAAATGCAATGCATGGTATGGACTCAATCTAGGCCCAGAAACGCCTAAACCGTGCTCTGATACCACTAAATGTGACACCCCTTACCCGTGTACAGTATATCCGAGTAAGCAATGTCACACGGTGTACCGACACACTCTATTTTACCTTATTTAATTTTTATCATAGTTTTGAATATAACTTGTGAAATATAATCTATTTAAGTCATTTGTTTAAATTTTAATTTATTTGAGGTTCTGAAAGTTTTATAGAAAATCCGGCAGAGTACCGGCTAAAAATGGAGAAAACAGTTCCTCGGAACCTGTGAAAAACACTTCCTATTATCATATTCAATCATCTCAACTCCAATATCAAAATCTCAATATTTTTCAATTTCATTTCTCAATCATTCATCTCATGTGATAATCATGTACAATTCACAGATATATATTCACTTTTCCATTCACAAACACAATTTTCATTATTTACATGAACATCAAAATACATTACATAAGTTCAATTACATATGAGAAAATAAAAGTTAGTTATAAAATACCAAAATGAAACCTAGTGTCCTACCAATGCACTGTGGATGGTGAGGTGACACGGACAATTTGCAGAGCTGCAGGATGTCTCACCCATCTGGGTTCACTGGCTCTCGATCAGTATCTCCAGAACCTACGCGTGGCAAAAGCAACGCGCTAAGCAATAATGCTTAGTGGTGCAATAATAAAATAAAAGGAAATAGCAGAAAATAAATATGTATTGAATGTATCGATGTTTTACTAGTTTTGTACTTGTTATAATCATTTATTTCGTTAACTTTATCCACTTTCATTCTTTTGGTTGCCCAAGTAACCTATACTGGATGACTGGACTAGATAAACGGGTAAACTGGCACTGGGTATCTAGTACCTCGGGCCGTCACACCATCGGTCACATATGCATCTCCCGGTGTGCAACAGAACAGCTAACAAGCTGTAAATAATATTAGGCACGAGGCCAAGTCTCAACACAATGTCAAAATGGCTAAAAGCCATAAAATCACAGAATGGCATAATGCCATGTGCGATCGCTAATCGAACCCTATTGGCATGCCAAACTATCCAAACCAATCTTGTTAGGTATACTAGGGCATTTGATACTTTTGAATTCTTCAATTTTTGAATTTCAAGTTTTGGTGTCACTATTCACTTCATTGGTCAACAAAAATGTTGACTTTTGGATAGAAAATAGGTACATTGGTTTTAACACTCTCAATGTACCACATTTTGCATTCAAAACTTGTTGGAATTAATCACCAATACCATTTCTAAGCTTAGAACTAAGGGAGCAGAATTTTCAATTTTTGTACCCCAAATTTACTGTTCTATTAGTGACTGTTATAGTGGGAATTTGAGGAAATGGTAAACATGAAAGTTGTTCCTTATTTTGTCTAGTTGAATTTCTTTTTTTGAATCACTCCATTTGGAGTTTTGTAGCTCCAGATATGGTCCAAAAACCACAGCTGGCCGGATTGCAAAATTGCAGAATTGACCATATCTACAGTGCAGTGAACAGTTACTGTAACTGCCTTGTTGGATAGGTTCTGATCATAATTTGGGGTAGGTTTCTTCATGAAAGTTGTTTGTCTATATCTTAGCTTGTTGCTGTAAAAATTTCAGGTCAATTGAGCCATTCTACAATGAGTTATGGCCAAATGAACAATTACTGTTCATTTGGTCATTCTGCAGATTCTGATTGCAGGACATCCGGATTGGGGCCAGTTTTTGGTCCACTTGCTTTGGTCTTTTGGGCATGGTTTCTTCACCAAAATTGTGCCATTATATGTCTAGTTTCATGTCCAATTAGCCAAATACCAATTGAACTTACACAGCCAAAGTTATGGCTGTCCAAGTGGGCTGGAATCACAGCCTCACCTGCTGCTCTCATTAGGCAGCCTACTAAATCAATTTGTAACACTATACTTCACTCCAAATTATAGTCAACCTACCTCAAATGGTCACTAATTGACCATTAGAATGTTATTTTACCATTACATAAGCAAAGTCCAAGTTTCTCTCCCAAATCCCTAATTTCCCATTTCAATTCACATAAGATACCTTAGCACACTAATTCATTATCCATGTATATATATATACCTTAAACATCATCTCTAGTCCACTCTTAGTCCATCAAAACAATCAAAATCATTCCTTCCTTAGGGCTACCGAATTCCATGGTATACATACACATGAGTTTTAGTCCATTTAATTTACAATTTCATACTAATTTCAAGTCCCTAACATGGAATAAAAGAAATATATGCATAAATAAGCACTAACCTCACTTGAGAGCTTTTCAAGAGCTCAAATTCTTCACCTTTTCTCTTTCTTTTTGCTGCCTAGAGGTTATTCAAGGTGCAAGGATGAGTTTTAGTGAAAGGAGTAGGAGGGTTTATGGTGAAATGAAGAGAGAAATGGAGCTTGTTGAAGTGTTAATGGAGGTTTGGTCAAGGGCATGGATTTCGGCTGGTTTGGGGAGGAAGATGACTGTTTGCTTTTTTTAATTTCTTTGGTTTCATTTGTCTCTTTTTATTAGTTAATTAGATGGTTGTTTAATTGTGATTGGTGGGAACTTTTAAATGACATCATAATGATGTCATTATTTGCACTATATTGATTTTTCTTTTCTTTTCTTTTCTACTAACTTTAAATAAATTTTTCATCAACATTAATTCATATTTTATATCATAATAATTATTTACTCAACTGGACAAGTCGGCCAAAAATCATCTCTGAAGGCGAAATGACCAAAATGCCCTCCGTTTGGCTTAACAGGTCAAAATTGTCTGTACCGATTGAAAAATTTTTCTAAATATTTTCTTGGCATTCTAATGCCATAGGAACCTCAATGACCCTTCTCTGGAGTCCCAAAAATTATTTTATGAATTTTTCCCCGGGTCTAGGGCTCCTAGTTACGAGAACCGCAACTTCTCACTAGGTTACCCATCGCTAGGGCACCGGCTCATTTAACTTGGTTGTATTTTATTTCTAAAATTTTTACTAAATTTTTCTTATTAATATTTGAGTTAATTATGGTCCCTCACTTTAGTTTAAATATTTTTCCGAACGTTCTAGCTGTCCGGCCCGACACTGGTCACCGGAACAGTAGAATGTACGGAGTTGCTACCGGGAGGGTGTTACAGAAATTAGCATAACTTGAGCTAGAAAACTCCAAATGGAGTGATTTAAAAAGGGAATTAAATAAGACACATAAAGGAACAACTTTGATTTAGAACACTTGGCAAAATTCTCATTGTAGAATTGCCTAATGGAACAGTGAACTCTAGCACCCAAAATTGAAAATTTTTGTTTATTTTCTATTGGTTTTAAGTATCGATTGGCAACCAATGCCAACACTTTTGTGAACCAAAATGTGGTTAATTCATGTGGTTAGAACTGTCACACCTTATCCCTTATAAGGCACGACATGTTCCCGTAGCATACCTAATGAATTACTGAACTCCACCTACCCATAACCCATTAGTTATGCTACAGAGGATTTTAAAACAAATTATAGCTTTTTATCTTATCAATTCTTTTGCGGAAAACTGTATGAGAATAGTTAAAATTCCATATAAACATTCATTGGAAATAATGATAAACTAAATATTACAAAAGTTATATTTTCATAAGTCTCAAAGTAAAATAAAAAATAGTTACAAACTCAAAATGTGATAGCAACGCAATGCTTTTAAATACAAACTGCTCAATATCCGTACATCCATACATATAGGTACAAAATACATCCAAAGGAATCACAAGGGTGTACGTAATGTAAATACCCACAAACAATACCAAAATGCTGCTTTCAAGTCTCTCACTCGGCAGCCTTCTCCTTTCCCTTAATCATGACAAAGATAAAGAAGCTATCGCTGAGTATATCACTCAGTGGTGCACAACTAATAACTTTAAAACTTAAGGTAAAACATAATTTGTCAAAGCATAATAAATCACATTTTTCTTAAGCATGAAAACTTCACAATAGTTCTAAGTCCATAAAGGCCATTTATTAGAATAACATTTCAAATGAGAAATCACATTTTATAAAATCACAATTCACAAAGCATTAGTGTTGCCAACATTAATACACAGTTTAAGCCATGACACAAAATTTCACGATCAGTGCCGTGTTGTACACCACGACAAAGCAATCTCAACCTCACTAACCGTTATTAATGAGGGAAGGGCTAGCTAGCTAATGAGTACTCATGTAATCTTACCCCACTAACCGTTATTAACGGAGACATAATCAATATCAATTATCAACTCCAAGTAGCCGTTACTACTGGAGAGTTCCGAAAGGGACTGTCATGCTAACTGTGGTTTAAAAACAGTTTCTAAAAATTACCCACTCAACAATCACATTTATAAACCAATAAACACATTTAAATTCATCATAATATCCATATAAAGGTGGCAACACCCAAATTTCTTAAATGCAAGAGAAAAACTATATTTCAATCAAAGTAAACTTGTTCAAAGCAAACTCATTCAATTTAACATATTCCAAGCAATTTACAAGTTTAAAAACGAAGAAAAGATTAGTTGTGCACAAACCTTCAATAATTCTCCTTCCTTGTTACCTACTTCTCCTTGTCCGTTCTAACTTCTTTTTCTACTGAAAAGACACAAATAGAATACCTCAATACCAATCTCAATTGCTGCCAAGAACTCATTACATACATGTCTAATGCATCCCAAGTTAGCTTTGAAAATTTTAGAATATTTTGGTTTTGGGACAACTTAATGCCCTAATCTTTGAACCCAATTTCTATCTAGTTTCGATCATAATTTAGTGAGGTGTTCTTCATGAGAATTGTTCATTTAGGTCTTAACTTTATTTTCGTTTTTGAATCACCTAATTCGGAGCTGTGTAGCTCAAGTTATGACCAAAACATAGTTACTGTTCATGTCACTATTCATCCTGCAGATTCAGTTTTGGCAGATTTATTGATCTAACTTCGTTCAGCAATTTGATCAATTTAAGTCCATAATTTGGTCTAATATTCTTCATACGAAATGTTCTACTATGTCTTAGGTTTCCATCGGTTCAAGAATTGCCTAAATCGGAGTTTTCTAGAGAGAGTTATGGCCATGCAAAGTTTACTGTTCATATGGTAAATCTGCAGATTTTTAGATTTCTGCAGATTTGGTGATTCAAATTTGCTCAGCAATTTGATTGGATTAAGTCCATAATTTGGCATCAAGTTCTTCATATGAAATGTTCTACTATGTCTTAGGTTTCCATCAGTTCAAGAGTTGTCTAAATCGGAGTTTTCTAGAGAGAGTTATGGCCATGCAAAGTTTACTGTTCATATAGTCAAATTCTGCAGGTTCCAGATTTCTGTCTCCAAGTTCAAGCTAATTTTTAGGCAATTTCTGGATAGTTTCTAGGTTGGGTCTCTTCATGAAAATTCTAGCCCTATGTCTTAAGTTTCATTTTCAATTGGTTTTACTCCAATTGGAGTTGTGTAGCTCAATTTATGGGCTATCAAACACACTGAACTCAGTGTGCAAATTCTGCCCTAAGTTCAATTTTTCATTTCTTCAATTATTTCCACTAACCAACCTCAATTCACATTTAATTCACCCAAAATGACTATAATTTAGTATTGACACATCAATGGCACTTCCTAGCAGAAACCCCACAATTTTCAAATACCAAAGTTTGCAATTTTCCCTAATCCTACTATTTCATTACTTCCATTCATCAACCCAATATCAATTCAAACTAAATACACCTCAAATGATTATAATTTAACACTACACACACCAATTTCACTTTCTAGCACCAAAGCTCTAATTTTCCCATGAACCCTAATATTCCATAATTCAATTTATGCAATCCCATGAAATCTTACAACTCCCAATCATGCATACTACTTCAATTTAACTTAGATTTATTATTAATTTAACTAAAATACATCAAAATCCTAATTCTCCCTAAATTGGCCAAAACCCTAGTTTAGATTTCTATACATGTTTCCTTTCAATTTCTCATGTTATTTCATCATAAGTTAACTTAATTCAAAGCCTATACAACTAATCTAACATGAAGATACACTTACCTCAATTGTGACCTTCCCAAATCTTTAATTTCTTCCAAATCTCTTGTCTCCCCTTGCTTTTAATCTCTCAATTAATATTTAATTTGATGTTCTCTATCAATTAGATGCAAAACCCATAGAGGAAAAGTAAGGAATTGAGTTTTGAGAATGGGTGTCAATGGAGAAAGAAGGAAGAAGAAGAAAGAAAGAAAGAGAGAAGGAGAGAGAGTGAGTGGTAACTAAATGGGGGAGAGAAGAGGGCTTTTCCCTTTATATATTCATCCCCATTTTTTTATTTATTTAATTCATTTAATTGGGTTGTCCAAAGCTCATTGATACTAAAATTTAGGTCAAAAAATGGAATTTATATTCTAAATTTTTGTCTCTTTTATTTTCTTTTCACTTTTACTCTAATTTTTCCCTCAATATTTCTTCATAAGTCAATATTTTATTTTCATTTAATTAAATTGACATTTTGGTCAAAAATCAACTCTTAAAGTGAATTAACTAAAATACTCCTTATCGGGTCATAATCCCTCTTTTACAATATACCCGGTGAATCCTTATATTTTTGGGTCACTTGAATTTTTATTGTGTCTATCTCAATTAATTTTCTATTTATTTTTGGTCCTCAAGGTGTCTTTAAATAGTACTAGTTATGGACAAAAAATGGTACTATTCATAACTCGGAGGTTCGAGGTGTTATAATTCTCCCCTCCTTAAAAATAAATTTCGTCCTCGAAATTTACCTGGTTTCATTGGGTGCTGCGTTCTCATGTCCTCCTCACGCTCCCATGTAGCCTCCTGGCCTGAATGATGGTTCCATAGCACTTTCACCAGAGGTATTTGCTTGTTCCTCAGCTGCTTCACCTCATATGCCAAGATCTTTATGGGTATGTCAGGTATGGATTCACCTCAATCTCCTTTACTGGCAAAATGTGAGAGGGGTCTAATTTGTACCTCCTCAACATGGAGACATGGAAGACATTGTGAATCTTTTCCAACTCCGGAGGCAATGCAAGTCTATATGTCAATGGACCCACTCTTTCTAGAACCTCATATGGCCCAATGAAGCGTGGATTTAGTTTCCCCTTTCTACCAAACCTCATGATCCTCTTCCATGGGGAAATTTTTAGGAACACCTTGTCACCCACACTATACCGAATATCTCTTCTCTTTAGGTCAATGTAGGACTTTTGTCTATCCGTTGCAACTTTGAGTATGTCTTTAATGAGCTTAACCTTCTCTTCTGTTTGCTGCACTAATTCTGGGCCAATCAACTTCCTATCGTCCACTTCATCCCAACACAAGGGAGTTCTACACTTTCTGTCATAAAGTGCTTCGTATGGAGGCATCCCGATGCTTGACTGATAACTGTTGTTGTAGGAAAATTCAATTAAAGGCAAGTATATATCCCAACTCCCTTTAAACTCAATCACACAGGACCGAAGCATATCCTCCAAAATCTGAATGATCCTTTCAGATTGGCCGTCTGTCTGTTGATGGAATGCTGTACTAAAGTTCAATCTAGTTCCTAGGGCTTTTTGGAGACTACTTCAGAATCTAGAAGTGAACCTTAGTCTCTGTCCGACACAATAGACATTGGCACTCCATGTAAACTCACCACATCATCAATGTACATTTTGGCCAATCTTTCTAGGCTTTAATCCATCCTCACTGGCAAAAAGTGTGTAGACTTGGTCAATCTATCAATAATAACCCAAACTGCATCATGATTCTTTTGTGTACGTGGAAGTCCTGTCACGAAACCCATAGTGATTCTTTCCCATTTCCACTCAAGAATTGGCAATGGCTGTAGCAACCCTGCAGGCACTTGGTGTTCTGCCTTTACTTGCTAACAAGTTAGGCATTTGGCAACATATTCTGTAATGTCTTTCTTCATTCCTCTCCACCAATAGTGCTCTTTCACACTTCTGTACATTTTGGTTCCACTAGGGTGCATTACAAAAGGTGAATCTGTGCTTCCTTTAAAATGGTATGCCTCAGTTCAACATTCTCAGAAATGCACATTTTGCCCTTATATAACAACAAGCCCTCATCATTTACTGATAATTCTAGTTTCTTGCCATCCCCAGCCTCTTCCATTAACTTCACATACTTATCATCCTTTTGTGCAACTGCTTTAATTTGTTCTGCCAGCATTGGCTTCACTTACCAAGTAGGTACCATCTGCCCATCTTCATTAATCTCCAAATTAGCATGCAATGCCCTTAACTCATGCACCATGGACAATGGAGAAACCCTCAAACCAGCCATAGTCTTGCGACTTAAAGCATCAGCTATAATATTAGCTTTTCTAGGCTGATTGTCTATCAAACAATCATAATCTTTTATCAGCTCTAACCATCTCCTCTGCCTCAAATTTAACTCCTTTTGTGTGCCCAAGAACTTCAAACTTTTATGATCTGTGTATATATAACATCTCTCCCCATACAAGTAATGTCTCCAGATCTTCAAGGCAAAGACAATGGCTGTCAGCTCCAAGTCATGCGTAGGATAATTCCTCTCATGCGGTTTAAGCTGGCGTGAAGCATAGGCAATGACATTCCTATCTTGCATCAACACATAGCCCAATCTGTTATGAGAAGCATCACTGTGTATGGTATGCTCCTTACCCAAAGTGGGTAAGGTTAAGACTGGAGCTTCAGTTAAACGCCTCTTTAACTCATCAAAACTTCCCTGGCACCGATCAGTCCACTGAAATTTTACATCCTTCCTAAGTAGCTTGGTCAGTGGAGATGCTAGCATGGAGAATCCCTTCACAAACCTTGGGTAATACCCGGCTAAACCAAGGAAACTCCGAACTTCCGTGACATTTCTAGGTGGCTTCCAATTAAGAATGGCTTCTACTTTGCTAGGATCCACCTGGATACCCTCTGTAGATATAATATGCCCCAAAAAATGTAATCTCCTTTAGCCAAAACTCACATTTCGACAGTTTGTCATACAACTGCTTCTCCCTCAAAGTCTCCAATACTATCCTCAAGTGCTTGTCGTGTTCCTCTGCATTCTTTGAGTACACCAAAATATCATCAATGAACACCACAACAAACTGGTCCAAATATGGCCTAAAGATGGTGTTCATCAGGCCCATAAAAGCAACTGGAGCATTAGTCAACCCGAATGGCATTACCAAGAACTCATAGTGGCCATACCGAGTCCTAAAGGCAGTTTTAGGAATACTTTGCTCCTACACCCTCAACTGGTAGTAGCCCAATCTCAAGGTAATTTTGGAGAATACAGTTGCATCCTTTAACTGATCAAACAAATCATCGATCTGTGGCAGAGGATATCTATTCTTTATGGTCACCTTATTCAACTGTCTGTAGTCTATGCATAGGTGAGAGTACCATCCTTCTTTTTCACAAATAATACTGGTGCTCCCCAAGGTGACACGCTAGGACGGATGAAACCCTTATCTAACAATTCATGCAATTGCACCCTCAACTCTTTCAACTCAGCAAGTGCCATCCTACAAGGAGTGATAGAGATTGGCTCCACACCAGGCATAGTCTCAATTTCAAACTGCACCTTTCTTTCCGGAGGCAATCCTGGCAATTCTTTTGGAAAGACATCCGGAAAACCCTATACCGTAGGAATATCTTTAAGATCTGGACTCCCCACCTGGGTGTCTATCACATGAGCTAGATAAGCTTCACATCCCTTTCTAATCATCTTTC
This sequence comes from Hevea brasiliensis, assembly GCF_030052815.1. NCBI lineage: Eukaryota > Viridiplantae > Streptophyta > Magnoliopsida > Malpighiales > Euphorbiaceae > Hevea > Hevea brasiliensis. The sequence continues at coordinate 92,726,889 of NC_079493.1, forward strand.
TAGCAAGTGCAGCTGAAATAATGTTGGATGGAAATAACTGCCTCTCCCCGTGTATCACTACGTCTGCATACTCGGGAAGACCAAAAGTTACTGTCTTCTACAGTCGATCATGGCGTGTGCCTGGCTAACCAATCCATGCCCAAGATGATATCATAATCTCGGAAGGGCATTTCAATTAAGTCTGACATGAATGTATGTCCTTGGATCACTAAAGGACAATCTTCATACAATTTGTTTACCCTAACCTCTTATCCTAAAGGATTAGTCACTAGCACATCATAATCCAATTTCACACAGGGAATTCTACTCCCTAAACAACCAACACAAGGAGATTTCCCTCCATTAGTCCATATTTACGATGTAATGCACTATTTGTATCAATAATGACAATTGAGCAATTGTACTTGTCAAAATTATTCAAATATGCAATTTTAAACCTTGTATAAAAACCTGGCTCTGATACCACTAAAACATGTCACACCTTATCCCTTGTAAGACACGACATGTTCTCATAGCATACCTAATGAATTACAGAACTCCACCTACTGATAACCCATTAGTTATGCTACAATGGATTTTAAAACAAACCATAACTTTTTATCTTATCAATTCTTTTGCGGAAAACTGTATGAGAATAGTTAAAATTCTATGTAAACATTCATTGGAAATAATGATAGACTAAATATTGCAAAAGTTACAATTTCATAAGTCTCAAAGTAAAATAAAAAATAGTTACAAACTCAAAATGTGATAGCAATGCAATGCTTTTAAATACAAACTGCTCAATATCCGTACATCCATACATATAGGTACAAAATACATCCAAAGGAATCACAAGGGTATACCTAATGTAAATACCCACAAACAATACCAAAATGCTGCTTTCAAGTCTCTCACTCGGCAGCCTTCTCCTATCCCTTACCCTGACAAAGATAAAGAAGCTATCGCTGAGTATATCACTCAGTGGTGCACAACTAATAACTTTAAAACTTAAGGTAAAACATAATTTGTCAAAGCATAATAAATCACATTTTTCTTAAGCATGAAAACTTCACAATAGTTCTAAGTCCATAAAGGCCATTTATTGGAATAACATTTCAAATGAGAAATCACATTTTATAAATCACAATTCACAAAGCATTAGTGTTGCTAACATTAACACACAGTTTAGGCCATGACACAAAATTTTACGATTAGTGCCATGTTGTACACCACGACAAAGCAATCTCAACCTCACTAACCGTTATTAATGAGGGAAGGGCTAGCTAGCTAATGAGTACTCATGTAGTCTTACCCCACTAACCGTTATTAATGGGAGACATAATCAATATCAATTATCAACCCCAAGTAGCAGTTACTACTGGATAGTTCCGAAAGGGACTGTCATGCTAACTGTGGTTTAAAAATAGTTTCCAAAAATTTCCCACTCAATAATCACATTTATAAATCAATAAACACATTTAAATTCATCATAATATCCATATAAAGGTGGCAACACCCAAATTTCTTAAATGCAAGAGAAAAATCATATTTCAGTCAAAGTAAACTTATTCAAAGCAAACTCATTCAATTTAACATATTCCAAGCAATTTACAAGTTTAAAAACGAAGAAAAGGTTAGTTGTGCACAAACCTTCAATAATTCTACTTCCTTGTTACCTATTTCTCCTTGTTCGTTTTAACTTCTTTTTCTACTGAAAATACACAAATAGAATACCTCAATACCAATCTCAATTGCTGTCAAGAACTCATTACATGCATGTCTAATGCATCCCAAGTTAGCTTTGAAAATTTTAGAATATTTTGGTTTTGGGACAGCTTAGTGCCCCAATCTTTGAACCCAATTTTTACCTAGTTTCTATCATAATTTGGTGAGGTGTTATTCATGAAAATTGTTCATTTAGGTCTTAACTTTATTTTCCTTTTTGAATCACCTAATTTGGAGCTGTGTAGCTCAAGTTATGACCAAAACATGGTTACTGTTCACATAACTGTTCATCCTGCAGATTCAGTTCTGGCAGATTTATCAATATAACTTCGTTCAGTAATTTGATCAAGTTAAGTCCATAATTTGGTCTAATGTTCTTCATACGAAATGTTCTACTATATCTTAGGTTTCTATCGGTTCAAGAATAGCCTAAATCAGAGTTTTCTAGAGAGAGTTATGGTCATGCAAAGTTTACTGTTCATATGATAAATCTACAGATTTTCAGATTTCTGCAGATTTGGTGATTCAAATTTGCTCAGAAATTTGATTGGGTTAAGTCCATAATTTGGCCTCAAGTTCTTCATATGAAATTTTCTACTATGTCTTAGGTTTCCATTGGTTTAAGAATCGACTAAATCAGAGTTTTCTAGAGAGAGTTATGGCCATGCAAATTTTACTGTTCATATGGTCAAATTCTGCAGGTTCCAGATTTCTATCTCCAAGTTCAAGCCAAGTTTTAGGCAATTTCTCGGTAGTTTCTAGGTTGGGTCTCTTCATGAAAATTCTAGCCCTATGTCTTAAGTTTCATTCCCACTTGGTTTTACACCAATTGGAGTTGTGTAGCTCAATTATGGACTGTCAAACACACTGAACTCAGTGTGCAAATTCTGCCCTAAGTTCAATTTTTTATTTCTTCAATTATTTCCACTAACCAACCTCAATTCACATTTAATTCACCCAAAATAACTATAATTTAGCATTGACACATCAATGGCACTTCCTAGCACAAACCCCACAATTTTCAAATACCAAAGTTTGCAATTTTCCCTAATCCTACCATTTCATTACTTCCATTCATCAACCCAATATCAATTCAAACTAAATACACCTCAAATGATTATAATTTAACACTACACACACCAATTTCACTCTCTAGCACCAAAGCTCTAATTTTCCCATGAACCCTAATATTCCATAATTCAATTTATGCAATCCCATGAAATCTTATAACTCTCAATCATGCATACTACTTCAATTTAACTTAGATTTATTATTAATTTAACTAAAATACATCAAAACCCTAATTTTTTCTAAATTGGCCAAAACCCTAGTTTAGATTTCCATACATGTTTCCTTTCAATTTCTCATGTTATTTCATCATAAGTTAATTTAATTCGAAGCCTATACAACTAATCTAACATGAAAATACACTTACCTCAATTGTGACCTTCCCAAATCTTTAATTTCTTCCAAATCTCTTGTCTCCCTTTGCTTTTAATCTCTCAATCAATATTTAATTTGATGTTCTCTACCAATTAGATGCAAAACCCATAGAGGAAAAGCAAGGAATTGAGTTTTGAGAATGGATGTCAATGGAGAAAGAAGGAAGAAGAAGAAAGAAAGAAAGAGAGAAGGAGAGAGAGTGGGTGGTAACTAAATGGGGGAGAGAAGAGGGTTTTTCCTTTTATATATTTATCCCCATTTTTCTATTTATTTAATTCATTTAATTGGGTTATCCAAAGCTCATTGATACTAAAATTTTAATTAGGTCAAAAAATAGAATTTATATTCTAAATTTTTATCTCTTTTATTTTCTTTTCACTTTTACTCTAATTTTTCCCTCAATATTTCTTTATAATTTAATATTTTATTTTCATTTAATTAAATTGACATTTTGGTCAAAAATCAACTCTTAAAGTGAATTGACCAAAATACCCCTTATCGGATCATAATCCCTCTTTTACAATATACCCGGTGAATCCTTATATTTTTGGGTCACTTGAATTTTTATTGTATCTATCTTAATTAATTTTCTATTTATTTTTGGTCCTCAAGGTGTCTTTGAATAGTACTAGTCATGGACCAAAAATGGTACTATTCATAACTCGGAGGTTCGGGGTGTTACAAGAACTCATGTAACTATTATGTATGAGAAAGTCAATATTTTGACTTGAATAGTAAAATGAATAGTAACCTTTCATGTTAAACACAAATATTCAATTAAGAGCTTTGTAATATGCCCTATCAGACCTAGTAAGATTGGTTTGGATAGATTGACATGCCAATAGGGTTCTGATAGCGGTACTGCATATGGCATCATGCCATTATGTAATTTATGGCTTGTGTGGCCATTTCGTGATTTTATGGCTTTTAGCCATTCTGACACTATTGTGATACTTGGCCTCGTGCCTAATATTTATTACAGCTTATTAGTTATTCTGTTGGACACCGGGAGACACAATGTGACCGATGGTGTGACGGCCCGAGGTACTTGGTACCTAGTACCAGTTTACCCGTTTATCTAGTCCAGTCGACTAGTATAGGTTACTTGGGCAATCAAAATAAAATCTTACTAAATTTTAATCAAATGATTAACGTAAAAAGTATCAGGTTACTGTAAATAATTACTAGAAACTCAGTCTGTATAAAATGTCAGCATACACTCTACATGTTTATTTCATTTTAGTTATTTTTATTTTATTGGCACCACTAAGCTATATTATTTAACACGTTACTTTTGCCACGCGTAGGTACAAGAGACACGGAGCTTGAGCTCTGTAGACCCCAGACTGGGTGAGAGTCAGATCTGTTAGTGTCCTGTGTCACCTCTCATCTGCAGTGTATTTTGGTAGGGCACTAGGATTCTGTTTTGTATTTTTGTAAATTGTATTTTGTATTTAGTTCTTTATGTTATCATGTAAATTATAAACGCTTGTATCATTTTATATTGTAAATTAATGAAAATTAAGTATTGCCTTCATAAAAGTGAGTTCAAATTGAATTATATATGATATGGATTGAATGAATGAAAATTGTTGAGAAATAATGAGATAATATTGATTATTTGGAGTTGAGAATGATTGGAAAAATATTTGGAAGTGTTTTCCACAGGTTCTGAAGAACTGTTTTCTCCATTTTTAGTCGGCACTCTGCCGGATTTTCTGAAAAATCTTCGGAAACTCAAATAAATTTAAAATTTCAATAAATGATGTAATTGATATCAATTTCATAAGTTTCACTTAGTGGCCTATAAACAAATAAATTTTGGAATGATAAATATCAATGAGTTAAAATCTAGTGTTCTGGCACACTGTGTGACATAACTTGCTCGGCTACACTGTAGACGGGTAGGGATGTCACACTTATCTTCCTTTTCAAAACGCTATAAAAGAAAAATGATATTGTTTGTTTATTTTGTGTACATTTTGCTTTGATTTCATTATGTGAGTGATGGGAGATTGGATTTTAGGTAGGAATTTGATGGCTTTTTTTTCGTTTGCTCATCATCTGCCTGATTAAAGGTTTAGTTATAGAGCTGATCATGATTGTTGTTAGGGAGATTTCTTACTTTGGGTTTCAATGCATGTGCCCTCTATTGTGCTGCACGTGTTGAGAGGTTAGCTAAGTTTTACCTACACTTCATTCCTTTTATCAAATTGTTGTCACATATTTGCTTTGTGAAATATTTTTCCTCATTTGTTTTGACAAGTAGTAGATAGTATAGAGTCATTGAGGATGATGGTAGTTGGATACTTGGATTGAGATCATTTTTATGTCATTGAACCGTGATTTACGTTGCTTTGGACGTAACCTATGCTGCTATAAGACAATGAAGAAAAGAGTTTATTGGATGACGGAGGAGTGAAGGAGGCAAAAAAGAAAAAATATGGGTTTAGGCAGGAGTGCTTGGACACGCCATCTCTTTGTCTTATGAGAATATTATTATTCTAGTTGCTTCTAAAATTTTGTAGGGCTTTTTGGCAAAAACACCATTTGGTGCTCATTGTACTTGCAAAATGTACGATAGATTTATTAGTAATTAGTATTAATTGATTACTCAATTTTATTAATTTATTATGTAACACCCCTATATGCATAGCCTGGTATATTATACTGTTCCAGTGACCGGTGTCGGTTCAGACAATTAAGAAGATTAGAACCATGTTTGAGACACCTAGAAAAGTAATGAACGAAAATAAATAGTGCTGACTAGAAGGTTAAGTATAAATTAAAAAAACAAAGCATAAAAAGTTAAATGAGTCAGGGGTCACAGCGATGGGTGATCTTACCGGGAAGTGACTACGAGGTCAGTTTTAACCCTAATTTTGAATGGAAAATTGTGACACCGCGGTCCTAAGGACTATTGCGAACCTAGTGGAAAAGAAAGAATCATAGAAAAGAGTTAATAAGTAGGTCAAATAATTAGGTCATGACTCCGGAAGAAATACCGGATTATTTGCAAACTGGATCAAACCGACGAGGAGCAAATTGGTCAATTCACCCCTAGAGGTAACTCCTGACCTAACCGTCTAATAAAATCGAAGAAATGAAAATTTAGGAAAATAGAATTAAATTAAAGAAGAATGGAAAAATAGAGGAAATAGAAAAAGAAAAGAAAAATTGAATTGATTACATCATCAACATTACATATGCATGATGCAATAAAGGAAAATTTTAATTAATTAAATTTGACTAAGTCAAAAAGCCAAATAAATACATAAAAAAAAAGAAAAAAAAATGAAAACACCATTCTTCTTCTTGGCTGGCACCCCAATCCTCTCTCTCTCTCCATAGTCTTCCTCCATTAACAAGTTATTCAAGCTTGAATAACTTGATTTTACCCCATAAATTTCAACCCTAAACCCTTAAAAGCTTCTAATTCATCATAGATAAGAAGATTGAAGAACAAAGAGAAAGGAGAAAGTGAAGGATTTGAGTGATTGAATTTCACAAGAAAGATTAGTAATCTAAACTTATAAATTCTAGTTAAATTCTTATATTTTAGTTAAATTAATTTAGAATTTAACATAAATTCAAACAAAACAATCATGGGGGACTAAGTGTGAATTTTGGCCAGCCAATAGTGGGGGTAGAAATTGCATGATTTTGATGAAATTAAGAGAGTAATTAAGTTTACTTAAGTATGTAAACAATGCCTATACACTTTAATTTCATTAATTGAATGAATTACACAATTAGGGTTCTTGAGATCTTGAAATTTGGGGGAAAAATTGAAGGAAATGGTCAATTGATGCAATTCACTCTAATTAAGGTTAGAAATGGTCAATTGAGACCAATTGTGATGTGTTTGAATGAGTAGAAATGAAATGCAATTCGGATTAGTGAAGGGTTCCAATCTAGTAGGTTGACCTAGGTCCCTTTCAGGGACCAAAACTATAATTCTGCCAACCAAATTAGTGTGAGGCTAATTAGATATAAAAGTAGACACATAATAACACAATTTTCATGTTGTAACCATGCCCAGAAAATGACATTAAGGTAGTGAACAATTAGGTTAAATCCGAGTAATGTGCATTACCACTGTACCAAAATGACCAAATGGCCATAACTTGGAGTAGGAAGGTCCAAATGACCTAAATTTTATACCGATGGAAAGCTGAGACATAGCACTACAACTTTGATAAAGAATACAAACCCAAATTCTGACCATAAATCATTTAAAAAGTGAGCTGCAGTCAACACACAAAAACTGCCAGAACCAAGAAAGTGCCTAGAATTCTGGGTTTGAACTAATCCGGCCAGCCTTAGAAAAATGACCATATCTTAGGCTACAAAACTCCAAATGGAGTGATTAAAAAAGGGAATCAAAGATAAGACAATAAGGAACAACTTTGATGAAGGACACTTAGCCAAATTCCCACAGTAACCAGACCAATGGAATAGTGCAAAATAGGGGACCAAAACTGAAAAATTGAAGATTCTCTTAGGAGACTTAGAATTTTAAATGGCAACCAAGGCCAGCAACTTAGGCACTCAAAATGTGGTATGTGGGTGTAATTGGAATTCACCTATCTATTAAGCATGAGAAAGTCAATATTTTAACCTGAATAGTGCAATGAATAATAACCCCGAAATGCAAATTACAAAGAACGTTAATTTAAGCATATTATGGCTAGAATTTAGTAGAAATGAATTTATTTATTAGATTTATTATAAGTTATGATGCTGAAACACTGCAAATTGTGTATTTCAGTTGAGAAAGATACTGAAACACTGAGTCAAGGCCAAGAGGCGACTCGTAAGAGGTTTGTGCACAATATAGAAACTTTCTGTGAATTTTCTTTTGTAAATTGTTTTGAATGAATTGTGAACATTAAATTGTGACTTTATTTATACTGAAAATTTGGATTGAAAAGAAAAATGTGTTATTGACCCAAAATGTTGAGAAAATAAACTATATGTGAATTATTGACATTTAAATGTTTAGAAAACTGTTTAAATAGTTTGAAACCACAGTTTCATGATCAAATGTTTGCATGCCTCACTAGCCTGACTAGTGGGAGGAATTAGTTTTGTATTCCCTCTCTGGCTGAAGTGTTGAGAGGTGTGCCAGTAGAGGAAGAAATTTGAATGGGTACCCATAGATTTGAGCTAGCTAGCCTTTGTATTTCTCATAAAAAAAAATATTGATGGCATGATATGACTGTGTGATTTTATGAAAATTGTTTTGTAATTTCTGAAGCGAAAAATTTCTTTGGTTAAAATTTTAAATCGTGTTATGTATCTGTTTATCAATTCTAGTACTATATTTGGACTAATCATGATTTAATATATGCATAAATTGGTATTTTGTTATGTTGTGCACTACTGAGTAATTGTACTCAACGATGGCTTTTCGTTGCTGTCGCAGGTAAAGAGACTAGTAAGAAGCCGAGTAAGCAGCTAAGGATCAAAAGTACTTCACTTTTGGATTTTTGTCAGGTATTAATTTATACCCTTTTGTACATATTTATTTGAATGTATATGACTGTATGTATGTTTTATAATTGGTCTTGAGCAGTTGTACAGTAAATTATAAAAGTATTATTTTTGAAGTTTATGTTGTAAATTAAACTTGTGGATGTAAAGTAAATATTTTAAATGCAATGTGATGAGTTGATTTAATTATTTTGAAATATTGTGAATTGTGAAAATTTGAGTTGTGTTGGTATATTGGAGGTTGGGGATGGTGATTGAAATTTATTTTTGGAAGTACTTTTTATAAGTTAAAATTTTTGGTTTTACTCAATTATAGATGGCATTCTGCCAAAATTTTTACAAAATTTGTGGAAAAATAAAATTTGACAAAATTTTTACCTAGTATTCAAACTGCAAATAAAAGTTTGTAAAACCTGTTAAAAGTGCTCACCACCTTCAAAAGAAGATAAAATTGTTTTAAAATCCCTTATAGTGTATTTAATGGGTTATCGGTAGGCGAAGTTCGGTAATTCATTAAGTATACTATGGGATCATGTTATGCCTTACTGAGGGGTAAGGTGTAACATATTTTAGTGGTATCAGAGTAAGTTTTTAAAGTATATTTTGACTTGTGAATTTGCATAGCTTCTTTGATAAGTACAACTGCTCAATGTCCTTATTTGATACATACAGTGCATTACATTATAAATATAAACTAACAGAGGAAAATCTCCTTGTGTTATTTGTTCAGGAGGTATAATACCCTCGAATTGAAATGGAAGAAGGGGACTGCTCAGTTGAGCAATCTATAGAGGCTGAGGCACAAGGGGAAGCCCTAGCCCTTCAAAATTTAAATGGATCAGTGGCACCAGCCCCACCAATGCCGCAGTTTCCTGCACAATTTGCTCAGCAGATGGCTGCGATGTTCCAGCAAATGGTTGGGAGCATGCCTACTCAAGCTCCACTTCAGACACCTGTGCTGCAACCTCAGCCCCTAGCCAGACAGTATGATAAGCTAATTAAGTATGGGGCTACAGAGTTTAAGGGTACAGTGGACCCTTTAGAGGCAGAGCAGTGGTTGGAGAGAATGGACAGAGTGTTCAAGAAACTGTACTGCACGGATAAATTGAAATTCGAGTATTTAGTGTCACTGCTGCAGGGGGATGCATATGATTGGTGGAAAACCATCCCCCATAGCTTGTTGGAACCTTCAGTGCTGACCTGGGATGACTTCCTCAGAGAGTTCAAACAAAAATACGTCCAAGATGTTTATGTGGACCAGAAGCTACGGGAATTTTTAAGTTGGAAACAAGGAAGCAGATCAGTGGTAGAATATGAAAGGGAGTTCTCCCTCCTGAGCCACTATGCAGGGAGTCTTCTTTCTACCAGCAGAAAAAGATGTAAGAGGTTTAAAAGCAGCTTGAAGCCTAGTTTAAGAGTACAAGTGGTTGGATTTAAACATAATAGTTTCTCTGATCTCATTTCCCAAGCACTTGAGGTACAAAGAATTGAGTTAGAGGCGACACCGGTGAAAGAGAAAACAGAGAAGATAGAGAAATCAGAAAAAGAAAAAAGTGAAAATGCAGTGGATCAAGGTTCCAGTGGTGCTACTGGTAGGAGCAAAATTTTAGGGGATCAAGCAGAGGTAGAAGGTCTGGTAGGGGTAGATTTTCTGGGCAGAGACCCCCTTGGTCTGGTTAGCAGATGACTAAGAGTTCTCACCCTCTCCGCCTTTGTGTGACATGTGGTAAGACCCATGGTGGGATATGTTACTGGGCTTTAGGAGCCTGTTTTAACTGTAGGGGTACGGGGTATCTAGCTAAAGACTATACTAGTACCCATAGATTTGGGCCACCTCCTACTACTGCAGAAGGATCTATTCAGAGTTCTGCTATCAGAGGTTCACAACCAGTTAGTAGAGGTAGAGGTAGAGGTTGGGGCAGCACCTCAGTTAGCCAGGGTACAGTAAACCAGTCAGAACAAGGTAGTGCTCTGGCCAGAGTCTAAATGATCAGACAAAGGGAAGAAGCTGAAACTTCTAACATTGTGGCCGGTACATTTTCTATCTTTGATCAAGAAGTATTTGTGTTGTTTAACCCGGGTTCTACCCACTCATATGTTAATGCTAGCATCATTAGTTCCCTTGCTGTTCCGTGTGTCAAAATGGGTTTTGAGGTGCTAGTAACTAGTCTGTTAGTACAAGAGGTCAGGGTTAACAGAATGTATAGAGATTGTCCTTTGGTGATCCAAGGATATGTTTTTCTATCAGATTTGATTGAAATGCCCTTTAGAGATTATGACATCATCTTGGGCATGGATTGGTTAGCCAGGCATCACGCCATGATTGACTGTAGACTAAAGACAATCATTTTTGGTCTGCCTCAGTACGGTAATGTGGTGATACATGGGGAGAGGCAGCTATTGCCATCAAACATCATTTCGGCTGCACTAGTTAGAAAGATGATCAGAAAGGGGTGTGAAGCATACTTGGCACATGTGATAGACACCCAAGTGGGGAGTCCAGCATGGAGGGACATCCCTACAGTATGTGACTTTCCGGATGTGTTCCTTGATGAGTTGCCAGGACTACCTACGGAAAGAGAGGTGCAGTTTGAGATTGATGTTATGCCTGGTGTGGATCCAATCTCCATAACACCATACAGAATGGCACCAACAAAATTGAAAGAGTTGAAGGTGCAGTTGTAATAACTACTTGACAAGGGCTTCATTCGCCCTAGTGTGTCACCTTGGGGAGTGCCAGTGTTGTTTGTTAAGAAGAAAAATGGCACTCTCTGCTTGTGTATTGATTACCAGTAGTTGAATAAGGTAACAATAAAGAATAGATACCCATTACCCCGCATTAATGATTTGTTTGATCAATTGAAGGGTGTAGCTGTGTTCTCCAAGATTGATCTGAGATCAGGTTATTATCAGCTGAAGGTGCAAGAGCAGAGTATCCCTAAAACTGCTTTTAGAACTCGATATGGCCACTATGAGTTCCTAGTCATGCTATTCGGGTTAACTAATGCTCCGACTGCTTTTATGGATCTGATGAACACTATCTTCAGACCATACCTCGACTAGTTTGCGGTGGTGTTTATTGATGACATCTTGGTGTATTCGAGGAGTGTAGAGGAACATGATAGACATATGCGGATCATACTATAAACTTTGAGGGAGAAACAGCTATACACCAAATTGTCGAAATGTGAATTTTGGCTGAAAGAAATTTCTTTCTTGGGGCACATAGTATCGGCAGAGGGCATTAAGGTAGATCCTAGTAAAATTGAAGCTATCCTTAATTAGAAGCCACCTAGGAATGTCATAGAAATTCGCAGTTTTCTGGGTTTAGCTGGATATTACCGCCGATTCATGAAGGGGTTCTCTATGTTGGCTTCTCCCCTGACCAAGCTACTTCGGAAAGATGTGAAAGTTCAGTGGATAGATAAATGCCAGTAGAGTTTTGATGAGTTAAAGAGATGTTTGACTGAAGCTCCAGTCCTTACTTTACCTACCCTGGGTAAAGAGTATATTGTTTACAGCGATGCTTCTCATAATGGGTTAGGCTGTGTACTGATGCAAGATCGAAATGTTATTGCATATGCATCACGCCAGCTCAAACTGCTTGAGAGGAATTATCTGACACATGACTTGGAGCTTGCATCTATTGTATTTTCTCTTAAGATCTGGAGACACTACTTGTATGGGGAGAAGTGTTACATTTATACAGATCATAAGAGTTTAAAATATCTGGGCACTCAGAGAGAGTTGAATTTGAGACAGAGGAGATGGTTAGAACTGATTAAAGACTATGATTGTCTGATAGACTATCAACCAGGGAAAGCTAATGTAGTGGCTGACGCCTTAAGTCGTAAGACTATGGCAAGTCTAAGAATTTCTCCTTTGTCCATGGTGCATGAATTAAAAGCACTGCATGCCAGTTTAGAGGTAAATGATGAGGGACAGACTGTAGTTGCATGGCATATACAACTAGTGTTGATTAATCAGATTAAAATGGCTGCTCAGAATGATGAAAAATATCAAAAGCTATTGGAAGAAGTCTGGTAGGGCAAGAAACCTGAATTCTCAATGAGAGATGATGGTCTACTGCTTCATCAGGGCAGAATGTGCATTCCTAATGATGTTGACTTGAGACAGATCATTATGAAGAAAGCACATGAGTCTCCTTTTGCTATGCACCCTGGTGGTACTAAGATGTACATAGGATTAAAAGAGCATTACTGGTGGATGGGTATAAAAAGGGATGTAGCTGATTTTGTTTCCAAATGCCTAACTTATCAGTAAGTGAAGGCAGAACATCAAGTACCAGCTGGTTTGTTACATCCATTGCCAGTACCTAAATGGAAATGGGAATGAATAACAATGGATTTTGTGATGGGACTTCCGAGAACACAGAAGAGCCATGATGCAGTATGGGTTATAGTTGACAGACTGACCAAGTCTACTCATTTTCTGCTAGTTCGAATGGATTATAGCTTAGAGAGATTGGCCAAACTGTACATTGATGAGATAGTGAGGCTGCATGGAGTGCCAGTATCGATTGTGTCAGACAGAGATCCTAGGTTCACTTCTAGATTCTGAGGTAGTCTTAAGAGAGCCCTAGGAACTAGATTGAACTTCAGCACGGTATTCCACCCACAGACAGATGGCCAGTATGAGAGGGTAATTCAGATATTGGAGGATATGCTATGGGCTTGTGTGATTGAGTTTGAGGGAAGCTGGGATACACACTTGCCTTTGATTGAGTTTGCTTACAACAACAGCTACCAATCAAGCATTGGGATGCCTCCATATGAAGCTCCGTATGGCAGAAAGTGTAGAACTCCTCTGTGTTGGGATGAAGTGGGTGAAAGAAAGATGATTGGGCAAGAAATTATTCAACAAACAGAGGAGAAAATTAGATTGATCAGGGATCGACTCAAGGCTGCAGCAGACCGTCAGAAGTCCTACATCAATATGAAGAGGAGAGATATTGAATATGCAGTGGGTGATAAGGTATTCCTCAAGGTTTTTTCTTGGAAGAAAATTATGAGAATTAGCAGAAAGGGGAAACTGAGTCCTCGCCTCATTGGACCATATGAGGTTCTAGAAAGAGTGGGTCCTCTGGCATATCGTTTGGCATCACCTCCAGAGTTGGAAAAGATACATAACGTCTTCCATGTGTTTATGTTAAGGAGGTATAGATCAGACCCATCTCATGTACTATCAGTAGAAAAGATTGAGGTGAATCTAGACCTCACATATGAGGAAGAACCTATTGAAATTCTGGCATATGAGGTGAAGCAGCTACGGAACAAGCAGATACCGTTGGTTAAAATGCTGTGGAACCATCATTCAAGCTAGGAAACTACTTGGGAGCGCGAAGAAGGCATGAGGAGACAGCACCCACAGTTGTTTAGAGACTAATACCAGGTAAAATTTCGAGACGAAATTATTTTAAGGGGAGAAGAATTATAATACCCCTATATGCATAGCCTAGTATATTATACTATTCCAGTAATCGGTATTGGTCAGGACAATTAAGAAGATTAGAACCATGTTTAAGACATCTAGAAAAGCCCTGAATGAAAATAAATAGTGTTGACTAGAAGGTTAAGTATAAATAAGAAAAACAAAGCATAAAAGTTTGAATGAGTCGGGGGTCACAGCGATGGGTGACCTTACGGGGAAGTGACTACGAGATCAGTTCTAACCCTAATTTTAAATGAGAAATTGTGACACTGCTGTCCTAAGGACTATTGCTAACCTAGTGGAAAAGAGAGAATCACAGAAAAGAGTTGATAAGTAGGTCAAATAATTAGGTCATGACTCTGGAAGAAGTACCGGCTTATTTGCAAATCGGATCAAACCGGTGAGAGGCAAATTGGTCAATTCATCCCTAGAGGTGACTCCTGACCTATCCGTTCAATAAAATTAGAGAAATAAAAATTTAGGAAAATAGAATTAAATTAAAGAAGAATGGAAAAATAGAGGAAATAGAAAAAGAAAAAAAAATTGAATTGATTACATCATCAACATTACATATGCATGATACAATAAAGGAAAATTTTAATTAATTAAATTTGACTAAGTCAAAAAGCCAAATAAATACGTAAAAAACCAAAGAAAAAAAAAATAAAAACACCATTCTTCTTCTTGGCCGGCACTCCAATCCTCTCTCTCTCTCCATAGTCTTCCTCCATTAATAAGTTATTCAAGCTTGAATAACTTGATTTTACCCCATAAATTTCAACCCTAAACTCTCAAAAGCTTCTAATTCATCATAGACAAGAAGATTGAAGAATAATAAGAAAGGAGAAAGTGAAGAATTTGGGTGATTGAATTTCACAAGAAAGGTTAGTAATCTAAACTTATAAATTCTAGTTAAATTCCTATGTTTTAGTTAAATTAATTTAGAATTTAACATAAATTCAAACAAAACAATCATGGGGGACTAAGTGTGAATTTTGGCCAGCCAATAGTGGGGGTAGAAATTGCATGATTTTATGAAATTAAGAGAGTAATTAAGTTTAATTAAGTATGTAAACAATGCCTATACACTTTAATTTCATTAATTGAATGAATTACACAATTAGGGTTCTTGAGATCTTGAAATTTGGGCGAAAAATTGGAGGAAATGGTCAATTGATGCAATTGACCCTAATTGAGGTTAGAAATGGTCAATTGTGACCAATTGTGATGTGTTTGAATGAGTAGAAATGAAATGCAATTCGGATTAGTGAAGGGTTCCAAACTAGCAGGTTGATCTAGGTCCCTTTCAGGGACCAAAACTGTAATTTTGCCAACCCAATTGGTGCGAGACCAATTGGATATGAAAGTAGACACATAATAACACAATTTTCATGGAGTAACCATGTCCAGAAAATGACATTAAGGTAGTGAACAATTAGGTCAAATCCGAGTAATGTGCACTGCTACTGTACCAAAATGACGAAATAGCCATAACTTGGTGTAGGAAGGTCCAAATAACATGAATTTTATACCGATGGAAAGCTGAGACATAGCACTACAACTTTGATGAAGAACACAGACCCAAATTCTGATCATAAACGATCCAAAAAGTGAGCTGCAGTCAACAAACTAAAACTGCCAGAACCAAGAAAGTGCCCAAAATTCTGGGTTTAAACTAATCCGGCCAGCCTTAGAAAAATGACCATATATTGGGCTACAAAACTCCAAATGGAGTGATTCAAAATGAGAATTAAAGATAAGACAATAAGGAACAACTTTGATGAAGGACACTTAGCCAAATTCCCAGAGTAACCAGACTAATAGAATAGTGGAAAACAGGGAACCAAAACTGAAAAATTGAAAATTCTCTTATGAGACTTAGAATTTTAAATGGCAACCAAGGCCAACAACTTAGGCACTCAAAATGTGGTATGTGGGTATAATTGGAATTCATCTATCTATTAAGCATGAGAAAGTTAATATTTTGACTTGAATAGTGTCATGAATAGTAGCCCTGAAATGCAAATTTCAAAGAACGTTAATTTAAGCATATTAAGGCTAGAATTTAGTAGACATGAATTTATTTATTGGATTTATTATAAGTTATGATACTAAAACACTGCAAATTGTGTATTTCAATTGAGAAGGATACTGAGAAAGAATAAGAAACACCAAGTCAAGGCCAAGAGGTGACTCGTAGGAGGTTTGTGCACAACATAGAAACTTTATGTGAATTTTCTTTTGCAAATTATTTTGAATGAATTGTGAACATTAAATTGTGACTTTATTTGTAATGAAAAATTAGATTGAAAAGAAAAATGTGTTATTGGCCCAAAATGTTGAGAAAATAAACTATATGTGAATTATTGACATTTGAATGTTTAGAAAACTGTTTAAATAGTTTGAAACCACAGTGTCATGATCAAATGTCTGAATGCCTCACTAGCCTGACTAGCGGGAGGAATTAGTTTTGTATTTCCTCTCTGGCTGAAGTGTTGAGGTGTGTGCCAGTAGAGGAAGAAATTTGAATGGGTACCCATAAATTTGAGCTAGCTAGCCTTGGTATTCCTCATAAGCCTTTGGCTATTGAGATGAAAAAAAAAAAATATTGATGGCATGATATGACTGTGTGATTTTATGAAAATTGTTTTATACTTTCTGAAGCGAAAAATTTCTTTGGTTAAAATTTTAAATCGTATTATGTATCTGTTTATCAATTCTAGTACTATATTTGGACTTATCATGATTTAATATATACATAAATTGGTATTTTGTTATGTTGTGCACTACTGAGTAATTGTACTTAGCGATGACTTTTTGTTGCTGTCGCAGGTAAAGAGACTGGTAAAGTAGCCGAGTAAGCTGTTAAGGATCGAAAGTACTTCACTTTTGGATTTTTGTCGGGTAATAATTTATATCCTTTTGTACATATTTATTTTAATGTATATGGCTGTATGTATGTTTTATAATTAATCTTGAGCAGTTGTACAATAAATTGTATTAGTATTATTTTTGGAGTTTATGTTGTAAATTAAACTTGTGGATGTAAAGTAAATATTTTAAATGCAATGTGATGAGTTGATTTAATTGTTTTAAAATATTGTGAATTGTGAAAATTTGAGTTGTGTTGGTATATTAGAGGTTGGGGATGGTGATTGAAATTCATTTTGGAAGTACTTTTTATAGGTTAAAATTTTTGGTTTTACTCAATTATAGACAGCATTCTGTCAAAATTTTTACAAAATTTGCGGAAAAATAAAATTTGACAAAATTTTTACCTAGTATTCAAACTGCAAATAAAAGTTTGTAAGACCTGTTAAAAGTGCTCACCACCTACAAAAGAAGATAAAATTATTTTAAAATCCCTTGTAGTGTATTTAATGGGTTATCAGTAAGTGAAGTTCGGTAATTCATTAAGTATACTACGAGATCATGTTATGCCTTGCAGAGGAGTAAGGTGTGACATATTATGTATGATAGATTTTTTTACAATGAAAAATGACTATTTAATTTCTGTATTTTAATAAAATTAATAACTTGGTCCTTCCTTTTTGAAAAATATACTATTTAATTATTGTATTTTGCTTTCATTTAACTATTTAGTTCTTTCGTTAAATTTTTCATTATTCATTCTATTCAAACTACTATTTAGTCCCTATATTTGAAGAAAACTAATTAGTTGATCCTTATATTTTAGAAAACACAACTATTAAGTCTCTTTATTTTAGTGAAATTAATTAGTTTATTCATATATTTTGAAAAATATAGTATTTTAAAAAATATATTATTAAATAAAAACATAAATTTACTATGCAAAGATTAAATCTGTATTTACATTTTTTTTAATTTTCTAATTCCTTGAACATCATTTTTTGTTTTTTAAGAAAACTAATAAAAATAATTAGTTTTTTTAAAAAAACATCTAAGAAATTTAAGAAAACTAATTAATTTTCTAATTAGATGTTTTGTAAAATTAGTTTTTTTAAAATAATTTAAACTTTTATTTAAAATTTTAAGTTTAAATAATAATATTTTATGATAAATATATTAAAATAAAGTTTTCAAAACAATGAAATTACTAATCAATAAAAAAACAAAATTTGATATATAAAATTTTTATAACACAATAAATAAAAAAAATTTAATCAATTAGAGCACACGAAAAAAATATATGTATAAAATAAAATGAAGGTGTCAATAATCTTACCAATGAAAATGAAATAAGAGACTTGAGACAATTGATGATGGGTAAGAACATGCAGCAACTTGAGACTTTGATGGAGAGAAATAAGGGATGAAAGAATAGATTTAAGAGGTGTGAGATAAGAGAGGCAAGGAGCTACTTGAGGAATAAAAGAAGAAAGGAATTTGACAAATAAGAGTTTTAAGCCAAAAAATGACATAGTTTTGAATGAAATATGTTAGAGAGAACAAAAAAAAAAAAAAAGAAAAAACTATAACCAGAAAAACCCATTTTACTCATGCTTGGGTCTTAAGGGTGGCTAAGTCACCAGTTTTTTTATGGGTTTCATAAAAAGAGGGTTTAAGTTGAACCGAATTGACTATTTGATGGTTGTCGATTCCATCAGAAATTAAATTAACTGAAATTACTAGTAATAAAATATTTTCTGCAGTAAGTGGTAAATCCAGGTCGAACCCTAGAGACTGAATTATTAAATTTCATTCACTTGTATAATAAAAAAAGAAACAAAGGTTGGGGGGGGGGGGGGTAATTCGCAATCCAAAAAAGAAATCAAAAATCAAAAATTAAGATCTAAAATTAAATAAGAAACTCTCAAATTAAGCAAACTTCAGTCCAAGGTAATTCACATTACAATGCATTGATTCGATCATAGGCAAAAGAAATACAATTATATCTTATTGAATACCTAATGTAGATTTACCAAACAGTGAGGTAAAATCCCTAACTTCCCTATACTCATCAATTCGAGCCCAGCACTTTTATTGACTCTAATTATTAACTGAATTGGTATTAAGCAATTCTCATCAAATTAATAACTGCTTTAAGAATAGGAAGTAGTGAAGCTGAACAATAATTTATGAAGCATAAATCATTTAATTCACCCTATTATTTCCTTAGGTTATCATTGAAAACTGGGATCATAATCAATAAAACCTAATTGCTACTCATGTTCAATTTTACACAACAATTACAGATTATGAAGATGAACTGCCAATTGACCACATCAAACAATTAACCAATAGGCCTTTTTAGCAAATCATTCAATAGATCAAAAACAATGAAATCAGAAAATAATAGATATTCAAAAAGACATAAATTAAATTAAGAACCTGGTCTCACAAATCAAGCAAAAGAACTTAAATCCCTTGAACTGAATTAAAAACTTAGCCACTCATGTTCATGGCTACAGAAAATTAAAGAGGAAAATTGAAGAAATCTAGAATGTGAATGCAGAACGAAAGTCTCCTTTGACGGCTACTGCCTCTTCTATTTATAATAAATGGCCTAAGGTTAGGTTTAAGAGTTTTTCTCTCTGTCAAAAACTGTAACTGGAGCAAAATCAGGAAACTGATTGTCGACGGATACACGGCCCGTGTATCACTACATGCCCCAGGGGCGTGTAACTTACTGGAGCTTAGTGGGTATGTCTTGTATTGGCACAGAAGGTTACACGGGTCTCCAGGATTTACACGGGTCAAGTTACATGGCCCATGTACTTTGTTTCTTCCTCGATTCTCTGGATTTCTTCTGGCAGAATGTTACACGGGTTCATGGTTGTGCTTACACGACCCGTGTACTTTGAATCAGCAATGCTTCTAAATCCTTCGGCCTTTTCAAGCTTCCTTCTACACTTCTATGCTCTGGGACTTACCAAAACCCTGAAAAATATAGCAAGAGTCAAATTAATGCATATGCTAAAAATTTCTCTATTTAACACAATTATTTCAACAACTCTCTATACATATGCCTAATAGATAATTATACTTTAATCAACTGAATTAGGCATAAAGATACCTTAGAAACACTAAATGTGATGAGATTAAAATTAATAAATTGTGCACTTATCAAATTTGCCCACACTTATTCCATATTTGTCCTCAAGTATGATTTAAATTCTCAATCAACTCCACTTAGAAGTTCCCTTAACTTCATCCTATCACAACATTCTTTAACAAAAGATTAAAGTTTGAAAGAAGAGGCAAGTAAGGTAATAACCATCACAATAAATTCCATAAACACCATACTAATATATCAACAATTCTCCAACACAAAACAAAAGGCTTCAAATCAATTAGGCTCACATAATTAAAGTTCCATAAAATTTTAAATCAATACATACCAAAACACAAGGTTAATTTATCAAGGCACAACAATTATAGCTCTTTGTAAATCTTAGGGGAGATACAAATGGGCTTTTTTTTTTTTGATGAAATTGGTACTTTTCTCTTGTCACAGTTATTTTTTTTTTATTTTAATCATCACCTTTAGAAAAGTACCTTGCTCATATCTTATCTAGCTTTTGGCCTGAGAATCGACATGGGGTTCATGAAGACCCCTGGTTACTTTGCTTAACTAAATAGCAGAGCAATTTTCAAGTTTAGCCTTTTATTTCCCCTAATTTATGCATCTACATATTATAAAGTGCCCTGATAGATTAAACAAAGTTTTGAAATATGTATGATACTAGTTTAAAGCACACATAACTAATCATTTCACCATTAAATCAAGCCTAAATGATTTATGCAAGAAAAAAATTGCTCTATGGTATGGAGAAGAGAGAAAATCCATTATTAAAGTTATTATTACCTTGTCGAAAATCTCAAAAATTTAATCTAAAATAGAAAAGTCATTTCAAGGACAAAGCACTCCTCTCTGAGAGTTAATATAGAATCATAAATCAAGCTTATAAGAACAAATTTATTTATTTATTTATTTTTCAATATTGCAGCAACAAATTTCTCCTCCCCCACACTTAAAACTTACATTGTCCCCTATGTAAAGTCCAAATGCAAAAGAAAAGGAAAAAAAAAATGCTAGAAAATAAAATAAGATAAGGGAAAGAAAACAAATCTGATTGTGGCTAACAAGCCACCCATGGGTTGCCTCCCAAAAAGCGCTTTTGTTTATCATCGTTAGCTCGACATGGCAAAGCTCCTTAATCCAC
The DNA here is from genome assembly GCF_030052815.1 of Hevea brasiliensis. Lineage (NCBI taxonomy): Eukaryota > Viridiplantae > Streptophyta > Magnoliopsida > Malpighiales > Euphorbiaceae > Hevea > Hevea brasiliensis. The sequence goes on from NC_079493.1 coordinate 92,748,134, forward strand.
ATAAATTGGGTTACTCAATTTGAGCTCCTCCATTGTATGCCCTAGAAACCCTTCATAAAATGGCTTGAGTCTATGACCGTTGACCTTGAACACCTTATTAGTTCCTAAACTTTGAATTTCAACTGCATCGTAAGGAAACATATTAGTAACAGGAAAGGGTCCAATCCAACGAGAATGCAACTTACCAGGCATCAGCTTCAATATGGAATTATACAATAAAACTTTTTGCCCAATCACAAACTACTTCTAAACTACTTCCTTAAAATTAGTTTGTCATGGAATGCCTTGGTCTTTTCTTTATACATCTTAGAATTCTCATAAGCCTCAAGTCGAATTTCCTCTAATTCCTGTAATTGTAATTTTCTTTCCACACTAGCAGTATCTAAATCCAAATTACAATGTCTAGCAGCCCAATAAGCCTTATGTTCTAACTTAACAGGAAGGTGACACAACTTACCAAATACCAATCTGTATGGGGACATACCTATTGGTGTCTTATAAGCAGTCCTGTAAGCCCACAAAGCATCATCAAGTCTAAGGCTCCAATCTTTTCTATTTGGCTTCACTATTTTTTCCAAAATAGACTTGATCTCTCTGTTAGACACCTCTGCTTGCCCACTTGTTTGAGGAAGAGAAGCTATAGATACTCAATGGAAAACACCATATCTCCTCAACAATGCCTCAACAGTTCTTTTACAAAAATGTGTGCCTCAGTCACTGATTAAAGCTCTAGGAACTCTAAACCTGCTAAAAATGTTTAACTTGATAAAACCTACAACAGCTTTAGAATCATCAATCCTGGTGGCTTTGGCTTCCACCCATTTCGAAACATAATCAACAACAAGTAATAGATACACAAAGCTAAAAGAAGAAAGAAATGGACCCATAAAATCAATACCCCACATATCAAAAATCTCACAAACAAGTATTGGATTCTTAATCATCTCATTCCTACGGGTTAAACTTCCTATTCTTTGACATTGTTCACAATTTTTGCAAATCAAATATGAATCACGAAATATAGTGGGCCAAAAAAAACCACAGTCTAATATTTTTCTACCTGTTCTCTTGGGTCCAAAATGACCTCCATATGCATAGGCATGACAAAAGCAAGAATAGATTGAATCTCATTATCAGGAACACATCTCATAATAATTTGATCTGGACAAAATTTCCACAAATATGGGTCATTCCACACATAATACTTAGCCTCACTTTTCAATTTCTCTTTCTTAGCTCTACTCAAATCAAAAGGCACAACCTTAGTAACCAAATAATTCACCAAATCAGCATACCAAGGGATCATACCTTGTAATTTAAATAACTGCTCATCAGGAAAAAGTTCCTGCAAAGGAACTGGCTCTTCTTGTGTCACTAACTTGCTCAAATGATCTGCTATCAGGTTCTCAGCTCCTTTCTTATCCTTGATTTGAAGATAAAATTCTTGCAGTAGAAGGATCCATCTAATCAACCTTGGTTTTGCTTCCTTCTTTGCCAAGAGATACTTCAACACTGCATGATAAGAGAAGATAATTATTTTAGAACCAAGCAAATATGACCGAAATTTATCTAAAGCAAAAACTATAGCCAAAAACTCTTTTTCGGTCGTAGAATAATTGCGCTGAGCTGAATTGAGTGTTCTAGATGCATAATAAATCACATGAAAGAGCTTCCTAACAGGCTGCCCTAAAACTGCTCCCACTGCATAATTACTTGCATCACGCATAATTTCAAATGGTATTGTCCAATCAGGAGCCTGGATAATAGGGGGTGATGTCAATGCAGATTTCAATTTGTCAAAAGCCTCCTTGTACTCTTCACTAAACTCAAAAGAAACATCTTTTTGCAAGAGTCTAGACAAAGACAATGCTATCTTAGAGAAATCCTTAATGAACCTGCGATAGAAACCTGCATGACCAAGAAAAGAGCATACTTCCCTCATAGTTGTGGGGTATGGTAAGTTCACAATTACATCAATTTTAGATTTATCCACCTCAATACCCCTATTAGAGACAATAAGACCCAAAACAATCCCCTATTCCACCATAAAATGTCACTTCTCATAATACAGAACAAGATTTTTCTCAATGCATCTCTCAAGAACAGAAGTTAAATAATGTAAACATGCATCAAATGAATCACCATACATAGTAAAATCATCCATGAATACCTCAATACAATTATCAATGTAATATGAAAATATGTTCATCATGCATCTCTGAAATGTGGCAGGTGCATTACAAAGCCCAAAAGGCATCCTTCTAAAAGCAAAAGTTCCAAAAGGGCAATTGAAGGTAGTCTTCTCTTGATCCTCTAGTGCAATCACAATTTGGTTATATCTAGAAAAGCCATCGAGAAAGCAGAAATAAGACTTACCTGCTAACCGCTCAAGCATTTGATCAATGAATGGTAGTGGGAAGTGGTCCTTCCTTGTTGTTGAATTCAGCTTGCGGTAGTCTATGCACATTGGCCATCCACTCTGAATCCTTGTTGAAATCAGTTCATTATCTTGATTCTCTACCACAGTGACTGCTGATTTTTTTGGCACTACTTGGACTGGACTTACCCATTTATTGTCTGAAATTAGGTAAATAACTCCTGCATCCAGTAGCTTTAAAATCTCCTTCTTCACAACCTCCATCATCTGTGGGTTCGACCTCCATTGAGCTTCTCTACTTGGTTTAGCCTCATCCTTCAGTAAAATCCTATGCATGCACACTGATGGACTTATACCTTTGATGTCAACTATTGTCCATCCAATTGCTTCCTTGTGTACCCTCAGAACCCTAGTCAATCTGTCTTATTGAATCTTTGTTAAATTACTTGAGATGATAACTGGAAGTGTCTCATTGTCTCCCAAGTAAACATACTTTAAATGCTCAGGTAAAGGCTTGAGTTTAAGAACTAGTGCTTGCACCACAGAAGGTAATAATTTTGTGTGAGATACAGGTAAGTCAATCTTTGATACTCCATACCTTTTTGGAACAGGAAGTAATGACTGCAATGCCATTATTGCATCTTGAACCTCTACACTTAATGGCTGATTGGTACTGATTTCTTGAATTCCTTGACTAATCACCACTTCTAACTCATCCTCCATGCTTAACTCAAAAACATCCTGCACAAATGTATCAACAACATCAATAGAAAAAATAGAATGGTCATCAGCAGGATACTTCATGGCATCAAAGATATTAAATTTGATAGTCTCTCCATCAAACTCCATAGTTAAGGTACCATCGTCCACATTAATTTTTGTCTTGGCAATTTTTAGGAAAGGTCTTCCAAACAAAATCAAAGTTGACTTTGATGTGGGAACACTATCCTCCATATCCAAAATGTAAAAATTTGCAGGAAAGATCAATTCTCTAACCTACACCAACACATCTTCAACTACTCCCAATGGATATGCATTAGAACGATCAGCTAACTGAATAATGACACTAGTTTCTTTCAAAGGACCCAAATTTAAAGTTTGAAAAACTGAATTTGACATAACATTAATAGATGCTCCTAAATCTGCCATTGCACGTTCAAATTTAGAATCACCTATTCTGCAGAGAATAGAAAATGAACCTAGATCCTTACACTTAGGGGGTAATTTTTGCTGAATTAATGCCGACACATTTTCCCCCATACTGATCTTCTCATTATTTCTCAACTTGCGCTTTGTAGTGCATAGTTTCTTAAGGAATTTAGCATACCTGGAAACTTGTTTGATCGCATCAAGTAAAGGTATATTGACCTCCACCTTTCTGAAAGTCTCAAAAATTTCTTTTTCTTGTTCTTCTTTCTTAGTCTTAGCCAACCTGCATGGGAATGGAGGAAGAACAGAATTATTAACCTTATTTAGTTTAGGTTTAGTATTTACCTCAACTTCAGGAACTTCAGACTCTTTTACACCTTGCTTTTTCTTTTTCGTTGATTCATGTGGAGTCTGATTATCAACTTCATTCCCACTCCACAATAGTATAGCACTTGCATTTTCTCTGGGGTTCATGACTGTTTGTGATGGAAGCTTTCCAGAACCTTGAGCTTTCAGCTTACTCACAGATGAAGCTAATTGACCAATCTGCCTCTCTATGTTTTGAATGCCATTTCTGATCTCCTGTTGAAACTATTGTGTATTGTTAGCCAAAGCCTTAACAATTTCATCAAGTGACATACCTTGATTTGAGGGAGGTGGAGGTGGAGGTGGTTGATTCACTTGTAGTCTTTGTTGCTGGTATCGATTTTGCACCGGTTGATTCCCATAACTCAAATTGGGATGATCTCGCTATCCTGGATTATAAGTAGTAGAAAAGGGATCATACCTGCATTGTGGTTGTCCATAATGTCCTACTGCATTAGCATGTTGCATTGATTCATCCTCTTGTAACGCAAGACACATGTCAGTAGCATGACCCGAACCGAAACAAATTCCACATACCTTAACAGTTTGCATGTTCCCTACAGCCAATTGTCGCACCAAAGAAGTTAAATCAGAAATTTGTTTCTCAAGGTTAGATGTACTTACCTCATTAACCTTCATAGGTGTGTGATCCATTCTGATACCAAACTTTTGAGAATTTGCTGCCATGTTAGCAATCAGCCTCCTTACTTCTTCTGGTATCTTGTTAACCAAAGCTCCTCTACTAGTAGCATCTATCATACTGCGGTCCATTGGTAGAAGTCTCTCATAAAAATATTGAATCAAAAGCTGCTCGCTTATTTAATGATGGGGACAGCTTGCACACAGCTTCTTAAATCTCTCCCAATACTCATTCAAGCTCTCTCCATTGTACTGCCGGATGCCACAAATTTCTTTTCTTATATTGGTAGCAAGGGAAGTAGGAAAATGCTTCTCCAAAAATATCTGCTTCATCCCATTGCATGAGTTGACGGATCCGGAAGGAAGGTAATACAACCAATCCTTAGCTGTGCCCTCTAGTGAGAAAAGGAAAAGCTCGAAGCTTGATTTGATCCTCTGAAACTCCTTGAGGTTTCATGCTGGAACACACAACATGAAATTCTTTTAAATGCTTATGTGGATCCTCACCTGCAAGACCATGAAACTTGGGCAGTAAATGAATTAGTCCAGATTTCAACTCAAAAGCAACATTTAAAGCAGGGTATTGAATACACAAAGGTTGTTGGTTTAGATCAGAGCAGCCAACTCTTTCAAGGTTATAGTAGCCATGGTTTCATTTTCGGAATTTGAATCCAAATCTGAATATAAACTTAACTCCCTTGGAGATTGGACTCCTTCAGATGTACTCGGAATCTGCCTAGCCTACTTAGCCAATTTTCTCAACTATGTAGCTGTTTTTTCTACTTCTGGATCAAAGAGCAACTCACTAGATTGAGAAGTTCTTGTCATATACAAAAAGAAATCAAAGTAAAAATAGAAAAATGCCTCAAAACCCTAGAAAAAAAATGGAATTTGGCCTTAAGAGGGTGGGGCAAAAAAATTTTTAATTGGTCTTGATCAGAACGTTGTTTCCTTCAAAATAGGCATGGGCCGCCCTCCAAATTCAATTAAAATTCTTGATGAAAAGTAACACCATAATTTTTTTTCGAAAACTTGAAAATAGCAACAACTCATAAATAAAATTAATAACAGAATATCCTAATACTAAAAACACGAAATCCAATAAATTTCAGTCCCCGGCAACGGCGCCAAAATTCTTGATGGTTGTCGATTCCACCAGAAATTAAATTAACTGAAATTACCAGTTATAAAATATTTTCTGCAGTAAGTGGTAAATCCAGGTCGAACCCTAGAGACTGAATTATTAAATTTCATGCACTTGTATAATGAAAAAAGAAACAAAGGTTGGAGGGGGCGGGGGGGGGGGGGGGGGGGGGGGGGGGGAGTGATTCACAATCCAAAGAAGAAATAAAAAATAAAAAATTAAGATCTAAAATTAAATAAGAAACTCTCAAATTAAACAAACTTCAGTTCAAGGTAATTCATATTCCAATGCATTGATTCGATCATAGACAAAAGAAATACAATTATATCTTATTGAATACTTAACGTAGATTTACCAAACAGCGAGGTAAAATTCCTAACGTCCCTATACTCATCAATTTGAGCCCAGCACTCTTGTTGACTCTAATTATTAACTGAATTGGTATTAAACAATCCTCATCAAATTAATAACTGCTTTAAGAATAGGAAGTAGTGAAGTTGAACAATAATTTATGAAGCATAAATCATTTAATTCACCCTATTGTTTCCTTAGGTTATTATCGAAAAATGGGATCACAATCAATAAACCTAATTGCTACTCATGTTCAATCTTACACAACAATTACGGATTATGAAGATGAACTAGCAATTGACCATATCAAACAATTAACTAATATGCCTTTTTAGCTAATCATTCAATAGATCAAAGACAATAAAATCAGAAAACAATAGATATTCAAAAAGACATAAATTAAATGAAGAACCTGGTCTTATAAATCAAGCAAAAGCACTTGAATCCCTTAAACTGAATTAAAAACTTAGCCACTCATGTTCATGGCTACAGAAAATTAAAGAGGAAAATTGAAAAAATCTAGAATGTGAATGGAGAACGAAAGTCTCCTTTGACTGCTGCTGCCTCTTCTATTTATAATAAATGGCCTAGGGTTAGGTTTAAGAGTCTTTCTCTCTGTCAAAAACTATAACTGGAGCAAAATCAGGAAACTGATTATCGACGGATACACAGCCTGTGTATCACTACACGGCCTAGGGCCGTGTAACTTACTGGAGCTGAGTGGGTATGTCTTGTATTGGCACAGAAGGTTACACGCATCTTCAGGATTTACACGGATCAAGTTAAATGGCCTGTGTACTTTATTTCTTCCTCGGTTCTCTGGATTTCTTATGGCAGAATGTTACACGGGCCCATGACTGTGCTTACAAGACCCGTGTACTTTGAATCAGCAACGCTTCTCAATCCTTCGACCTTTCCAAGCTTCCTTCCACACTTCTATGCTCTAGGACTTATCAAACCCTGAAAAATACAGCAAGAGTCAAATTAATGCATATGCTAAAAATTTCTCCATTTAACACAATTATTTCAACAACTCTCTAAACATATGCCTAATAGATAATTATACTTTAATCAATTGAATTAGGCATAAAGATACCCTAGAAACACTAAATGTGATGAGAGTAAAATTAATAAATTGTGCACTTATCACTAGTTGACCAGTTCATGGTTTTCCTGATTTCATTGGCAGAGTCAAGCCAGGTTTGGCAGCTATGGTTCCTATGCAATAAAATTTTGGACACTCATCTATTTGGTTAGTCTTTCCATTTATGAATTGGGTTACTCATTTTCTCTCCTATTAAACTATGCTTAATTGCAAGAAATATTTGGTTTTCTCTTTTGTTGACCCATTTTATAACTAGCAAACTGAACTTTTTAATGGCTTTTTTTAGTTTTCGTCTTTGCGCTAGACAGTATTGAAAGAGGATGAAAGGTGTGTGTTTTTTCATCAATGTGTTAAAGGTTTCTTCTTTTTCAAAAACTTTTTTTTTTGCTTTTTGCTCTTACTTTTATTTAATTGTCTTATTATTACTTTGATATGTGGATTTCAATTTTGTTTATATATTTTTTTTTTCTTTTAATGATTGTTGATTGCTAAGAAAACTGCATAAAAGACAAGATTTTTTCCTACTTTCCTCTGGAATTAGATAGATCACTAATGTGTTATTGATAAGAAATTTACATATCAAATAGTGTGAAATTTGATAACAATTCCTGATTTTATTAAGTTTTGATTAATAGTAAATTTAATTTACAAGTATTGTTTCAGTTGTTTCTATTATTATAATTAAAATTCCATTTAAAAAATCACATTTAAAATAAATTTCATATTTATAATTTTGTGTTATTGGGTATCTCTTTGTCTTTTTGATTTGTTATCTTTGCTACCTTGATGAAAATTTCACCTTTTCTTTTTTTTTTTTTTGAATCTTGTTGAGGAAAAAATTAAAAATATTTAACCTTTACTAAGTAATGTTAGTGGGTTTTCCTTTTCTTTTTTTTTTCCCCTTCTAAACTAATTTGATTCTTTTGTCTTTCCCATTTTAGTAACTATTTCCATATTTTTATCAAGTTAATTAAGGAGAAAACCAATTTAGTGAATATTTCCAAGTTTATATCAAGTTGTAATTAAGGGTAAAAATAAATATTTTTTGTGGGTTTCTTACGCAATATAAATATATTGAATCATTTTATGCAATAAGATTATTCTATTTGAATACAGAATTGTTCTTTTGTTTGTTTTTACCAATTCATCATTTGTCTCTCAATGACTTTTTTGTCCATAATTTGACCTTTTAATATTCAATTAAATGTGTATTAGCCAATCTATGGATTTTATTACAATAAATAATTCTTGAAATTGATAATTGAAAGGTCAAATTTAGAAAGTTTGTTCTATTTTACAACTATAGAGATGCAATTCAGCATTTTTTAACTTGTGTATAAAATGCAAATTGAACCCTACTTTACTTTCTATTGCAGTTCATTCAATTTACTAGAGTCTTCTATAGTGAATAAAAAAGAACCAAGAAAATGAAAGGGAAGTCATTTGAGTTTATCATTCGAATATCAATAAGGGTGGTGATTTTAGTGTTTTTAGTTGTTTTGACATTCTTTTATCTTAAGTATTATAGGAAATGCTCGCAAATAGATAATATTAGTTCTAAGAGGGTGGCCACTATCCCTATCTGTGCAAATGGTGGTGATTCATCTATTAGATTATTAGACTCAACTCTTGCCCCAAAATCACCTATTAAATCTATTGTTTTTCTAATGCTATTAGATTAGTTTTCTTGGAAAAAGATATCTGGGTATGCATTTCATAGTCCTGAATCTTTTATCTTAGAGTTAGATATTTCGTTTATTATATTTAGTTGCAAAATTGATTGTCTTGTTCATGTTTCTAATAAGCTTTTTATTTTAATTGAGTTTCTTGAGAATTGACATCCTTTATAGTAGTAGTAGTAGTAATAATAATAAAATAATAATAATAATTTGTATAGTTTTATATCTAGGTACATCATTGAGGCTTTCTCCTACTATATTTATTTAATATTTTGGATTATCATTTTAATGCTCAAATTTTGATATATTTATCTCATTAAAGTGGAAATATACAAAATGGGCATCTTGGTCTGGACAATTGTGCTGAACTTTTCCATTAAGCAAAATTTACTAGTGCTTATTATTTTATTTAGTGTAGCAAACAAAAACAATTAACATACCTATTGAATGGATAGGTTGTTCCAATAGTTGAAATTTGTCCTAAAAGTTGCTTCTATTGTTAATCCTGCCTTTTCAAAATTTATTGGTGTGAATCTATTACCTTTTTAATTGATTTTCTTGTTGCAATTGTTATTTTATATACAAAATTCGTATGGTTTCATGTGCCTTTGTAACACCCCTCACCCGACTACAGTGTAGCCGAGCAAGGTGTGCTACATTCGGTGCTGGACCACCCTAACTTATCTTACTTTATTTTTTTTAATAATTTTGAATTCGTTTAATTTAATATCAATTATTTTTCGACGGAGAAACCAACGGAGTTTCCCCTATTTTATTATCGCTTGGTGTATTTCAATATTCACCTGTTTGAAATTCAACAATATTTTCAAAATAAAATCTTATCCATGCTAATCATAATTATCTCATCAATCATTCTCATAATTTTCTCATATTTCAAATCTCATCCATACATTTCAATTTCATAATCATTTCCATACATTTCCATTCATACTCAATTCATATGTAAACATTCTCAAATTACATAAGCAACATTTTCAAATTTCCTTTATTTACATAATTTACAAAATAATTACAAAATTTCATAATTTACATGATATATAAATTAATTACATATGAAAAAGCTAATTTATTAATTTACATCGCATTCCTATTAATTACCTGTTCATAATATACATTACAATACAATATCTAAGCATTTTATACAAAATATAAAATATGATCTATATGGGCCCTATCTACATGCATTGCTGAGGAGGTGACAACCTTGAATACTTCAGACACTTCTGTAGATCAGAACTCCCAAAATTCCAAGTCAAACGTCCATTGGGTTCTAGCTTTAGTACATGTGCGAAGAAAACAATTCCATCGCGCTAAGCATTGCTGCTTAGTGGTACAATAATATAACAAGGAAATAATATACAAATAAAGATAGAAATAAAACATAATTCAAATAATTAAGATTTATTTATACTTCACATGCAGTTTCTAAAATTTAATATGTTTTATCCTAATTTAGTCTTCTTTGAAAGTGTTTATTTCGCCAATGTACAGTAAAAATGTACAAAGAAAAATGATATAAAAATAATAAATTTATGCTTATATTATTATATAAGTCACATTTGCAATATTTATTTATGTTATAATTTTCTTAGCTAATCTTTTAGCATTTTCTCTATACTTGCTAGGTTATCTCAGATTATTTCACAATAAGTAAATTTTGATATCGGTCTAGTTCATTTCGATTCTTTCTAATAAATAACTATTCTAATTTATTTTAGGTCATCTTACTCATTTATTTTATTTAATTTCTAATATTTTTAATTACTAATATTCTAACTTATTTCAATAAATTTCACTGCCCAAGTAACCTATGACAGGCTGACTAAATTGGATAACGGGTCGTTGGCACTGGACACCGCGGTGTCTCGGGTCGTCATACCATGGGACGCAGAACGTCAACCACGTATGCAGTCAGTATGGCTAAAAAGCCATGATAATACATAATCAGGCATAAAAGCCATGAATGTTGGCATAAAGCCATGAATGCGGGCATAAAGCCATGAATATGGGCACAAAGCCATGAATACGGGCATAAAGCCTTTCGCAGTACTGCTAAAACAATACCCTATTGGCATGCCAAACTATCCAATTTGACACACATGTCTAGGCAATACAAGGGCACATAATATCATTAAATATTAATATATTGTGTTTTATGACTTCATTATTTCATGATAAATTTCATAATTTATACATTCATCATAATATTCATACATTCCTTACATCATTCATATTGATCACAATTCATAACAATGGTGTTCATATACCATTGTACTCAAAGCGTTCTTCCTTTCCCTTATAAAGAAAACTAATGTTCCATTCATATTTTCATGTGATTCATTTATTCATTTCAATATTTATAGGGATTCATAACTCATACAAGGTGTTATTATCTTATTTGTAATGGAAACATAAATCCCAATGTAAACCTCATCCCATTTATACTCAACAATCCATCTAGGTTAATGTCATTTCATATTCAAGTGGTATTACTTATGTTTTATTAGACCTACTAGTAATGGAAATAAATCTTAACTATATACTCACATAACTTAAATGTTCATTAAGCCATTTAGGTAAATTACTATTTCTATTCCAAATAATCCATGAATGTTTCATGGATTCCAAATTTCATACCTTAATTTCCTCTACCAATTTAGTTATTATACTTTATGTCTTTGTATTACTATTCACATTACTATTCACTCAAATTGTTGACTTTTTAATACATAATAAATTTATTGAACCTAAGTTCTCCAAGATACCACATTTTGCATTCAAAATTTGTTGGTATTGGTTGCCAATACCATTTCCAAGCTTAATGTTAATTGGGCAGAATTTTCAGTTTTCATGCTTTGTTTTTACTGTTCCATTGGTCATTTTTTCAGTGGGAATTTGGAAAAATGATCAACATGAAAGTTGTTCCTTATTTTGTCTAGTTGAATTTTTTTTTTTTGAATCACTCCATTTGGAGTTTTGTAGTGCAAGTTATGGTCATTTTACCATAACTGGCCGGAGTGACCTGTACCCAGATTTTCTGGGCAATTTGGTTCTACCAGATTTGGTGACCTAAGTTTGGTTGGCAATTTGACTAGGTTATGGTCAGAATTTGGATTTGTGTTATTCATGAGAGTTGTTGGTCTATATCTCAGCTTGTTGCTGGTAAAATTTCAGGTCAATTGGACCTTTCTACACTGAGTTATGGCCAAATGACCAAATACTATTCATTTGGTCATTTTGCCCAGGCAGACTGCAAGTCACTCGGATTAGGGCAAACTTTTGGTCCACTTGGTTTGGTTTTCTGGGCATGGTTTCTTCACCAAAGTTGTGCCATTATGTGTCTAGTTTCATGTTCAATTGGCCTTGTACCAATTGAAGTAACATAGCTCAAGTTATGACCCTAGGAATACACTAGACTCAAGTCCAGTATTCTGGCACAATGGGGGCAGCATACCACTTTCAATTTCAAGGCCACAATTACTTCCAATTTAGGGTCAAACTTCATCAAATGGTCACTAATTGACCATTAGAAATCCAATTAACCATTCAAACACAATATCTCCAATTTTCATACTAACCCTAATTGATCAAATCTCATTCTCATACAAACTCAAAAAAATTCAACTCCATTAAACTCCAATTCATATGTATACATTAATTGACATTAATATACCAACTTAATTGCAATTAAACCATCTAAACCCTAACCCTCTCTTGGCTACCACAATTCATACATACTCCTACATAAGTGTTTTATTCAATTTCTTAACAATTTCTCATTCACTTGAACTTCCTAACATGGAATAAAAAGAAAAATGTAAGAGTTAGCACTAACCTTAGGAGGGCAGAATTTTCCCTTCAATTTCCTTCACTTTCTTTAGTTTTCTTAGCAGCCAAACACCTTCCCAAGTAGTGTAGACAAGTTTTAATGAAGGAGGTCTAGGGTTTTGTGGAGGGAAATCAATGAAAATTAAGAGAGATGAAGAAATTTTTTTTTTCATGGAAGAGAGAGATGAAAGATTTCCGGAAATGAGAAGAATAAATGAGGAAGATGGCTGTTTGGGCTTGTTTTTATCTCATTTTTATCTCTTTATTTAATTTGTCAAATTGTGATTGGGTGGGGGCATGTTAATGACATCATGTGATGTCATAATTCCCAATTTCTTTCATTTTTCTTTTCTTTTCTTTTCTACTCATTTTCAATTCAATTTTTAACAATATTTATTTATATTTTAGATCATAATAATTATTTACTTAACTGGGCAAGTCGGCCAAAAATCATCTCTGAAGACGAAATGACCAAAATACCCTCCGTTTAGCTTAACAGACTAAAATTGTCTGTACCGATCGAAAAATTTTTCTAAACCTTTTCTTGGCATTCTAATGCCATAGAAACCTCAATGACTCTTCTTTGGAGTCTCAAAAATTATTTTATGAATTTTCTCCCGGGTCTAGGGCTCCTAGTTGCGAGAACCGCAACTTTCCACTGGGTTACCCATTGCTAGGGCACCGGCTCATTTAACTTGGTTGTATTTTATTTCTAAAATTTTTTTCCTAAATTTTTCTTATTAATATTTGAGTTATTTATGACTCCTCACTCTAGTCTAATTATTTTTTCAGACGTTCTAACTGTTCGGACTGACACCGATCATCGGAACAGTAGAATGTATGGAATTGCTACAGTGAGGGTGTTACAGCCTTTGTTTTCTAAAATAATAACTAGGAGTTAAAAGCTAATCATATACAATGATAAAGTGTTTTTTCATTTGTTCAAGTAAAAGGACCTTATTATGACACTATTTATTTTTCTTTTATCCTATTTGTATTCAACATTGGTGGAAGTTAAAGATGGAACTTTCTTTTGTCCTCTTTGTATTTAACAATGGTGGAAGCTAAAGATGGAACTATCTCTTTGGCATCTGCATTTGGTGTTCATTAAGAAGGCAATGCAAAATTTTATTTCATTTCAATATTGTTATTTTCTTTTTTATTTCTAAATGAGAGATGTTAAGAACAATGAAGCTCCAAACAATTCCTAGTTTTTAGTTTTTTTGGTACAATTGGGTCTTAAAAATTTATATAATTTGATCATTGTCACATGCTACTATACTATACATTGTACCTAGATTATGAAATCTTTAATGCTAAGAAGTAATAATATTTAAATAATATCTATTTCAACAACCCATTTCCATTTTCTTTAATACCCTAGTAATTTGATGATACAAATGTATTGAGAAAATCCTTTTCTTTCTAGCCTTGGTTCTAATAATGGTTTTGTTGTTCTCATCCTTTATGTAACTTGGATGTGCTTTTAACTAATAATCCATGAATAAATTGAATTTTCTTTATCACTTTACTATTAGAAAAGAGAGTGATTTCTAAAAAAATCATTGTTGTGGTTCTTGATAATCAATAATTATTGAATTATCTTTTGGTGATTGTTCAACCAGCTATCCATGATAAAGCCCATAAATTATTAATAAGAGCAATTGAAGAAGCATACAAAGGTGTTGAATGTGGACATGGAAGACTATTGGTGTTGTTGTTGTTCGCAATGATGAAATAGTTGTAAGCTGCCATAATATGGTTCTAGAAAACATCAATCTGACTACTCATGATGAAATTACAACCCTTAGAGAGGTTTGATTTCAAAATTATCATATCCATTTGATTTTTCTCCTTGCTGATTATTGGTGTGAAAGATTTGCACAATAGCTTGCCATATAATTAACATGATCATATGCTAAGCCAATTATGCACCATTTGGTTTCTCATTTTAATCTAATAATGCATGTTTCTTTTATGCATGCAAGAATCTCAATCGAATTAAACTCTCAGATTATGAAATCTATGCTTCTTATGAGTCATTTCTAATGTGTGCGTCGGTGCTAACCATCTTTTAAGAATTAAGGTCTAATGTCTGCAACTCTTTTAACTTTCATTCACTTCTTTGGGATGTATAATGGATTCCAAATTTTTTAAGGTTTCTAGTATTTTATTGCTTTTGCTATATTCCAATAAAGGTTGGTTTATGGAGCCAAAGCTAAAGTAGCTATAGCAATTGGATTTGATGATTTCATTGTTGATGTTTTAAGAGGTAATACTTGTGGTAATATGTAATAAACTTTGTCCAAGCAAGTTGATCCCCCAAAGGTTTTCGACCATCAAAGTTGCTTATGATAGAACATAAAATCCAAAGGGTGGTTTGGAGATTCACCAGCTCGCTCCCTCACTCTTTCCACATCTCTTCCCTTTTCTCCCTTCTCTCTCTATTTCCTCTCCCTCCGGTCCTAAAACTCTTTACCCTAGTTCCCATATGAAGAAGAATCACCCTAAACCTCTTAAAAGGGTAAAGATACCTTTTTCTCTCCTCTTTTAAATGGTTTGAAGAAGAAGAGGAAGAAACTCCTCCCTTTGGGAACCTAGCTGATGTCCCTTAAGCAACCCAAGAGCCGGGGGGGGGGGGGGGGGGGGGTTGGTGGTGGAACTGGGTTCTAATTAAAAATTTTGGAAAAGGTATTAAGAAGCAAATTTTAAGGAGAACAAAAAGAAGGGAAAATTTTAATTTAACCCCCCTTGGTCAAGAATTAGGCGAAAAACAAAGTTAAGCAAAAATTTCTAAGTAACACCTAGACTTAAGCTATCACAAATAATAATATGATATTCACAAGGCATAAAAATAAATAGAAATTACATCGTAGGATCCCATAAGGTTTTGCTTCATTTTCTTGCTCTTTTTCATTCATAATTTGAAGCAATTTGACAATTTTGAATTTGAGACCTATAAATTCATCATAAACACTTTCAATATAATTAATAGCACGCTAATTATTTATTATCATCAAAAAATGGGTTAAGATACCTAGGTCTAATACTAGCTAAGAGAGGTAAGTTTCCTTCTCATTCTTCTTAGTTTATTTAAATATTTAAGGTAGCATTTTTTAAAAGAATTGGTTTAGAATTGATTTAAGGTTGTTTTAGGGTTTAGTGTAAAATTATGAGATTTAAGTTTAAATGATAAGAGATAAAAGAAAAAAAAAAAGAGTATTTCTAGTTGTTTTAAGTCTAAAATGGCATAATGAACCTAAAATGAGAATATTAGGGCTTGATGTTGGGATTGAAGGGTTTAAACCCTAACTTTTACACTATGGACGACTTCTAGGAAATCCCCGGTTCGACAGTTGAAACATGAATTTTCAATAGGCAATACATATGAACAGTAACGTAAATAGTGCTTGGCAATTTTGACCACTAAACTCTTTGACTTTGGCCACCGAAAATGCTCTGTCTAAGAATCGCAAATCTAATTAAATATTTTTAAGTCCTAAACTAAGAAGCTTTAAATCCCTTTCCTTATAAACTTAAAAATAAGGCATAAAAGACTAAAGTTGATGAGTCTAAGGAACATCTAGATAGGAGAGGTAATAGAGTCCATCATCTCTAAGTGAGTATAATCTAATAATTTTTTTAAATATATGTTTTCTTATGCATACACATGCATTCATGCATCATACTTATTTTGAGTAGATATGCTTATATCTTTAGTTTACTTTATTTATGTATACATATTTCAATTCACAAAGTTGTTGCATATTTAATTATGTTGTGTTGGTAATTCATGGATAACCCATTAGTTCCCAATGGAAAGGAAAAGGAAAGTAAAGGAAATGGTATGAATGTATTATGAGTTCACTATATATATGTTATGGGATGCTCGGGTAAGGCAATTTTATGTCTCTAGCTCTATGGTCTCCAAGTAATTCATGAAGTTATTGCATATTTAATTATGTTGTGTTGGTAATTCATGGACGACCCATTGTTCTCATTGGGAAAATAAAAGAAAAGGAAAGGAAATGGCCTGCATGCATTATGAACCCACTATGTATATTTTATGGATGCTTGGATAAGGCAATTCTGTGTCTCCGACTTTAAGGCGTCCAGGTAAGGCAATTTTATGTATCTAACCTCATTAGTTCGATGTAATATGTTAAGAGGAAATTCTAAGGAGCTCTTATGATGGGTCGAGCATCTTGGATATATGATAATAATTATGATATGGCTGGGGAACCATTAATGACATGAATTATCTTGATATGAATTATTTATATTATGGAAATATCATATGATTGTGGTATATCCATATGCTTGATTTAAGTGTTTTATTATAATTTTTTTTCCTTAAGTAGGCTTTACTCACTAAGTCTGAAACTCTGTTTGCTGGTTTTTCAACCACTGCAAGTGCACAGATCGCTAACAAGTAATAAAGTGATGAGTGAAGTATCGTTCTCACGAGGAATTTAATTAGCAAGTACCAGGCTTGTGACACCCCTTACCCATTTACAGTGTAGTCGAGCAAGATATGCCACAAAGTGTGCGGAACACCATAACTTATTTCATAACAATTTACCCTCCATACTTTATTTATTTATTATCCACCAAGTGCAAAATTTACCAATTATATCATTTATTTACAAATTTGATTAATCTGAATTTTTCATAAATTTTTATAGAAAATCTGGCAGAGTGCTGGCTGTAAATTGGAAAGCAGTTCTTCTGAACCTGTTTAAAAGACACTTCCAATATGGTTTTCAGATCCAGAACTCCAATATACACACATATCAACTCAATCTCCAAATCTCAACACAATTTTCAAAATTTTTGTTCACATCACAATTCGAATCACATTCATGAATATTTCCCAACATTTTATTTTTCAACATAATATACAGATAATTTCAGTAATATGAAATTTCATATATTTACATTATCATATAATTTCATGAGTTTGTAATTACAATAAAAAACTAATACCAAATGCAAAATACAAAATACAACCCAAAATCCTGATGTCCTACCAAGTGCACTGCAGATATGAGGTGACTCTAGACTCTGTGTAGATTTGACAAATCACCCGGTCTGAGGTCTGCTGGACTCCCCAGCTATGTCTCTAGTACCAGCGCGTGGCAAACGCGACGCGCTAAGCAATTCTGCTTAGTGGTGTCAATATAAAATAAAATAACTAAAATAAAATAGATATGCAGAATGTATGCTGGCATTTTTTTGTAGACTTAGTTTCTGGCACTTATTGCAGTATTATTAGATTAAAATTTAGTAAGATTTATTTTAATTGCCCAAGTAACCTATACTAGTCAACTGGACTGGATAAATGGGTAAACTGGCACTAGGTACCAAGTACCTCTGGCCATCACACCATTGGTCATATTGTGTCTCCCGGTGTGCAATGGAACAGCTAATAAGCTGTAATAAACATTGGGTACAAGGCCAAGTATCACATTGATATCAGAATGGCTAAAAGCCATAAAATCACAGAATGGCATAATGCCATGTGCAATACTGCTAATTGAACCCTATTGGCATGTCAACCTATCCAAACCAATCTTACTAAGTGTACTAGGGCACATTACCAAGTTATTGATTGAATTTTCATGCTTTACATGTAAGGTTACTATTTATTTTACTATTTAGGCCAAATTATTGACTTTCCAATGCATAATAGCTACATGAGTCCTAATCACATAAATTTGCCACATTTTGGTTCCCAAAAGTGTTTGCATTAGTTGTCAATCCATACTTCTAACCATTGGTGAATAAACCAGAAATTTTAGTTTTGGGTGCTAGAGTTCACTGTTCCATTAGGCCATTCTACAGTGAGAATTTGGCCAAATGTTCTTCATCAAAGTTGTTCCTTATTGTGTCTAGTTACATTTCTTTTTTTTTTGAATCACTCCATTTGGAGTTTTGTAGCTCAAGTTATGGCCTAAACACCATAACTAGCCGGATTGTAATTTTTCCAGATTTTCTGGGCAGAACCAATTTTGCCCTTTTTGTACACTGACTGCAGGTCAATTTTTAAACATGTTATGATCAAATTTGTTTTTTTCATAAAAGTTGTAGGGCTATATCTCAGCTTTCTGCTTTCAGGTCAATTGGACCTTTCTACACTGAGTTATAACCAAAAGAATGAACACTGTTCATTTGGTTATTTTGCCCAGGCAAAATGTAAGTCACCCGGATTAGGATAATTTTTAGGTGAACTTGATTTGGTTTTCTGGGCAGGGTTTCTTCACCAAAGTTGTGCCATTATATGTCTAGTTTCATTTCCAATTGGCCTTGCACCAATTGAACCTATACAACTCCATTTATAGCTGCCCAAACCTGTTGGACTCACACCCAGTCCTGCAGGTCACCAAGGGCAGCATACCTAACTCCAATTCCCATGGAACAAACCACTTCATTTCTTAATCACACATAACCAAATGGTCACTAATTGACCATTAAAACTTACTTTCACCATTACATGAACAAAGTCTCAAGTTTGTGTCCAAAGCTTAACTTCTCCAATTCAAATTCTGCATTTAATTACACTTCATTATCTTACTCAAAAGACTAATGCTAAGGGCAGCCATACTACCATTTTAGTTCTAAGAAATCTTCAAAACCCTACCAAGTCCAAGGCTGTTGAAAATTTGGGAAGATTATGCGCATGATTTTATTTAAATTTTCTTGTAAATATCCATTAATTCTACTCCTTCCACATGAATTTAAAGAAAAAGAATAAGTTTGGTCACTAACCTCTAATGGAGTCACATCCAAGCTTGTAAGAACTCTTCCTTTTTACTTCTTTTTGCTCCCAAAAGTTTCACTAAGATGAAAGAGTAAGGTTTTGTGTTGGGAACTTAGGCTTTAATTGATGAAAAACCAAAGAACTCAAGCTTTGGTAAGCTTGGCAATGGAGGAGATATGGTGCGGCTTGGAAGGAGAAAGGATGGCTGCTGGTTTATTCTAGATTTTTGACTTCTTTCCTCTCTTTTTAATGTATTATGAATGTATTTATTGATTTTGATTGGCCAAAAATTTTTATTACCTCATGCTTACTTAATGCTTATGTAATAAATCTAATTTACTTTCATTTACTTTTCTTTCCCTTTCTATTCATTTTTAATAGATTTTTCATCAATATTTGTTCATATTTTATGTCATATAATTCACTTACTTAAATGGACAAGTTGGTCAAAAATCATCTCTGAAGACGAAATGACCAAAATGCCCTTCGTTTGGCTTAACAAGCTAAAATTGTGTGTACCGATTGATTAAATTTTCCTTGTGTTTTCTTAACATTTTATTGTCATTAAAACCCCAATAATCCTTCCTTGAGGTCCCCAAAATTATTTCATGAAGTTTTCCCTGGGTCTAGGGTTACTAACGGCCTTCACCGTCACTTCCCATTCGTGTTACTCATCGCTGGGGTTACGGCTCATTTAACCTTAATGCATTTCATTTCTAAAAATTTTCCTTAATTTTTCTTATCATTATTTGGTTTATTTATAACTCCTCACTCTAGTCTAATTAATATTCCAGATATTCTAGCTGCCCGGACCAACATGGGTCACTGGAACAGTAGAATGTGCGGATTAGTGAAAGTGAGGATGTTACAAGGCTATAAGACAATTTTAACTGTTTAGGCTACCGAATATAGATGGAGAATGAGTTAAACCTATTTTAGATGCTGGAAGTAATTTTTGAATTAAACTATTTATAAAAGTAATTTCAGAATTAAGATTTCACACTGTAACCTTACTATGGATTTTAATCTTGTCTATTCATCGGATTGAGAATAGTTGCTTTGATGGAAATTAATCCTAGGATATCCTAAGTCCTCTCTCAAGGCACTCAAGGTGTATTTTAATTAACCTAAACCCTACTTCCGTGGTGATTAAATTAATTAAAACCCTTTAAGATTTACGATTAATTTTGAAATTCCACAAAGGTCATCAGCCTATCTCTAGGTCAGATTTTCTAGGTTCAAGATCTCGATTTTCTATTAATCTTTACCTTTTAGTCCTTCAATTAATATCTGCAATCAATACTAAGTGGGTACCAACACATAGCATGCATTAAGATCACAAGAAATTGAATCAAAGAACTAAACTCAAATCCAATAAATAAAACTCAATATTTATTCATAATAACAATTGCAAGTGCTGCTCTCCTAACTCCAGAATAAAGGAATTACTCACTCATGGTGAGTTTAACAAACATAGAGAAAATAAAATAAAAGAACATAAAGAGTCCGCTTAGAGAAATAGAATAAAAGAACTGAAGAGGAATGACTGTAGTCTTGATCCTTGTGGAACTTTGGCTGAGGATTTCCCTTCTGTGCTGGTGTTTTACTATTCAAAATGGCTACAGAGAATGCAAGTATGAAAAGTGAAAACCATTCTGAAACTCTCCAAAAAGCTTCTGCAAAAGGGTTGAACTAAAAAGAGCTCTCTTTGTTATCATTTTCTACTTCTATTTATAATAGCTAGTCTAGGGTTAGATCTTTAGAATCCCAAAAGCATTAGGAGTCTATTTGGAGTGTGTAAATAAGAGCTGAAATTCGGATCAGGAAACTGGCTGCCGCATGGTACACGGCCCGTGTGTCACTACACAGCCCAGGGCCGTGTAGCTTACTGGAGCTGAATGGTTGCGTCTTGCATAGGCACAGGAGTTTACGCGGGTCTGTGCTAGTCACATGGGTCTAGTTACATGACCCGTGTTCTTCTGTTCTTAGAAATTTCTTCAAGCCTATGCCAGGCAGAGACTTACACGGGTCTCCATAGCTTACACGGGTCTGATTACATGACTCGTGTACTTTTGCTTCTTTGTTGACTCTCTAGCTTTCTTCTGGCAGTAGGTTACACGGGTCTGTGGCTTTGCTTACATGACCCTTGTAATGTGTATTAGCAGCTTTTCACAATCCTTTGGCCTTTTCAAGTTTCCTTCTGCACTCCTATGCCCTGGGACTTCACCTAAACACTTGAAATGATGCAGAAAACATGGAATTTAGAGCTTGGCAATGGAATTTACAGAAGTTAATGAAATTAATGGTTATGCATGAGATTACCATTCTAAATGCTATGAAATATTATACAATTGTACTTAAAAACATCTATATAATACAAGTGTATCAAATACCCCCAAACTCAAACTTTTGCTTGTCCTCAAGCAAATCAAAACTCTTTTTAGGACACTTTTTAGGGGAAAACTTAGAAACATAACCATAAACTCAATATGCACATAATTGAACTCCTTCAACCTTCATACCAATTCCCTTCCTTTAAGGCATAAGGGCTTCAATAGCTACCTGCTTAAACCTTCACACTTTTCATAGAGTTTCAACTAATTATTCCTCTATGCAAGGCTATTAATAAGTAACCTGTTTTATTAGGATAGACTTGAGAAACACTTACTCCCTCAAATTTGCCTCTATTATGGATAATTGTGATGGAGTGACTCAATTCCAACTCCATAGGCATATCTCAATTTTCTATCTCCACTAATGTAGCATACACTTTGCAAAAGATCAAAAGGTCTTTAAAAGAGTTGTAATATGGCTAGAAGATAATGACTTGGTTGCTAATGAAAGGTTTTTAGGGAATGCAAATATGAGGATAGCATGTATGCATAAAATATCAAGTATACTAAGTTTATTTACTGATTTTGTATGGATAGGAGGGCCTTTTGGGTTTTTATAGTGCCAAGCATGCTTCCATGATACTTATCTTGGGACTTCTTCTCTCCCTTTTTTTTTTTATGTCCCTTTTGTCCTCTCCCCCAAACTCATTGCTTTTGCTTGGTTGGAAAGGCAAACTTTTCTTTGATTTCAATTGCACACTTGCACTCTTTCTTGAGTTCTACATCCTCTCTTCATTTTCTTTTTTTTTTTACACTTAATATACTTTTTACTTTTGCATTTAGCTTCCTCAAAAGGGTATGGTAGGTGTTTAAGCTAGAGGCTAGGTAAATAATATGGATAAATAATAAATTTTAAGGGATAAATATAGGTTTCAAATTGGCTACAAGGGATATATATTTTAATTAGGGATGGCTAAGGCTTAGTGAGGGTATATCAAGGAATGCCTTAATCATCTCTTCATCAAGCATATACTAGGATTTCGCTTTGATAGGTCCAAGAGTCATGTTCTAGAGCTGGTTAGGCATTTTTAGGTTCGCTTGTATTTTAAAAATTTTCTCCTAACTTTGCAAGTTCAATGTAACAAATTAATAGCTATGAAGGGGTTTAACTAGTCTGGCTCCACTAAGATGATTAAATTGTTTTACAGACAACAGATTAAAGCCTTTTTGCTTATCCAGATACATTCATTCCTCATTGTTAGTAGTATGCCCTAGAGCATATCATTTATTATGTATCTTGTACTTATTTTACTAATAAAAGGCATTTCCACTTTTCCGTTTACATAATATATTTATGTGTAATAGAAAAGGTCCATTGATATTTTGTTAGAAATTCTATTCTTAAGTTGTTAAGAATATGAGTGACACTATTTCTGGCACAAAGTATCATAAATTGGTTCACAATCGAGGATACTTCACACAGGACATGACTTATCCAGAAAGATTATATTCAAGTTTGTTCCCAAGGTATTTATATGAGATATAAATAAGATGGAATGGTGAGTCTCATGCCATATAACAAACATGATAGGCACTTATACATGATAAGTAGGCCGAACTAGTGACATTTATGACAAGCACATGGAGTTTACTCTTGTCAATACATTATCATAAATCATATCAATGCATATAATCTTTAGACCTGAGATAACACAGTTATCTTGTATATAGGTAGTTTGAGTTTGATACTGCTTTCATACTTGTATTGTGTATGGTATATGGGCATGTGTTGGCTCCTACTAGTTATATATGAAGGTAGGTGTTAATCAAGATGGAATCTGTTACCCTAAGTAAATAGGGATAAAATCCTATGTTCATTTAATTGTTCTTGATGTTTCAAGTTCCTGGCCAGGATAGATAGATTTAATCAGAAAAGAGTTTCTGATAAGAAAATCTTTTTAATCAAGAATTGGAATTAAAAGAGAACATAATATTCATAGCAAATGGAGTTTGACATAAACCATGACTCCAGCTCGAATTAGGATTTTGTAACAGAGAGATTCTAGTGCATCGTAACATATGATTATAGGTTCATTTAAGGTATTCCTTATTACTAATTGAGTGGCTATGGCATGCTATGCTAGGTGTTAACCATAGTCTATGAGGTGCCTAAAATGATTTAGAGAAATCATTTATGGTAAGAAAAAGTTCTGATGATATTAAGAGTTGATAAAATATCTCATTGCTAATTAGTGATGAATCTAGTGAGTCACACACATACACAAGATAATCACCAAGTTAAATGTGATTTAATTAATTAGTTAAAGAGTTTAATTGATTAATTAAATAGGTTTGGTTTGTAATTAGATTGCAAAGTCCCTAGCATGGCTTGAAACCAAATCTAGATTAATGGATGTATAGTATAAGTTAAATTTATATTTAAAGTGTTTAAATATGAATTTAATTGTGAGAAATTAATTAATAGAGATTAATTAATTAATTTATATTTGATATAAATTGATTAGAAGAGGAGAAATAATTATTTTGGGTTGAGAACTCAAAATTATAACACAAGGGTAATTTGGTCATTTCACAGGGTGACATGTGGCACCATGAGATGGTGACACATGGCACCATATAAGGTTGCCATTTGTCTTCCAATTATGTATGATGATCAAAGTCAAGATTAAATCTAGTTTTGACACTTGGCTTAATGTGATTAGGTCAATTAAAATTAAGGTGCAATCAGAAGATGACATGTAGCAAGGGTTTTAAGTGATGACCTAATTATATAATGTGATGTTATGAAAGAGTAAACTAACATTCTGATTTTTCTAAAGAGGTGCGGCCACCCTTTAAGCCATCTTCCTCTCTTCTTCTTCATCTCTCATCAATTCAGAGAATTGCCCATATTCTCTTGAATTAAAATTGCTAGAAATTGTTTCTAGTGTCCTATATACATCTACAACCTCTCTAAAGGTAAATCCCTATTTTCTAATTGGTTGGAAAGGCTTGAGAAGCTATTCAAGGGGCTGCCATTGGTGATCTTAGTGTGAACAAGCTAGAGGGACAACATTTGGGGTCCTAGGTGCTTTACAAAGGTACCAAACACATCTGCAGTGCATCAAAAGATCAGTGCACATATTCTTGAATTAATCTAGGGTTCTAATGAATTAATCTATTAATTCAAAAATCTTAAATGGCAAATGTAGATCCTAATACATATTAAAAGGGTTTTAATATGCAATTGAACATTGAAATCAATTAGGTAAATAATGAATCTTGCATGATGCATGAGACCCTAGAAGAAAATTTTTGAATTCAATGTTCTAATCTAATAATTTTCATGCTTTCACTCCTTCACTCATCCTGTGGAGTCCAATTATTAGCTCATTGATTTTTAAGGTTGTAGTTCTAAGTTAAAAACTAGTCCAAAAATTCAAAATTGGCAAAATTTTCTGGATTTTTGATACACAAGTATGATATGGATATAATTAAGCAATGAGATGCAATGCATGAAATGCATCAGTACCCCTAAACTCAAATCTGGCATTGTCCTCAATGTCAACACAATATGCAAAATTAAAGGATAGCACACAGAATTATCAAAAAGCATATTATGTATTAAGAAATTTAAAGTTTGGACAAAAAGCAAGTAATAGAGACCTATGAGCACTGAGTAGGATTAGGGCATATAAATTTTTACATGAAATATCTTATCCTAAAGTCCTAGCTCTAAAAAGTCTCTGATGGTGACGATGGTCCCTCTCCATCAAGTCTCTCCATGATCATGTCTAGCTTATTGTGGGCCTCCTGGAGACTATCCTTGATTGCGTACATCCTGTTGTTTATGGTGATCTCCATTCACTGAAGGTATGCAAGGATGGGGTCTATCAGGGGTGGAGTGTAGGGAGGCACTCGGGCTGGGGAATCATGGTGGAGTGGCTCTTGGGCTTCCTCCTGTGGCTCTGATGGTTCACCAGGCTCTGGTTGTGCTTCATCTCTTCTTGGAATGACATTTCTTCGGCATCGACTAGGAAGCAGGTGTTCCCAACCTTCTTGCATATCCCTATGGATATGCATATGGTTTGGTCGATTCTGGTTATACCAGCATTGGAATGCAGCTTGTGATGCCCTGGGACGAAGCCGAAGGGGAGTGCGAGGGCTGTGATGAGGCCACCAAACACTATTTACCCTGTAAGCTGGTGACCAGTGACCATACACCAAGCACCGTTGTAGAAGAAGAAACCAGTGCTGTAGCACTGCCTAGTGACCATACACCATAGAAAAAAAGAGTTCATTAGTGTTTACTATACCCAGGCTGTCCCCACGGCCCATTATAGTGTGTGCGGAGAGTCAGTGCATGTATCTCAAGGCGGGACTGGTGTTGCCAGTGGATTTAGATTTGTTGGAGTTGTAAACTTCAGTGTTTGGTTCGATGGAACGCCAGAAGTCCACACTATTGTAGATCATTCGATTTTGTGGAATTTTTTGGAATCTGGCACTATCAAAGCTAAACACTGCATTGAACTCGTCCATGTTCATAACGCGGTCAATGCCAAGAAGCCTGAATTCGATCCGTCCCCTATCTTCCCAATCTGTGGGCCATAGGGTGGCCTTGAAACTCTCTAGGAACTCCAAGGTGGTGTCATGGTAGGTTGGGAATTGTAATTAGTGAATCTAGTCCACCCAATGCTATTTAGCAGCCCGTCAATCTCCTCTTGAAGGCCGATTTTCCCCAATAGCCCGAAGTCCATGTATTTGGTGGAGATAATCCTCTTATTGTTCAGCCGAGCACACAAGTCTCGGTGGGTGCTATCTCTGAATGGCTAGGTGATGGAAAACTCGGGTTGTGGTGGTTGTGGTTCAGCTTATGGCTGGGTTTAGACTTGTTGTAGTTGTGGTTGGGGTGGTTATGGTGCGGCTTGTGGCTGGGTTTGCCTGGTTCTCAGGCGCTGGGGTGATGGCTGAGGAGGAGAAGGTGTGGAGTCACCTCCTTGCCTTGAGGAAGAGCCCATTCATTGGGCTGGTCTCTTTGCAGGTGCCATTGATGGTTTTAGAGAGGGAGAGGCTAGGGTTTGTAAGAGAAGAAGGAGATTTGAGGGGTTTTTATAGGAAAGGAGGCTTGGAGAGGAAGGGTTTTTTATTGTGAAGGAGTTTAAGAGAGTAAGGTGAATTTAAAGGGTCGTTGTGACCCTTCATTTCACGCATTTCGTGCCCCAGGAGTTGCATCTGTGACATGATACACGGGTCGTGTATCACTACACGGGTCTCGACCTGGAGACCCGTGTAATCTTCTGTCCGAGATTTTCTTTTTCTATCGAGTTACACAGCCCGTGTAACTTTACTCAGGGACCTGTGTAACTTCCTGTCCGAGAACGGTAATCTAGATGAATCACACGGCCCGTGTACTTTTGATTTGAGACCCGTGTAACTTTCTGTCTCCTTCAAATTTAAAGTTTCTCTCTCCATTATCAAAGCATGACCCATGTAATGTTACACGGGGTTAACCTGTATAAGTTTATGGGGCTTGTGCATGGGTTTTTCTAGGATCCCAGAAGGTTACACGGGGCATGTAAAACCAATACACGACCCGTGTAATTTTCTAACTCTCCAATTCTTCCCATATGAAAAATTAATGTTTACCACTATACATAAAATGAATGAAAAGTTAGCAATAGAGCTACTTCCCTAGTTTTGTATGGTCTCCTCTTGTGTGGTTTAGACTTGATGTCTCCTCTCTTTTATTGCCCTCAGTTTTTGCTTTTTACAGATTTGAGACTTGGGGTGCCTACAAAATAAAGCATAAACAAACAAAATAAGAGTTGAAATAAAGAAAATTATATAAAATAAAGTAAAATAAAAATAGAAATTTTGGGTTGCCTCCCAAAGAGCGCTTGTTTATAGTCATTAGCTCGACTTTGCCTTCTTTCTATCACGGTCTGTCTGGAGGGTTGTTGAAGGTACAATTGGTTCCCTCCTCTATGGGTTCTCCTTGAAAATATGGTTTCAGTCTTTGTCCATTCACTTTGAATGCTCCTGAGGTTTCACTCCAGGTTTTCACAGCTCCATGCAGGAAGAGTTGCCTAACCTTAAATGGACCTGACCATTTTGATTTTAGCTTCCCTGGCAAAGTTTTAGTCTAGAGTTGAAAAGTAGGACAAGGTCTCCTTCTCTTTTTTTTTTGTTGCTCTGCATCTGTCATGCCATTTTTGGTCTTGTCTTTGAAGATTTTGGCAATCTCATACGCATCCTGTCGGATTTCTTCTAACTCATTGAGTTGTAGCAGTCTTTTTTCACCAGCAGCATTGAGGACAAAATTCAGGGTTTGAATCACCCAGTAGGCTTTGTGTTCAAGTTCGATAGGGAGGTGGCTTGATTTCCCATAAATTAATTGAAAGGGCATTGTTCCAATTGGAGTTTTATATGTAGTGCAGTATGCCCACAATGCATCATCTAACTTCACAGACCAATCCTTCCTTGAGAGGTTTACTATTTTCTCTAGGATTCGTTTCAACTCCCTATTTGAAATTTCTACTTGACCACTGGTTTGAGGATGATAAGGTGTGGCCACCTTGTGAGTCACTCTATACTTTTTCAATAGTGTTTCCAATTATTGATTGCAGAAGTGACTTCCTCCATTGCTGATTATCGCTCATGGTGTACCAAATCTTGTGAAGATATTCTTCTTAAGGAACTTTGTGACCACTCTGACATCGTTGGTTGGCGTGACTATTGCTTCTACCCATTTTGACACATAATCAACACCAACCAAAATATACTTATTTCCAAAAGAAGAGGGGAATGGGCCCATGAAGTCTATCCCCCACATATCAAATAGTTTTACGTCAAGTATACTGTGCTGTGGCATTTCATTCCTTCTGGAAATGTTACCTATTCTTTGGCATTGATCACAAGCTAGCACAAAGGTTCTCACATCCTTAAACAGGTTAGGCCAGTAAAATCCTGCTTGTAAAATTTTAGCTGCTATTTTTATGGTGCTAAAGTGTCCCCCATATGGTGATGAATTGTAACACCCCTATTTGCATAGCCTGGTATATTTCACTGTTCCGGTGACCGGAGTCGGTCCGGACAATTAAGAGGATTAGAACCACATCTAAGAAAACTAGATAAGCCATAAACCCAAATAATTAGTAATTGTCAATTAGTTAAGTATAAATAAGAAAAACAGAACATAAGAAGTTAAACGAGCCGAGAGTCACAGCGATGGGTGACCTTCTCGAGAAGGACTGCGAAGTCAATTTAAACTCAAATTTCGAACCGTAAAATGTGATGCCGCGGTCCTTAAGACTATTGCGAACACAGTGGAAAAGAGAAAATCATGAAAAAGAATTGTTAAGCCAGTAAAATAATTAGGTCAGGGATCTGGAAGAAATATTGAATTATTTGCAAACCGGGTCGAACCGACGAGGGGCAATTTGGTCAATTGACCCCAAGAGCTGACTCCTAATCTAACTGTCAAATAAAATCTAAGAAAAGAAAATTTTGGAATTGGGAATTAAATTAAAGAATTAATGAAAAAATAAAAAAAAAAAAGAAAAAGGAAAAGTAGAAATTGGTGACATCATGCATGACATCATGCATGATGTCATAAATACTAATATAATTAAAAATTAAATTTTGGATAATTGTGGTCTTCCATAAGACTTAAAAATTCATAAAAAAAGGAAAATAATTTCTTCTTCTTCTTCAAAAAAATGTCCCCATCTCTCTCTCACTTTTCTCTCCCAAGGTTCCTCCATTAACAAGCTTTTAAAGCTTGAAAAACTTAGTTCTTCCCCACAAATTTCAATCCTAAACCCTAAAAAGCTTCTAAGTTACCCTAGAAAAGAAGATTAAAGAAGAATAGGAGGGAAGAAAGTGAAGGAATTGAGAAGTTGAAATTCAAAGTAAAGGTTAGTGCTCTAACTCTTCACTTCCTAGGTTTGATTCATGTGTATGTAATGAAATAGTTTGGAAATTATGAGAAAATGGAAACAAATCAAAAGAAAACATAGTTGAGGGACCAAATGTAAATTTCTTCTAGCCATGGTACCTTGAAGTTTTGATATGTTCAATTTAATTTAGACATGAATTTGACATTGATTAAGGTTGAATATGTGATTAGTGTAGTAAATTGGGTATGAATTAATCAATTGCATGAATTAGGGTTTTGGCACCTAGGGTTTGGAAGACAAAAATATGAGAAATTGTTAAATGATGTGTTTGACCTAGTTTGAGGTGAGAAATGGTCATTTGAGACCAATTGGAGTATGTTAGAAGTGTTGGAACCAAATGCAAATTCGGGTTGCTTAGGGTCATGCTGCAGGCAGTAGGACCAAGGTCCCTTTGAGGGACCAAAACTAAAAATTTACAAGTCCAATTGGTATGAGACTAATTGGGAATGAAAATAGACACAAAATGACAAATTTTTCATTTAGGAATCATGCCCAAAAAGTGACCAAAACCTAGTGAACAAATTGACCAAATCTGGAATTATGCAGTCTGACCTGTACAAAAATGACTAAATGAATAGTGTTTGTTCATTTGGCCATAACTTGGGCTAGTTAGGTTTAAATGACCTGAAATTTTACCAGTGAATGGCTGAGATATAGACCTAAAACTTTTATTCGGAACACAAACTCAAATTATGCCCTTAACCAAGTCATTTGGCCACCTAAATTTGGTGACCTAAAACTTCCAGAACCAGTTTGGTGCCTAGAAATCTAGGTTAAGTGCAATCCAGT
Source organism: Hevea brasiliensis (assembly GCF_030052815.1). Classification (NCBI taxonomy): domain Eukaryota; kingdom Viridiplantae; phylum Streptophyta; class Magnoliopsida; order Malpighiales; family Euphorbiaceae; genus Hevea; species Hevea brasiliensis. Next base: position 92,778,633 of record NC_079493.1, read on the forward strand.
AGCCATAATTCAAATGGCTATAACTTGAGCTACAAAACTCCAAATGGAGTGATTCAAAAAGGAGAATAAAGCTAAGACAATAGGGAACATTTTCTATGAAGAAAGTTTTGCCAAATTCTAACAATAAAATGACCAATGGAATAGTGCAACATAAGACACCCAAAACTGAAAATTTGCAAAATTGCCTAAAAGACTTAGAATTTAAGAAAACAACCAAAACCAACAAATTTAGTAACCAAAATGTGGTATGTGGGTGAAGTTGGAATTCTCATACCTATTAAGCCTTAGAAAGTCAACAAATTGACTTGAATAGTATAGTGAATAGTAATCCCGAAACACAAAATTTAAAGAACATCAAGTTTAGCGTATTAGAGCTAGGTAAAAGTGAATTTAAATTTATTTTTGGATTTATGCTAAGTTATGATACTGAAACACTATAAAATTGTGCGTTTCAGTGGAAAAGAATACCGGGAAGGAACTCGAGGTGTCGAGTCAAGGCCAAAAGGCGACTCATATAAGGTTTGTGCACAACGTAGAATTTCTGTAAATTTTCTTCTGCATATTGTTTTGAATAATTTGAAATATTGAATTGTGACATCATTGTGATGAAATATTTATTATGCGTTTGATTTAAATTGTTGAAAGTTATTTGTTTATATTTGAAATGGCAATGTTTAGTAAATTGTTAAGATAAGTTTTGAAACCACAGTGTCATGACCATATATTTGAACACCTCACTAGCATGACTAGTGGGGGTAATTAGTTTCGAATTTTAATTCCTTCTCTGGCTGAAGTGTTGAGGTGTGTGCCAGTAGAAGAAGAAATTGAATGGATATCCATATATTTGAGCTAGCTAGCCTTATGATGTGACTTCTCCTTAGCCTCTGGCTATTGAGATTATATTTGTTTTGAATGGCATGATATAACTGTGGGTTTTATGAAATGTGTTTTGATACTTCGAAATGAAATTATTTGGATTAAAATCTCATAATTTATGTTTTGTATTTAATTCTCATGTTCAGTCTAATTTTTGAATAAATATGATTTAAATTCTGCATAAAGATTATTTTAGTATGTTGTGCACCACTGAGTCCTAGTACTCAGCGATGGCTGTTATTGCTGTCGCAGATATAGAGATTAGAAGAGCAGCAGAGTGAGCTGCTAAGGACAGAGGAGCTACCTACTCTGAAGTCTATCGGGTATATTTTATACCCTGACTATAAAAATTTATTTTGATGTATGTAATGTATGTAAAGGTATGGACATGTAAAACTGGTCTTGAGCAGTTTGTATAAAGTTTGTAATAAATTTTAGTTGGATTTTTCCTAATGTTAATTTTTATAATGATGTATATAAATTGTTTTATCTTTAATGAAATATGAATGGAAGTATTTTGTTTTAAATTGAATGAAATTCATTAATGGTATTTTGATGATTGTTGAATATTGAAAATTGTGAATTTGAATTTTTGGAGATTGATAATGATGTTGAAATTGATTGTGAATTTGAAGAAGTTGTTGAGACGGATTATTAGAAGTGTTTTTTACAGGAATTTGAAGAATTGTTTTCTCAAAATACAGACAGCACTCTGCTAGAATTTTTATAAAATTTGTGGAAAAATAAAATGTGCAAAAAATTTTAACTAGTTTTCAATTTTAATTAAATATTTTAATACCTATTAGAAAATGCTCACCACTTATAAAAGTAAGAAAATTGTTTTAAAATCCCTTGTAGAGTACTTAATGAGTTATCGGTAGGTAAAGTTCGGTAGTTCATTAGGTATTCTACGGGATCATGTTATGCCTTACAGAGGGGTAAGGTGTGACATGTTTTAGTAGTATCAGAGCAAATTTTTAAAGTATGTTTTACTTATGAATTTGTGTCTTTTCTTTGTTAAGTACAACTACTCATTGTCCTTATTTGTTATATACAGTGCATTACATCATAAATATGAACTAACAGAGGGAATCTCCTTGTGTTATTTGTTCAGGAGATACCCTAACTTCAGACTGAAATGGAAGAAGGGGATTGCTTAGTCAAGCAATCTGTTGAAGCTGAGGCACAAGGAGAAGCCCCAGATCTACAGAATGTCAGTGGATCAGTAGCACCAAGCCCACAAATGCTGCAGTTTCCTGCACAGTTCGCATAGCAGATGGCTGTGATGTTTCAATAAATGGCTGGGGGTATGCCTGCTCAAGCTCCACCCCAGACACCTGTGTTACAACCACAACCTCCAGTTAGACAGTATGACAAATTGTTGAAGTATTGGGCTACAGAATTTAAGGGTACAGTAAACCCGCTTGAGGCAGAGCAATGGCTTGAAAGAATGGACAGAGTATTCAAGAAGCTGCACTGCCAAGATGAATTGAAGTTTGAATACTCTGTGTCACTACTGCGAGGGGATGCATATGATTGGTGGAAGACCATCCCCCACAGCTTGGTTGAACCACCAGTACTGACCTGGGATGACTTCATCAGAGAATTCAGACAAAAATAAGTCCCAAACGCATATGTAGATCAAAAGTTACAAGAATTTCTAAGCCTGAAACAAGGGAACAGATCAGTGGCAGAGCATGAGAGGGAGTTCTCCCGCTTAAGTCACTATGCGGGGAGTCTCCTTTCTACCAGCAAGGAAAGGTGCAAGAGATTTAAGACTGGTTTGAAGTCCAGTTTGAGGATGCAAGTAGTGGGATTCAGACACAGCAATTTTTCAGAACTCATGTCTCAAGCACTTGAGTTAGAGAGAATTGAAACAGAAGCGACACCTGTAAAAGAAAAATCAGAGAGGACTGAGAAAACAGAGAAAGATAAAGGTGAGAAGTCAGTAGAGCCAAGTTCTGGTGGTACTTCTGGGAAGAGAAAGAAATTTGGTGGACCTAGTAGAGGTCAAGGTGGAAGGTTTGGAAGGGGCAGATTCTCTGGACAGAGACCCCCTAGGTCTGGTCAGCAGTCGAGCAGGGGTTCATATCCTGCCCGCCCCTATGAGACTTGTGGCAAGATTCATAGGAGAGAATGCTATTGGGCTACGGGAGCTTGCTTTAACTGTGGAGGCAAGGGCCATTTAGCTAAAGGCTGCACTAGTGCTCCTAGATTCGGTCCAGCTCCTACTAATGCAGAAGGATCTATTCAGAGTCCTGCTCCTAGAGGTTCACAATCAGTTGGTAGAGGAAGAGGCAGAGGTAGAGGCACTGCTTCTGGAAGTCAGGGCACTGTTGGTCAGTCAGCACAAGGAAGTGCTTCAGCCAGAGTCTACACGATGAGACAACGAGAAGAGGCTGAGACTTCTGATGTTGTAGCTGGTACATTCTGTATCTCTGATCAAGAAGTACTTTTTTCATTTGATCTGGGTTCAAACCACTCATATGTTAGTGCTAGCATAGTCAGTTCACTTGCTGTTCCATGTGTCCAAATGAGTTTTGAAGTGCTAGTAACTAGTCTATTAGGACAAGAGGTTCGGGTCAATAGAATCTATAGAGACTATCCTTTGGTGATCCAAGGACATGTTTTTCTATCAGATTTGATTGAAATGCCCTTCAAAGATTATGATATCATCTTGGGCATGGATTGGTTAGCCAGGCATCACGCCATGATTGACTGTAGACTGAAGACAGTCACTTTTGGTCTCCTTTTGTACAGTGATGTGATAGTACATGGGGAGAGGCATTTACTGCCATCAAACATCATTTCGGCTGCACTAGTCAGAAGGATGATCAGAAAGGGGTGTGAAGCATATTTGGCACATGTGATAGACACCCAAGTGGGGAGTCCAGCACTGAGGGACATCCCTATTGTATGTGACTTTCCAGATGTGTCTCCTGATGAATTACTAGGATTACCTGCAGAAAGAGAGGTGCAGTTTGAGATTGATTTTATGCCTGGTGTGGACCCAATCTCCATAACGCCATATAAAATGGCTGCAACAGAATTGAAAGAGTTGAAAGTGCAGTTGCAAGAGCTGCTTGACAAGGGCTTTATCCGCCCTAGTGTGTCACCTTGGGGAGCGCTAGTGTTGTTTGTAAAGAAAAAGGATGGCACTATCCGATTATGCATTGACTATCGACAGTTGAATAAGGTGACAATAAAGAATAGATATCCATTGCCCCGCATTGATGACTTGTTTGATCAGTTGAGGGGTGCAGCTGTGTTCTCCAAAATTGACTTGAGATCAGGTTATTATCAGTTGAAAGTACAAGAGCAGAGTATTTCTAAAACTGCCTTCAGAACCCACTATGGCCATTATGAGTTCTTGGTCATGCCATTCGGGTTAACTAATGCTCCGGCTGCTTTTATGGATCTGATGAACACTATCTTCAGACCATACCTCGACCAGTTTGTTGTGGTATTTATTGATGATATATTGGTCTATTCGAGGAGTGCAGAAGAGCATGATAGACATCTGCAGATTGTACTGCAGACTTTGAGGGAGAAATAGCTGTACGCCAAATTGTCGAAATGTGAATTTTAGCTGAAAGAAATATCTTTCTTGGGGCATGTAGTATCAGTAGAGGGCATCAAGGTAGATCCAAGTAAGATTGAAGCTATCCTTAATTGGAGGCCACCCAGAAATATCACAGAGATTCACAGTTTTCTGGGTTTAGCTGAATACTATCGTCGGTTTGCGAAGGGATTCTCCATATTGGCATCTCCATTGACCAAGCTGCTTAAGAAAGATGTGAAATTTCAGTGGACGGATAAATGCCAACAGAGTTTTAATGAGTTAAAAAGGTGTTTGACTGAGGCTCCAGTCCTAACTTTACCTATCCCGGGTAAAGAATATACAGTTTATAGTGATGCTTCTCACAATGGGTTAGGCTGTGTATTAATGCAAGATCGAAATGTCATTACCTATGCAACATGCCAGCTAAAACCGCATGAGAGGAATTATCCGACACATGACTTGGAGCTTGCAGCTATTATATTTGCTCTTAAGATCTGGAGACACTATTTGTATGGGGAAAAGTGTTACATCTACACAGATCATAAGAGTTTGAAGTATTTGGGCACTCAGAAGGAGTTGAATTTGAGACAGAGGAGATGGTTAGAGTTGATAAAAGACTATGATTGTCTGATAGACTATCAGCTAGGGAAAGCTAATGTGGTGGTTGACGCCTTAAGTCGCAAGAGTATGATAAGTCTACGAGTTATTCCTTTGTCTATGATACATGAGTTGAAATCATTACATGCCAGCTTAGAGATTAATGATGAGGCGCAGACAGCAATTGCATGGAATGTACAGCCAGTGTTGATTGATCAGATCAGAATGGCTGTTTAGAATGATGAAAGGTATCAGAAGCTATTGGAAGAAGTCCAGCAGGGCAAGAAACCAGAATTCTCAATAAGAGATGATGGTCTATTGCTACGCTAGGGTAGAATGTGTGTTCCTAATGATGTTGATTTGAGGAAGATCATCTTGAAGGAAGCACATGAGTCTCCTTTTGCCATGCACCCTGGTGGCACAAAAATGTATAGAGGGCTAAAGGAGCATTACTGGTGGATGGGTATGAAAAGAGATGTGGCAGAGTTTATTTCCAAATGCCTAACTTGTCAGCAAGTGAAGGCAGAGCATCAAGTACCCGCTGGGTTGTTACATCCACTACCAGTGCCAGAATGGAAATGGGAGAGAATAACTATGGATTTTGTGATGGGACTTCTGAGGACACAGAAGAGTCATGATGCAGTATGGGTCATTGTTGACAGACTGACCAAGTCTGCTCATTTTCTGCCAGTTTGAATGGACTACAGTTTAGAAAGATTGGCCAAGTTGTATATAGATGAGATTGTAAGACTGCATGGAGTGCCAGTATCCATCGTATCAGACAGAGATCCTAGGTTCACTTCTAGATTCTAGGGTAGTCTTCAGAGAGCCCTAGGAACTAGATTGAACTTTAATACTGCATTCCATCCACAGATAGATCGCCAGTCCGAGAGGGTAATTCAGATCTTGAAGGACATGCTACGGGCTTGTGTAATTGAATTTGAGGGCAGTTGGGACGCACGCATGCCTTTGATTGAGTTTGCTTACAACAATAGCTACCAATCAAGCATTGGGATGCCTCCATATGAAGCTTTGTATGGCAAAAAATGTAGAACTCCATTGTGTTGGGATGACATGGGTGAAAGAAAGATGATTGGACCTGAAATTGTTCAGCAAACTGAGAAGAAGATCAGGGTGATCAGAGATCGACTTAAGACTGCATCAGATCGTAAGAAGTCCTACATTGATTTAAGGAGAAGAGATATTGAGTATGCAGTGGGTGAGAAAGTATTCCTCAAGGTTTCTTCTTGGAAGAGAATTATGAGATTCGGCAGAAAGGGGAAACTGAGTCTTCGTTTCATTGGGCCATATGAGGTTCTGGAAAGAGTAAGTCCTTTGGCATATCATTTGGTACTACCTCCAAAGTTGGAGAAGATACATAATGTCTTCCATGTGTCTATGTTGAGGAGGTATCGATCAGACCCATCTCATGTACTACCAGTAGAAGAAATTGAAGTGAATCCAGACCTCACATATGAAGAAGAACCCATAGAGATTCTGACTTATGAGGTGAAGCAGCTACGGAAAAAGCAAATACCGTTGGTAAAAGTGCTGTGGAACCATCATTCGGGCCAAGAAGCTACTTGGGAACGAGAGGAGGACATGAGGAGACAGCACCCACAGCTGTTCAGAAATTGATACTAGGTAAAATTTCGAGACGAAATTCATTTAAGGGGGGGGGGGGGAATTATAACACCCCTATTTGCATAGCCTAGTATATTTCACTATTCCGGTGACCGGAGTCGGTCCGGACAATTAAGGGGATTAGAACCACATCTAAGACAACTAGATAAGCCATAAACCCAAATAATTAGTAATTATCAATTAGTTAAGTATAAATAAGAAAAACAGAACATAAAAAGTTAAATGATTCGAGAATCATAGCGATGGGTGACCTTCTCGGGAAGGACTGCGAAGTTGATTTAAACTCAAATTTCGAACCATAAAATGTGACGCCGCGGTTCTTAAGATTATTGCAAACACAGTGAAAAAAAGAAAATCACGAAAAAGAATTGTTAAGCCAGTCAAATAATTAGGTCAGGGATCCGGAAGTAATATTGAATTATTTGCAAACTGGGTCAAACCGGTGAGGGGCAATTTGGTCAATTGACCCCGAGAGCTGACTCCTGACCTAACTGTCAAATAAAATCTGAGAAAAGAAAATTTTGGAATCGGGAATTAAATTAAATAATTAATGGAAAAATAAAAAAAAAGAAGAAGAAAAAGGAAAAGTAGAAATTGGTGACATCATGCATGACATCATGCATGATGTCATAAATACTAATATAATTAAAAATTAAATTTTGGATAATTGTGGTCTTCCATAAGACTTAAAAATTCATAAAAAAAAGGAAAATCATTTCTTCTTCTTCTTCAAAAAACGTCCCTATCTCTCTCTCATTTTTCTCTCCCAAGGTTCCTCCATTAATAAGCTTTTAAAGCTTGAAAAACTTAGTTCTTTCCCACAAATTTCAACCCTAAACCCTAAAAAGCTTCTAAGTTACCCTAGAAAAGAAGATTAAAGAAGAATAAAAGGGAAGAAAGTGAAGGAATTGAGAAGTTGAAATTCAAAGTAAAGGTTAGTGCTCTAACTCTTTCACTTCCTAGGTTTGATTCATGTGTATGTAATGAAATAGTTTGGAAATTATGAGAAAATGGAAACAAATCAAAAGAAAACATAGTTGAGGGACCAAATGTAAATTTCTTCCAGCCATGGTACCTTGAAGTTTTGATATGTTCAATTTAATTTAGACATGAATTTGACATTAATTAAGGTTGAATATGTGATTAGTGTAGTAAATTGGGTATGAATTAATCAATTGCATGAATTAGGGTTTTGGTACCTAGGGTTTGGATTACAAAAATGTGAGAAATTGTTAAATGATGTGTTTGACCTAGTTTGAGGTGAGAAATAGTCATTTGAGACCAATTGGAGTATGTTAGAAGTGTTGGAACCAAATGCAAAATCGGGTTGCTTAGGGTCATGCTGCAGGCAGTAGGACCAAGGTCCCTTTGAGGGACCAAAACTGAAAATTTACAAGTCCAATTGGTATGAGACTAATTGGGAATGAAAATAGACACAAAATGACACATTTTTTATTTAGGAATCATACCCAAAAAGTGACCAAAACCTAGCGAACAAATTGACCAAATCCGGAATTATGCAGTCTGACCTGTACAAAAATGACCATTTGGCCATAACTTGGACTAGGTAGGTCTAAATTACCTGAAATTTTACCAGTGGATAGCTGAGATATAGACCTAAAACTTTTATGAAGAATACAAACCCAAATTATGCTCTTAACCAAGCCATTTGGCCACCCAAAGTTGGTGACCTAAAACTGCCAAAACTAGTTTGGTGCCCAAAAATCTGGGTTAAGTCCAATCCGCCAGCCATGATTCAAATGGCTATAACTTGAGCTACAAAACTCCAAATAGAGTGATTCAAAAAGGAGAATAAAGTTAAGACAATAGGAAACATTTTCTATGAAGAAAGTTTTGCCAAATTCTAACAGTAAAATGACCAATGGAATAGTGCAACATAAGACACCCAAAACTGAAAATTTGTAAAATTGCCTAAAAGACTTAGAATTTGAGAAAACAACTAAAATCAACAAATTTAGTAACCAAAATGTGGTATGTGGGTGAAGTTGGAATTCCCATACCTATTAAGCCTTAGAAAGTCAACAAATTGACTTGAATAGTATAGTGAATAGTAACCCCGAAATACAAAATTTAAAGAACGTCAAGTTTAGCACATTAGAGCTAGGTAAAAGTGAATTTAAATTTATTTTTGGATTTATGCTAAGTTATGATACTGAAACACTGTGAAACTATGTGTTTCAGTGGAAAAGAATACCGGGAAGGAACCCGAGGTGTCGAGTCAAGGCCAAAAGGCGAGTCATATATGGTTTGTGCACAACATAGAACTTCTGTAAATTTTCTTCTGCTTATTGTTTTGAATAATTTGAAATATTGAATTGTGACGTCATTATGATGAAATATTTATTATGCTTTTGATTTAAATTGTTGAAAGTTATTTGTGTATATTTGAAATGGCAATGTTTAGTAAATTGTTAAGATAAGTTTTGAAACCACAGTGTCATGACCATATATTTGAACACCTCACTAGCATGACTAGTAGGGGTAATCAGTTTCGAATTTTGATTCCTTCTCTGGCTGAAGTGTTGAGGTGTGTGCCAGTAGAAGAAGAAATTGAATGGATATCCATATATTTGAGCTAGCTAGCCTTGTGATGTGACTTCTCTTTAGCCTCTGGCTATTGAGATTATATTTGTTTCGAATGGCATGATATAACTGTGAGTTTTATGAAATGTGTTTTGATACTTCGAAATGAAATTGTTTGGATTAAAATCTCATAATTTATGTTTTATATTTAATTCTCATGTTCAGTCCAATTTTTGAATAAATATGATTTAAATTCTGCATAAAGATTATTTTAGTATGTTGTGCACCACTGAGTCCTAGTACTCAGCGATGGCTGTTATTGCTGTCGTAGATATAGAGACTAGAAGAGCAGCAGAGTGAACTGCTGAGGACAGAGGAGCTACCTACTCTGAAGTCTATCGGGTATATTTTATGCCCTGACTGTAAAAATTTATTTTGATGTATGTAATGTATGTAAAGGTATGGACATGTAAAACTGGTCTTGAGTAGTTTGTATAAAGTTTGTAATAAATTTTAGTTAGATTTTTCCTAATGCAAATTTTTGTAATGATGTATATAAATTATTTTATCTTTAATGAAATATGAATGGAAGTATTTTGTTTTAAATTGAATGAAATTCATTAATGGTATTTTGATGATTGTTGAATATTGGAAATTGTGGATTTGAATTTTTGGAGATTGATAATGATGTTGAAATTGATTGTGAATTTAAAGAAGTTGTTGAGACGGATTATTGGAAGTGTTTTTTACAGGAATTTGAAGAACTGTTTTCTCAAAATACAGACGGCACTCTGCCGAAATTTTTATAAAATTTGCGAAAAAATAAAATGGGCAAAAAATTTTAACTAGTTTTCAATTTTAATTAAATGTTTTAATACCTATTAGAAAATGCTCACCACTTATAAAAGTAAGAAAATTGTTTTAAAATCCCTTGTAGGGTACTTAATGAGTTATCGGTAGGTGAAGTTCGGTATTTCATTAGGTATTCTACGGGATCATGTTATGCCTTACAGAGGGGTAAGGTGTGACATGAATGGCAGTGCTGGAGAATACTCTCAATATCCTCTTCTGGTATGCACTGTCTTATCAGCCCGTCATTGCATTTCTTGTACACCAGAGGTTCCTCCCATGTATAGTATCACACATCGTACATAAATTTTTTTTCTTTGCTGATAAGAAATGTTGGGTGGTAAGACCCTGCACACAAGAAAATTCACAAAATCAGCATACCAAGGAACTAGGGATAAGGCTAATAATTGCTTATCAGGAAATGAATCATCAATTGGCAAATCCCTGATGTCTCCTGTGTATTCCAGTTTCAGCCTGGAGAGATGGTCGGCCACTACATTTTCGAATCCCTTTTTGTCCTTGATTTCAAGGTCAAATTCTTGCAGGAGTAAAATCCATCGAATCAGCCTTGGTTTCGTCTCCTTCTTGTTCAAAAGGTACTGGATGGCAGCATGATCTGTGAATACAATAACTTTTGATCCAATTAAGTAGAATCTGAATTTGTCAATTATAAACACTACTGCTAGGAGTTCCTTTTTTGTGGTAGCATAATTGATTTGTGCGTCAACAAGTGTCTTACTGGCATAATAGATGGCATGGAGCTTTTTATCTTTCCTTTATCCAAGTACTGCTCCCATAGCATAATCACTTGCATCGCACATGATTTCAAATGGTAGCTCCCAATCAGGTGGTTGCATAATAGGTGTTGAGATCAAGGCTTCTTTTATCCTATTGAAAGAAATAAGGCAATATTCATCAAAATCAAAGGGAACATCTTGACTTAATAGATTTGTCAATGGTTTAGCTATTTTGGAAAAATCTTTGATGAATCTTCTGTAGAAGCCTGCATGTCCCAAAAAGCTTAGTACTCCTTTGACTGATGTTGGTGGTGGCATTTTTTCAATGATTTCAATTTTTGCCTTATCAACTTCAATCCCTCTTTCTGATATCAGATGACCGAGAACTATGCCTTCTCTTACTATGAAGCGGCATTTTTTCCAATTCAAGACTAGGTTTGATTCTTCACATCTTTGTAATACTTTGGATAGGTTAGCTAAGCAATCATCAAAAGTGGTGCCATAAATAGAAAAATCATCCATAAAAACTTCTATGATATTTTCAATATAATTAGAAAAAGTAGCCATCATGCTGTTAGTAGTATGCCCTGGAGCATATCATTTAGTATGTATCTTGTACATATTTTTATTAATAAAAGGCATTTCCACTTTTCCGTTTACATAATATATTTATGTGTAATAGAAAAGGTCCATTGATATTTTGTTAGAAATATTATTCTTAAGTTGTTAAGAATATGAGTGACAATATTTCTAGCACGAAGTATCATAAATAGGTTCACAATCGAGGATACTTCATAATGAGGACATGACTTATCCAGAAAGATTGTATTCATGTTTGTTCCCAAGTTATTTATATGAGATATAAATAAGATGGAATGGTGAGTCTCATGCCATATAACAAACATGATAGGCACTTATAAATGATAAGTAGGCCGAACTAGTGACACTTATGACAAGCACATGGAGTTTACTCTTGTCAATGTTTTGTCATAAATCATATCAGTGCATATAATCTTTAGACCTGAGATAGCACAGTTATCTTGTATATAGGTAGTTTGAGTTTGATACTGCTTTCATACTTGTACTGTGTATGGGTATATGGGCATGTGTTAGCTCCTACTAGTTATATATGGAGGTAGGTGTTGATCAAGATGGAATCTGTTCCTCTAAGTAAATAGAGATAAAATCCTATGTTCATTTAATTGTTCTTGATGTTTCAAGTTCCTGGCCAGGACAGATAGATTTATTCAAAAAAGAGTTTCTGATGAGAAAATTCTTTAATCAAGAGCTGGAATTAAAAGAGAACATAATATTCATAGCAAATGGAGTTTGACATAAACCATGACTTCAGCTTGAGTTGGGATTTTGTAACAGAGAGATTCTAGTGCATGGTAACATATGATTATAGGTTCATTTAAGGTAAACCTTATTACTAATTGGGTGACCATGGCATGCTATGCTAGGTGTTAACCATGGTCTATGAGATTCATAAAATGATTTAGAGAAATCATTTATGGTAAGAAAGAGTTCTGATGATATTAAGAGTTGATATCATGTCTCATTGCCAATTAGTGATGAGCCTAGTAAGTCACACACATACACAAGTAATCACCTATTTAAATATGATTTAATTAATTAATTAAAGAGTTTAATTGATTAATTAAATAGGTTTGGTTTGCAATTAAATTGCAAAGTCCCTAGCATGACTTGAAACCAAATCTAGATTATTGGATGTATAATATAAGTTAAATTTATATTTAAAGTGTTTAAATATGAATTTAATTAATGAGAAATTAATTAATAGAGATTAATTAATTAATTTAGATTTGATATAAATTAATTAGAAGAAGAAAAATAATTATTTTGGGTTGAGAACTCAAAATTAAGACACAGGGGCATTTTGGTCATTTTGCAGTGTGACACATGGCACCATGAGATGGTGACACATGGGATTACACATAAGCTTGCCAAATGTTTTTTAATCATGTAAGATGATTAAAATCAAGATTAAATATAGGTTTGACACTTGGCACAATGTGATTGGGTCACTTAAACCTAGAGCTAATCAAAGGGTGACATGTGGCAAGGGTTTAATGTGTTAACCTAGCTATATAAGTGTTGTTATGAGAAAAATAAAAACAACCAGCAGCCACTCCTCTCCTTTGTCACGCCACTTTGAGGGTTTTCATCTCTTCTTCTTCATCTCTTATCAATTCAAAGAGATTATCCATCAATCTCTTGAATTAAGAACACTAGAAATTGTTTCTAGTATCCTGTTTACATCTTTAATCTCTTAAAAGGCAGAACTTGATTTTCTAATTAATAGAAAAAGCTTTAGAAGCTATTCAAGGGCTGCCATAGGTGTTCTTGGTGTGGACAAGCTAGAGGGACAACATCTGGTGTCCTGAAGACGAATCTCAAAGGCGCAGACACGCTGCAGTGCATCAAGAGGTTAGTGTAATCGTTCTTGATTTAATCTAGGGTTCTAAAATTAATCTGATTAATTTTAAAATCTTAAATGGCAAATACAGATCCAAAAACATATTAAAAAAGTTTTAATATGTTGTTTATCATTGAAATCAAATAGATAAAAATAAATCTTGCATGATGCATGTGACCCTAGGTGAAAATTTTTGAATTCAATGGTATAAACTTGTGTTTTTCACGTTTCCGTTCCTTCAATTGGTATCAGAGCCACTATATTTTCCATTTAGATTGATGTTTATATGATTTAATTGTGTGTTTGATCATAAGATCAAAAGTTTATTGCTGGTTGCAAAGTCAAGGTGGCGGCACAAATGATGAACACCATGGTGCGCATGGTTGATGCATCACAATGGTGTGCAAAGGTAAATGGATGGTGAATGTGCAATTGTTGTATGATCTAAGATCCATTTTATGTCTAATTAAATTGTTTAATTAGAATTTTTATCACACAATTAAATTATGATTCAAATCAGAATTTTAAAAATTGTTTGAATGTGATTCAAATCTGAATTTTAAAAGTTGTTTGAATGTGATTCAAATCTGAATTTTTTAAGTTGTTTGAATCATATTTAAATTTGATTTTTTAAAATTGATTGAATAAAATTCAGATCTGATTTTTTAAAAAATATTTGAATGTGATTCAAATCTGATTTTTTAAAAAATGTTTGAATGTGATTCAAATATGAATTTTTAAAGTTGTTTGAATGTGATTCAAATCTGAATTTTTAAATTTGTTTGAATGAGATTCAAATCTGAATTTTTAAATTTATTTGAATCATATTCAAATCTAGATTTTTAAGTTGAATATGAGATATTCAATTTAATTTAAGAATGTATGTTTTATTTAATTGTTAAATAGTGATATGCATGATGGATGATCATGGACTATAAAAGACCAATGTGATTGGATTTATTTCTTTTATGTTTCTTTGGGATTGTAAATTAATTAATTTATTTTAATTTATTTTGGGCATGTATTATTAAGTTTGTAATAATTTTTGGGTTGTAATTTCATTTATTTAAGTTCTTGTAAATTCGCCTTGGTATGCCAAGGATTACTATGTAATATTGGATTGCAAGAAGTTCAAGGAGGTCAAGAGCATTGGTGGGACCAGTGGGAGGAATTCAAGATCAAGTGTTGATTATGTACTCCTTCAGCAACTCTTGTAAAATGAATGAATGAATGAAATGCACCTAGGAATGCCCTGATTCAATTCTTGGTGGCTCAAAATTGAATCCCTTAGAAAGTCCATGATCATACCATATTTACTGCTTATCCATGAATGCATGAGATGTATGGGAATGTATGCAATTATATGATATATGCATGCTAAATGGATAATGTGCAAAGTGAGACCTTAATAGTAATTAGAATGACCATAAAATCTTCCAAACAAATGATTAAGTTGGAAATACTATAATTAAAGTAATTATAACATAGGCCCTCCATTGGGGCAATTATTTTAAGAAATTTTAAATAGTTGCATAAGATGCAATTAATTTAAGAGATTTTCTTAAGAATAATTGTTAAGCATGAGATGTTGTAAATATGTAAATGGTTTAGTGGCCAATATTGGATGTACCTGAGGACATTAAAATTATTTGCATAATTACTGGCTCAATGGGATCAACTTAACTAATGCAAGATAAGTCAATAATGGATGTGCCTGAGATTTTGAGCATTAGGGGCTAGGTAAAGGATTGAACCTCACATGAGATGTGATGGGCAAGGAGTTGCTCACTTATAGTTTATTGTAATTCCAATAATGGATGTACTTGAGGATGATCAATAGAATTATAAGAATTCAATCACCCACTAGAAATCCATCCAACTAGGATTTCCGTTTTCTACTTTGGAAGTGTAAGATTCGCTAAGTTAGTGGGAGGACCAATTTGATTAAAAGACCATAATCATTTTGGTTAATTACATGATACATTTACTAATTAATCTGGTTATTTTCTGCAGTTAATTTTCTGATAAAAATGAGCACAAAACAACCACCACCATCCAATATCCTTGCAAGCATACTTGATCACAATAGGTTGACAGGACCTAATCTGTCTGATTGGCTAAGAAATTTGAAACTTGTCCTGAACCTTGAACATATAGGATATGTTCTAGATTCAAATGTTCCTGGTCCCTTACCTCCAGAGGCCACACAAGAGGAACATGAAACTTTGGACAAGTGGAAGGAGCATGATATGAGAGCTAAGTGTTACATGCTTGTTTCCATGAGTAATGAGTTACAGAAGCAGCATGAAAACATGCAGAGTGCGATTGAGATCCTCCTTCACCTACAAGAGTTATATGGTGAGCATAGCAGGAATGCTAGGTATGAGATATCTAGACAGCTATTCCGTATGAGGATGTCTGAGGGACAGAATGTTGGGGATCATGTCCACAAGATGATTCGGCTAATTGAGCAGTTGGAACATCTTGACTTCAACATGGATTTCCAACTATAGACGGATTTGATCCTTCAGTCCCTTCTTGAGTCTTTTGGGAATTTTGTGACAAATTTCCATATGACTAAACAAGAATGCACCTTAGCTGGTTTACTCAACATGCTGGTTATTGCCCAAAAGAATATGCCAGGCAATAAAGGAAAAGAGGTAGCTTTGGTTGCATCTTCTTCTGCTGGAAAGTCCAACAAGAAGAAGCGCAATAAGAAAAAGAAATCTCAGATTCCTGGTCCTTCTAAGAAAATAGCTAAATAGAAAAGGAAGACCAAAGCTGACAAAGGCAAAGGAAAGTGTTTCCACTGCCAACAGGAAAGTGTTTCCATTGTCAGTAAGAAAGTGTTTCCACTGGCCAGAGTATAGTAATCTAAATGAATGCAATGCCATGGTGAAAACCAACTCAAGTTCAAAATATATTTGGCATTTAAGGTTATATCATGTTGCAGAAGATAGGATTGCAAAATTGGAGAAAATGGGGATTCTATCCTCATTGGGCTTGAGCCTACTCCAACTTGTGAATCTTGCCTTCAAGGCAAAATGACTAGATCACCCTTTGTTGGACAAGGGCTAAGAGCTGAAAATATTTTGGAGCTAATACATAGTGATGTATGTGGTCCATTTAAGGAAATGGCTAAAGGCGGTTTTCATTATTTTATTACCTTTACTGATGATAAATCAAGGTTTGGGTATTTGTATTTGATGAAATACAAACATAAATTCTTTGAAAAGTTCAAAGAATTTAAATCTGAAGTAGAAAATCAAACAGAAAAGAGTATTAAAGCTCTTCGATCAGATCGTGAAGGTGAATATTTGAGTACTGAATTTGATGAATACTTGAGAGAGCACGGCATTATTTCCCAGCTGACTCCTTCAGGAACGCCACAGCTGAATGGTGTATCTGAAAGGAGAAATCGTACCCTATTGATATGGTACGTAGTATGATGAGCTATACTGATATGCCAATCTTCTTTTGGGGATTTGCATTAGAATCAGCTTTGTATATTCTGAATTGGATTCCATCAAAATCAGTTTCTTCCACACCTTATGAGATATGGCATGGAAGAAAACCAAGTCTTAAGCATGTTAAGATTTGGGGTTGTCCAGCTTATATCAAAAATCGAACAACGATAAATTGGAGACCGGATCGTAAAAGGTCGATTTGTTGGATATCCAAAAGATAGATTTGGATATTATTTTTATTTGCCTACTTCACAAAAGGTTGTGATAAGTAGATATGCCACATTTCTTGAACAACGGTTTGTTCAAGAAGGAGGCAAAGGAAGGCAAATAGAGTTAGAATTGGAGAATTCGACCAACCAATGCATCGATGGATATTGATGCATCTTGTCAACCTATACCCGTTGTTGAAAGATCTACAGCTGTTCCTCGTAGAACAACCAGGGTATCTCACCCACCAGTGAGATATGGTTTTCTTCATGAAGAAGAACAAGAGTTGTCTACTCATGAAGAAGTAGATCATGGGGATGATCCACTTACCTATGAAGAAGCTATATCAGATATAGACTCTTCAAAATGGATTGAAGCTATGAAATCCGAGATTGATTCCATGTATAAGAATCAAGTTTGGGATCTTGTTGACCCACCTGAAGGTATTGTACCTATAGGGAACAAATGGGTTTTCAAGAAGAAAATTGGTTCTGATGGAAAGGTAGAGACCTATAAGGCAAGGCTAGTAGCGAAAGGGTTTCGCCAAAGGCAAGGAATCGACTATGAGGAGACTTTCTCGCCTGTTGCCATGCTTAAATCAATTAGGATTTTATTAGCAATAGATGCGTACTATGATTATGAGATTTGGCAGATGGATGTCAAAACAGCTTTTCTCAATGGATACATTGAAGAAAACATTTTCATGGAACAACCTAAGGGATTTGAATCCCAAGATGGTTCCAAGGTATGCAAGCTAAAGCGATCTATTTATGGGTTGAAACAAGCTTCGAGGAGTTGGAACATCCGTTTTGATGAAGCCATTAAATCCTTTGGTTTTATCAAAAATGAGGATGAGCCATGTGTATATAAGAAGGTTAGT
Source organism: Hevea brasiliensis (assembly GCF_030052815.1). Lineage (NCBI taxonomy): Eukaryota > Viridiplantae > Streptophyta > Magnoliopsida > Malpighiales > Euphorbiaceae > Hevea > Hevea brasiliensis. The sequence continues at coordinate 92,796,436 of NC_079493.1, forward strand.
GACAGTGCTATCACTTTCCTTGTCTTATATGTGGATGACATACTGTTGATGGGTAATGACACAGGTATGTTGACAACTATAAAGGTATGGTTGTCAAATACATTCTCCATGAAAGACTTAAAGGAGGCAACCTATATTCTTGGGATTCACATCTATAGAGATAGAGAGAAAAGAATAATTGGTTTATCCCAAAGTCTATACTTGGAAAAGGTGTTAAAGAGGTTTAACATGCTTGATTCCAAGAGAGGATTGTTACCAGTGAGACATGGTATCCATCTTTCTAAAGAGATGTCTCCAAAGACACCTGAAGAAAGAGATAAGATGGCTAGGATTCCATATGCTTCGGCTATTAGAAGTTTAATGTATGCAATGTTGTGTACTAAGCCGGATATCGCATATGCTGTTAGTTTGACTAGCAGGTATCAATCCAATCTAGGTTTGGAACACTGGATAGCTGTCAAGAATATCCTTAAGTACTTGAGAAGAACTAAGGATTTATTCTTGAATTTATGGAGGTGGAGACTTGCAATTGGATGGTTATACTGATTCTGACTTCCAATCAGATATCGATGATAGAAAGTCTACCTCTAGATATGTGTTCATTTGTAATGGAGGTGCAGTCAGTTGGAAGAGTTCCAAACAGAGCACGACTGCAGATTCCACTACAGAGGCTGAGTATATTCTCGCATCGGATGTCGCAAATGAAGTCGCTTGGATAAAGAAGTTCGTGATGTAACTTACAGTAGTTCCTTCCATTGAGTCGCAGCCCACTACACCGTGACAATAATGGAGCGATCATACTGAGCTAAGGAACCAAGGTCTCACCGTAAATCCAAACATATAGAAAGGCGTTACCACATTATCGAGAAATAGTTGGGCGAGGCGATGTAGCCATGCAGAAAATAGCATCACTGAAAATCCGGTGATCCATTCACTAAGCCTATGTCACAGACTCGCTAGACCGACATCTTGAGAATATGGGTCTAAGATATTGTAATGAATGGCTCTAGTGCTAGTGGGAGATTGTTAGTAGTATGCCCTAGAGCATATCATTTAGTATGTATCTTGTACATATTTTTATTAATAAAAGGCATTTCCACTTTTCCGTTTACATAATATACTTATGTGTAATAGAAAAGGTCCATTGATATTTTGTTAGAAATATTATTCTTAAGTTGTTAAGAATATGAGTGACAATATTTCTAGCACAAGTATCATAAATAGGTTCACAATCGAGGATACTTCATAATGAGGACATGACTTATCCGTAAAGATTGTATTCATGTTTGTTCCCAAGTTATTTATATGAGATATAAATAAGATGGAATGGTGAGTCTCATGCCATATAACAAACATGATAGGCACTTATAAATGATAAGTAGGCCGAACTAGTGACACTTATGACAAGCACATGGAGTTTACTCTTGTCAATGTTTTGTCATAAATCATATCGATGCATATAATCTTTAGACTGAGATAGCACAGATTATCTTGTATATAGGTAGTTTGAGTTTGATCGCTTTCATACTTGTACTGTGTATGGGTATATGGGCATGTGTTAGCTCCTACTAGTTATATATGGAGGTAGGTGTTGATCAAGATGGAATCTGTTCCTCTAAGTAAATAGAGATAAAATCCTATGTTCATTTAATTGTTCTTGATGTTTCAAGTTCCTGGCCAGGACAGATAGATTTATTCATAAAAGAGTTTCGATGAGAAAATCTTTTAATCAAGAACTGGAATTAAAAGAGAACATAATATTCATAGCAAATGGAGTTTGACATAAACCATGACTTCACTTGAGTTGGGATTTTGTAACAGAGATTCTAGTGCATGGTAACATATGATTATAGGTTCATTTAAGGTAAACCTTATTACTAATTGGGTGGCCATGGCATGCTATGCTAGGTGTTAACCATGGTCTATGAGGTTCATAAAATGATTTAGAGAAATCATTTATGGTAAGAAAGAGTTCTGATGATATTAAGAGTTGATATCATGTCTCATTGCCAATTAGTGATGAGCCTAGTAAGTCACACACATACACAAGTAATCACCTATTTAAATATGATTTAATTAATTAATTAAAGAGTTTAATTGATTAATTAAATAGGTTTGGTTTGCAATTAAATTGCAAAGTCCCTAGCATGACTTGAAACCAAATCTAGATTATTGGATGTATAATATAAGTTAAATTTATATTTAAAGTGTTTAAATATGAATTTAATTAATGAGAAATTAATTAATAGAGATTAATTAATTAATTTATATTTGATATAAATTAATTAGAAGAAGAAAATAATTATTTTGGGTTGAGAACTCAAAATTAAGACACAGGGGCATTTTGGTCATTTTGCAGTGTGACACGTGGCACCATGAGATGGTGACACATGGGATTACACATAAGCTTGCCAAATGTTTTTTAATCATGTAAGATGATTAAAATCAAGATTAAATATAGGTTTGACACTTGGCACAATGTGATTGGGTCACTTAAACCTAGAGCTAATCAAAGGGTGACATGTGGCAAGGGTTTAATGTGTTAACCTAGCTATATAAGTGTTGTTATGAGAAAAATAAAAACAACCAGCAGCCACTCCTCTCCTTTGTCATGCCACTTTGAGGGTTTTCATCTCTTCTTCTTCATCTCTTATCAATTCAAAGAGATTAGCCATCAATCTCTTGAATTAAGAACACTAGAAATTGTTTCTAGTATCCTGTTTACATCTTTAATCTCTTAAAAGGCAGAACTTGATTTTCTAATTAATAGAAAAAGCTTTAGAAGCTATTCAAGGGCTGCCATAGGTGTTCTTGGTGTGGACAAGCTAGAGGGACAACATCTGGTGTCCTGAAGACGAATCTCAAAGGCGCAGACACGCTGCAGTGCATCAAGAGGTTAGTGTAATCGTTCTTGATTTAATCTAGGGTTCTAAAATTAATCTGATTAATTTTAAAATCTTAAATGGCAAATACAGATCCAAAAACATATTAAAAAAGTTTTAATATGTTTTTTATCATTGAAATCAAATAGATAAAAATAAATCTTGCATGATGCATGTGACCCTAGGTGAAAATTTTTGAATTCAATGGTATAAACTTGTGTTTTTCACGCTTCCGTTCCTTCACATGCATCTTTAAAAAGTAGTGGGGGCATTACAAAGACCAAAGGGCATTCTTCTATATGCAAATGTTCCGGAAGGGCATGTGAATGTGGTCTTTTCTTGATCTTCTGGGTGAATAGGAATTTGGAAAAATCCTGAATACCCATCTAGATAGCAGAAGTATGAATATTTTACTAATCTTTCTAACATTTGGTCTATGAAAGGAAGAGGAAAATTATCACACCTTACCCCTCTGTAAGGCATAACATGATCCCGTAGAATACCTAATGAACTACCGAACTTCACCTACTGATAACTCATTAAGTACCCTACAAGGGATTTTAAAACAATTTTCTTACTTTTTATAAGTGGTGAGCATTTTCTAATCGGTATCAAAACATTTAATTAGAGTTTGAAAACTAGTTAAGATTTTGTTCCATTTTATTTTTCCGTAAATTTTATAAAAATTTCGGCAGAGTGTCGTCTGTATTTTGAGAAAACAGTTCTTCAAATACCTGTAAAAAGCACTTCCAAAGATTTATCTCAACAACTTCATCAATTTCACAACCATTCCAACCAATTTCAACATCATTTCTCAATTTCCAAAATTCAACAATCATCAAAATACTATTAATCAATTTCATTCAAATTAAAACAAAATACTTCCATTCATATTTCATAAAGATAAACAAATTTATATACACTATTACAAAAATTTACATTAGAAAAAATCCAAACCAAAATTTATTACAAGCTTAATACAACTTTATACAACTGCTCATAACGAATTTTACATGTCCATACAGTTACATACATTTACATATATCAAAATAGTTTTTACATTCAGGGTATAAAATATACCCGATAACTTCAAAGTAGGTAGCTCCTCAATCCTCAGCAGCTCACTCTGCTGCTCCTCTAGTCTCTATATCTGCAATAGCAATAACAGCTATCGCTGAGTACTAGGACTCAGTGGTGCACAATATACTAAAATAATCTTTATGCGGAATTTGAAACATATTTATTCAAAAATTAAACTGAACATGCGATATCAATACAACACATGATTTACAAGATTTTAGTTCAAACAATTTTATTTCAAAAGTCTCAAAACCATTTACATAAAAACACACAGTTATATCATGCCATTCGAAACAAATATCATCTCAATAGCCAGAGGCTAAGGAGAAATCACATCACAAGGCTAGCTAGCTCAAATATATGGGAACGCATTCTTTTTCTTCTTCTACTGGCACACACCTCAACACTTCAGCCAGAGAAGGAATCAAAATTCGAAACTGATTTCCCCCACTAGTCATGCTAGTGAGGTGTTCAAATATATGGTCATGACACTATGGTTTCAAAACTTATCTTAACAATTTACTAAACATTTATTGCCATTTCAAACACACATAAATAAACTTTCAACAATTCAAAGCAAAAGCATAATACACATTTCAAAGCATATTGATGTTGTGCACAAACCTTAAGCGAGTCGCTTCTTGGCCTTGACTCGATCCCTCGGATTCTTTTCCAGTATTCTTTTCCACTGAAACACACAGTTTCACAGTATTTCAGTATCATAACTCATTATAAATCCAAAAATAAATTCAAATTCACTTATACCTAGCTTTAATATGCTAAACTTGGCGTTCTTTAAATTTTGAATTTTGGGTTTACTATTTATGACAATATTCAAGTCAATTTGTTGACTTTCTAAGGCTTAATAGGTATGGGAATTCCAACTTCACCCACATACCACATTTTGGTTACCTAATTTGTTGGTTTTGGTTGTTTACTCAAATTCTAAGTCTTTTAAGCAAATTTGCAAATTTTTCAATTTTGGTGTCTTATGTTGCACTGTTCCATTGGTCATTTTGCTGTTAGAATTTGGCTAAGTTTTCTTCATAGAAATTTTTCCTTATTGTCTTAACTTTATTCTCCTTTTTGAATCACTCCATTTAGAGTTTTGTAGCTCAAGTTATAGCCATTTGAATCATGGCTGCCGGATTGGCCTAAGCCAGATTTTCTGGGCAAATTATGGGTTCTAGTAGTTTTAGGTCACCAACTTTGGGTGGCTAAATGACTTAGTTAAGGGCATAATTTAGGTTTGTGTTCTTCATGAAAGTTTTAGGTCTATATCTCAGCTTTCTACTAGTAAAATTTCAAGTCATTTAGACCTGCCTAGCCCTAGTTATGGCAAAATGAACAAACATTGTTCATTTGGTCATTTTTGTACAGGTCAGATTGCCTAATCCGGAATTGGTCGTTCACTAGGTTTTAGTCACTTTTTGGGCATGATTCCTAGATGAAAAATATGTCATTTTGTGTTTAGTTTCATTCCAATTGGCCTCACACCAATTGGGCTTGTAAATTTTCAGTTTTGGTCCCTAAAAGGGACCTTGGTCCTGCTGCCTGCATAATGGCCCTAAGCAATCCGAATTTCCATTCAATTCCGACACTTCCAATATACCTCAATTGGTCAGAAATGATCATTATTCAGCTCAAACAAGGTCAAACACACCATTTGACCATTTCTCCAATTTTTGGCTTCCAAAACCCTAGGTTCAAAATCCTAACTTACTAATTTTGTTACATTTTACCAAATCAAAACATGTAAACATAATCACTCAACTCATTAAAGCTCATGTTCACCTTTAATTCAATCAAACTCAAGCAAACCCTAGTTCACTACTTGATGGCCGAAAATTACACTTTTCAAATTCACCCATAATTTTCTTCAATTTCTTACTTATTTGATCATCTTTAATCTAGTTTACAAGAAATACGTGAAAATAATAGATCAATGGGCACTAACCTCTCTTAGGGAAAATTTTCAAGCTTGTTACTTCCAATTCCTTTCTTCTTTATGCTTCCAAGTAATTCCTCAAGAGGTTAGGAGAATTTTTTATGAAGACTACTAGGTGTTTTAAGGTGAGGACTTGGGGGAAATCTAGTGAGAAGATGAAGAAAATGTGTGGAGAGAGAGATGAGAGGTGAGCCGGCTATGGTGAGGAAGAAGAGTGTTTTTGCTTTTTTTTTTTTTTTCTTTTCTTTTATGAATTTTTATCCTTTAGGAAGACCCCAAAAATTATCCAAAAATAAATTTTTTAATTATAATATTTATTACATCATGCATGATGTCATGCATGATGTCATCACTTTTCACTTTTCCTTTTCCTTTTTTTTTTCTATTTATTTTTCTATTAGTTCTTTAATTTAATTCCCATTTCTGAAATTTTCTTCCGATTTTATTTGACAGTCAGGTTAGGAGTCAGCTCTAGGGGTCTATTAACCAAATTGCCCCTCGTCGGTTCGACCCGGTTTGTAAATAATTCAATATTTCTTTAGGATCCCTGACCTAATTATTTGACAGGCTTAACAATTCTTTTTCGTGATTTTCTCTTTTCCACTGTGTTTGCAATAGTCCTAAGGACCAGTGTCACATTTTACAGTTCGAAATTTGAGTTTAAATCGACCTCGCAGTCCTTCCCGAGAAGGTCACCCATCGCTGTGACTCTCAGCTCGTTTAACCTCCAATCAAAAGATCTAGTTTTAAAGAAGATCCTCCCAAATCAAAGCGATTCCCGGGGCAAGTGGTCACCAACTTATGAAGGGCCTTATGTGGTTAAAAATGCATTTTCTAGCGGTGCACACATCTTGACTCACATGGATGGGGAAGAATTGCCAAGGCCGGTGAATGCAAATGCTGTAAAAAGATATTATGCATTAAAAAAAAAGGTGGGGATGAAAACTCGAAAAGGCGCTCCTAGCAAAATGAGGGAAAGGAGGCAAAAACCCGCAAGGGCACTTTTTGCAAAATGAGTGAAGGGTGAAAATCCGAAAGGACCCTCCGAAAAAGAGAGCAAAAAAAAAAAACTAGGAGTGAAAACCCGAAAGGGTGCTTCTAGTTGAAAATAGTGGAGAAATAAGGGGGGTTTCGAGATCAAGGGACAATAAATTAAGCAAAATGCTTTTTAGAAGGTCACTTGGAATGCTGGTGATTGAGGGACTTCAAAGTTAACTGAGGGCATTTGTGAGATTTATCCTTGTACCTTTTTCCATAAAGTTGTACCTTTATTCTTTTGATCATAAAACCATAGTATAATTATCTTTTTACACCATGAATAAATTTGTGCATATTTCATCTACTTTGGTTTATGCGCTATTAATTTGTTGAAAGCTTTCTTATAAGATGAGAATCTAAACATAGGTAACTTCATATACTTTATTTTGAGATTTGTAGGAGGGTAAATGATTATCAGGCAACTGAAGCATCTAAGAGCGAAAACCTGAAAGGGCGCTCTTAGCAAAATGAGGGAAAGGAGGCCAAAACCCATAAGGGCACTTTCTGCAAAATGAGTGATGGGTGAAAATCTAGAAGGATGCCCTAAAAAAAAAGGGTGGGAATGAAAACGCGAAAGGGCACTCCTAGCAAGACGAGGGAAAAGAGGCGAAAACCCGCAAGGGTGCTTTCTGCAAAATAAGTTAATGGTAAAAATCCAGAAGGACGCCCTGAAAAAGAGAGTAAAAAAAAAAAACTAGGAGTGAAAACCCGAAAGGGCACTTCTAGTCGAAAGCGATAAAGAAGTAAGGAAGGAGCTAAAAGGGCATTGGGAGATAATTATGGGCCAAGCCTTGAGACCTTTTCCATTAATTATTTATCTTCGGGATCTTGTTAAGTAAACTTTACTTGGATGAACCCCTTGCATCAAATTTGCTTTGTGAGCATTAAAAGTACATGCATAAAACTTATTTACAATAGTTGGTTAAGTCGGCTTTAAGTTGATTTTAATTTTTAGCATTTTAAATTCTTGTTATCAACCTCTGGATTCAAGATCTAAGTTGATTTTAATTTCCAGTTATTAATCTCTGGATTCAAGATCCAAGTTGATTTTAATCTCCTGTTATCAACCTCTGGATTCAAGATCCAAGTTGATTTTAATTTCCAGTTATTAACCTCTAGATTTAAGATCCAAGTTTATTTTAATTTCCGGTTATCAACCTCTAGATTCAAGATCCAAGTTAATTTTAATTTTCAGCATTTTAAATTCATGTTATCAACCTCTGGATTCAAGATCCAAGTTAATTTTAATTTCCTGCCATCAATCTCTGGATTCAAGATCCAAGTTGATTTTAATTTCTAGTTATCAACCTCTAGATTCAAGATTCAAGTTGATTTTAATTTCCAGCATTTTAATTTCTAGTTATCAACCTTTGGGTTCAAGATCCATGTTGATTTTAATTTCCAGCATTTTAAATTTCTGTTATCAACCTTTGGATTCAAAATCCAAGTTGATTTTAATTTCCAGTTATCAACCTCTGGATTCAAGATCCAAGTTAATTTTAATTTTCAGCAATTTAAATTCCTGTTATCAACCTCTGGATTCAATATTCAAGTTGATTTTAATTTCTAGCATTTTAATTTCCAATTATCAACCTCTGGGTTCAAGATCCAAGTTGATTTTAATTTTCAGCATTTTAAATTCTTATTATCAACCTCTCGATTCAAAATCCAAGTTGATTTTAATTTCCAGTTATCAATCTCTGGATTCAAGATCCAAGTTGATTCTAATTTCCAGCATTTTAAATTCATGTTATCAACCTCTGGATTCAAGATCCAAGTTGATTTTAATTTCCTGTTATCAACCTCTGGATTCAAGATCCAAGTTGGTTTAATTTCCAGTTATCAACCTCTAGATTCAATATCTAAGTTGATTTTAATTTCTAGCATTTTAAATTCCTGTTATCAACCTCTCGATTTACGATCAAAGTTAATTTTAATTTCCTGTTATCAACTTCTAGATTCAAAATCCAAGTTGATTTTAGTTTCAAGTTATCAACCTCTAGATTCAAGATCCATGTTGATTTTAATTTTCAGCATTTTAAATTCCTGTTATCAACTTCTGGATTCAAGATCCAAGTTGATTTTAATTTCCTGTTATCAACCTCTGGATTTAAGATCCAAGTTGATTTTAATTTCCAATTATCAACCTCTGGGTTCAAGATCCAAGTTAATTTTAATATTCTGCATTTTAATTTTTTGTTATCAACCTCTCGATTCAAGATCCAAGTTGATTTTAATTTCCAGTTATCAACCTCTGGATTCAAGATCCAAATTGATTTTAATTTCCCACATTTTAAATTTCTGTTATCAACCTCTGGATTCAAGATCCAAGTTGATTTTAATTTCCTGTTATCAACCTCTGGATTTAGGATCCAAGTTGATTTTAATTTCCCTCATTTTAAATTTCTATTATCAACCTCTGGATTCAAGATCCAAGTTGATTTTAATTTCCTGTTATCAACCTCTGGATTTAGGATCCAAGTTAATTTTAATTTCTTTGTTATCAGTTTATTAATTCCAAGTTGATTTTAATTTCGATTATCAACCTCGGTAGATTCAAGATCCAAGTTTTTAATTTTTAGTTTAATAATTTCATTGATTTTAATTTCCAATTCTATTATTAACCTTTGGATTCAAGATCCAAGTTGATTTTAATTTCCTATTATCAACTTTTGGATTCAAGATCCAAGTTGGTTTTAATTTCTAGTTATTAACCTCTGGGTTCAAGATCCAAGTTGATTTTAATTTTTAACATTTTAAATTCTTGTTATCAACCTCTGGATTCAAGATCCAAGTTGATTTTAATTTAAGTTAATTCCAAGTTGATTTTAAATCCTCCGATTGGATTCAAGATCCAAGTTGATTTTAATTTCCAGCATTCTAAATTCCTATTATCAACCTCTGGATTCAAAATCCAAGTTGATTTTAATTTCCTATTATCAATCTCTAGGTCCAAATCTAAGTTGATTTTAATTTTTAACAATTTAATTTCCAGTTATTATACTCTGGGTTTAAGATCCAAGTTGATTTTGATTTTTAGCATTTAATTCCCGTTATTAACTTCTGGGTTTAAAATCCAAGTTAATTTTAATTGAATTTTAATTTCTTGTTATCAACCTCTGGATTGGAGATCCAAGTTGTCTTTAATTCCCAATATTTTAATTTCCTCCCACTAACTTCTGGGTTCTAGATTTAAGTTGATTTTATTTGTCAGTAGTGATTAACACTAGGGTTTAAGATCCAAGTTAATTCTAGCATTTCAGCCGCCCAAAAATGGTTCTATGTCTTTGCGTGATTTTTATATGAGAGAATTTCATTCTCCCTAATAGAAAATATGTAAAGAGGGGTAGCTGTAGGCACCATACTTTGGGCCGATCTCAAGTCACGATTCATATTTTAGTCGATCTCCCTCGCAGGCATTTTACCCGATCTCTACCATTTACTTGACCTCAAGTCATTCTCTCCGAATCCGCCATAACTTATTTCCAGATGAATGGTAAATCCAGTGTCTATCCGGTCTCATGAACAAATTAAGTATTTTTCGATCCCTATGTTATCGAACCCCTGGAATTTGCATTGTGTTTTCCGATCCCCAACCCCAAACTTTAGGTAATTCCAGGTAGTTTCAGGATAAGGTATCGCTCACATTATTCAAATTAATATCTTATCCTATCTGTAAGTGATCCTGAACCTAACAAAAATTGGATCGAGACCTAGTCTCAAATCATTTTCAAAAGTTTCTTTATCTATTGCGCTTAATGTTTACTAAGCTCTTTTTGGACTTATCCAATTGATTGGGAATTAATGCTCATTCGTTCTTAGTTCGGTATTTTTCCAATCTCATCAAGAACCGATCATTGAAGAAATTAAAATTCATTCCAAGGAAAAATTATACAAAGTTATTCAGCATGAGGGTCTTCCCTAACCTGCTCTTCAGCTATATTTTCACTCTCAACATTCTCTCTCTCCTCTCTCTCAAGCTCTTCCTTGCTTTCATCCTCAGCTCTCGGGATGAGGTTCTCCATCCAGGAGAAGTCTTCTTCAGGATAGCACTTCACGAGTTCGGCCAAAAGATCGCCATAGGCATTCACATAGGCATCGGCCTCCCTCGCCAGGGCCTCTTCCTCCTTCGCTTTAATCTCTTCGGTAAATCGAGCAAGATCGGTAGATCGGTAGGCTCGGCAGGCCCGAGCATCTTCAAGTTCTCTCTCCAGTTCAGCTATCCCTTCCTCATAAGACTTTGCCCGATCTTCTATCTTAGCAATGTGATCATTGGCAGTTTGAGAGTTGGGCTTTGGAGGCTATCGCGTCCAGAACCGCTTTCATAATCTCCCGTCTTAAGAGATGAGCCTTCTCTCTGATCATGCACTAGTTCGCAATAGTCTCCAAACCCAAGCCCATCGTCTGAGTTAAGAGATCATCAATGCTATCCTGAGCCATCCTATTCCGATCTTTTTGAAAATAGATAGTAGCACCCAGGACCTTAGCCAGATCAGGATTGCCCCGAACCGAGCGATTCCTTTCCAGAGAATGAAGGAGGACCTAAGCACCTTGGGAGAGCGTCCTAACAACTGGTACAGAAGGCCCCCCTTCTGCACTTGAAGAGACTGGGGGAGGTGGAGGTGGAGAAGGAATGACCTCTACCTCCGAAGTTGGCTACTTTGGAAGTTGGAACGGAGAGCTTGATACTTCTACCAAGTCCTGCCTCGGCGTCTGGGTAGCAGCAGCAGCAGCTTCTTTCATCTCTTGTACTTTCCCTATGAGCTCCCTCTTTTGCTTGCGATTTTCCTTTGCAGTCTCGCCTCCTGCCATACCTGCACAGGGAACAAGTTAGTGAGCTCACTAAGGTTAAGAGACTAAAGGTTTATATTACACCGATCCCAGGGCCGAGGTTAGAGAGTTACAGCTCATAGTCCTCATGGGCGATCACTCACATCTTCCACCATTTTACTTCGACCATAATTTCATCCAAACATGAATACTTATGAGTGGTCGCCTGATCCTTCAACTCCTTCACCATAGTGTCCTTGTCTTTATTTAAGGCGATCTTCTTTAGTACCTTAGAAACTAAATACTGCCAGCTACATGGAATGCCCTCAAAGCCATTTCGATCCTTGCTTCTCAGTATGAAAAACAGATCTTTCCAGTTCTTCAGCGAAGAGGAGAGATCGGTGAAGAGCCCATAGTTCGGCTTAGCTTGGAAAAACCAATATTTGTCATCTTTTCTCTGAGTGAGCCTATGCAATTTAGCAAAAACCTTTATCGTGGGTTCAAGCTTTTTAGCCTGGCTAGACCTCTGAAGGCCACCAGGGTCCGCCAGGAGTTCGGATGCACCTGGACTACACAGACATGGTGGAACTTCCGAATGGCTTTATAGAATTCATCTAGAGGAAATTGAAGCCCATCATTTAATTGCTCTTCATACACTATGATCAGGTCGGTTTCGTCGAAGAAATGATCAGCCTGAAGATCACCATGGCATCTGATGAGCTTAAAAGAGTCGATCGAAAGATTGTACTCTTGGCTAATAGACTGAAGATCAGCCTTGCCGAGGACCGATGGCAACTCATCCACGGGTAAGCTCTCTTTCCTTGAGGTCGATGCATGTTTTGACCTAGTCGCTTAACCATGGACTGGGATAATGGATATAGAAGGTTCAGGTTGCTCACTTGGTCTGGCCACATCACCTTCATCCAATGTCCACGAAATGTGAATAGAGCAAGGGCTTGTAGCTCTCTGACCATTGGTACCACTCATTTTCAAAGATAAAGATAAAATTGATCGGAAAAAGATTAAAGCACTTGCCATAGTGTAAATTGGTGCTGAAAAACTTTAAAAAATGAGAGAGAACGTCGTAGTTGCTCAGGGAATCTGAAAATGGTGTAAGTAAGCAAATGGCCAATACTCCTCCCTATTTATACTTACCCGAGCATTAAATGCTCACGAAGCCCCAAGAGACGCATCGGTTAGCGGAATTTGACCGTTTCGATGACTCATCAAAAGAGAATTCCAAAAACATGGCAGAGAGATTGGATAGTTAAAGGTCGATCACGAGAGATCGGTCAATGAGTGTGAGTTGTGAGATCAGATCGGACACAGTTATAAGAGATAGGAAAAATAATGCAATGATAAAACAAAATAAACAATCAATTTTGAATAAATAAAACTTCATTTCATTTCTAAAAGGTCAGATTACATCATTTGGGCGATCTCTCAAGATCAACAATTACAAATTTCCCTTCACTACATTCTACCTATGTTGCTCCTACGGTTCGGACCACTCCTGATTCTAAGATGCCGTTCAAGAGATACATGGAGATCGGGAGGGTAGCTCTTGTCAACTATGGCAAAGACTATGGGAAGCTCGGTGTTTTTGTCGATGTCATCGACCAGAACCGAGCTACGATCGGGACCCCTAATATGGTTAGGAGCCAAATGAACTTCAAGAGGTGGTCACCGATATCAAGATTGAAATTAGCAGTCCCCTTGTCAGAGATCGATCTGCAGGTCATACCGGTAAACTGATCCAAGATTAGCACGGTAGTTAATTTCGACCCTGATTGGTCAATTAGTCCAATTCCCTCACTGTCATCAGACAACGCCCTCATAAGTCTCTAATCATCGAAATTGTCCATTTTCAGGAGATGGGCAAGGAAAACATTCGGAAAAAGATCAAGGTGGTTGTCATAAGGAGAATTCTCGCCGAAAAAGTCAAGAGCAGAAAAGTAAAACATTAGAAATTCACCGGAGAAGGGAGAATGTGAGTGTGTGAAGGATGAAATTCCTCTGCATATATATAGGGCCTTGGCATTTATTGCATGCAGAACTCGAAGCGGTTCATAAGTGATCGAAGAATTAATTGCTTTAGGAGATGAGAATGGGATCGGAAATTATGATCGAGAAGAAAAGAGATCAGACGCAGGAAGAGTCGAATTAAAAGATCGGAGCAAGAGGTCTTAGGACTACTAACTATAAAAGAGATCAGCTAAACTAAGAAATGACCTATAGAGATCGGAGGGCTTGGAGAATCAAAATCACTTTCAATCATGACCCTCAAATTTGTAAGATTAACTCCTCACCATCGGATCTCAAACGGTTAAAACAGTCCAGTACATCTCAATTTGCACCGTTGATCACACTTGTAAGGACAGATTTGAGACCTTCAAATCAAAAGTGAATAACTGATTCGGCACCTTTTGCTCCCAACCCTTGAATCCATTCTATAAGGCAGAATTCCTAATTGTTGGATTAAAGAATGAAAGGACAGAGATTCTGAAACAAATCCCGACCCTCAATCTTGATTCTCTTTAATTCTAAGATGTCAGATCACGTCCTTTTAAATCTAAGCCCTCCATTTCCTCCTGCTAGAATCCTGACCCTCCATTTTGAGTACCCATTCCCTATAAATACCTGCATGCAATACTGTAGTGGGAGAGGATCGTCAGGAAAACTCTGCATTTTGATATAGTTCTATTGCCCTTCATTCTGAAACCCTTGAAATTCCTAGAGACTTTAGAAACAAGGTTTCTAAAGGATCTTTTCACTGAAGTTACAGGTCTTGCAATTTATACCCTTAATAACCTTACACCATCTTGGAAGCCCAATCACAGTTCATCATTAAACCCTCGTTGTCATCTCCTTCGGTAGCTTAAAGTCACTCCCTCATCTCAGCTATAGCAGCTCCAGAGCCCGCAGGACATCGGTATTGATTCATCCATTGTTTCAGCACTTTACAGGTAAAAGTTTAACTCACCCATCACTAAATATTGCCAGTTTGTGTTCATAACGTGAGTATTCTTAAGGTGTCTTATCACACTGAGTTCTTAGAATAGGGACGTATCAAGTTTGACTTGTGTCACAAATATTACCTTTGGCCTCCTATTCTTTGCAAGTCTTACAATTATCGTTATTTTCAATTCTTTTTTTTATTTCGTATGAATGAAAGTTCGGGTCGCTAACGCTCCATAACTACTGTGAGGAGTATGTTTAAAGGTGATGACTTAGAAACTTTCGACCCAAATAAATAAGGAAAATAATTAGGAAAATAGATGTATTCCAGATCAATATAGAAGGTTTGGATGAGTTGTGAGGTCGGAGACTAAGATTAGCTCGGACAAGTAAATTATGAGATCGAAAAGAAATGAAGCAAGTCCGGTCGATAAGCTAAAACAACGAAAAATCAAGACAAACTTGGATCATAAAACACGGAACCTGAAATAGAAAAGTTTTGACAATAAGCTATATGGGTGGAACAAAGGAGTTCGGATAACATAAAGATCGTGGAATTGCGCGGAAGATTGATAAAGAGTTCAGATCAACATTTGCAACTCTTAAATTCACTTTTCAAAACGGGAGTTCGGGAGAGAGTCCTTACCCGAATTCTCTTAGCTAAAATTCTAAAAAAAATATATTTTAAGAGAATCGGGAGAGAGTCCTTTCCTGAATTCTCCTAGTTAAAATCCTACTGAAGTATTTTGAGAGATCGAGTGAGAGTCCTTGCCAAAATTCTCTTAGCTAAAATTCTAAAATATATTCTAAGAGATCGGGGGAGAGTCCTTACCTGAATTCTCTTAACCAAAGTTCTAATAAAATATTCTAAGAGATCGGGGGAGAGTCCTTACCCGAATTCTCTTAACAAAAATTCTAATAAACACATTTTAAGAGATCGGGGGAGAGTCCTTACCCGAATTCTAATAAATACATTTTGAGAGATCAAGAACGAGTCCTTACTCGAATTCTCTTAACTAAAGTTCTAATAAAATATTCTAAGAGATAGGGGGAGAGTCCTTGCCCAAATTCTCTTAACAAAAATTCTAACAAACACATTTTAAGAGATCGGGGGAGAGTCCTTACCCGAATTCTCTTAACAAAACTCTAATAAATACATTTTAAAAGATCGGGAGAGAGAGCTCACCCAAATTCTCTTAACTAAAGTTCTAATAAAATATTCTAAGAGATCGGGGGAGAGCCCTTACCCGAATTCTCTTAGCCAAAATTCTAATAAAAATATTTTAAGAGATCGAAAGAGATTCCTTTCCTGAATTTTTTTAGTCAAAATTCGAATATTCTAATACATACCACACCCTCAGTTATTTGGATGCCAAGGTACATAATGTGTGAGCTGAGAGTTCTCCTCATTCGTTATGAATCTTTAGGGACCAAATAACACCTCTTTAGAATTAGAGTCCTAATTCGAAGAGGGGGAAATTTGATAAAATATTTAACAAATCAAATAAACATAACTCCAATTCACTGTAGGGTCATCCCATATACCTGTGTTCTTGTGAAACCCAAAATGGTGAAATATTAAATGTTCCTTTTATCAATAATAGGGACTAACATTATAAATCCTACCCCAAAATTATCAATCTTAAGCTATAAAGAGCACATCATTAAATTTGTTTACCCTCATAGAGGGACGAGGTAGGGTGCCTAACACCTTCCCCACCCGTGAACGAACTCCGAACCTAGAATCTATGTTTTAGAAGTGGTTTAATAAATTCTTAAATTTTTATTTTCACTAATGGTTTCCTTTAATTTCCCTCAAAATTAAAGTGGCGACTCCTCACTTTTTCCACTTAGGTGAGAATCATTCGGCGACCGCAAAACCCTTGTGACACTATTAATTACTTTGATGTTTCAAAAATGAAGTTTTAATGAGTTTCAGTTGATTATTGATTGATGGATAAGATGAATGATACCTACTTGTTCATTATTTCTTGATTGGCATTTGAATGAAAAATGGGGTTTGTCTTCTCTGTGAATTATTTTGTCCTTGATTTTGAATATACTACTATTGAAATCATGTTTAGATTAATCTTGGTGAATGCCTGATTACTATTAAATGTGCAATACCCATTCATTGTTTTTGCTAGATATTGCCTTCTTTGTGTAATGGTATTGGGAACATTTTATAAAATTGTGAGTTTGTCTACTTTAATCATTGTTCCCTATTTTCCATCAAATGTTGCAGCCTATGAGATGGTGTTTATTTCTTTTAAGGCTCCACGGCCAAGAAATTCGATTCTGTTACCAAACTAAATGTGTTATTCATATGGGTGAACCATTTATATAAACTAATGTGAATCGATATTCTATCTGAAATAGTATATCTAGTTTCTCTGTTCTGGGCAAATGGTATGAAAAAAAATGCTAAACTTTTATGCCCACCTTATTTTTATATTAAGTATTCGGCTGTTTGGGATTTTGCTTTATAAGTTTATTTGGATGCGTATAAAGGCATGCCTTAAGCATTATATTTTATGAGTCTTATGAATTAGATTCTCTGGATAGAAACCTCCTAGATCTGGTCAGTAGTCGACCAGGGGTTCATATCCTCCCCGCCCCTGTGAGACCTGTGGCAAGATTCATGAGGGAGAATGTTATTAGGCAACAGGAGCTTGCTTTAACTGTGGAGGCAAGGGCCATCTTGCTAAGGACTGCACCAGTGCCCCTAGATTTGGTCCAGCTCCTACTACTGCAGAAGGATCCATTCAGAGTCCTGCTACCAGAGGTTCACAACCGATTAGCAGAGGTAGAGGCAATATTTCTGGCAGTTAGGGTACTGTCAGCCAGTCAGCACAAGGGAGTGCTCCAGCCAGGGTTTACACGATGAGACAGTGGGAAGAGGCTGAGACTTCTGATGTGGTAGCCGATACATTCTCTATCTCTGATCAAGAAGTATTTGTACTATTTGATCCGGGTTCTACTCACTCATATGTTAGTGCTAGCATCGTTAATTTCCTTGCTGTTCCGTGTGCCAAAATGGATTTTAAAGTGCTAGTAGCTAGTCCGTTAGGATAAGAGGTCCGGGTCAATAAAATGTATAGAGATTGTCCTTTGGTGATCCAAGGACACACTTTTCTATCAGATTTGATTGAAATGCCCTTCAAAGATTATGATATCATCTTGGGCATGGATTGGTTAGCCAGGCATCACGCCATGATTGACTGTAGACTGAAGACAGTCACTTTTGGTCTCCCTCTGTACGGTGATATAGTAATACATGGGGAGAGGCAGTTACTGCCATCAAATATCATTTGGGCTACACTAGCCAAAAGGATGATCAGAAAGGGGTGTGAAGCATACTTGGCACATGTGATAGACACCCAAGTGGGGAGTCTAGCACTGAGGGACATCCCTACTGTATGTGACTTTCTGGATGTGTTCCCTGATGAGTTTCCAGGATTACCTCTAGAAAGAGAAGTGTAGTTTGAGATTGATGTTATGCCTGGTGTGGACCCAATTTCTATAACACCATATAGAGTGGCACCAGCAGAATTGAAAGAATTGAAAGTGCAGTTGCAAGAGCTGCTTGATAAGGGCTTTATCCGCCCTAGTGTGTCACCTTGGGGAGCACCAGTGTTGTTTGTTAAAAAGAAAGAAGGAACTCTCCGCTTGTATATTGACTATCGACAGTTGAATAAGGTGACAATAAAGAATAGATATCCATTGCCCTGCATTGATGACTTTGTTTGATCAGTTGAGGGGTCAGCTGTATTCTCCAAAATTGACCTGAGATCAGGTTATTATCAGCTGAAAGTACAAGAGCAGAGTATTCCTAAAACTGCCTTTAGAACCCGCTATGGCCATTATGAGTTCTTGGTCATGCCATTCGGGTTAGCTAATACTCTGGCTGCTTTTATGGATCTGGTGAACTCTATCTTCATACCATACCTCGGCCAGTTTATTGTGGTATTCATAGATGATATATTGGTCTATTCGAGGAGTGCAGAAGAGCATGATAGATATCTGCGGATTGTACTACAGACTTTGAGAGAGAAACAGTTATACGCCAAATTGTCGAAGTGTGAATTTTGGCTGAAGGAAATATCCTTCTTGGGGCATATAGTATCGACACAGGGCATCAAGATAGATCCAAGTAAGATAGAAGCTGTCCTTAATTGGAGACTACCCAGAAATATCACTAAGATTCACAGTTTTCTGGGTTTAGCTGGATACTACCGCCGATTTATGAAAGGGTTCTCCATGTTAGCAACTCCATTAACTAAGCTACTTCGAAAGGATGTAAAATTTCAGTGGACGGATAAATGTCAATAGAGTTTTAATGAGTTGAAGAGGTGTTTGACTAAGGCTCCAGTCCTAACTTTACCTACACTGAGTAAAGAATACACAGTTTATAGCGATGCTTCTCACAATGAGTTAGGCTGTGTACTGATGCAAGATCGAAATATCATTACCTATGCATATGCCAGCTGAAACCGCATGAGAGGAACTATCCGACACATGACTTAGAGCTTGCAGCTATTGTGTTCGCTCTTAAGATTTGGAGACACTATTTATATGGGGAGAAGTGCTACATCTACACAGATCATAAGAGTTTGAAGTATTTGGGCACTCAGAAGGAGTTGAATTTGAGACAGAGGAGATGGTTAGAGTTGATAAAAGACTATAATTTTCTGATAGACTATCAGCCAGGGAAAGCTAATGTGGTGGCTGACGCCTTAAGTCGTAAGACTATGGCAAGTCTACAGGTTACTCCTTTGTCTATGGTACATGAGTTGAGAGTATTGCATGCCAGCTTAGAGATTAATGATGAGGGCAGACAGCAGTTGCATGGCATGTACAGCCAGTGTTGATTGATCAGATCAGAATGGCTGCTTAGAATGATCAGAAGTATCAGAAGCTATTGGAAGAAGTCAGAATGGGCAAGAAACCAAAATTCTTAGTAAGAGATGACGGACTACTGCTTTACCGAGGCAGAATGTGCGTTCCTAATGACGTTGATTTGAGGCAGATCATTTTGAAGGAAGCACATGAGTCTCCTTTTGCTATGCAACCTGATGGCACAAAAATGTACAGAAGACTGAAAGAACACTACTGGTGGATGGGTATGAAAAGAAATGTAGCAGAATTTGTTTCCAAATGCCAAACTTATCAGCAAGTGAAGGCAGAGCATCAAGTACCAACTGGTTTGTTACATCCACTACCAGTACCGGAATGGAAATGGGAGAGATTAACAATGGATTTTGTGATAGGACTTCCGAGGACACAGAAGAGTCATGATTGAGTATGGGTTATAGTTGACAGACTGACCAAGTCTGCTCATTTTCTGCCTGTCCGAATGGACTACAGTTTAGAAAGATTGGCCAAGTTGTATATTGATGAGATAGTAAGACTGCATGGAGTGCCAGTATCCATTGTATCAGACAGAGATCCTAGGTTCACTTCTAGATTATGGGGTAGTCTTCAGAGAGCCCTAGGAACTAGATTCAACTTTAGCATGACATTCCACCCACAGATAGATGGCCAGTCTGAAAGGGTAATTCAGATCTTGGAGGACATGCTATGGGCTTGTGTGATTGAGTTTGAGGGCAGTTGGGATACACACTTGCCTTTGATTGAGTTTGCTTACAACAACAGCTACCAATCAAGCATTGGGATGCCTCCATATGAAGCTTTGTATGGCAAAAAGTGTAGAACCCCATTGTGTTGGGATGAAGTGGGTGAAAGAAAGATGATTGGGCCAGAAATTGTTTAGCAAACTGAGGAAAAAATCAGATTGATCAGAGATCGACTTAAGACTACATCAAACCGTTAGAAGTCCTATTGTGACACCCCTTACCCGTCTACAGTGTAGTCGAGCAAGATATGCCACACAGTATACCGAAACACCATAACTTATCTCATTGATATTTATCAGTTCTTAATTTATTTATTATAGTTATTAAGTGAAATTTATGAAATTGATCTCATTTAGATCATTTATTAAAATTATAAATTAATTTGCAGCTCCGAAAATTTTATAGAAAATTCGGCAGAGTGCCAGCTAAAAATGGAGAAAACAATTCTTCGGAACCTGTGAAAAACACTTCTAATAATTTCCAATCATTCTCAAACTCCATTTGTATCACATCAATTTACAACAATTTCTTAACAATTCCTCCATTGTCATTCATTCATTTCACATCATCATCAGGCTCAAATCATAAATAAATTCTCATATGTTATTTATAAACACAAAGTTACAAATACTTACATTAATACAAAATTATATTACATAGGTTTCAAATATACATGATAAAATAAGAGTTTAATT
Organism: Hevea brasiliensis; assembly: GCF_030052815.1. NCBI lineage: Eukaryota > Viridiplantae > Streptophyta > Magnoliopsida > Malpighiales > Euphorbiaceae > Hevea > Hevea brasiliensis. The sequence goes on from NC_079493.1 coordinate 92,817,443, forward strand.
ACAAAGCTTACCAAAAATCACAAAATACAAAATGGGACCTAGTGTCCTACCAATGCACTGTAGTCTGTGAGGTGACACGGACATTATGCAGAACTATGAACAGCCTTACCCAATCTGTGGTCTACTGGGCCCTCTGTCCAAATCTTCAGTACCTATGCATTGCAAAAGCGACGCGCTAAGCATAAAGCTTAGTGGTGCCAATAATACAAGAAAATATAATATGCAAATAAAAGTAATAATTTCCTAGTTATTGTGTTCATAAGAAATGAATAATTACTAACTTATTGTTTAGTCGAGGGCTAATTACATTTTATGATATTAACTTTTTCATGCATTTTGTTAATTGTTTTCTTGATGATTTTGAGATTCTTTATATTTTATTGTAATCATTCTTGATCTTTATCTTGATATTTCATTTCCTTATTTTCTTTAATAATCAGTTCAATTACAGTTATACTTTTCCATGCCCAAGTAACCTATACAAATTTACCGGACTGGATAAACAGATAAACTAGCACTAGGTACAAGGTACCTTGGGCCGTCACACCATCGGTCACAATGTGTCTCCCGGTGTGCAAACAGAATGGCTAATAAGCCATAAAAGCAATAAGGCATAAAGCCAAGTTAACATCATAATCAGTATAGCCATAAGCTATCACATCACAGAATGGCATGAAGCCATACATCATATGCAGTACTACTATCAGAACCCTATTGGCATGCCAACCTATCCAAACCAATCACATTAGGCCTACTAGGGCATATTACAAAATCATTTCTTGAATATTTGTACTTTACATGTAAGGTTACTATTGATTTCATTAGTCAACTAAAATGTTGACTTTTTCATAGACAATAGATATATTGGTTTTAATATCCCCAACATACCACATTTTGCATTCTAAAGTTGTTGGTATTGGTTACCAATACCATTTCAAAGCTTAGTGCTAGTTGTTCAAAATTTTCAGATTTCAAGCCTTGTGTTTACTATTCCATTGGTCATTTTTACAGTAGGAATTTGGCAAAGTTGTCTACATGAAAGTTGTTCCTTATTATGTCTAGTTACATTTCTTTTTTTGAATCACTCCATTTGGAGTTTTGTAGCTCAAGTTATAGCCTAAATACCATAACTGGCCGGATTGCAAACTTTCCAGATTTTCTGGACTAACCAAATCTATAGTATTTTGTGCAGTGACTTCAGGTCACTTTTTGAACATGTTATGATCAAAATTTGAGTTCTATTTCTTCATGAAAGTTGTAGATATATATCTCAGCTTTCTACTGGTAAAATTTCAGATCAATTGGACCTTTCTACACTGAGTTATGACCAAATGAATAGACACTGTTTATTTAGTCATTTTGCCCAAGCAGAATGCATGTCACCCGAATTAGGACAATTTTTAGGTCAACTTAGTTTGGTTTTCTGGGCAGGGTTTATTCACCAAAGTTGTGCCATTATGTGTCTAGTTTTATGTCCAATTATCCTTGCACCAATTGAACCTCTACAACTCCATTTATAACTGCCCAAACCTGCTGAACTCATGCTCAGTCCTGCAGGTCAGCCAAGGCAGCTCACCCATACACAAATGACAAGCCTCAACTCACTTCATTTCCTTATCATACACATTCAAATGGTCACTAATGGACCATTACAAGGTTAATGAACCATCACATGAGCAAACCCTAGAATTGTTCAAGTGTCCAATTTTTTTCATTTCATACATGCACAATTCTTGCATTTCACTTACTTAATTATGTTCAATACCCCATCCACTACCAAAGGCTGCTCATAACCATTTTTCTACCAAGCAAAATCATCAAACCCTAGCTGCCAAAAATTGTAAGTTGCACACACACACTTGTTCGCTTTATTTCCTTATATTTCCTACACAATTCATGCCATTGAACATGAATTAAAGCAAAAGGAGTAAGAGTTGGAAACTAACCTTGTTAGAGCAGAAATTTCAAGCCAACTAAACTTGCTCTTTCCTTCCTCTTTTGGCTGCCTAGAGGATATTCAAGTTGCTAGGTAAATTTTTTGTGAAGCTAGGTAAGGGTTTCAAGTGAGATTTGGTGAGGTTGGGAGCTTGGGTGAGCTTTCATGGAAGAAATGGCTATGGGAGAAGAGGGAGACGGCTGGGTTGGTTTGGAGCAGCTGATGAAACCCTTTTTTTTTTGTTTCAATTATCCTCTTTTATTACTTAATTAAGTGGTGATTTAATTTGATTGGTGGAGAAAGGGTTGAGGACATCATGTGATGTCAAAATTGTCATTTAATCTCATTTTCTTTCCTTTTCTTCTCTACTCATTTTCAATTTAATTTTTAGCAATATTTATTCACATTTTATGTCATAATAATTATTTACTTAACTGGACAAGTTGGCCAAAAATCACCTCTGAAGGCGAAATGACCAAAATGCCCTCCGTTTGACTTAACAGACCAAAATTATCTGTACCGATTGAAAAATTTTTTGAAGCATTTTCTTGGCATTCTAATGTCATAGAAACCTCAATGACTCTTCTTTGGAGTCCCAAAAATTATTTTATAAATTTTCTCCTGGGTCTAGGGCTCTTAGTTGCGAGGACCGCAACTTCCCACTGGTTTACCCATCGCTAGGGCACCGGCTCACTTAACTTGGTTGTATTTTATTTCTAAAATTTTTTCTAAATTTTTCTTATTAATATTTGTGTTAATTATGGCTCCTCACTTTAGTCTAAATATTTTTCTAAACATTCTAACTATCTGGACCGACACCAGTCACCGAAATAGTAGAATGTACAGAATAGATACAGTGAGGGTGTTACACTTATATTGATCTGAAGAGAAGGGATATTGAATATGTAATGGGTGACAAAGTATTCCTCAAGGTTTGCCCTTGGAAGAAAATTATGAGATTCAGCAGAAAAGAGAAACTGAGTCCTCATTTCATTGGGCCATATGAGGTTCTGGAGAGAGTGGGTCTTTTGGCATATCGTTTGGCACTACCTCCAGAGTTTGAGAAGATACATAACGTCTTCCATGTATCGATGTTGAGGAGCTATAGATCTGACCCAACTCATGTACTACCAGTAGAAGAGATTGAGGTGAATCCAGGCCTCACATATGAGGAAGAACCCACAGAGATTCTGGCTTATGAGGTGAAGCAGCTACGGAACAAGCAAATACCGTTGGTAAAAGTGCTGTGGAACCATCATTCGGGCCAGGAGGCTACTTGGGAACGAGAGGAGGACATGAGGAGACAGCACCCACAGCTGTTCAGAGACTGATACCAGGTAAAATTTCGAGACGAAATTTATTTTAGGGGGGGGGGGGGGAATTGTAATACCCCTATTTGCATAGCCTGGTACATTTTACTATTTCGGTGACCGGTATCGGTCCGGACAAGTAAGAGAATTAGAACCACATCTAAGACACCTAGATAAGCCCTGAAAACAAATAATTAGTAATCGCTAATTAGTTAAGTATAAATAAGAAAAACAGAACACAAGAAGTTAAATGAGCTGGGAGTCACAGCGATGGGTGACCTTTTCGGGAATGACTGCGAGGTCAGTTTAAACTCAAATTTCGAACTGTAAAATGTGACGCTGCGATCCTTAGGACTATTGCGAACACAGTGAAAAAGAGAAAATCATGAAAAAGAATTGTTAAGCAAGTCAAATAATTAGGTCAGGGATCCGAAAGAAATATTGAATTACTTGCAAACTGGATCGAACCGGCGAGGGGCAATATGGTTAATTCACCCCTAGAGCTGACTCCTGACCTAACTGTCCAATAAAATTGGAAAAAAGAGAATTTCGGGATCAAGAATTAAATTAAAAAACTAATGAAAAAATAAATGAAAAAGAAAAAGAAAAAGAAAAAAAATTGAAAAAGTTTATTTACATCATGCATGACATAAGCATGATGTAATAAACCTAATATTTAAAAAATTGAAATTGTGGGATAAATCCTAATACTTAAAAGATAAAAATAAAAAGAAAATTCATTTCATCTTCCTCAACATAACCAGCCACCCCACCTCTCTAACTTCTCTCTCTCAAAAACTCCATTGAAGCCCACTTTGAGCTTGAGAAAGCCTACATCCAAGCACCTAAATCCATAAACTCCTCCATTAAATCTTGTCTTTGGACCTTGCTAAGCAACTTAAGAGCAAAAAGAAGAAAGGAATCAAAGAGTTGAGGAGAGGAAATTTTGTCTCAACAAGGTTAGTAATCTAAACTTGAAAATTTGTAGTTAAATGATTATGTTCTAGTTTAATTAACTTAGAAATTGTGTAAAATCAAACAAAAAAAATTGTTGAGGGACCGAATAGAAATTTTGGCCAGCTAGGGTTAGGATTTGAAATGAATGAGTTTGATAGTTTTGAATGGTTATTTGAAATGAATTAGGTGTATTGATCATGAATGTGCACTTTGAATGCATTAGATTGAACTTTATGTGTAGCTAGGGTTTTGAGCTTGTGAAAAATTGGAGAAAAAGTTGAGAATTTATCAATTAATGTTATTGACCTTATTTGAGTTGAGAAATGGTCAATTGTGACCATTTGTGGTGTATATGAATTGTTGGAAACAAGTTCCAATTCAGATAGGTTAGGGTCAATCTATAGGCAGCTTGACCTAGGTCTATTTCAGGGACCAAAACTATAAATTTACCAACCCAATTGGTGTAAGGCCAATTGGGAATGAAACTAGACACAAAATGACACATTTTTCATTTAGGAATCATGCCCAGAAAGTGACCATAACTTAGTGAACAATTAGGCCAAATCCGAAATTGGGCACACTGACCTGTACAAAAATGACCAAATGAACAGTAGTTACGTAAATGACCATAACTTGGCCTAGGAAAGTCCAAATGACCTAAATTTTATACCGATAGAAAGCTGAGACATAGCCCTACAACTTTCATGAAGAAAACAAACCCAAAATTTGACCGTAAGCTGTCCAAAAACTTACCTGCAATCAACACACAAAAATGGCCAATATCCAGAAAATGCCCAGAATTCTAGGTAATACCAAATCAGGCCAGCCATATTCAAATGGCCATAACTAGGGTTGCAAAACTCCAAATGGAGTGATTCAAAAAGGGAAATAAATTTAAGACAATAAGGAACAACTTCTATGAAGAAAACTTAGCCAAATTACCACAACAACTTGACCAATGGAATAGTGCAAAATAGGGCACCAAATCTGAAATTTTGGAAGTTTCACCTAAGAAACTTAAAGTCTGAGAAAACAACCAAAACCAATAAATTAGGTAACTAAAATGTGGTATGTGGGTGAAATTGAAATTCCCATACCTACTAAGTATTAGAAAGTCAACAAATTGACTTGAATAGTATCGTAAATAGTAACCCCGAAGTGCAAATTTTAAAGAATGTCAAGTTAAGCCTATTAAAGTTAGATATAAATAGATTTGAATTTATTTTTGGAATTATGATACTGAAACACTGTGAAACTGTGTGTTTCAGTTGAAAAGAATACCGGGAAAGAACCCGAGGCATCGAGTTAAGGCCAAGAGGCGACTCGTATAAGGTTTGTGCACAACATAGAAATTTCTGTAAATTTTCTTCTGCAAATTGTTTTGAATGAATTGTGATATTAAATTGTGACTTAATTTTTTGACTTAAATTATTGAAAGTTTACTTGTATGGGTTTGAAATGGCAATAAATGTTTGATAAACTGTTAAGATAGTTTTGAAACAATAGTGTCATGACCATATATTTGAATGTCTCACTAGCATGACTAGTGGAAGAAATTAGTTTTGAATTTTGATTCCTTCTCTGGCTAAAGTGTTGAGGTGTGTGCCAATAGATGAATAAATTTGAATGGGTACCCACATATTTGAGCTAGCTAGCCTTGTGATTTCTCATAAGCCTCTGGCTATTGAGATGAGTATTATTCTGAATGGCATGATATAACTGTGTGTTTTTATGAAATTCGTTTTGAGATTTCCTAAATGAGATTGTTTGGACTAAAAAAATTATAAAATCATGTTTTGTATATGTTTTTCATGTTTAGTTCAATATTTGAATAAATATGATTTGAATTATACATAAACTGTTATTTTAGTATGTTGTGCACCACTGAGTCATAGTACTCAATGATGGCTGTTATTGCTGTCGCAGATATAGAGACTAGAAGAGCAGCAGAGTGAGCTGTTGAGGATCTTGGAGCCACATCCCTAAAAGTTTGTGGGGTATATTTTATACCCTAATTGTAATATTTATTTTGGTGTATGTAAATATATGTACATGTAATAACTGGTCATGAGCAGTTGTATAGAGTTTGTAATAATATTATTTTGGTTTTGCTAATGTAAAGTTTGGTTGATGAATGTAAATTGTTTTTACTTTAATGAAAAATGAATGGAATTATTGAGTTTTTTTTTTTATGACAATTGAATTGAAGAATGATGTTGAATTGTGTTGAGGTAGTAATGAGTTTGATAAAATGAGATATTGGAAGTGTTTTTACAGGTTTTTGAAGAATTGTTTTCTTAAAATACAGACGGCACTCTGCCGAAATTTTTCTAAAATTTGCGTAAAAATAAAATGGACAAAAATTGGAACTAGTTTTTAAACTTCTATTAAATGTAAGAAAATGCTCACCACTTCCAAAAAGTAAGAAAATGGTTTTAAAATCCCTTGTAAGGTACTTAATGAATTATCAGTAGGTGAAGTTTGGTAGTTCATTAGGTATTCTACGAGATCATGTTATGCCTTACAGAGGGGTAAGGTGTGATAATTCTCTTTAGATCATCTTTATCTCTTCACTTTCTTATTTCTAAGAATCAATCTTCTTGATTAAAAGAGATACCCAAATAAATAAATTGATTAATCAAATAAATTTCTTTTTTCCTTCATAAAAATATTTTTTTAATAGTTAAAGTGTATCGTTAACTACTTAAATGGGGGATATCCTTAAATTATTCCTATTTATTAAAATTATTTAAATTAAATAAATAAATTTTTTTCTATAAAATATCTTTTTTAGTAGTTAAAGGGGTAACCATTAAACTACTTATACATTAACATAATTTTTGGTTACTTTAAACCATTTAAAAATTAAATACATTAAGATAATTTTAGTTTAACAGCATGTTTGTCTTAAAGCATACAACAAAAATTTAATTTAAATTAAAATATATAATTTTGGCTTAACGGAAAATTTGCCTTATACCATTCTAAAATTAAAAAAAAAAAAAATCAATCATCCTAGTTTAATAGAAAACTTTCCTTAAATCATATAATGCTTTATGGTCTAACAAAAAGTTTCCTTTAAATCTTTAAATGATAATAAAAGAAAAATAGAAATTTTAAATAGTGATATATATAACTAGGAATAATAAAATTATTTCCCCTAGAAATGAAGTCCCTCATTTTATCGAAACCTAATGAAGTATATGAATAAGATATATAGGCCAATATATTGTTCTTTTATGCATGAATGAGGTTATTGGGTACAACTTTAAGAAATATCTGTTTAAATATTGATAAATCTGTAAGTAATATATGTGCTTATGTTCATTTAATTGCCAATTTAGTCATTAATCACATCTCATATTATTTGTCATATAAGACTCACTTCATACAACACTTTTCGTTGTTCAGACATTGATGATGGGATTAAAATAGGCGGCTAAAAGTTTCCATTGCTTATTAAAAATCCATAGGAATGGAATGACACCTTTTTCGGACTTAGAGTTCTAATCCAGGTAAGGAAGGGGTCTAATAAAAGGAAATAATAAGTCATATGCATGACATCCATGGTGTGACCCTAGCTCCATTTTAATAAAATTCATTTTTTTCCTCTCCTAAAAGCAAACTAATATGAAGACTTCTATAATAAATATAAATGTTTCAAGATCTATTTTTATTACAGATGTTTTCATAAAATAATCAAAGTTATGTATTTTGACAATTTGACAATAAAAAAGAAAAAATATATATTTAATTTAGCAAAAATTTAACTTGCAAGTTTATTTTTCTACCTACTATTTTATTTTCAAGCAAAATTAATTTCAAGTAAATTCAAGGTCCACAATTTATTTTTGCTTACTCACTTTTAATGCAAATTTATTTTCCGCAAATGATTCAAGATTCACATTTTAATTGCCTTATAGTTTTTGGCTATAATTTTTTTTAAATTACAATTAAAATTTATCTATTGTCAAACTTAGAGGCCTTATTTTTTAAAAGGACTTTTTTTTCCTTATTTCAAAATTAATAATTTCAAACCAAACATTTATTTTCTTTAAAATTGATTAAAATCTAATTTAAAAAAAAATGGAGTCAAAATTTACTTATAGGGTCGCTTCACTTACTTTTGTATTTGACTTACTCTAATAATGAGACATTTATATATTCCTACATCTATGCATTTTATCTTTTATAGAGCAAATATGAGGAACTAATATCATAATTCAAACTCCATTTTATGATTATTGACATTAATTTATTAAGCATATTATTAAATCCACCTACCCTATAAAGGGACGATATGGGATGCCTAACACCTTCTCCACGCATATACAGAGTTCGAATCTTAAATCTCTAAATTAGAAGTGGTAAACAATTTTTTTTAATTTAAAAAATGAATGGGTTTCTTTAATTTTTTCTCAAAATTAAAGTGGTGACTCCTCAATTTCTACTTCAGTGAGAATTACCTAACTACCGCAAAATGGTTGTTCTTGGTTCTAGTTTTAAGTCTAATAGATTCGAATTGACCCAAATGGGTGACTTGCACTATATTTCTAACATCTCTCGCTCACAAATGATGGGTCAACTCTCATTTGAAATTCAACAAATTTGATACTTTACAAATGGATCGTTTAACTAGTGCATACTTTGAGAGCTCATTTGTTATATACTTGTTATGATAATATAGCATATCGATTGATAGAGTTTAGTGTAGATGCAGTATGCAGCACCCTAGATCATTTGTCACAATCAAGTCTCTTTCAATCTCATTCAAATATCCTAAGTTTATAATTATGTCTTTATTGCAAATATAAACATAATTGCCTAGCCAATGAACTCAAATTATTGTAAGAATTCCAATGATCTTTCTTTTTCATGATAATCTCAACCTTAATTTAACTTTCTTTCAAGGAATGCCCATATAGATCGAATTTTACATTGTCCTTTAGCAACACCCTAAGATAGCAAATATTAAACTAAGTCTCGAGTAACTGATTAGAGTTGTGAGGCTATTAGTCAGGGTCTCACACAATACCAAGTATAGATCACACTTGTATTTTTTATGGACACAAATTGCACATGTGGTATGAATCATATGCTATGGCATTTACTCATTTCTCATAAAGCATTTGTCTTTATTAAATACCATGCAGATGATGGTTCAGACATCCCAATGTCTAAGTTTGAGTTCATTTGTCTACTCTTTACATATTAGAACTCACATCTGGTACTTAAGAGAGACAATGTGACTCAAATTATATATGGTCAATGCAATTACTTAGCTTACAATGATCCTAGTTCCTTATCTAATTTCCAAGGCAACATCTCATGTTATAAGCTTTGAGCTCTATATTATTATCATATAAATAATAATAAGCTTACAAGTGTCTTATCCCCATCCACCACTAAAGTTATGGATGCCACACCCTACTCCTCGTAAGGCATAACATGTTCCTATAGTACACCTAATGAATTACTGTACTTCGCCTACCGATAACCCATTAAATATACTACAAGGGATTTTAAAATAATTTCTGATCATTTTTATAGTGGTGGGAAGGTTGAATATTTATAAAAAAAGCCTTTAATTGAAATTTTGGTCATGGATCAAATCCTTGATTAAAATCTAGTGTTACGAAATTTTTTTAAAATTTCGGCAGAGTGCCGGCTGTATTTTGAGAAAACAGTTCTTCAAAACCTTAAAAGAACAAACACTTCGAATATGTTTTCTCTACCACAACTCCAATAAACTCAATTTCACCTCCCAATTCAATACAAGCAATTCAATTCAATTTTCAAGTCAAACTCATCATAAAGGAAACAATTCATTCATTAAGATAATAAAATTAATATTACAAAACTATACAGGTAAATAAAAGTCTCAAATTTACATTACAATAATTTGCATTTAATTACATACTAAAATATTTTACAAGAGTTTTTGTACAACTGCTCAAATAAATTACATACATATAATTACATGCATACATCAAAATCTAATGTACAAGGGTATACCTATGATATACCTGGAGCTAGTCCCAATGTCTTCAAGGAATCCTACTCAACTACTCTATATTCCTTTCACCTGCAACAGCATACAAAGTTATCGCTGAGTGGTGAACTCAGTGGTGCACAACTATAATTTAAAGTATATATAAAAAATATATATACGGTGACAATTCAGAACAAAAATTGGAAATGTTGATTTCCTCAAAAATCATAAAATCAAGTTAATATTTTCAATGGTACAAATCAAATAATTAAGTGACCTTAGTCAATAATTAAAATTTTCCAATCGTAATTGGTCATTTGAAGCAATTCCATTAACTATGAAAATAGTTATTACAAAACAAATAGTCTCTTTCAAATCAATTTTACTCAAATAACAGTTTAAAATCACCATTTCTCACTTTCTAAAACCATTCTTTATCTCAATAACTATGCCAGACTAATCCATAAGGGCCATCATCAAAGCGATTCTAACTCCCTATGGTCGGAGAGGTCGAATCATGATTCTAACTCCCTATGGTCGGGGAGATCGAATCATCGTGCACATTACGACACCACAATAATGTAACTTCCGAAAGAGCCAATGAGAAACTTAGATCTAACCTCTAATAAGAGGAGAATCTAAGCATGTGCACGTACTATGGTAATCAAAACAAAGCTAACTCCATTGTCTCCTCAACAAATGAGAGAGACGGGTAATAACCTAGTCAAGCATCTATAGTGAGATATAAAATAATATCATGAATCTCTTTGTCCTTTTTGTGAGCATAAATCACAACACAATTCAATGTCAATTCCAATATCTAATAATTTTTATGCTTATCACAATTCAAAACATATTTTATCACAATTTTTCCAAAACTAATTTATTCAATCCACAACAATGCTCAATAATTGTTGAAATACCATTTCACAAAGCTAAATTCATGCATACTATAATAATTTTAATAATTATTGAAATAAATCCAATACTTGATAAACATAATACATAAGGAAAATAACTTCATTTAATCATATGAAATATTTACAATAAAATCAATTAAAAACTAGTTGTGCACAAACCTCTTTATCGACTAGTTTACTCCAATTTTCGATTTTTCCTCGAAGATCCCTTTATAGTCTCTTTTTCAACTGAAACACATAATTTACAGAGTTTCAATACCATATCTCATAATTAATCCATTAATTTATTTCATGCCTACTTATTTATAGCCTTAATTTGCTTAAAATGGTATCCTTTAAATTTTGCATTTTGGGTCACTATTCATTGTACTATTCAAGTTAAAATATTGACTTTTTCTTACTAAATAGGTTTATTAATTCTAATTATACTCATATACCACATTTTAGGTGTCAATTTTGTTGGCATTGATTGCCAATTCAATTTCTAATTTCCCTAGTTACAAATCCAAAAATTCAGTTTTTTGTCACTATTTTCTACTATTCCATTAGTCTGGTTAGTATGGGAATTTGGCTAAGTGTCTCTCACCAAAGTTGTTTCTTATTGTCTTAACTTTAATTCCCTTTTTTAATCACTCCATTTGGAGTTTTATGGCCAATTTTTTAAGGCTGTCCGGATTAGTTACAACCCAAAATTCTAGGCACAATTCTGGTTCTGGCAGTTTTGGTATGCCTACTGCAGCTCACTTTTCGGATGGGTTATGGTCAGAATTTGGGCTTGTGTTCTTCATAAAAATTGTAGTTCTATACCTCAGCTTTCCATCGATATAAAATTCAGGTCATTTATACCTTCCTACACCAAGTTATGGTCAAATGAACAAATATTGTTCATTTAGTCATTTTTGTATAGTGGCAGTGTGCCAATTCCGGGTTTGACCTAATTGTTCACTAACTTATAGTTACTTTCTGGGCATGGTTTCTGCATAAAAAATGTGTCATTATGTGTCTATTTTCATTTGCAATTGGCCTCACACTAATTGAAGTGGCTGAATTATAGTTTCGGTCCCTAAAAGGGACCTAAGTCAGGCTGTCCAGGATTGGACCCCTACCTATCCGAATTTGGTTTTACTTCTAACTATTCAAACACATCCTAATTGGTCTCAATTGACCATTTTGAGTCTCAATTTGGTCAATTTGGTTCAATTTCAAAAATTTCAAATTTTTGTCTAATTCCATAAACCCTAATTCCTCCCTCTTACAATTTTTCATGCAATTAGTGTCATTCTAACATACACATCAACACACTCTTCATCATTCATGCTCAATTACATGGTTAATTCCATTCAAAGCTATCAAACCCTAAACTTCCTCATGCTGGTCGAAAATTCCAACTCTCCATACATCATATTTCTTTCACTTCATAAGCTAAATTTCTCACTAACAACCTTAATTCAAAGATAATTTAACAATTCAAGGTAGAAAGAGACCTTACCTTATCGAGCAGAATTTCTATCCTTTAATTCTCCTCACTTTCTTAGTTTTAATGGCATCCAAGTTTCATATCAAATTCCACTTGCAAGGTTTACTTAAGGGGGTTAGGGAATTTGTGGCTAAACTTAGGGTTGATAAGCGCTTAAGGTGAGCTCCCATGTTGGAAATGAAAGAGATGAGAGAGGGAAGAGAGGGTTGGTGTGGCGGCAAGAAGAAGATGGAAGAAGAAAAATTGTTTTCTTTTTAAATTTTAACTTTATTTAAGTCAAAATTATCTCCAATTTTCCTAATTTATAAATTTACATTAATTAAGTCATGCATGTGTCATCCATTATGATGTCATAATCTATTTATTTTATTTTCTTTTCTTTTCCTTTCTTTTTTCTCACTTCTTTAATTTAATTATATATTTCAAAATTTTCATTTCTCAGATTTTATTGGACAGTTAGGTCATAAGTCACCTCTAGGAGTCAATTGACTAATTTGTCCTCGCCGGTCTAATCCGGTTTACCAATAATACTGTATTTTTCTCGAAACTCTGACTTAATTATTTAATCTAGTTCTCAACCTTTTTCTGTGATTTTCACATTTCCTTTAGCTTCGCAATTTTTTCTAGGACTGTGGTGTCACAATGTCCCGTACGAAATTAGGGTTTTCACCAATCTTGTCACACCTTACCCCTCTGTAAAGCATAATATGATCCCGTAGAATACCTAATGAACTACCGAACTTCACCTACCGATAACTCATTAAGTACCCTACAAGGGATTTTAAAACAATTTTCTTATCTTTGACAAGTGGTGAGCATTTCAAATAAGTATTTAAAACATTTAGTTGAAATTAAAACTAATTAATATTTTTGGCCATTTTAGTTTTCCGCAAATTTTATAAAAATTTTGACAGAGTTTCCTCTGTAATTTGAGAAAACCGTTCTTCGAATACCTGTAAAAAGCACTTCTAAAAGTTTTTCTCAACCACTACTTCAATTTCAAACTCAATCTCAATCAATTTCTCAAATTCACAAGTTCAATAATTTCTTCAAAATACTGTCCATCAATATCATTTATTCATATTCCATTCAAGATAAACAATTTATATATTCATCATACTAAAATTTACATTCAGGAAGTCCAAACTAAAATTTATTACAACTTTTATACAAACTTTGTACAAGCTGCTCAAGACCCATGTACATGTCCATACATTTATGTGCAATATATACATCAAAAGAAATATTTACTGATTAGGGTATAAATTATACGAAGACTTCAAGTGATGACTTCACACACCTCGTGACTCGATCTGCTGCTCCTCTAATCTCTCAGTATCTGCGGCAAAGAATAAAGCTATCGCTGAGTACTAAGACTCAGTGGTGCACAATATACTAAAATAATCTTTATGCAAAACTTTAAGCACATTCATTCAAAAATTTGACTAAACATGAAAATTAAATACAATCATGCATTGTAAGATTTTACATGTAAACCAAGTTTATTTCAAAGTATCAAAACACATTTCATAAAACCCACAGTTAAATCATGCCATTCGAAACAAATAGAATCTCAATAGCCAGAGGCTAAGAGAAATCACATGAATCTCAATAGCTAGAGGCTAAAGAGAAATCATATCACAAGGCTAGCTAGCTCAAATATATGGATATCCATTCACATCCTCTTCTACTGGCACACCTCAACACTTCTCCAGAGAAGGAATCAAAATTCGAAACTAATTACCCCCACTAGTCGTGCTAGTGAGGTGTTCAAATATGTGGTCATGACACTGTGGTTTCAAAACTTATCTTAACAATTTGCTAAACATTTTCTTTTCAAGTATACATAATAACTTTCAACAATTTAGATCAACATCATAAGAATGCCATAATCCAATATTTCACATTATTTAAAACGATATGCAAAAGATGATTATAAAAGTATATGTTGTGCACAAACCTCAAACGAGTCGTCCTTTAGCCTCGACTCGGTTCCTCGGGTTCGGTCCCGGTATTCTTTTCCACTGAAACACGAAATTTTCCAATGTTTCAGTACTAAAACTTAAAATAAATCCAAAATAAACTTAACTTCACATTTACCTAGCTCTAACGTGTTAAATTCGACGTTCTCGAAATTTTGTGTTTTGGGTTACTATTCACTGCACTATTCAAGTCAAATTATTGACTTTCTAAGGCTTAATAGGTATGGGAACTCCAACTTCACCCACATACCACATTTTGGTCACCAAACTTGTTGGTTTTGGTCATTTGTTTAAAGCTTAGGTCATTTTGGCAAAATTGCCAATTTTCGGTTTTGGTTTCCGAAGTTGCACTATTCCATTGGTCGATCTACTGTTGGAATTTGACAAAACTTCCTTCATAGAAAATGTTCCTTATTGTCTTAAGTGTATTCTCATTTTTGGATCACCTCAATCGGAGTTTTGTAGCTCAAGTTATGGCCAAAATAAGTTTACTGTTCACGTGCACTGTTCATACTGCAATTTAGGTGCTGGCAGATTTTTGGTCCAACTTTGGTCAATTGTTTGATCAAGTTAAGTTCATAATTTGGTCTCACTTTCTTCATATGAAATGTTGTACTATGTCTTAGGTTTCCATCGGTTCAAGAATCGCCTAAATCCGAGTTTTCTAGAGAGAGTTATAGCCCTCCAAACATTGCTGCTCAATGAAAATTCTGCAGAATTTCAGTACAGTAATTTAATTTTGCTCAATGATTTTGAAAGGGTTAATGGCATAATTTGGGGTGATGTTCTTCATGAAAGTTTTAGATCTATATGCCCTCTAACCCCTGGCCAAATTTCAGGTCAATTTGACCTGTCTAACTCGAGTTATGACCAAATGAACAGTTACTGTTCATTTGGTCAGTTTAGTGCAGTGGCAGCTTGCAATCAATCCACTTTGGTCAATTGTTTCACCAAGTTTTGGTCAGTTTTTGGCCATGGTTCCTTAATGAAAATTGTGCTCTTTTATGTCTATTTTCATCTCCAATTGGTGGCATATCAATTGGACTTGTAAAATTTGAGTTTTGGTCCTTCAAAGTGGGTTTGGTCATGCTGCCAGCAGCATGACCATTTACCTCCGAATTTAGTTTTCATTCCTATCATTCCCACACAAGTTATTTGGTCATAATTGACCATTATTTCACTTCACAATAGGTCCAACATGTCATTTATGCATTTCTTCAAATTTCGGTTCATAAACCCTAGTTTTGAAACCCTAATCTCACTAATTCATTATATTTAACTACTTTCAAAGCCTTAAACCATAATAACTCAACTACTTAAGGTTCATATATTCATTTAAGTCAATCAAACCATGAAACAATACCTTCATACCATGCTGGCTGAAATCTTTATGATCCCTTATCTTAACATTTTGTTTTAACTTTTATCAAATTCCAACTTAATACAAATAGTTAATCATTAATATAAAGAAAAATTTAAGAGATAAACACTAACCTTGCTTGGTGGGTTTCTAGGTTTTACTTCCTCCTTTTCTTCAAATTTTCCTTCTTTCTTTCTTGCCCAATCCTCTTCTCAAATTGCCTAGATAAGCTTTAACTATGGTGGCTAATTTTTCTATGGTGAAATTTTATGATATACAAGCTCAAAATTGAGCTTTAATGGAGTTTGTGGAGATGGAGAGTTAAGAAAAAGAGAGAGATGAGAGAGGAAATGAGGGTTGACGGGAATGAAGAAAAAAAAAACCAATTTCTTTTCTTTTTATTTTGCTTATGGAAGACCACTAAATCCAACTTTAATAATTCATTTAATTAATTCTTTTATGACATCACCTTTGACTTTTCTAACTTCTTTCTTTTTTCTTTTTTTTTTCTATTTATTTTTTTCTATTAGTTCTTTAATTTAATTCTTGATTCCGAAATTTTCTTTTCTCCAATTTTATTTGACAGTTAGGTCAGGAGTCAGCTCTCGGGGTCAATTGACCAAATTGCCCCTCGCCGGTTCATCCCGGTTTGCAAATAATCTAATATTTCTTCCGGCTCCCTGACCTAATTATTTGACTGGCTTAACAGTTCTTTTTCGTGATTTTCTCTTTTCCACTGTGTTCATAAGGGTCCTAAGGACCGCAGTGTCACTTTTTACGGTTCGAAATTTGAGTTTAAAATGACTTCGCAGTCGTTCCCGAGGAGGTCACTCATCGCTGTGACTCTCGGCTCGTTTAACCTCTTATGTTCTGTTTTTCTTATTTATGGTTAACTAATTAAACATTACTAATTATTTATGTTTATGGCTTCTCAAGTTGTCTTAAGTGTGGCCTTAATCCCATTAATTGTCCGGACCGACACCGGTCACCGGAACAGTGAAATATACCAGGCTATACAACGGGGGTGTTACAAATCTTGCAGTCACTTCCCGGTACGGTCACCCATCGCTATGACCCCCGACTCATTTAACTTTTTATGTTCTATTTTTCTAATCTATATTTAACCTTCAAGTAATCACTATTAATTTTTGTTCAAGGCTTTTCTAGGTGACTTAATATGATTCTAATCCTCTTAATTGTCCAGACTAACACCGGTCATCGGAACAGTGATTTGCACATGGCTATGCATATAGGGGTGTTACAATGAAGCCGATTGTCTATATGAGAAGACCAATCTCTTTATCTGTCTGATGCTTATCAAGTTCTAATATATGTTCCAAACATATACACTCACGTTTGTATATGAATCGACAAAATGATTTAGGCATATGAACATGTTTGAGGAAAATACATAGTATAAGTACAATAACATCTACACAAACCCAAACAATACTTAACATGCCTATTGTAATCATCCTTTTACAATAGGTTATCCAATCATGCATAGATGTGTACTTCACGTTCATTTCTTTTCTTGCAAACATGTCTAACAAAATTATGTTTAATATCAATATGCTTCTAAATAACTTGGTATCATTTTAATTGTTTTCGATGTTGATGTCTTTAATCGGATTGGTATCTACTAATCAGCTCAACATTATAGTAGATCTTAAGTCTAGTAGACATTAAAGTATATATTAGACTACCAATTGCATTAACATAAGGGACTTTTCCCATTTCTCTTCTTTCATTGCCTTAATCCACCATTCATCCTTTGCAGGGTGCGTAAGGGATGTACTAACAATCACCTCTTTCTATATCTTATGGAGTAACTATAAATGTTTCCCTTTCAATCTCAAAACGATAATGGGAAACATGCACGACTCGATTGTCACGGTTGAGACTGATAAATTGACTCATCAATGTTTATGTTACTCCCACTAAGACCAGTAATATAAGATAGATTCATTACAGTTTGTATTTCAATGGCAATTGAAACTTGTTTCATTGTTAGTTGAAATACTCCCACTTGAAAAAAATCCATTTGAGTTTGTATATCAGAATCGGTGTCATCCTCAATTTCATATAGAGCTAGGTCTTGACCTATCTCACTTTGCTGAGGAAGGTCATTTTTTAAGAATGTGACATCTTGTTCACCTATAAATACATGTCCTCTTAATAGTTTTGAGTATCTACTAAAGATACATTTTCTTCACCTTGGACCTAAATTTCCATATTTATGAGAAGGATTGTGAACAAAAATAGCACACCCCAAGGTTTTAAAAAATACTTAAGTCAGATTTTATTAATCCCTACACATATGGAGTTGTAGTGACTGATTTGGATAGAACTTGGTTAAGGATAAATGCAATATATCACCCCAATAGGTAATAGACAAATTAAGATTCTCTTACTCCTTCAGGACATATGAGATTTTCATATTGATATATAAATATAATCTAATATGAGAACATATGCAATAAATCCTAATTCATATGCATAAATATCCTATATAATAATTAATTATGCTAACACTTACTCCACATTAGACTTAGAATTGAAAGTTCTTTACGTTCCCAATCATCATTCTAAAGTTCTAATGTGCAATAAGATTAACGTAATTAATTATTTAAGGAATTATAATCTTAAATTATGCAAATTCAAGATTAAGCAATATTACATTCAATATCAAATATTGAAATTCTTAATAAAACACGCACATATATATGTTTTATATGCATAGTTATTTACATATAAATAAATTTGTAAAGGTATCTACAAAATATACATAAAAATCTAAAACAAATTTAGATGGTAAAATTAATTTTTAATGAAGTCAATCAAAATTCTAAACTGAATTCATCAAAAAATTAATTTTAATTTGCCCCATATAATTTTAGAAAACTCCTTTTCTAAAAATTAAATGAATTAACACTTTTAATTCAATTTCCTAATCATATTAGAAATATTGATTCTAAAACAATTTTAGAATTGATATAATTAATTTTAATGAAATCAATTAAAACTGATTTTAATTCATTTCATCAAATTAATTTAATTTGCCCCATTGTTTGTCTTTTTAATCTTAGAAAATAATTTTTCTAAAATTAAATATTGAATTAAACAATTTAATTTAATAATTTTTTTAATTAACCTCAATTAATTTTAGAAATCAATTTCTAAAATTAATATTGAATTTAACAATTTAATTAAATAAATTCTTTGTCTAATTGCCCTTTAAATAATTCTAAAAACTAATTTCTAAAATTAATTTTGAATTAGACAATTTAATTCAATAAATTTTTTCGTCCAATTACTCCTTAATTAATTCTTGAAACTCATTTCTAAAATTGATATTGAATTAAATAGTTTAATTCGTGTCTCACATGAATCAAAATAATATTAGAATTTTATTTGTTCTAAAAAAATTAATTTTAACAAAACAAAAATATGCACTAGTCAAAATGGGAAAGATTAAGGACAATTAAGGCGAAGAAAATTTTAATGGCAATCTTTTAATTTCAAGTAAAAGGAAATGGGCAAGAAGACACGATGGCATTCTTGTGATTTTCATTAAAATCCAAGGAAAATGAAAAGGTGGCACTATTGTAAATATTGCAAAAATAGAGGGGCAAGATCATCAATGACAGTTTTGTAAATTTCTTAAAACCTTAAGACATTTACCAAAAGACCATCTTCTTCTTCATTCACAAAAGACCAACACTAAAAATAGCATGATACCTATTAACCATGATTCTTTTTTCCAAACTTGCTAAGGCCATATCTTTCTCATTATTAGTTTAAATGGAGCATGCAATATACCGTTTAAAAGAACTTCATTCTTACTTTCTAATGGTACTAATATTGCATAAAAATATAAACCATACGGAAAGATATAAAGGCCTAAAGTATGCCTCTTGATCACATTTAAAAATCTCAGAACTTGAATCATACATCAGTTCATTGGTTCAACCATTAGGTTGACTGGGTCATGCCGAGTCACTTCCTTGTTTGGTTCAATTACAAACCTGGAGTAGTTTGAGGGCCGATTTACTGGTTCACTGGTGTAGTCGACTAGTTCGGTCAGGGTTTAATACCTATGCATACATACCCAAAGACATTTAAAAATTATCTAAAGTTGTTCCTATTAAGATTAAGATAGATCGGGTATTCACCAAAACCCTCTCAACTACTATTTCTAAAAAGTATGTTGTTATAGAGAAGGGGAAGAGAAAAGAGGAGAGAACATTTACTTTCTAATGGTGTCAAGGGTAATTTCATCAAATTTTACTAAATTTATCAAAATTAAAAGAAAACAATGTGAAAAAAAATAAAATTTAGGGACTCAGTATAAAAAAAATCTACAAATGTAAATTGACTAAATAAAATTATAAAAACTCAATTAAAAAAATAAAAAATTCAAAGATTGAATAATGCGGTTTGCCATTTCCATAATAGCAAAGTATGGCATGATAAAGTCTTGGATGAAAGTAGCCACTAGGGCAATAGCAAGGTGGGACTAATGGATAGGTGTGGGTGGATATGGGTTGGGTCTATGCAGGTTGGGTTGTATATTAGCCATTTATTCGTTATGGCCCATTTTGTCACACCCTACCCCTCTGTGAGGCATAACATGATCCCGTAGTATACCTAATGAATTACCAACTTCGTCTACTGATAACCCATTAAATACACTACAAGGGATTTTAAAACTTTTCTTACTTCTTTTTACAGTGGTGAGCACTATTTACGGGTGTTAAAAATTTTTTTGAACTGAAGTGAAACAGCTAACACATTTGAATTATTAGTAATTTCTGTAAAAATTTTGGCGGAGTACCATCTGTATTTTGAATAAAACAGTTCTTCAAAAACCTGTAAAAAGCACTTCAAATATATTTCTCAATCTCAAACTCCAACATTTAATCAACACAATATGTTTCTCAACTCAAATCACAATAATTTTTTAATATTTTTAAAGGCTGAGATAAAAGAAATATATTACAAATTTTACAAGCCAAAATAATTCACAATTTATTTTACAACTTCAATGTATAATTTTAATTTACAACTGCTCAAAACCAAGAACACTATATACATACAGTGAACATACATTACAATACAAAATGCAAAATATGATATACTCAATATACTCGATGATATCTCACTGAAGCACTAGCAGCCTAGTCTGCTGCCCTGTCAGTCTGTCTACCTGCGACAGCAATGAAAAGCTATCGCTGAGCCAATGTCTCAGTGGTGCACAACATTAACAAAATACAACTTTAAATCACAATCATAAGTCATATAAATAGTGGATACTTAAAACCATTGTTAAATTCAAAGACAATGAATGTCATAAAGAATTTAAACTCCATTTCACAATATCACAATAAATATCAATAAATCACACACACAGCTTAATCATGTTCCAAAGTTCAATTCGTCCCAAAAGCCGATGGCTAATGAGGAATTCAATTCATCCCAAAAGCCGATGGCTAATGAGGAATAACATAGCTAGCTAGCAATAATATGAGTACTCATTC
Organism: Hevea brasiliensis; assembly: GCF_030052815.1. Lineage (NCBI taxonomy): Eukaryota > Viridiplantae > Streptophyta > Magnoliopsida > Malpighiales > Euphorbiaceae > Hevea > Hevea brasiliensis. Next base: position 92,838,917 of record NC_079493.1, read on the forward strand.
TATTCGTCCTCAACAGGCACACACCTCAATACTTCAGCCAGAGAGGGAATTCAATTCGTCCCACTAGACAAGCTAGTGAGGAATTTAATCAATATACATGATAGCTGTGGTTTCAAACTATTTATAATGCTTTTCAATCAATAAGTATCCATCAAATATCATTCAAACAATTTTTCACAATTTAAAACAATGATATACAAATAGTCATAATTTATTTCAATTGAAAATTCAAAAGAAATAATTGTTGTGCAGAAACCTCTGATAACTGTCTCTTGGCCCTGACTCAGTGTTTCCTTCCCCTTCCCTGAGTCTTTGCTTACTGAAACACACAATTTGAAGTGTTTCAGTACTCATTTAAACTGTCTCTAAGAATAAAGCTTAATAATTAACTTATTGAATTCTATTATTTTCTTAGTCAACCTAAGATGTTGACCCTCGATGCAGTCTAGGTGAATTAGGTTTTAATGTTATCAATGTGTCATATTTAATAGCCCTTTAGTGTTGGTACATGTTACCCAATTCATTTTCATGTATATTGCATTTTATTGCAATTTGTCGGATTCCTGTATACTAATTTGACCTAGCCGAATGACCTAGTTCCCTTGGTTTTCGGGTTTTGGTCAAAACTACAAACTTGTAGGTCTATGTCTTATTGCATGCGGGGCAAAATTTCAGGTCATTCTGAGTTGTGTAGACCAAGTTATGGTCAATCTACCAATGCTGGACAGAATGTATCAAAATGGTCACTTTAGGTCATTTTTAGGTCACTTTTGGTTCGGCCAGTTTTTGGACCCGAACTTGTGCAAGCTATTTGGCTTGGTTCTAGCCATTTCTGGGTTTTGGTGTCTTCACAAGAATTGTAGATATATGTCTCAAATATTCATGGTAAAAATTTCAGGTCAATTGGACCTGTTTCGAGTGAGTTATGGCCAAAATACTAACTACTGCCCAAATGGTCAATTTTCAGGCTTTCAAAGCACTAATCTGGATTTGGTCATTTTTCAAGTCACCTTCCAAGCAGAATTTTGGTAAGCTTCCTTCATGAAAGTTGGCACTTTTTGTGCCTAGTTTCACTTCCAATTGGTCTCATACCAATTGGAGCCACACACTTAAGGTTCTAAGCCAAAACATACACTGCCCTGCAACATACTCTTCATCACATACCAAAGGACACATTCAACACTTATCAAGTCACTTCCTTCATGCCAATTCTGGTTTGTACCATAACATAAACACATTTAGCAACTCATTTTTGGTCATTTTGGCAGCTTATAACCATTCTCAATATGCACATTATAGTACAGAATTTTCCAAGTCCAATTACAAACAATTTAACCACATGACATAGCTCATTTACATGTCCAAACTCAAACCTTTATACACATATACATGCTGCCATAACAAGCACCATAATTCAACAATATAATTCCATAAACCAAACCATGAAACAACACATTTTGGTCTACACTTCAAAGTTGCCGATTGTACATCTTCTTCAATTAGTTTCCAAGCTTCCAAAATCAAGTGTACTATCACACATACATTATCAAATTTATTCCTACACACATAAACACTTACATCAACACTTTAATCTACCATTTACATGCAAGGATAAACTGCTCTTATTGAAGTTCCATAGCTGCCAAAAATGTACCTCTCCCTTAACTCATCAAACTTCAAAAATCCTTCCACAATTCAACTACCCACAACACCCATTCAAAGTTTAATGAAATAATAATCAAAAATACATACTTACCACTTTTGAAATTCTTCAAAACCTCACCAAAACTTGATTTTCTTACTGCCTATCTATTGCCCAAGTTGTGTAGAACAACTTTAGTGAAGGAAAATGTAAGGAAATTGGCTTGGAGATGAAGGATTGAAGCTTGCATGGAGCTTGTGAAATGCGGCCATGGAGGTTTTCTTTCTTCTTGGTTTCAGCTAGTCTTGGCAAGGTTGAAGAAGATGAAGTTATTTCAGCCATAATATGTGTAGTGGTCCACTTAAGTGGAGTGAGTGGAGCACTAAGTAAAGATTTAATGTTTATTTATTCTAAGGTTTCCAAATTCCACATTTAACTCCTATCTTTTGCTATTAATATTAGGTACCACCAATTTAATTTTTCATGACATTTTCTAAGTGTAATATCATTTATTTTTAATGGACATTTAGGTCAAAAGATAACTCGGGGTGTCAAATGACCACAATGCCCCTGTTCGGGTTGCATTCCCGATTTTTCGGTAACACCGAGTTTTGTTGTTTTCTCGATTTCTCATTTTTCTTTGTACTAATCAATTAATTTTTCTTTGATATTTCTAATGATATTTATACTAAAATAAGTCTTTAATTATGTCTTAAAAATATTTTTCAGGGTTTCCCGCGGTCTAGGGCTAGTCAACGGTCCACGCCGCAACTTCCCGATGCAGTCACCCATCGCTAGGGTTCTCGGCTCGTTTAACTTGGTTACATTTCATTGCTATTATTTTTCCTTTATTTTTCTTGCATTTTCTTTTCTTGTATTTCATTATTCTATGTCTCCTCACCCATATCTAAGTGTAGTTCTAGGCATCCTAGCTGTCCGAACAACACTGGTCACTGGAACAGTAGAACGCACTATCGAACATAGTGGTGTTACACATTTAAATTTTAAAATTTACATGAGTACCCATATTCACTCAACTCTTATCAACTCCAACCCATCAATTTATCCACTAATTTATAAAAAAATATTTACTTCATACAAAACATATAAAACAAATATTTTAATCTTCTATATTAATTTTTCCTAAATGATAAAAATTTAGATAATGTCTTTAGCATATATATATATATATATATATATATATATATATATATATAGACACACACACACATGTTTGATTTAAATTGCGCGTCCTTATACCTCTAAGTAATGAATTAAAAGAAAAAAAATTCTCAAATTTTAAAAATAATGTACCAAACCTAATTTTCATTATAATAGTTTTAAATATAAGAACTAAAATCACTTAAAAAACAAGCAATGATCAAAATTTTTTGCTTTTAGTAAACCACAAGTATTTCTTAGTATACTAGGTTAGGCTTAACTTTGCTCACTTTGAAGAGGTCTATTATGGGATAAAGCACTTCCAGTGAAAATTTTTTCCATGGACAAGCATCAAATACTCGACCTTGCTTAAGGGATACAAACAACTCGTATCAACGCGTTGGTAGCGAAGATCAAAATTTTTAGTTTCCCAATGTTTATCACACATCATTTGTCTTATTTTCTTCTTATCTTTTCTTATGGTGAATAATTTTTAGGTGAATTGTAATTTTATTTCTGTGGTAAGTCAATATTTATGTATCAATTTTTGTATTTTTAGACTTGAATAAATTAATTTTTTATATTTTTAATATATTAATGAATTATTCTTTTCATTTTAAAAAAATCTTAATAAATATTAGAAAAACATTAGTACTCTTAATTAAATAACTATTTATTTCTTAAATTTAAAAAATAATACATTTTCATTGTTTAAAAAACATCGTTTAAAGAAGATTATTATATTTACAAAAATATTATTTTCAATAAAATATTTAAAACATTATTCTGAAGTATAAAACAAGAAAATTTCAAAAAATAATTTAATATTTAAAAAATTTTACCATTGAGAACCAATATTTAAAGATGATTTTTTTCTAAACAATTAAACTTTTCTTTAAATTTTTTTATGAAAAAACATGAAATTTTTTTTTTAATTTTGTTTTTATTTGGAAAATATTTTTTTAGAAATGGTTTTTCAAATCACATATTACTTAGCTTACAATGACCCTAGTTCCTTGTCTCATTTCCAAGGCGACATCTCATATTATAAGCTTTGAGCTCTTTATTATTATCACATAAATAATAATAAGCTTATAACTATCTCATCCCCATCTACCACTGAAGCTATGGAGGCGATTGTCTGTGTGAGAAAGCCAATCTTTTTATTTGTCTGACACTTATCAAGTTCTAATATATGTTCCAAATATATATACTCACATATGTATATGAATTGACAAAATGATAATATAAGTACAATAACATCTACACAAACCCAAACAATACTTAACATGCCTATTATAATCATCCTTTTACAATAGGTAATCAAATCATGCATAAATGTGTACTTCAAGTTCATTTCTTTTCTTGCAAACATGTCTCGAACAAAATTATATTTAATATCAGTATGCTTCTAGATAACTTACTATCATTTTAACTATTTTTGATGTTGATGTCTTTAATCAAATTGGTATCTACTAACCATCTCAACAACATAGTAGATGTTAAGTCTAGTGGACATCAAAGCATACATTAGACTAACAATTGCATTAACATAAGGGACTTTTCCCATTTGCCCACTTTTCCCATTTCTTTTCTTTCATTGTCTTAATCCACCAATCATCCTTTGCAGGGCACGTGTGGGATGTACTTGTAATTACCTCTTTCTATATCTTATGGAGTGAATATAAATGTATCCCTTTCGATCCCAAAACGATAATGGGAAAAATGCACGACTTGATCGTTGTGTTTAAGATTTATAAATTAACTCGTCAATGTTTATGTTACTCTTACTATGACCAGCAAAATAAGATGGATTCATTATAATTTGTATTTCGATGGCAATTGAAACTTTTTTAATTGTTGGTTGAAATACTCCCACTTGAAAAAAATTCATTTGAGCTTGTATAGCGGAATCGGTTTGGTCCTCAATTTCATATAGAGCTAAGTCTTGACCTACCTCATTTTGTTGAGGAAGGTCATTCTCTAAGAATGTGACATCTCACAATTCAAATTCAGTTACCATATCACTATCTTGTTCACCTATAAATACATGTCCTCTTGATAGTTTTGAGTATCTACCAAAGATACATTTCCTTCACACCCCAAGGCTTCAAAAAACACTTAAGTCGGGTTTTATTAGTCCTTAGAGATATTTAGTTGTAGTAACTGATTTGGATAGAACTTGGTTAAGGATAAATGCGATATATCACCCCAATAGGTAATAGATAAATTAAGAGTCTCTTACTCCTTCAGGACATATGAGATTATCATATTACTATAAAAATATAATCTAATATGAGAACATATGCAATAAATCCTAATTCATATACATAAATACCCTATCTAATAATTAATTATGCTAACACTTATTCCACATTAGACTTAGAATCGAAAGTTCACTACGTTCCCAATCATCATCTAAAATTTTAACAATAAGGTTAACGTAATTAATTATTTAAGAAATCATAATCTTAAATTATGCAAATTCAAGATTAAGCAAAATTATATTTAATAACTAATATTGAAATATTTAATAAGACACACATGCATATATGTCTTATATGCATAGTTATTTACATGTAAATAACTTTGTAAAAATATCTACAAAAGATATATAAAAATCTAAAAAAACTTTAGAAGGTAAAATTAATTTTTAACGAAGTCAATCAAAATTTTAATTAAATTCATCAAAAAATTAATTTTAATTTGCGGCATATAATTTTAGAAAACTGCTTTTCTAAAAATTAAATGAATTAAACCATTTTAATTCAATTTTCTAATCATATTAGGAATATTGATTCTAAAACAATTTTAGAATTGATATAAATAGTTTTAATGAATTCAATTAAAACTGATTTTAATTCATATCATCAAATTAATTTAATTTGCCCCATGTTTGTCTTTTAAATCTTAGAAAACAATTTTTCTAAAATTAAATATTGAATTAAACAGTTTAATTCAATAATTTATTTTTTTAATTACCTTCAATTAATTTTGGAAACCAATTTCTAAAATTAATATTGAATTTAGCAATTTAGTTCAATAAATTCTTCATCCAATTACCCTTTAATTAATTCTAAAAACTAATTTCTAAAATTAATTTTGAATTAGACAATTTAATTTAATAAATTTTTTCATCCAATTACCCTTTAATTAATTCTAGAAACTCATTTCTAGAATTGATATTGAATTAAACAGTTTAATTCATGTCTCATTTGAATTAAATATTAGAATTTTATTTGTTCTAAACAAATTAATTTTAACAAAATAAAAATATGCAAATTACATTTTAGTCAAAATGGGAAAGATCAAGGACAATTAAGGTAAAGGAAATTTTAATGGCAATCTTGTAATGTCAAGTAAAAGGAAATGGCAGAAAGACACATGACATTCTTGCGATTTTCATTAAAATCCAAGGAAAATGAGAAGGTGGCAATATAGTAAATATTGCAAAAATAGAGGGGTAAGATCATCAATAATAGCTTTGTAAATTTCTTAAAACCTTAAGACATTGACCAAAAGACCATCTTCTTCCTCTTGCTGGTTCATGAAAAACTAGCACTAAAAATTGTATGATACCTATTAACCATGATTTTTTTCCAAACTTGCAAGGGCCATAACTTTCTCATTATTTGTCCAAATGGAGTATGCAATACACCGTTTGAAAGAACTTTATTCTTACTTTTTAATGGTACTAATATTGCATAAAAATATAAACCATACAGGAAGATATAAAGGCCTAAAGTGTGCATCTTAATCATATTTAAAAATCTCAGTACTTGAATCATACAATTCCAGAACCTATATAAATTTATTCTAACACATAGAAGCATGTTACAAGCACATGAAAGACTAGGAAACAATTGTCAATGGCTCTGACATTAATGAATGAAAATTAAAGATCAACTTATGGATTTAAATACATATATCACAACCCATGCTCATGCAAAATACCCTAAGATCTCCATTATAAGTTTCACTAGTCTACCATACTACCACATGAATAACGTGAACCATATAGATTAACCAAAATATGAATGTGCACATTATTTACAAAAACCAGTTACTCCATAATGAATCAAGTGAAAGTCTTTTAAGAATGCCAAGAACCAAAAGCCAATGCACCATTGCTTAGTCACATTTCACACTTCTGTATATGTTTTTCTCCTTATGTTACTAAACGAGATAAAAACTTGACTATTTATAAGTCATAGTACCTTTTGGCCCAATAGCTGCATTACTTCATGCATGTAACTATTAAGAAGAATTACATATCATTATGTAGTTACATCTTTTAACTAATGTACATGACTTTTAAATTTTGCCACCTTTTGACAGTGTACATAACTTTTAGATTTTGCCACCTTTTGGTAATGTACATGACTTTTCATATGGCTATTCTTGGTTTTGGCTTTAAGTTTAATGGATTTGGATTGACCCACATGGGTGACTTGCACTATATTTCCAACGTCATGAAACTAATGTTTAATGTTGGCAGATAATCTTTACCCAGCATCATGAAACTAAATAGATTATATGCATTTGTTTTAAAAATGAAACTAAGCAGTTTTTTTTACTATGGATGTAACACCTCTTACCCGATCTACAGTGCAGCCGAGCAAGGAATGCTACATTCTGTGCCAGAGTACCTTCTCTTATCTTATTTTATTCCATATTAATTTTCATTGCCATTTTAATTAATTATTCAATTTATTTTCATTGGGGAAACTGGCGGAGTTTCCCTTGTTTTATTCACTTTTGACGTATTATACTATTCACCTGTTTTAAAATAATTTCATATCCCATCTCAATATCAATTTTCATCATTTCATAATATCAAATAATATCATCCATTCTCATCCATGTCTATTTCCATGAAATTTCCATATTCATCCATATCAAATTTCAACTCATATTATACATGGAATTTATAAATTTATTTATTTACATAATGTACAAATTAGTTATACAAACTTATAATTCATATTACAATTTTAGAATTAATTACAATGAACAAAAACAACTACACTAATATGATACATGCGGGCCCTACCAAAATGCACTGCAACGAGGAGGTGACAATTGGACACAAGTGCAGATCTGAACTCTTAAAATCCCAGTCAGATGTCTACTAGGCTTTATCCTTATCTCCAGTACCTACGCGTGGAAAACAATCCAACGCGCTAAGCATTTATGCTTAGTGGTGCAATAATATAATGAAAATATAATATACAAGTAGAATTAAAAATTTCAAGATTTTAGTACTTATAAGGAAAATACATATTTAATAAATTATGGATTGATTTAAGGCTATTTAAGATTTATGATGTCAACTCTTTCTATTATTTTATTGGTTGATCCTATAATGATTTTATACATCATTTTTCATTTTTGCTGATCTTTGGGAACATTTATTCTATTAGGATCTTTCTTTTCCTTCATCTTGATATTTAATTTCCTTACTTCATTTTAATACATAATTAATCTCATTAATACTTTTCAATGCCTAAGTAACCTATAACAGACTGACTGGGCTGGATACGTGGATTACTGAGCACTGGATACCGCAGTGTCTCGGGCCATCATACCATGGAACACAGAATGTCAACCATGTATGCAGAATGGCTAGAAGCAATAATATCAATAGAATGACTTAAAAGTCATAAACAGGCGGCATAAAGCTGAATGTAACAGAATAGCACACAAGCCATATATAACAAAATGGCATAAAAGCCATAAGCAGTACTGCTAAATATATCGGTCCCTTCTTGGCATGCCAATCTATCCAACCAAACACATATGTCTAGGCCTACATGGGCACTTAGTATTTTTAAGCATCATAGGTCATATATTCTCATCACATTTTATATTCATGCTTCAAAGCATTTTTTTTTTCAATCATGTTGGGAACATGGGTCCCAAATGCATATTCATATCACATTTATGTTCAATAATTCATTGACATTAAATACCAATCATATTTCCATTTGCCTTGAGTGTACCTCATGAATTCTAAAATTTCAGTCTTGCTTTCATTCTCATTTTAGGTCAAGCTACAGTAGGAATTTGATCACACTTTCTTCATGAATGTTATTCCTTATTGTCTTAGGTTTAATTTCCTTTTTGAATCATCTAATTTGGAGTTTTCTAGCTCTAGTTATGGACAATTTACTAAGTATTGGTCGAGTGACCAATACTATTCCAGAACAGAGCAGATTCTGGAACTCAATTTTATCAAGCTATTTGGGCTAGTTGCATCTATCATTTAGCCTAGTGTTCTTCATAGAAGTTATTCCCCTGTGTCTCATGGTTACACAAGTTTAAGTATCACTAAATTTGGGGTTATATAGGGTGAATTATGGCTAATTAACCAACCAGGACTCCTAACCCTGTCCATGCAAGATTTCAAGTTCAGGTAAGTATTTGCAACTCGTATTTGAGGTCCTTATACTCAAAATTTGAGTAAGGTTTCAAAACTAAAATTGTAGCTCTATTTCTTAAGTTTCCATATCAATTTGGCTCATCTCAATAAGAGTTTTCTACTGGAAATTATGGTTCACTCACTATCCGCGTGTCAAATGGTCAATTTGTCTTGGTGTAGGAATTTCCAGATTGGGAATTCCTGAGTTCTCCTAGCAATTTCCCTAAGTTGCATTGGTTCTGGGTTTTGGTCAAAAAATCAAAGTTGTAGTTCTAGGTCTTATGAAATTTTGGCTTTTTGAATAACTGTATTTTCAGTTTTGTAGGCTGAGTTATGGCACTTTTGCCACAACTGGTCGGATGGCCTAAAGTCCAGAATTTTTAGGTCAGTTTTGGTTCTAGTAGATTTGTTGGATGAATTTTGCCTAGCAAATTGGTTGGGTTAGGGTCAGAATTAGGGTTCCTAATCTCCATGAAAAATGTTCTACTATGTCTAAACTTTCTATTGGTGCAAGAATTAGGTCATTTGGAGCTTTCTAGAGTAAATTATGCCTAATTGACCAAACACTGTTCATTTGATCATTTCTGCTCAGATCCAGGACACTGATTCTGGATTCAAGCCAATTTTATAGCAATTTGTGGTCAGTTTTTAAGCTAGGTTTCTCCATGAAAATTTTGGCTTTAGGTCTTAAGTTTCATCTCCAATTGGCCTCACACTAATTAGAGCAATGTAGTTCTACTTATGGCCATAAAAATGTACTAAACTCAAGGACCAAAATCCCTGCATGAAAATAGCACTTCCAATTCAACAACTCAACACTACTACCAACTTCAAAACTCAACCAATTCTCATCAAATGGTCAATAATTGACCTCAAAAATCTCAATTAAGCATCATAACATCAATTTTTCCAAATTTGTTCAAAGCCCTAACTTCAAAACCACAATCTCATACCACACATGCAATTTAACTTGCTTTTCATATTTATCACATCACTAAGGTTAGAACTCAAGTTTAATTCCCATTAAACATATCAAACCCTCCATGTACCTAGGCTAGCCGTAATTCCTCCCATATATACATGCACAATTTTATCATTTCTTCTTACTATTTCTCATGCTTAGGACTCAAATTCAAGAATTAAAGAAGAAAGTAAAGTGAAATAAGCACTAACCTCTATTGATCAATCTTCCCTTCTTGTAAAACTTCACTTTCTCTTTAATTCTTTACTTCCAATCACTCTAGCAAGATGAAATTTCAAGTTTTAGTGTTGGGGACTAGGATTTTTATGGTGGAAATTGAAGGAAATTTAAGCTTGGAAGAAGATGAAAATGGTGGAAGGGTCTCTCATGGTGGTTCGGCCAACACTCCTAAGAAGAAGAAGAAGAAACTAATTGGTGATAAGAAGAAATTAATGATAATTGTCTTATATATATGTGTGTCAAATTTTAATTAGTTGAAAATTTTAATTAGGTCATCAAGTGTCATGCTTATGTCATAAATAAAAATTAAATTTTTATTTCTTTCTTTTATTTTCTTCTTGTCACACCTTATCCTTACATAAGGTATGACATGATCCCATAATATATCCAATGAATTACCGAACTTCACCTACCAATAATCCACTAAATATATTACAATAGATTTTAAATAATTTCAATTTCCTTCAAGGTGAAAAGAGAAGATAATTATCATTAACGAACTTTTATTGGGGTTTATGTCATGGTAACAAATTTTGATCTTTTTGAAATTTCTAAAATTTTTACAATAAATTTTGACAGATTTCCATTTGTAAATGGAGAAAACAGTTCTTCAACACCTGTTAAAACACTCCCAATATTCATTTAAACCACAACTCCATTTAAACTCATCACAATCCATTCTCAATCAACACAATTTCAAGCAATTCATTAAATAAAAAAAAAAGTTCAAAAGAAACTCAAGGATTTTATTAATAAGAAATAACTGGCTTACATTACAAATATTTACATTGATCAAAATAAAATCCTAAAAGTTTTATACAACTGCTCAATTCAAGTATGTACATACACACAGATACATATACATTAAAAGAAATATTTACAAGGGTATATTCTATATACCTGATAATGACTCCAAAATAATGATTTCTTCACGTCACCAGCAGCCTACTGTGCTGCTTTATCTGTCTCTTTACCTGCGACAACAATAAAAAGCTATCGCTGAGCCAAAGACTCAGTGGTGCACAACTTAAAGAAAATAATAATTTACACACTAACATAATCACAAATTTTCAAATTAAATCAATTGAATTGTTAACACATAGAAAATCATGCTTTATTTCTAAAGCTAGAAAATTCCTTAAATAAATCAAATTTCATTCCACAAATCATAAAACAAAATTTTGAAAAGTCACACAGCTTGATCATAACACAAATATTCAATTCGTCCCAATAACCAAAGGCTAATGGGGAATGCAAAGGCTAGCTAGCACAAATATATGAGTACTCATTCAATTCGTCCTCAACTGGCACACACCTCAACACTTCAGCCAGAGAGAGAATATAAATCTAATTAGTCTCACTAGGCAAACTAGTGAAGAATTCAAACATGTAGTCATGACACTGTGGTTTCAAATCATTTCAACAATTTTCCAAGCATAAAAAATATTCATCAATTCACATTCTTATTTCATTTTAAATAATTTTCCAAAATTGGGCTAACAATACATAATTTTTGTCAATCAAAGTATTCAATATAAATAAGGCCATAAATTAATTTCACAAGTCATTCAATTCAAAATTCAATTTAAAAATCAAAAAGGAGTTAGTTGTTGTGCACAAACCTCTTAACTAGTCATGACTTGGTTCAATTTTTTCTCCTTCCTTGAAGGGCTCCTTTCCTACTGAAACACATAATTAGAGTGTTTCAATATCTATTCAACTTATTTCTAAATAAATAATCCAACAATTAAATTCTTATATACTTAATTTACCCAATAAAACTTATAAGGTTTAAGTCCTTTGCAATTGGTATATTTGTGGTTACTATTCACTTACTATTCATTCAAAATGTTGACTTTTTCATAATTAATAGGTATATCATTCCTAAATACATAGTTCTACCACATTTTGAGTTTTAATTTTGTTGGCATTGGTTGCCAATTACAATTCAAGGCCTATTAAGAGTAATTTCAAAATTTCAGTTTTGGTCTCTTATGTTTACTGTTCCATTGGACTAATCTACAATAAAAATTTGGCTAAACTTTTTTCATCAAAGTTTTTCCTTAATGTGTCTAGTTTAATTCCTTTTTGAATCACTCCATTTAGAGTTTTGTAGCTCAAGTTATGGCATTTTTACCATAACTGGCCAGATTGGTCATTTCTAGATTTTTTGGGCAAGTTTTTAGTTATGGCAGTTTTGGTGACTTAATTTTGGTTAGCAATTTGACTAGGTTATGGTCAAAATTTGGGTTTGTGTTCTTTGTGAAAGTTGTTCTACTATGTCTAAGCTTTTTAAGGGTTCAAAAATTAGATCATTTGGATCTCTCTACACAAATTTATGACCATTTGAACATGTACTATTCATTTGATCAATTCTGCCCAGAATCAAGGCACTAATTCCGGATTCAACCTAATTTTAGACTAACTTGTGGTCACTTTTTGGGCAAGGTTTTTCCATCAAAATTGTAATATTGTGACCCTAGTTTCATCTCCAATTAGCCTCACACTAATTGGAGTCATTCAATTCAACTTATGACCTCTTAAGTGGATAGAGGTCAGGTTGTCCAGAATCTAACCATTCCACGTTCATGACCTATCTCAATTCCAATCATCAAATTGTACTTATAAGCACCCTAATTGACCATAATTGAGCATTAAACACATCAATTAGTCCACAATTCTAAAAATTCCCAATTTTTCCTAAAATCCTAATCACCAAGAACCCTAATTTTGCAATTGTCTAATTCATGTCAAATTTACTTCACTAATTATACCCAACACCTCATAAAACATCACAAAACATGTTTAATTCAATTTAACTCATCAAATCCTTCACTCTCACAAGCTGGCTGAATTTCATAGGGTTTCTTACATGCATGATTTTTCATGTTTCTTTACATAAATTCATCAATTTCAACTTAATTTTATGCATATATACTTAATCAAGTAGAGAGAGATAACTCACCTATGTGAAGCTTTTCAATCTTCTTAAATTCTTCAATTTTCTTCTTTCAATCTTCAACCCAAAGTGAGATTTTAAGAATTAGTGTTGAGAATTATAGGAATTAAGAGGGAAAATTAGGGTTTTAATGAGCTTTAATGGCTCATCAATGGAGGTTTTTGAGAGAGTGTAAGAGAGAGAAGGTGGGACGGCTAGGAGAAGAAGGAAGAAGGAAGAAGGAAGATTCTTTTCTTTTTAATTCCCATTTAATCCTATTTGTACTTATCTCAAATTAATTTAATTAAATTATAAATATTTATTATGTCCTGCTTACATCATCATGATGTCATAAAGCATTTAATTTTTGAATTTTCTTTTCTTTTATTTTTCTTTTCTTCCCTCCACCACATCACTTTTAATCTATTTTTCATAAATTTAATTTCCTATATTTTAATGGACATTTAGGCTAAGAGTCACCTCTAAGGGTAAATTGACCAAATTGCCCCTTACTGGTCTGATCAGTTTTTCTAACAGCACTAGATTGCTTCCTGAACTCTAATTCAATTATTTGAACTTGTTCTCTATTCTTTTTTGTGATTTTCACATTACCATTAGCTTTGCAATTATCCCTAGGCCTGGGGTATCACAGGGTCCCACACGAATTTAGGGTAGCAACTGAGCTCGCAGTCACTTCTCGTTTTGGTCACCCATCACTGGGACCTCGGCTCATTTAACTGATTATTTTTTGTTTTCTTATTTCCATTTCACCCTCATATGATTTCTATTAATTTTTATTTATGACTTTTCTAGATGATTTAAACATGGTTCTAAACATCTTGACTGTCCAGACAGGCACTAGTCACCGGAACAGTAGAATGTATAGACTACTTAATATAGGGGTGTTACACTTCTTTTCTCTACTCATTTCCATTTGAATTTTTATTAATATTTCATTATATTTTATTACCTAAATCTCACTTAATTAAATTATATTTTGGTCAAAAGTCAACTCTTCATGTGAAATGACCAAAATGCCGTTCATCATGTCATAATTTGTCTTTACCGATTGGCATTAATTTCCTTGCATTCCCTTGACATTTTCATTATCATTTATCCTTCAATTAAGTCCTAAATAAATGTCCCATAGGGTTTCCCAAGAGTTTGGGGTGGCAACTAAACTTTCAGTTACTTCCTAATAAGGTTACCCATCATCGGGACCTCCTGCTCATTTAACCGATTTGCACTTCGCTTCTTTTATTTTTCTTTAATTTTGCTTGATCTTTATTCAATCAATTTATGACTCTTCACTCTAGTTTAAGTGTGGTTCCAGACATTCTAGCTGTTCGTACAGACCTTAGTCACCGAAACAGTAGAATGTGCAGAACTGTCTACAGGGAGGATGTTACAATGAATTTGAGACATATTAAGTGGTGTGTAAATTCTGAAACTCTTGAATTTGATTGGTTTTGAACTTTTACCCATCCAAAAAGAAGTTAAACATGAACAATTTGGATTCATGGTTTCGTGGGTTTTCTTTTTTTTTTTTCCAATTAAAATTGTTAAATTTTTTTATAATTTTATAAAATATATAAAATTAATATTTTATTATTAAAAAATAGAAAATTATTATTTTATTTTTTTAAAACATGAGTTTATTTGATTTTAATTAAAAAGTTGTAGGGAATTTTGAGCCAAAAGTTCATTTTGGGCTTATTTGATCCTTCACTAAAAATACAGGGGCTTAATTTATATTTTTTCCATTTATTATTCAAATAGTAATTAACGTAAATTATATTTTTATATCAATCATTTGTTAAT
The DNA here is from genome assembly GCF_030052815.1 of Hevea brasiliensis. NCBI lineage: Eukaryota > Viridiplantae > Streptophyta > Magnoliopsida > Malpighiales > Euphorbiaceae > Hevea > Hevea brasiliensis. Next base: position 92,854,101 of record NC_079493.1, read on the forward strand.
TTACTTATAATAGATACATTGTGGAACTACCAATTGAAATAATAGATGTGGTCGAGCCACAAGATGAAGTCACAGATGTGGCAAAGACATGGTAATAAAAATGATAGTCGATATAGATTCTCAACAAGATAGTCTATATATCCAAATTTTTATCTAGCATTCTAGTCATTTGATCATTTCCAAATTTTGATCACATATTCTAGACATCCATATATAGTCTAAATAAAAATTTAAGCATCAATTATTTCCAGATCATGAGAGATCAATAGATCATTCAACCCTTTTAGATTTCTTGATTTTCCAGACATTGTTCTTACTTAGATAGCTTCTAGAAATAAAATCATATCTCACAAACTACAAGTTTAAAATTCATCAAATTTTAACACAATAATACTCCCAACATCATAAAAATCATTCCATTTAAAACCATAAATTTATGGGCACTCTTGCTATTTATTTTGCTTACAACACAGCAGTCCAAAAACAAGATTCTTGATTTAGATAGCAATTACTTCAAATTTTATTTTTCTAAATCCAGCTGTTCAAAATTCTCAAATTTTAGCCATAAATTCTAGACTCACATATGCATATTATATCTAAAATTTATCAGTATCAAGTATCCCAAACTCACCTGGTTAGTCGAGATAGCTACTGCCTTTGCTTTCCCCTTCATCTCCTTCTTTCTTTTTCTTCTTCTTTCTTCTTTCTTTATTTGTATCAAATTTTAACGCAATAATACTCCCAACATCATAAAAATCATTCCATTTAAAACCATAAATTTATGGGCACTCTTGCTATTTATTTTGCTTACAACACAGCAGTCCAAAAACAAGATTCTTGATTTAGATAGCAATTACTTCAAATTTTATTTTTCTAAATCCAGCTGTTCAAAATTCTCAAATTTTAGCCATAAATTCTAGACTCACATATGCATATTATATCTAAAATTTATCAGTATCAAGTATCCCAAACTCACCTGGTTAGTCGAGATAGCTATTGCCTTTGCTTTCCCCTTCATCTCCTTCTTTCTTTTTCTTCTTTCTTCTTCTTTCTTTATTTGCACAAATTGGCCGAATTACCTTGACTCCATCTTCCCTTTTCTTGTTTCTTTCACAATATTTTCAAATTTAAAACATCAATAGAGGCAGTGAGGGAGGCATTAAAACATCATAAACTTTGTACTATAATAATCTTTTTGAGGTCCAAGGTTCAAATCCCAATAAAATTACTCACAAGTACTTGTAGGTAACCGTTACCCATTTAGCTAAAAGGATTAGGGTACTACTCTATTAGATATTTGGGTTTGGGTAGTAGATATCCGAAATGTTAAACTTAAATCCGTGATAGTTATAATTTTTAAAACCCATAAAAACAAAGTTATTAAACCTGACCTAAATGTTGATCGATGAAAGTACTGGGTAAATGAGGCCAGTAGTTCAACAAGTGGAATAGTAAAAATTAATTAAATATAATACCTATTAATATAAATAAATAAATATAATTAATCAAATTTTAATTATTTAAAATAAAACTTTAACATTTATTAAGTTATATTTAATAAATTTTAATAGTGTTTTTAAATTTTATATAAAAGTATTCAAATAATATAATACATTAAAATTTCTATAAAAGTATAATTCTCTTTTTAATATTTATGAAATATTAAGTATAAAATAAAAAATAAATACATTGAAATAAAAAACACATAGTTACCAATCTAACTTAATTGATTTTGATTTTAAAGATTTTTTATGAGATTTTGAGCTTAATTTTTTATACCAAAACTAAAAAAAAATAAAAAAAGAGAGATTCTATTGAATAATTGTACCTGCCAGGTCAATTGGGTCACATCAGTTCATCGATTCAATTGTCGGATTAACTGGATCACGTCGATTCCTTGTTTGGTTCAATTACAAACCCGAACCAGTTTGAGGGTCGTTTCACCAGTTCACTGATCTAACCAGTCAATTCGCTCAGGGTTTAATAACTATGCATGTAAGCCCAAAGGCATTTAAAAATTATTTAAAACTGTTCCTAATAAGGTTAAGATGGATCGGGTATTCACCAAAAGCCTCTCGACTACTATCTCTACAGAGGATGTTATTGTAGAGAGTGGAAGAGAAAAGTGGAGAGAACATTTACTTTCTAATGGTGTCAAGGGTAATTTCATCAAATTTTATTAAATTTATCAAAATTAAAAAAAAACAATGTAAAAAAAATAAAATTTAGGGACTCAATATAAAAAAAATTACAAACGTAAATTGACTAAATAAAATTATAAAATCTCAATAAAAAAAAATTCAAAGATTCAATAATGCGGTTTGCCATTTCCATGATAACAAAGTTTGGCATGATAGAGTCCTGGATGAAAGTAGCCACTAGGGCAACGACTAGGTGTGACTAATGGGTAGGTGTGGGTGGATATGGGTTGGTCTACGTGGGTTGGGTTGTATACTATCCATTTTTTCGTTTATAGCCCATTTAAATTTTGAAATTTACATGAGTAACCATATTCACTCAACTCTTATCAACTCCAACCCATCAATTTATCTACTAATTTATAAAAATATTTACTTCATACAAACCATATAAATCAATTATTTTTGTCTTCTGTATTAATTTTTCCTAAATAGTCAAAATTTAGACAATGTCTTTAACATAAATTTAAAAAAATAAAATAAAATAAAATAAAATAATTCTTTTTCCGTTTTGATTTTGAATTGCTCCTCCTTTGTTACTCCAAGTAATGAATTAAAAGGTAAAAAATTCTCAAATTTAAAAAATAATATAACAAACCTAATTTTCATTATAATAGTTTTAAATATAAGAACTAAAATCACTTAAAAAACAAAGCAATGATAAAAAAAAAAAAAAATTGTAAATCATATGTATTTTCTAGTTTATTGGGTTAGATCTCACACTACTTATGTTAGAGAAGCCCATTATATAAAACGTTTCCGGTGAAAATTTTCTCTATTTACAAGGATCGAACACTTGATCTTACTTTAAAAATATAAACCACTATTATTAACCCGTTAGTAACTATGATCAAATTTTTTAGTTTCTCAATGTTTATCACATATATATTTCTTATTTTCTTACTTCTTCTTCTCTTTTCATAAAACACGTGGTGAATAATTTTTGGGTAAATTGTAATTTTATTTCTGCGGTAAGTCAATATTTATGTATCAATTCTTGTATTTTTAGACTTAGTAAATTAATTTTTATATTTTTAATTTATTAATGAATTAATCTTCTCATTTAAAGAAAATATTTAACAAATAATAGAAAAACATTATTACTCTTAATTAAATAACTGTTTATTTCTTAAATTTAAAAAATAATAAATTTTCATTTTTTTAAAAAAATTGTCCAAAGAAAATTATTATATTTTTAGAAATATTATTTTCAATAAAATATTTAAAAAAATATTCTGAAGTATAAAGCATTTCAAGAAAATTTAAAAAATAATTTAATATTTAAAAATTTTTTTATGAAAAAACTTGCATTTTTTAATTTTGTTTTTATTTGGAAAATATTTTTCTCAGAAATGGTTTTTCAAATTTATTATGTGAAAAATATTTTTCTCAAAAAAATTTATTAATAGAGAGTATTAAGAAATTTGAAGATATTTTAAATTTTCATATTAAAAAAGTAAAAAGAAAATTAAATGATTAATTATTAATGAAATTAAATATTAGAAAACGTTTAATTTAATTTTAGAAATATAAAAATTAAATAATTAATTTATCAAATCTTAAAATGATTGGCCTAAATTTTTTTTATTTTATTAACAATATTTATTTAAAAATAAAATAATTATATTAATTAATAATTATCATTAATTTGAGTATTAAAAATTAAAAATTGAGAAAAATAGAAAAATAAATAAATAAAGGGTAAAATTACAATTTTTTTTTGAAAAAGATGTAAAATGATAATTTTTCCATTTGAAAATCAAGTATGGCTGACCAGAAATTTTTTTGAATTAAAATAAAATTTCAGTAATATTATTGATATACATAAAAATTGAGAGAAATAAAACAAGTACTTAAATTTGTTTAAGAAAAGCAATTACTTAAAATAAGAAAATATAGATAAAATTAAGCCATTAATTAATTTGCAACCGCTATAAAATTGAATTTATTTTAAGATTATTTTGGGTTTTCACTTTTCCCCATATCTTGAATAACAAATGCTGTCAGCAATCGGTGCCAAAAGATTCAAACTTTAACTTGAGTTCACATGCTAATGATGTGATGCACACATTTTTCTAAATAAGGTTTTGATAAAAGATGATGGTCGTGTAGGTAAAGTTTAATGTTTTAACTTAAGTTAAAATATTTTTTGTATTTATATTATTTAATGGTATAATTATTATATTAATATTTAAAGATTAAAAGAATGAATTATAAAATGTTATACTCATAATTTTAAAATTTTATAGAATATTTTAATTATATTAAAACAAAATTTCACTATTTTAATTTAATAATTTTTTTATCAATTACTTCTATTTTAAATTATCATATAAATAGTTAACTATTAATAATTAATATCTAATAATTATTATCTAATAACTAATAAAATAATTAACGGCCATATAATAATCAGTAGTTACTAAAATCATTAATATTACCAAAGAGATTTTAAGATTATTGCTTTCATTTTTTAATTATTATTTTTTTAAAAATGTTAATAATTAGAATCCAAACAAAACAAGCATGTCTAATGCCAAATCTTGTGTATAAGGCTCTGGTCTAAACAGACAAAACTCTTAAGGATACCAAGATTCTAAAGACAATAAAGTACGAGAAAATAACTTACTTCCGAGCATCTAAAGAAAATCTGCAGAATCAAAAATACCATCAATATTCCATAGACGATAAAGGCTGCAAGGATAAGAGGTCTTGCATTCAGAGTATTTTATTTATCAATATAGCAAACATATATATATACTATAACATTATGTTCCATTTAATATTCTATTATGAGTAATGAAAAATTAGAAAATATGTAAAAAATTATTTTATGCACTTTCATCGAAAATATTGATGATTAAATACCTTAATTTTTACGTTTCTATTTATTAAACATTGATTTATTTAGTTAATTGATCACATAAATACTCGCGTTGAAAGAAAATAAAAGTACTTAATAATAATGGCATGGATATTTAAAGGTTGTTTGCTTTGATCATTTTTAATTGTCAATTTAAAATGTAATTTTTAATTTATAAGTCAATTTAAAAAAAAACAGTTTAGTATTTGTTAGAAAAATCAATATGATTCTAACCATATTAGATCAAACATATTAACTCATAACCAACTTTTATATCATTAGTCCATATTTAATCACATGTTACCCATGAATTAAACAAAATATTCACAGTTCAAATGTACCTGAATTGTTGATAATTTCTAAAGAAATTATAAAGAATAAAGCATCTGATGAAAACACCTTTATAGGACTAAAATCGCACCAAGAAAAAACACTAATATAGAACTACAAAGAAAAGACTATTTTTCTCTCCTTTGTATTGCCGAAATTATATCAAAGAATGTAGATATATTTTTTTCTACTCTTTTTCTTTGGTTTATATATGGCTTTATTCTCATATTTGGTGTCTAGCTTTATTCTCATATTTGGTGTCAACTTGTATTACCCATACAATTCTCATTCTATTAAGAATTCTACTCATAATGGGTTCTTATAACAATAAAGTTTTAAGCCTTATATTTTGGGCTTATTTAAATAGAGACCATCATGGTTGTTCGTGTCTTCATCTCCCACTCACTCATTATGGGATTAGCTTTCTTTCTCAATTACTACACTCTTCATTCTTAACAAATAGACTGTGTGACCAGTATATACTTCGAGAGCTTAAGTGCTATACATCTGTTAGGATAATATAGCTTCTCGAATGGTGGAAATAGAGTAGATGTAGTATGCAATAGTCTAGATCATTATATCACATTTACATCTCTTTTGATCTCATTAGATGTATTTTGAGTTCATAATTATGTCATATCCATTGATAAACATAATTGATCAGCTTATGAACGCAAACTTAGTGTGATAGTACTTAATGATCTTCCTTTTCTCCCGATGCTCTCAACCTTAATTTAAATTGCTTTTCTAGGAATGCCCTGCCAGATCGTATCTTCTATAGTCCTTTAGCAACACCTTAAGATAGCGAACATTAAACTAAGTCTCAAGTAACAGATTGGAGTCATGAGGGTACAAACAAAGATCACTCATAATCTTTTATGATCTCACATAATTATAAGCAGAGATCTTTACTTGTATTTCCCTAGTTGGACACTAGCTCATGTGATATGAATCACATGTTATAGTATCAACTCCTTTCTCACGGAGCATATGTCCGTATAGATGATAATTTCGGCACTCCTAATTCCCAAATTTGAGTTCCCTTATCTACTCTATTCATTCAGACCTCACATTTGGCATTTAAGACAAATAATGTGACTTATTCACATAATGTCAATGTACTTATTATAATGAAGTAATGATCTTGACTTTTCGGGACTTTTTGCTTGTTATAAGTTTTGAACTCTCAATATTATCTCATAGATAATATAAAACATATAACTGTCTCATTTTCATTTTCTCTTTAATAAATGAAGGTGACTTCTTGTATGAGAAGGCTAGTCTTTTTATCTGTCCGACATACTACTTATAGTAAAAAAAAATTATGTCCTTGAAAATAAATAAAAATATGCATGTATATTTGTAACAAATTGCAATTAGGTGCTAATAACATTACCATAATAATGTGTCTTACATGAATATAAAAAAATGTACTAGTACATTTGACATCTACGCAATCCTAATGATTTTTCATGCCTATAGAAAACATCTTTTGCTATAAGCTTAGTAAATGGATCTATTATCATCTCATGCTTAGAAATATACTTCATGTTTACTTCTTTGTGTGCAACCATATCCTTAATAAAGTTGTACTTAATATCAATGTGTTTGGTTTTTCCATAATACTTGGGATCTTTTGTATAAGCTATTGCTACTTGACTATTACAATAAACAGTCACAAGTTCAACAGCACTGTTATAAATTCCCAAGTGTACCAAAAATTGCTTTAACCAAACAATTTTTTGCACAGCTGATAACATTATGAACTCAACTTCCATTTTTGATAGAGCTATACATGATTGTTTCTTACTGCACCAAGATATAGATCCATTTTTTAGTAAGAAGGCATAATCAAAGATAGATTTTCTCTTGTCTAAATCACCTAACCAAAGATAGATTTTCTCTTGTCTAAATCACCTCCCTAATCAACATCTGCATAGCCTTTTAATTGCAGACCACTTCCTTGATAACACAATAAGTAATTAGTTGTGCCCTTAAGTTACCTTCATATCCTCTTTACTGCTTTCCAATGTGCTTGCCTAGGATTGGATTGATATCGACTCACCATGCCAACAGCATAACAAATATTAGGTCTTATACACATCATAGCAAACATTAGACTTCTGATTGCACTGGCATAAGGAACATTTTTCATTTGCTCAATCTCTTGAGGAGTCTTAAGACCTAGTCTTTGGCTTAGAACTTCACCTTTAGAAATAGGAGTATCTATAAGTTTATAGTCTTACAAATTAAATCGCTCTAGAACCTTTGGGATATATGACTCTTGTGAGAGAGACAATAATTTCTTTGAGCAATTCCTTGAAATCTTAACTCCAAGGATGTATACAGCTTCACCCATGTCTTTCATCTCAAAATTAGATGATAACCATCCATTGATAGTTTTGAGATACTCACTGTCATTTCTGGTTATAAGTATATCATCTATTTATAATGATAAGATTACAAATTTATCTTTAGATTACTTAATATATATGCAATGGTCCTCATGAATCATAGTGAAATCAAATAACCTGATTGCATTATGAAACTTCATATACCATTGCCTAAAAGACTGTTTAAGGCCATAAATTGACTTCAAAAGTTGACACACTTTGTGTTCTTAGCCTTCTTGGACAAAACTTATGGGTTGTTCTATGTACATTTCTTCATCCAATTCTCCATTGAGAAACATATTCTTCACATCCATTTGATGTAAATCAAGGTCCAAATTAGCTACTATAGCCAAAATTAATCTTATTGAAGTAAATCTTGCAATAAGTGAAAAAGTTTCCTCATAATCTATTCCCTCCTGTTATGTATAGCCCTTAGCCACTAGGTAAGCTTTGTATCTTTTAATACCGCCATTAGCCTTACGATTTATCTTGAGAACCCACTTTTTCCCAATTGCCCTATGTCCTTTAGGTAATTGAACAAGTTCCCTAACTTGGTTGGATTTCATTAACTCCTTTTCCTCTTTCATTGCCTTAATCCATTTTTCTTTAGCTGGGCATAAAAGAGCGTCTTTTATATTCCTTGGCTTTTCTTCATTAGGAGTAACTATAAATGCTTCCCCTTCAATCTCAAAATGATGATGGGGAACCCTTTTATGACTTATTCGTCATAGCTGAGATTGATTCATTGACTCGTCAACTGGTATGTCACTCCCACTCGGACCAGGCATTAAAGTTGGACTCATTTCAAGGTGCAATGGTAAATCCAGATGAACATATTCATCTATATTTATATTGCTCCCACTGGGAAGTGCATCTGTTTGAATTTCTACAACAGAAGCATCCTAGTCATGAGTTTCAAATGGAAATAAGTCTTGACCTATCTCATTCTGCTTTGAAAAAACATTCTCTAAGAATGTGATATCTCGTAATTCAAATTTAGTTATACTTCCATTTTCTTCCTTACCTATTAGAACATATCCTTTTGACTGTTCAAAGTATATTATAAAGATACATTTCCTTTCCCTTGGACCTAATTTTTCAAATTTGTGGGATGGAACATGAGCAAACGCAGCACATCCCCAAGGTTTCATAAAAACTAGGTTTGGTTTGCATTTTTTCCAAAGCTTATATGGAGTAGAAGTAACTAATTTGGTACGCACACTATTTAGTGCAAAAGTTACAGTTAAAAATGCATCACCCCAATAGGTAATTGGCAAATTAGCTTGAGCTATCATTGACCTAACCATTTCTAATAGGGTCCTATTTCTCCTTTCTGCAATACCATTTTGTTGCGGAGTTCTAGGAATAGTCAATTGTCGTTATATTCCCCTTTCATCACACAATTCCTTGAATTGATCAAATAGATATTCTCTACCTCAATTGGTTTTTAAAGCCTTAACTTTTCTATCTAATTGATTCTCAACTAAATTTAATACTAGATTTAGGGTGACTTTTTGATAACTTTGAAAAAACCTAACTCTCTCATTTTTTACAAAAAAAAAAATAAATAAATAATATACCTATGAAAAGTTTGTCATGTCTAATTTACAATGGTATAAAAATCATGCATAATGGATAAAAATATAAAGAGATATAATTGCTCAAAGTAGGCATATTGAACATGTTTTAATAAATTCATATTTATAAAATTAAATTCTTGATTTAATTCTAATCACCCTAGCATGTGTTTAACATGCAATTAATATATTTAGACTAGGAAAACAAGAAAATAGCTCTAATACCAATGTTAGAAAAATCAATATGGGTGTAACGCCCCTATTTGCATAGCCTGGTACATTTTACTATTCCGGTGATCGGTATCGGTCTGGACAATTAAGAGAATTAGAACCATGTCTAAGACACCTAGATAAGCCCTGAACACAAATAATTAGTAATTTCCAAATAGTTAAGTATAAATAAGAAAAACATAACACAAAAAGTTAAATGAGCTGAGAGTCACAGCGATGGGTGACCTTCTCGGAAAATGACTGCGAGGTCAGTCTAAACTCAAATTTCGAACTGAAAAATGTGACGCCGTGGTCCTTAGGACTATTGCGAACACAGTGGAAAAGAGAAAATCACATAAAAGAATTGTTAAGCAGGTCAAATAATTAGGTCAGGGATCCGGAAGAAATATCGAATAACTTACAAACCGGATTGAACCAGCGAGGGGCAATTTGGTCAATTCACCCCTAGAGCTGACTCCTGACCTAACTATTCAATAAAATCGGAGAAAAGAAAATTTTGAGATCAAGAATTAAATTAAAGAACTAGTGAAAAAATAAATGCAAAAGAAAAAAAAAGTAAGGAAAATGAAATTATTACATCATGTGATGACATCAATTATGATGTCAAAATTAATTTAATTTTCTTCCTACAAATTTGGACTAAGTCAAATAGCTAATTAAAGACATAAATGACATAAAAAAAAAAAATCACTCTCATCTTCCTCACTAAACCAGCCACCCCATCTCTCTCTCATTTCTCTCTCTCAAACTCCATTGAAACCCAATTCCAAGGTTTTGTGACCCTAAAATCAGCCATAAAAATTATAGATTTCTTAAGTAAATATTGTCCTTGAACCTTGATTCATCTATTAACAATAAAAAGAAGAGGAATTTGGGAAGAGGGAAAAGCTACCAAGAGGTTAGTGATTATTCTCTTAAATTTCTCTTTAGATTTATGTTCATGTGCATGAGTTGAACTAGAAATTGTGTAAAAATTTAACAAAATCATACATAAGGGACTTGGAGAAATTTTCGGCCAGCCTTAGTTTAGGATTGAAATAAATGATTTTGATATGTTTGATTTGGTTGTAAGGTTGAATGAAGTATATAGACATTAGAAGTACACTTTGATTTCATTGAATTATGCAAATATGTAATTAGGGTTTTGAACATGTGAAAAATTAGAAAAAAAAATTGAGAATTGGTCAATTGATGTAGTTGACCTTATTTGAGTTGAGAAATGAACAATTGTGACCATTTGTAGTGTGTATGAATTATTGGAATCAAGTTTCAATTCAGATTGGTTACGGTCAGTCCACAGACAGCTTGACCTAGGTCCATTTCAGGTACCAAAACTAAAAATTTACCAATCCAATTAGCGTGAAGCCAATTGGAAATGAAACTAGACACAAAATGGACCATTTTTCATCTAGGAATCATGCCCAGAAAGTGACCATAACTTAGTAAACAATTAGGCCAAATTTGGAATTGGGCACACTACCCTGTACAAAAATGACCAAATGAGCAGTAGTTACGTAAATGATCATAACTTGGTCTAGGAAGGTCCAAATGACCTGAATTTTATACCGATAGAAAGCTGAGACATAGCCCTACAACTTTCATGAAGGAAATAAACCCAAATTTTGACCATAACCTATCCAAAAAGTTACCTGCACTCAGTGTACAAAAACTACCATTATCTAGTAAATGCCCAAAATTCTGGGTAACACCAAATCTGACCAGCCATGTTTAAATAGCCATAACTTAGGCTAAAAAACTCCAAAATGGAGTGATTCAAAAAGGAAAATAAAGTTAAGACAATAAGAAACAACTTCTATGAAGAAAACTTAGCCAAATTACCACAACAACGTGACCAATGGAACAGTGCAAAACAAGATACCAAATCTGAAATTTTAGAAATTTCACCTAAGAGACTTAAAATTTAAGGAAACAACCAAAACCAATAAATTAGGTAACCAAAATGTGGTATGTGGGTGAAATTAAAATTCTCATACCTATTAAGCATGAGAAAGGCAATAATTTGATTTGAATAGTATCGTGAATAGTAATCTCGAAATACAAATTTTAAAGAACATCAGGTTAACCATATCAAAGCTAGATATAAATAGATTTGAATTTGTTTTTGGACTTATGATAAATTATGATACTGAAACACTGTAAAAATGTGTGTTTCAGTTGAAAAGAATACCAGGAAAGAACCCGAAGCATCGAGTCAAGGCCAAGAGGTGACTCGCATAAGGTTTATGCACAACATAAATATTCTTTAAAATTTGTTTGCAAAGTGCATGAAATGAATTGTGATTTACTTATATTGCAAAATGGTGATTGAAATGTATGTTATGCTTTTGACTTAATTTGTTGAAAGTTTACTTGTATTTGTTTGAAATGGTAATAAATGTTAGGTAAATTGTTAAGATAGTTTTGAAACCACAGTGTCATGACCGTATATTTGAATACCTCACTAGCATGACTAGTGGGAGGAAATAGTTTTGAATTTTGATTCCCTCTCTGGTAGAAGTGTTGAGGTGTGTGCTAGTAGAGGAAGAAATTTGAATGGGTACCCATAGTTTGAGCTAGCTAGCCTTATGATTTCTCATAAACCTTCGGCTATTGAGATGAGTATTATTCTGAATGGCATGATATAACTGTGTGTTTTTATGAAATTCATTTTGAGATTTCCTAAATGAGATTGTTTGGACTAAAAATTTATAAATCATGTTTTGTATCTGTTTTTCATGTTCAGTACCATATTTGAATAAATGTTATTTGAATTATGCATAAATGTTATTTTAGTATGTTGTGCACCACTGAGTCATAGTATTCAACGATGGCTGTTATTGATGTTGTAGATATAGAGACTAAAGGAGTAGCAGAGTGAGCTGATGAGGATCTTGGAGGCACATCCCTGAAATTTTATCGGGTATATTTTATACCGTGATTGTAATATTTATTTTAGTGTATGTAAATGTATGTACATGTATAAATTGGTCATGAGCAGTTGTATAGAGTTTGTAATAATATTATTTTGGATTTGCTAATGTAAAGTTTGGTTGATGAATGTAAATTGATTTTACTTTAATAAAATATGAATGAAATTATTTAGTATTATTTTTTATGATAATTGAATTGAGAATTATTGTGAATTTTGGAGTTTGGAAAAAATTGTTTTGATTGTGTTGTAGTAGTGATGGATTTTGATAAAAAGAATTATAGGAAGTGTTTTTACGGGTTTTTGAAGAACTGTTTTCTTAAAATACAGACGGCACTCTGCCGAAATTTTTCTAAAATTTGCGGACCAATAAAAATGGAAAAAATTTTTAACTAGCTTTTAAACTTCTATTAAATGTAAGAAATGCTCACCACTTCCAAAAAGTATGAAAATGGTTTTTAAAATCCCTTGTAGGGTACTTAATGAGTTATCGGTAGGTGAAGTTCGGTAGTTCATTAGTATTCTATGGGATCATGTTATGCCTTACAGAGGGGTAAGGTGTGACATGTTTTAGTGGTATCAGAGTGAAATTTTGAAGTATGTTTTGACTTGTGAATTTGTGTCTTTTCTTTGATAAGTACAATTGCTCAATGTCCTTATTCGTTACATACAGTGTATTACATCATAAATATGAACTAACGGAGGGAAATCTCCTTATGTTATTTGTTCAGGAGATATCCTAACTCCAGACTAAAATGAAAGAAGGGGATCGCTCTGTTGACTAGTCGGTAGAGGCTGAGGCCTAAGCGGAAGCCCCAGCTCTACAAAATGTTAGTGGGTCAGTGGCACCAGCCCCACAAATACTGCAATTTTCGATACAATTCGCCTAGCAGATGGCTGCAATGTTTCAACAGATGGCTGGGGGTATGCCTACTCAAGCTCCACCCTAGACTCCTGTGGTGCAACCTCAGGCTCCAGTCAGACAGTATGATAAACTGTTGAAATATGGGGCAATAGAATTTAAGGGTACAGTAGACTCTCTAGAGGCAGAGCAGTGGCTGGAGAGAATGGACCTAGTATTCAAGAAACTGCATTGCCCGGATGAACTAAAATTTGAGTATTCAGTGTTGCTATTTCAAGGGGATGCTTACAATTAGTGGAAGACCATCCCTCACAGCTTAGCAGAACTACCAGTATTGACCTGGGATGACTTCATCAGAGAGTTCATACAGAAATATGTCCCAGATGCATGTGTGGATCAGAAATTGCAAGAATTTCTAAGTCTGAAACAAGGAAACAGATCAGTGGTAGAGTATGAAAGGGAGTTCTCTCGCTTAAGCCACTATCTCGAGTCTCTGCCTACCACAGAAAGTCGCAAGAGGTTTGAAACCCGCTCCTTTGAAGTCTAGTTTAAGAGTATAAGTGGTCGCCTTTAAATATAGCAACTTCTCTGAACTAATGTCTCAAGCACTGGAAGTAGAAAGAATTGAACTAGAAGCAACACCAGTGAAAGAGAAATCTGAGAAGACTGAAAAATCAGAGAAAGATAAAAGTGGAAAATCAGTAGAGCAAAGTCCCAGTGGTACATCTGGAAAGAGGGAAAACTTTGGGGGACCAAGTAGAGGTAGAGGTGGAAGGTTCGAAAGGGGCAGATTTTCTAGACAGATACCCCTTAGATATGGTCAGCAGTCAACCAAGGGTTCATATCCTCCCCGCCCCTGTGAGACCTGTGGCAAAACTCATGGGGGAGAATGCTATTGGGCAACAGAAGCTTGCTTTAACTATGGTGGCACGGGCCATCTTGCTAAAGACTGCACCAGTGCCCGTAGATTTAGGCCCGCTCCTACGACTGTAGAAGGATCTATTCAGAGTTCTGCTACCAGAGGTTCACAACTGATTAGCAGAGGAAGAGGCAGAGATAGAGGCAATGCTTCCTGCAGTTAGGGTACCGTTAGCCAGTCAACACAAGGGAGTGCTCTAGCTAGAGTTTATACTATGAGACAGCGAAAAGAGGCTGAGACTTTCGATATTGTAGCCAGTACTTTCTCTATCTATGATCAAGATGTATTTGTACTGTTTGATCCGGGTTCTACCCACTCATATGTTAGTGCTAGCATAGTTAGTTCCCTTGTTGTTCCGTGTGTCAAAATGGATTTTTAGGTGCTAGTAACTAGTCCATTAGGACAAGAGGTCAGGGTCAACAGAATGTATAGAGATTGTCCTTTGATGATCCAAGGACACACCTTTTTATCAGATTTGATTGAAATGCCCTTCAGAGATTATGATATCATTTTGGGCATGGATTGGTTAGCCAGGCATCACGCCATGATTGACTGAAATTTGAGTATTCAGTGTCGCTACTTTAAAGGGATGCTTACGATTGGTGGAAGACCATCCCTCACAGCTTGGCAGAACCACCAGTATTGACCTGGGACGACTTCATCAGAGAGTTCAGACAGAAATATGTCCCAGATGCATGTGTGGATCAGAAAATTGCAAGAATTTCTGAGTCTGAAACAAGGCAACAGATCAGTGGCAGAGTATAAAAGGGAGTTCTCTCGCTTAAGTCACTATGCTAGGATTCTCCTATCTACCAGCAGAGAAAGGTGCAAGAGGTTTGAAACTGGCCTGAAGCCTAGTTTAAGAGTATAAGTGGTCAACTTTAAATATAGCAACTTCTCTGAACTAATGTCTCAAGCACTAGAAGTAGAAAGAATTGAATTAGAAGCGACACCAGTGAAAGAGAAATCTGAGAAGACTGAAATATCAGAGAAAGATTAAAGTGGAAAATTAGTAGAGCAAAGTCCCAGTGGTATATCTGGAAAGAGGGAAAACTTTGGGGGACCAAGCAGAGGTAGAGGTGGAAGGTGATTTGATACCTAGATATGGTCAGGGAACGAGGGTTCATATCCTCCACCCTTTGTGAGACCTGTGGCAAAACTCATGAGGGAGAATGCTATTGGGCAACAGGAGCTTGCTTTAACTGTGGTGGCACGGGCCATCTTGCTAAAGACTGCACCAGTGCCCGTAGATTTAGGCCCGCTCCTACGACTGTAGAAGGATCTATGAGGTTCACAACCAGCAGAGGAAGAGGCAGAGGTAGAGGCAATGTTTCTGGCAGTTAGGATACCGTTAGCCAGTCAACACAAGGGAGTGCTCCAACCAGAGTTTATACTATGAGACAGTGGGAAAAGGCTAAGACTTTTGATATTGTAACCGATACTTTCTCTATCTATGATCAAGATGTATTTGTACTGTTTGATCCGGGTTCTACCCACTCATATGTTAGTGCTAGCATAGTTAGTTCCCTTGCTGTTTCGTGTGTCAAAATGGATTTTGAGGTGCTAGTAACTAGTCTGTTGGGACAAGAGGTCAGGGTCAACAGAATGTATAGAGATTGTCCTTTGGTGATCCAAGGACACACCTTTTTGTCAAATTTGATTGAAATGCCCTTCAGAGATTATGATATCATTTTGGGCATGGATTGGTTAGCCAGGCATCATGCCATGATTGACTGAAATTTGAGTATTCAGTGTCGCTACTTCAAGGGGATGCTTATGATTGGTGGAAGACCATCCCTCACAGCTTGGCAGAACCACTAGTATTGACCTGGGATGACTTCATCAGAGAGTTCAGACAGATATATATCCCAGATGCATGTGTGAATCAGAAATTACAAGAATTTTTGAGTCTGAAACAAGGCAACAGATCAGCGGCAGAGTATGAAAGGAAGTTCTCTCGCTTAAGCCACTATGCTGGGAGTCTCCTGTCTACCAGCAGAGAAAGCTGCAAGAGGTTTGAAACTGGCCTGAAGTCTAGTTTAAGAGTATAAGTGGTCGCCTTTAAATATAGCAACTTTTCTGAACTAATGTCTCAAGCACTGGAAGTAGAAAGAATTGAATTAGATGTGACACCAGTAAAAGAGAAATCTGAGAAGACTGAAAAATCAGAGAAAGATAAAAGTGGAAAATCAGTAGAGCAAAGTCCCAGTGGTACATCTGGAAAGAGGGAAAACTTTGGGGGACCAAGCAGAGGTAGAGGTGGAAGGTTCAAAAGGAGCAGATTTTCTGGACAGATACCCCTTAGATATGGTCAACAGTCGACCAGGGGTTCATATCCTCCCCGCCCCTATGAGACCTGTGGCAAGACTCATGGGGGAGAATGCTATTGGGCAACAGGAGCTTGCTTTAACAGTGGTGGCACGGGTCATCTTGCTAATGACTGCACCAGTGCCCGTAGATTTAGGCCCGCTCCTACGACTGCAGAAGGATCTATTCAGAGTTCTGCTATCAGAGGTTCACAATTAATTAGCAGAGGAAGAGGCAGAGATAGAGGCAATGCTTCTGGCAGTTAGGGTATTGTTAGCCAGTCAACACAAGGGAGTGCTCCAACCAGAGTTTATACTATGAGACAGCGGGAAGAGGCTGAGACTTTCGATATTGTAACCGGTACTTTCTCTATCTATGATCAAGATGTATTTGTACTGTTTGATCCGGGTTCTACCCACTCATATGTTAGTGCTAGCATAGTTAGTTCCCTTGCTGTTCCGTATGTCAAAATGCATTTTGAGGTGCTAGTAACTAGTCCGTTAGGATAAGAGGTCAGGGTCAACAGAATGTATAGAGATTGTCCTTTGGTGATCCAAGGACACACCTTTTTGTCAGATTTGATTGAAATGCCCTTCAGAGATTATGATATCATCTTGGGCATGGATTGGTTAGCCAGGCATCACGCCATGATTGACTATACACTGAAGACAGTCACTTTTGGTCTCCCTCTGTATGGTGATGTGGCAATACATGGGGAGAGGCAGTTACTGCCATCAAACATCATTTTGGCTGCACTAGCCAGAAGGATGATCAGAAAGGGGTGTAAAGCATACTTAGCACATGTGATAGACACCCAAATGGGGAGTCCAACATTGAGAGACATCCCTACCGTATGTGACTTTTTGGATGTGTTACCTGATGAGTTGCCAGGATTACCTCCGGAAAAAGAGGATCAGTTTGAAATTGATGTTATGCCTGGTGTGGACCCAATCTCGATAACACCATATCGAATGGCACCAGTAGAATTGAAAGAATTGAAAGTGCAGTTGCAAGAACTGCTTGACAAGGGCTTTACCCGCCCTAGTGTGTCACCTTGGAGAGTGCCAGTGTTGTTTGTTAAGAAGAAAGATGGCACTCTCCGCTTATGTATTGACTATCGGCAGTTGAATAAGGTGACAATAAAGAACAGATACCCATTGCCCCACATTGATGACTTGTTTGATCAGTTGAGGGGTATTGCTGTGTTCTCCAAAATTGACCTGAGATCGGGTTATTATTAGCTAAAAGTACAAGAGCAGAGTATTCCTAAAATTGCCTTTAGAACCTGCTATGGCCATTATGAATTCTTGCTCATGCCATTCGAGTTAACTAATGCTCCAACTGCTTTTATGGATCTTCTGATGAACACTATCTTCAGACCATACCTCAACCAGTTTGTTGTGGTATTCATAGATGATATATTGATTTACTCGAGGAGTGCAGAGGAGCATGATAAACATCTGTGGATTGTACTGCAGACTTTGAGGGAAAAACAGCTATACGCCAAATTGTCGAAGTGTGAATTTTGGCTGAAGAAAATATCCTTCTTGGGGCACATTGTATCGACAGAGGGCATCAAGATAAATCCAAGTAAGATAGAAACTATCCTTAATTGGAGGCCACCCAGAAATATCACTGGATACTACCGTCGATTTGTGAAAGGGTTCTTCATGTTGGCATCTCCATTGACTAAGATACTTCGAAAAGATGTGAAATTTCAGTGGACGGATAAATGCCAATAGAGTTTTGATAAGTTTAAGAGATGTTTGACTGAGGCTCCAATCCTTACTTTACCTACTTCGGGTAAAGAATACACAATTTACAATAATACTTCTCACAATGGGTTAGGCTGTGTACTGATGCAAGAGCGAAATGTCATTGCCTATGCATCACGCCAACTGAAACCGCATGAGAGGAATTATCCGACACATGACTTGGAGCTAGCAGCTATTGTGTTCACTCTTAAGATCTGGAGACACTATTTGTGTAGGGAAAAGTGCTACATCTACACAGATCAAAGAGTTTGAAGTATCTGGGCACTCAGAAAGAGTTGAATTTCAGACAGAGGAGATGGTTAGAGTTGATAAAAGACTATGATTATCTGATAGACTATTAGCCAGGAAAAGCGAATGTGGTGGCTAACGCCTTAAGTCGTAAGACTATGGCAAGTCTACGAGTTTCTCCTTTGTCTATGGTACAAGAGTTGAGAGTATTGCATGCTAGTTTAGAAATTAATAATGAGGGGCAGACAATAGTTGCACAGCATGTACAGCCAGTGTTGATTGATCTGCTCAGAATGGCTACTCAGAATGATCAGAAGTATCAGAAGTTGTTAGAAGAAGTCCGGCAGGGCAAGAAACCTGAGTTCTTAATGAGAGATAATGGCCTATTGCTACACCAGGGCAGAATGTGAATTCCTAATGACGTTGACTTGAGACAGATCATTTTGAAGGAAGCACATGAATCTCCTTTTACTATGCACCCTGGTGGCACAAAAAAGTATAGAGGGCTTAAAGAGCACTACTGGTGGATGGGTATGAAAAGAAATGTAGCAGAATTTGTTTCCAAATGCCTAACTTATCAGTAAGTAAAGGCAGAGCATCAAGTACTAGCTGGTTTGTTACATCCATTACCAGTACCAGAATGGAAATGGGAGAGAATAACTACGGATTTTGTGATGGGACTTCCGAAGACACAGAAGAGTCATGATGCAGTATGGGTTATAGTTGATACATTTCTGCTTGTCCGATGGACTACGCTTTAGAAAGATTGGCCAAGTTGTACATTGATGAGATAGTAAGGCGCACATCTATCATATCGCATGCAGATCCTATGTTCACTTCTAGATTCTGGAGTAGTCTTCAGAGAGCCCTAGGAACTAAATTGAACTTCAGCACGATATTCCACCCACAGACAGATGGCTAGTCTGAGAGAGTAATTCAGATCTTGGAGGACATGCTACGGGCTTGTGTGATTGAGTTTGAGGGCAGTTGGGACACACACTTGCCTTTGATTGAGTTTGCTTATAACAACAGCTACCAATCAAGCATTGGGATGCCTCCATATGAAGCTTTGTATGGAACTCCCCGTGTTTGGATGAAGTAGGTGAAAGAAAGATGATTGGGAAATTGTTTAGCGATCGAGGAGAAAATCTGATTGATCAGAGATCGACTCAAAGCTACATCAGACCGTCAGAAGTCCTATATTGATCTGAAGAGAAGAGATATTGAGTATGTAGTGGGTGAGAAAGTATTCCTCAAGGTTTCCCCTTGGAAGAAAATTATGAGGTTCAGCAGAAAGGGGAAACTAAGTCCTTGTTTCATTGGGCCATATGAGGTTCTGGAAAGAGTGGGTCCTTTGGCATACCGTTTGGCACTACCTCCAGAGTTGGAGAAGATATATAACATCTTCCATGTATCGATGTTGAGGAGGCATAGATTTGACCCATCTTATGTACTATCAGTGGAGGAAATTGAAGTGAATCCAGACCTCCCATATGAGGAAGAACCCATAGAGATTCTGGCTTATGAGGTGAAGCAGCTACAAAATAAGCAGATACCATTAGTGAAAGACCTGTGGAACCATCATTCGGCCCAGGAGGCTACTTGGGAACGAGATGAGGACATGAGGAGACAGCACCCACAGCTGTTCAGAGACTGATACTAGGTAAATTTTGTCAGGTATATTTTATACCCTGATTGTAATATTTATTTTGGTGTATATATATGTATAAACTGGTCATGAGCAGTTGTATAGAGTTTGTAATAATATTATTTTGGATTTGCTAATGTAAAGTTTTGTTGATGAATGTAAATTGATTTTACTTTAATGAAATATGAATGAAATTATTTAGTATTATTTTTTATGATAATTGAATTGAGAATTATTATGAATTTTGGAGTTTGGGAAAAATTGTGTTGATTGTGTTGAAGTAGTGATGGATTTTGATGAAAAGAATTATAGGAAGTGTTTTTACAGGTTTTGAAAGAACTGTTTTCTTAAAATACAGACGGCACTTTGTCGAAATTTTTCTAAAATTTGCGAACAAATAAAAATGGACAAAAAATTTAACTAACTTTTAAACTTCTATTAAATGTAAGAAAATGCTCACCACTTCCAAAAAGTAAGAAAATGATTTTTATAATCCCTTGTAGGGTACTTAATGAGTTATCGGTTGGTAAAGTTCGGTAGTTCATTAGATATTTTACAGGATCATGTTATGCCTTACAGAGGGGTAAGGTGTAACAATGGGCCCTAACCATATTATATCAAGTATATTAACTCATAACCAACCTTGTATTACTAATCCATATATAATAACATGTTACCTACGAATTAAACATAAAATTCACAATCTAAATGTACCTGGATAGCAGATAATTTCCAAAGAAATTGTAAAGAATGAAGTACATGATGAAAGCACCTTGATAGAACCCAAATCACACCAAGGAAAAATACCAATATAGAACCACAAAGAAAAGACCTTTTTTTCTCTCTTTTGTGTTGCCGAAATTATGCCAAAGAATGCAGATTTATTTTTTTTAACTTTTTTTCTTTGGTTTATGTATGGCTCTATTCTCCTATTTGGTGTCAACTTGTATTACCCATGCAATTCTCATTCTAATAGGAATCTACTCATAATGGGATCTTATAATAATAAAGTTCTAAACCTTATATTTTGGGCTTACTTAAATAGAGCCCATCATGAGTGTTCATGCCTTTAATATTTAATAAAACTATTTAAAAGTTACTGTTAAATCATTTAAATATTTAGTTAACTAGCACCTAAAGGTAATTTAATATGTCAAAATGACAAAAAGAGTATATCATATTTTTAAGTAATTAAGAGTTTATTAAAAAAGTAATAGAATTGACATATTTAGAAATTATTAGAATAATTTTATAATTAGAAGTGAATGATACTTTATTTATAATTTTTTACTTATTTTAAGAAATTTTTTAATTTATAAATTATAAGCCAAATCACTTACAATTTTGCTTATAATTATGTATTTGTAAATACAATTTAACTAATATATAAGCTAAATTAAATACTCTCTTAATAATATTGTGATGGTAAGAATTATTATTTAAGGAAAAAAAAAAGAGATATGATGGAGAATGAAGTAAAATTTTTTAAAAATTTTATTTTAATTCTTAATATGTCAACAAACCGTGATAAATGCAATGAAAATTTGTTGATTATAAAAATAAAATTATACATAGTGCTTAAATATATCACAATAAATGTCGAAAATATAACCATATTTTTAAAATAAAATTTAATTGATGTATTCGAGGTAGAAAATTACATAAGTAAATATTGTTGGATAAGAATTTGTGTAAATAAATTTGGGGTAGTGGCAAGTGATACAAATAAATAAATATTAGTCATGAACATCGACCATATGATGCCCAACTAATCTCTGTAAAATAATCTTGGAAACATTTCTCATCTATTTACCATGATAGCAATTTTTTTATAAAAAAATTATTTATTAAAAATAAAGTACAAATCAATATATTATGTTTTTTAATAAATAAAATTAATCACTGTATAAAAATAATATAAAAGGTTTGAAAGATTCGATAATATTGATAGAGTATGTACGTTAATCAATAGGTGGGTTATGTATTCCACTTTTCAACTTCATAATCTTTTTACAAACTTTATTAGATAATTTCTAAATTTAAATGTCATACTGGAGATCAACACCTTTTAAAGCACTCTTCTCAAAAAAACAAAATAACTTATCAACAAACACACATAAAACCTCCCCAATAAGATGGAATAATTTCATTAAAGGAGAGACACAATAATACTTGAGGTATCACATACGCTAATAATCTACCAATAATGACATATTTTAAGATTTTTTTTTCACTCAAGTACTATATAGATATGAGGAGATATGCATAGAATTATTTTCAAAAGGACACAAATTCTATAAGAGATTGCCATTGGTGAAAACATGCATTGGTGACCACTCAAAAAGGATATCAAAAAGAGAAAAAAAATAAAAAAAAAGGAGAGAGAGTAGAAATAATGAGAACAATGGGAGTGGGTGATAGAGAAGGTTGTGCCTCTCTCTAGAAATGGTAGCGAAATGTTTTTCTTGCTAAAAGAAACATGTCATGACCCGATTCTATGGGTCGGACTGGCACTAGGACATGGGCTAGCACAAAGCCCCCGAAACCCGTAGTAAGCCTCACTATTCCCAAATCTATAACTAGGACCAAAATCAAGGCCCAACATGCAAACAAAATGAAATAAAATATTATTAATTTCTTTGGGCCAACCCAACCCAATAACTATCAGAAATCAACTATTAGGAGAGTCTAGCTCAGTCACGATATACAGCATGTACAAACTATTTAATATAATTAATTGATATAATATATTTATAAACTAGTATCACGGCAGGGTTCTAGTAATTAGGCAAGTAGATAAATAAACAAACAAATAAATGAACACAATAAAAACTATTAAACTAAGAAGCACCGCAACTTGCAGGGGAAAATGCAGGTTAGACTCGAAAATAAACTCGCCTCTCCTGCAACCTGAGAGAAAAATATTTGAACAGGAATAAGTGTTCGACTCAGAGAGTAAGCTATTGATTTTAAATATAATTTCTATAACTATCTAAATCTAATGCATTCCTAGGTATGAAATGCAACATGTTCACATAATTCAAATAATTCAACCAATATCCGCACAAAGATAGATTGGAGTGTGCATGCACCCATATGTCACTTCAATACATATATGGGAGCTGATCCCCTATACAATTCTCTTAATCCAATACCTGCCAGTGAGGTCATCTCAAGCCAAACTTTTGCTTAATGATCCAAGTGCGGGAGCCAGTGAGATCAATTCAAAGTCCTGCTCACCCTGACTTATTCATATATAAGAATCGAGTCCCAGAGAGTCAAGCTCCAGCCGCAACTACCAGTCTTACTCATATTCATATCCACACTATACTCACGCTAACACATGCACACACACAGCTCTAAGTTATCTTAAGATGACATCCACAAACAAATTTAATAACATATGCAGCAAAAGAGCATACCTAGCATTAAACTAATTATATACATATATATAAGTGAATGCATGAGCATGCCTTGAATATAAATTAATAATATTAAAATTATAAATAAAATCAATATCAAACTCATAGACTGGTCGACCCGATTGCCGCTGGTCCAGATGGAGAGAAGAAAGGTTAGCCGATACTATCACCTATATAGACACAATGACCTCTATCAATTTACCAACAGAATTAACAAATTAATTTAATTAAAAAAATCGGAATAATTCCTAATAAAGGTCTTGCAGAAATTTCAACAGAGTCTTCCCTACAACTGGACCTAACCTCCCAGCAAGAAAATGCAACATAAACACACAGGGCCTCAGGCTCACAACAATAATTATTATGCCCATCCGAGGCCTACAAGAAACCTAATCTAGGTTCAATCTTCCAAACTCTAACTCGAGTCCCTAACTCCTCTACAGTCCAAATAATTATTTTTAGCACTTTAAAAATTATGAAAATATTTCTAGAGGTCCTTTACATCTTTGTTGTATTAATTAAAGTCATTTTACTTAATTTTACTAAGCCAGAAATATTTTACAGATTTAACTAACTTAATCAAAGCACAAACTACACAACTTGAGTTAGGGACTACCTTTGTAAATTCTATTACCTGAAACGCAATGTCTAAAAATGCTAGCAATGACTGTAAATGTGACCCCTTTCTGGGACAGCCCGCCGAACACCCAGACCACGCTGAAAACTCAGTCCCAAGTGTCAGTGAGCTATCGTCAATCCGATCGCACCTAAACAATGCCTATAAATTGTTAATAATTATCATGTAATTATTTTTAATTTATAGGAATTAAAAAGGGTAAAAAATCTCACCAATTGATTTGGACCATCCGATGATCGCCTTTTTTAAATGGTGTCCGATCGAAGCGGGGTTGGTCCTATCTCAAATGTCTCAATGCGCTAAGCTTATCGGTGGTCTCGGATCACCGAAAATCTGATCGAAAAGCTTGAAAAAGACTCATTTTCTCTCTCCTCACCCGTGCTTAAGACGGCCACCAAATTAGGCATGGTTATTCTCATCTGAAAGTACTCTTCACCAGAAGTCCCTAGCAACTAGAATCACTCCAATCGGACGTCATGATCACCAAAATGAGCAATTTTCTCCTTATTTTCTCTCTCTTTGCGCAACCACTAATTGCGATGTTCGATTGGAGTGATTCTAATTGCTATGGACTCCTAGTGAATAGCACTTTCAGATAGACCAACCATTACCAGATTTGGTGGTCATTCTTACACCGGTGAGGAGACAGAAAATGGGTCTTTTCAAGCTTTCTGGTAAGATTTCCGGTGATTTAACCCTCAAATCGGCAATTTGATCCTCAGATCAGCATTTTGAGACCACCGATGAACTTAGCACATCGAGACCTTTGAGATGGGACCAACATTGCTCCAATCGAACATCATTTGAAAAAGACGATCATTAGACGGTCCAAATCGATTGGTGAGATTTTTCAAGCCTTTTTGTTTCCCCTAAATTAAAAATAATTACATGATAATTATTAACAATTTATGGGCTTCGTTAGGTGCAATCAAATTGGCGACAACACACTGACACTCGAGATCGAGTTTTCAGCCCGATCTAGGTGTCTGGCGGACTGTCCCAGAAAGGGGTGATATTTATTGTCGTTTCTAGCATTTTAGACATTCCGGATGCGTTTTAGATAGCAGAATTTGTAAAGATAGTCCCTATCTCAAGTTGTGTAATTTGTGCTTTGATTAAGTTAGTTGGTTAAATTTGTAAAATATTATTGGCTTAGTAAAATTAAGTAAAATGACATTAATTAATACAATGATATGAAGGGCCTCCAAGAATATTTTCATAACTTTTGAAGTGCTGAAAATAATTATTTGGACTATAGAGGAGTTAGGGACTCAAGTTAGAGTTCGGAAGATTGGACCTAAATTAGGTTTCTTGTAGGCCCTGGATGGGCGTTATAATTGCTGTTGTGGGCCTGAGGCCCTATGTGCTGTTGATGTTGTATTTTCTTGCGGGAGGTTAAGTCCAGTTATAGGTAAGACTCTGTCGAAATTTCTGTAAGACCTTAGGAATTATTCATGCTTCTCTAATTAAATTAATTAGTTAATTCTTTCAGTAAATTGATAGAGGTCATTGTGTCTGTGTAGGTGATCGGTGCCGACTAACCTTTCTTCTCTCCAGCCAGACCAGCCGCAATCGGGTCGACCAGTCAGTGAGTTTGATATTGATTTTATTTGTAATTTCAATATTATTAATTTATATTTAAGACATGCTCATGCATTCACTTATATGTATGTATATAATTAGTTTAATACTAGGCATGCTCCTTTACTACATATGTTATTGAATTTGTTTATGGATATCGCCTTAAGATAACTTGGAGCTCTGTGTATGTGTTGGCGTGAGTATGGTGTGGATATGGATATAAGTAGGACCGGTAGTCGTGGCTAGAGCTTGACTCATTGTGACCCAATCCTTATATATGAATAAGTCGAGGTGAGCATTGTTTTGAGTTGATCTCGCTGGCCCCCGCACTTAGATTATTAAGCAAAACTCCGGCTTGAGTTGACCTCGCAGGCAAGTATTAGATTGAGAGAGCTGTATAGGGGATCAGTTCCCATATATGTATTGAGGTGACACATGGGTGAGTGCGTGCTCCAATCTATCTTTTGTGCGAATATTGGTTGAATTATTTGAATTATGTGAACGTGTTGCATTTCATACCTAGGAATGCATTAGATTTAGATAGTTATAGAAATTATATTTAAAATCAATATCTTACTCTCTGAGTCAAATGCTCATCCCCATTCAAAAATTTTTCTCTCAGGTTGTAGGAAGAGCGAGTTTATTCTCGAGTCTAACCTGCATTTTTCTCCGTAGGTTATGGTACTTCTTAGTTTAATATCTTTTATTGTGTCCATTTATTCGTTTATTTATTTATCTACTTGTCTAATTACCAGAGCCCCACAATTGCACTACTTTATGAATATATTATATCAATTAATTATATTAAATAGTTTGTACATGCTATGTATCAGAGTTGAGTTAGACTCTGCTAGTAGTGGATTTTTGATAGTCATTGGGTTGGGTTTGTCCAAATAAATTTATAATATTTTATTTTACTTTGTTTACATGTTGAGCCTTACTACGGGTCTTGGAGGTTTTATACTGGCCCAGGTTCTAGCGTTGGTCTGGGCATTGAAATATACTTATTGATAGTCTCATACTTATTAATAGTCTGATAATGGAATCGGGTCGTGACAAAACAATTTCGGATCCTTTATATACTTATTGATAGTCTCATAATTCTTTAACAATGGAAAATAATAAAAATCGCATTGAAATATAACTTTTGAAGCAAGATGGGAGCAAAATAAAAATTAGTCCAATGAATTGATTCTAAAAGAACATTTCCTTTTTGGTATTTATAATAAAAGATATTCTTGAGTTAATTTTTAAACACCAAAATTAAGTTTCCTACCTTAATGATCCTAAGAGCATACTTCTCCATATAAATACAGCGCATTCGCAATAAATTATGATGTATAGTTTGATTCGACTAATAAGAATAAATTTATTATTGAATTTTATATTATGAGGTATATTTTTAAGTGTTATTATTATTAGTCAAAATATGAAAATATGAGAAATTAGTGGTGAAATGAGTGATGAAAAAATTGGAGACTTAAAATGACATGGATAGAAATAATTTCAAAAAATTTATAATTTTTGAATATTAATATAGAACTGCTTTCAAACAGAGCAGAATGATGAAAAATGATATATATAATCGAGTTCAACTAGTTTAGGTTTACGATTTAGTTATTGTTGTTGCATAGTACACAAGTAAAATATTTTTTTAGTAAAAAAAATTAACATTATTGTAAAATTTTTCTACTTATTAAACACTTGATCTTTTTAGAGAGAGTGTTAACTTAACTTCTAAAAAATAGCTTATAGTGCTTATAAGCACTTAGGTCTTATATGTTAATATAAGTAAAAAATTATATTATTTTAATAATTTTTAAAAATATCTATATTATTCTTATTTTAATAATTAAAACACTTAATTATATATTATTTTTAGTAATTTTAACTAATTAAATTAATTTTAAACATCTTTTTAATTAAATACTTAAATTATTTAAAATTATTTTTAAATAATTTTATTAAATAATTAATTATTTATGTTTAATTTAACTCATAAATTATAAAATATATTTTAAATTAAAAATTAAAAATAAATAATCAAATCAAATACCTTCTAAATTGAATAATTTTTTAGGTTAATTACAGATTATCTATTGAGTCGCTGTATAAAAAGAATTTTGAATCAATATATGGATTGTGGGTCGTTTTGGGTCAGCAATCAGCATACTAATTTTTCTAAAAAAGAATTAATTTTTATTATTTTCATTTTGAAAAAAATAATATTGATCGAGTTGACTTCAATGGGTCGGCTTTTGGATTAGGTTATTGAGTAGTTAGATTGATAATTAATTAAATTCTTTTGTTTTTTTTTTTTTAATTGTTAGAATTCTGATTTATTTGGGTTTTGTGCAATTTCAAACGAGTTTTACATCGTTTTGGGCTGAATGTATTCGGTTTGGATCAAAATTTGTCACCTTTAAGCTGGAAATATTGTGAAAAATGAAGTAAAAAAAAAAAAAGAAAATCAAAGTGACGTCAACGTTTTTTCATGTCAATTCATATGACAAAGGCCAATAATTTATTTAATTAATGATCTATTAGTTTTTTATAATTAAATTATAAAAATTAAATAAGTAATAATAAAAATTAAAAATTCCATTAAACTTTTAAATAAAACTTACATGTTATTATTATTATTATTTAAAAAGTAGAATCATCATTAGCCGTTTCAATTTGATTTTATAAAAAAAAGGTAAAAATTAAATAAGTTAAATTTATTGTGATCTAAATTAAAATAAATAAAATCTGACAGAAAATTACATCAAATTAAACTGAACTAGTAAGTTTATTTGTAGATTCATTTTAGACTTAATTTTACATATATTTTTAATTTTAAATCTTATTTAATGTACCTAATAATAATAATTAATTAGTAAATTATTCAGTTGAATTTTATTGATTTTTTCTCAGAAAATTGTATCAAACTAAAAAAAAATGAATTCTTAAAATTAAAAATAAATCGAACTGATTTATAAAAAAATTAAATTGGTTTGATAATTGGGCTTAGAGTCCAAAACCAGTAGATCAACATACAGTATCATCAACGTTCCCAGTGTGAGCTCCCCTCCATAAAACTTGAAAATGAGTGGCAACAAAATTTTGTAACTAAATTTATTCCCGACTCAATATTTTAAAATATGGTGATGTGCATAAAATTAACATAAAGACAATCAACTTTCCTAACTACACAAATAAAAATAAATTTACTCATAATATATATATATATAGAGAGAGAGAGAGAGGAAAGTTTTATCCAAAAATTTGCAGCGGCTACCAATAATTTTTGAAAATAATTTATTCATAATCTCATATCTTGTTTGAAAATAATTTTTAAAATAATGTTTAGTATTTTGAGAAAAATCAAAACATTATTTTGTTTATTTATATTTTTTAGTGGCATAAGTATTTATATTAGTGTTTAGACGTTAAGAGAATGAATTATGAAATATTACTCTTTTAGCTTTTAAAACAATATTTAGCGTTTTAATTAGAATTAAAAAATAATATTACTATTTTTATATTTAGACTCCATTTGTTTCATAGAAAATAACTTGCATTGAAAATATTTTTTAAAAAATTATTTTCTATGAAAATATTTTTCATTGTTTGATTATAATGTTAAATTAATGATATTTATTTATTTTCTGCATGTATAAGTGTATTCACATTTTAATAAGATTTTCAAAATTTAGAAAACAGAAAACAGAAAATGACTTCATCTTTTAAAAAAGGAAGTCATTTAGTTTTCCTTTTATCAGGAAAATATTTTTCGTTGATCAATTTTTCTGAGTGCTTCCAAACACCAGAAAAAATGAAAAATATTTTTCAGGAAAATATTTTCCGTGAAACAAACGGAGCCTTAATAGCTAATGTAACAATTATTTTATCAAACATATTTTATTTAAATCACCATATAAACAGCTAATCAATAACAGTTAATATTTAACAGCTAACAGTTAATAAAACAGTTGACAACTATTAAAATTGCTAACAATTACTAGAACAACTAGTGTTGCTAAATATATTAATTAACTATTAGTGATTAGCTATTTATACTGTTGTTCAGAGTAAAAATGTTTCGTAAAAATAACTTTTTGATTACTAGCTGTTAAATATAAAAATAGTGATATTATATATATATAACTCAAAATACTACACACCCTCTAGAGGTTATTTTTCATCAGATCTATATATATATATATATATATATATATATATATATATATATATATATATATATATATATATATATATATATATTTATCTAAGTCAAAATACTAAACACTATAGAGAGGTAATGTTTCATGGTCTACCCCCTCAACTTCTAAACACTAGTATAAATACTTATGTTACTGAACAATATAAAAATATAAATAGGAGAGGAGGCAGTATTTTGACCCTAGTCAAAATAATAAATACTACCTTAAAAGCTGTTATTGAATATATCCAATATTTAACTGTTAATAGCTAGTAAAACAGCTGACAACTATTAAAATAGGTGCCTGCTACTAAAATAGTTAGTATTACTGAGTAAACTTATATATATATATATATATATATATATATATATATATATATATATATATATATATATATATATATAATTTTAGCAACCACTAGACAAAAAAAAATAGCAACTGACCCAATTGATTGCTAATTCATTAAAATTGGTTGTTAACCGATTTAGCAACCAATTCAGTTGGTTGTAATGAGGTTGGTTGTAAATAGCATCTGATAACTAAATCGGTTGCAAATAGTAGCTTATATTCAAATCGATTGCTAAATTAATTAAATTTAAAAAAATAAAAATTTTAGTAAAAAACTGAAATCGCCTAATAACAACCGAAACACAATCAGTTACAAAAAATTTGGTATCTTTAATTTTATAATTTTGCAGTCATTTTGTGAATCATTTGCTATTTGTAACTAATTTAGCAACTGAAAGGTCGGTTGCTAATTTCAAAAAAAATTATATAAAAAAATACATTTGCAAATAATAAATAAAAATTCAAATAAATAAAATTTTTTAAAAAAATACTAAAATAATAAATTATTAATGAAAAATTAGTCCTAATATAATATAAAATATTATAAAAATTACTAATAATATTTATATTATATATATATATATATATATATATATATATATATATATATATATATATATATATATATATATATATATATATATATATATATATATATATATTTAACAAAGAAGTTACTAAAAATTAATACTACAAATAATTTACTAAAAAAAAATATATTTGTAAAAAAATTTTTATTTTATGTCAAAGAAAAATAAATTAAATAAAAAAGATGAGAAAGAAAAATTATGATATTCAGCTCAACTCGACTCAACTAAGCCTTTATCCCAAAAATTTATTGAGATCGGCAATATTGATTCTGTTTCTCCACTCTAAATGATTTTGGGCTAAATTCTTGAAAATGGGTAATGCTTCTAAGTCATATTGTACTATTCTCCTCCAAGTCAGTTCAGGTCTACTCCTTCTTTTCTTTTTATCCTCTAACACAATGTACTCTACTTGTCTAACTGGAGCCTCCATATATCTACGCTTCACATGACTAAACCACCTCAATCTTCCTTCTCTCAACTTATCCTCAATTGGTACCACTCTTACCTTTTCTCTAATACTCTCATTACAGACTTTAACTAATCTAGTATGGCTACTCATCCACCTTAACTGTAACATTCCTTGTGGAAAAGGGAAGGTCTAGGCTGAAGCAGTCCTCTGAGAGGGTAAGGCTCGTTGGTGCCCTTATCTAAATGGGGGGCAGGAATGAATTGAATCATACATTAAAATTGGAGAAACTAATCACTAGAGGAGCCTTTTGGTGGAATGACCTGGAGAGTTGAAAGAACTCTGGGGTTAAGCATGCTCGCTTAAGAGAAATTCTAGGATGGGTGACCTCTTGGGAAGTTCTCCATTCCACTTATGGGACAAAACCGTGATGCTCAGGATGGGGTGGGCCAAAGCGGATAATTCCTTTAGTGGTTGGAGCCGAGGTGTTACAGATGGTATCAAAGTCGAACCCCCTCTAGTAGATGTGTGGTTCAAGGATGAACCAAGTAGAAGTTGGTGGGCTTGTAGCATCCCTTGCGGAAAAGGGAAGGTCTCGGCTAAAGCGGTCCTCTAGGAGGGTAAGGCTCGCTGGTGCCCTTGTCCAAATGGGAGGTAGAACTGAATCGAATCATACATTGAAATGAGCAAAACTAATCACTAGAGGCGCCTTTTGGTGGAATGACATTAAGAGTTAGAAAAACTCTAGGGTTAGGTGTGCTCACTTAAGAGAAATCCTAGGATGGGTGACCTCCTGGGAAATTCTCCATTCCACCTATAGGACAAAACCATGAGGCTCAGGATAGGGTGAGCCAAAGTGGACAATTCCTCTAATGGTTGGAGCCGGGGTGTTAGAGAATATAACAACCTAATTTTTCTAATAAATATATTTTTATTTTTCTTTTATTGAGTTGATAATCTATTGATATTTTATTCATTGATTTAAATTAATATTTTCACAATGGTAATTTTGGTTAAATGGGTATCATTTTTTTCCATGTATTATTATTATTATTATTATTATTATTATTATTATTATTATTATTATTATTATTATTATTTTAATTAAAAACTAAAATTTCAAAGAATTTAAAATTTGGACTTAAGTGAATATCTTATGAAACTTTAGGGACTAGCTATGTAATTAAAAAAAAAAACTCAAAAATCAAAATGCAGTAGCCCCCCCCCCTCCCCCCCTCTCCTCTCCTGTGTCACTCCCTCTCCCTCAATTTCTCCCTCTTGTTTTTCGGCCAACCTGCCAGCACCAGTGCCGGCGAGGCACCGGTGGGACTCCCCCACCTCAGACGACGTCAGGCAGCGGCAGCCAACGACATTAGGCTGCAGGGAGGAAGAGAGAGAAGGAAAAGAAGAGAGAGAGAAAGAGAGAGAGAGAGAGAGAGAGAGAGATTTAGGCCATTTTTCAGCCGATTCTAGCCACCAATGCCGGATATCCAAGCTACGCTCAACTCCCCATGAACCCAGCTCCGTTTCTCAACCAACCATACCCGGAATGATGAAGTTTTCGGTGAGAAACGAAGAGAGAGAAAGAGGAGAGAAAAAGTGACGGCAATGGCTTTTTGGCCATTTTCTCGATGATTCGACCATGGGATCAAAAATTCAAGACCACCAATAGACTCAGAATGGCGAAATCTTCAAGATAGGACTGGTCCCACTCCGATCAAATACCGTTTGAAAAAGGCGATCATTGGACGATCCAGATCGCTTGATGAGAATTTTGAGCTTTTTCAACTCTAAAAATTTTAAAAATAATTTTATGATAATTATTGAAAAATTTTGGGCATCATGCAGGTGCGATTGGATCAATAATAGCTCACTGGTGCCCAGGACTGAGTTTTCGGGTAGACCCAGCTGCCTGACGGCTCGTCTCGGAACCTAGTCAATATTACAGTCGATTCTAGCATTTTCAGATATTTTGAATGCGTTCCAGGTATCAGATTTGGCATACGTAAACTCGAACTCCAAGTTATTGATTTTTGCTTAATACAGGGTTGAGGATAAAAATCCATAAAATATTCATGGGTCGTTATAAAATTAGAATGCCTTTTGTATCAGCTTAATAATATTGCTAAGGACCAGAGGACAAAATTTTAGAATTTTTAGAGCTCATTTGGGTAGTTTTTGCAAAAAGAGTTAATTGTAGGGATTAAATGGTAATTTTTTAAATTGTGGTTGTTGACTGTTTAGATAGGCCCAGGAGGGGCCTTGTGATGTAATTGAGTTGTGGTTGTGAGACTTGTGGATATAGAAGTGTCTTTTAAACCCTTTTGCAGGTTGGATAGGTTCTAGGTATAGGGGAAACTCGGCTAGATTTTCGGCACGATTTAGAATGTCTTTGGTTCTTTTTAAACTTGTATTGAGTCAATAATATTAAATAATTGTAATATAATTATCAGGTGAGCTGGGACAACCTTCCTCCTCTGCCCAGCCACCACAGTGACTTTGGTTCACGTCTGTGAGTAAAATATTAATTTTAATTATAATTTCAATATTATTATACGTTCAGACATGTCCATGTATTACTTATAAATATATATTTATGTAGTTAAATACTAGGCATGTTTTATATTGCATTTTTATTTGATGAAATATTATGGATGTTATTTTATGGTAATTTAGAGTAATGTGCGTGTGGTGTGTGATATTGGATATGGACAGGACGGGAAGGTGCGGCTGGAGCTTGACTCACTGGGACCCGATCCTTTTATGGATAAGTCGGGGTAGGGGTAGGCACGGCTCGAGATGATCTCGCTGGCTCCGCATTTGGTCTATAAGTGAAAGTTCGGCTTGAGATGTACTCACTGACAAAGGTTGGATTAAGAGAGCTATATAGGGGATCAGCTCCCATGTATGTACTGTTTGAATATTATATGGGTGTGTGAGTGCTTCAAATTAACTTTTTGTTGTTTATGATGTGATTTGTATGAAAATTATAAAGTTATTGCATTCCACTCTTTAGGATGCATTAGCTTTAGATAGCTATAGAAATTATACTTAATATCGGTATTTTACTCTCTGAGTCGAATTCTCACTCCTGTTCACCTATTTTTCTAGACTATAGGAGAAGTTCTTTTTTAGAGTAACATGCTTTCTTTCTCGCAGGTTTAATATTAGTTATTTATTTGTTTTATTATTTTATAAATTTAAAATCTAGAACTCCGCATGTGTTAATAGTAGTATGGACCTTGTTAGAGACTATATTAATTTAAGTTTTTGATATTAATAAATGAAATTTTTATGATATTTATATAGTTTATAATTAATTGATTCAGGATTGAGCTGGGCTCCCCTGGCTTTAGATTTTAATAGTTATTGGGTTGGGTTGACCCGAATAAAAATATAATATAATATTTTATCTTATTTTAATTGCATGATGGGCGTCAATTTTGGGCTCTGATTATGGATGTGAGATTAGTAAGGCTTACTATGGGCCTCGGAGGCTTTATGCCAACCCAAGTTCTCGTGTCGGTCTGGCCCATGGGTTTGGGTCATGACATTAACATTCTCATATCCATAACTCTTATCTTAGACACATACGACTCTTTCATTGCCCAATACTTACTACCATATAACATGGCCGGTCGTATAGCTTTGCTGTAAAATTTTTCTTTCAACTTATTGGGAATCTTGCAACACATAAAACTCCTGTGGCACGTCTCTACTTCAACCATCCGGCTTTAATCCTATGACTAACATCCTCCTCATATCTCTCATCTACTTGAAGGATTGAGTGGAGATATTTAAAGTGATTACTTTGGGGCAATACTACTCTATCCAAACTAACTCCTTCCCTATCACCAATTCGGCCTTCACTGAACTTGCAATGCATGTAGTTTGTCTTTATTCTACTTAACTTAAAGCTCTTTGACTCTAGAGTACTTCTCCAAAACTCTAGCTTTCTATTGACTCCTTCTCGCGTCTCATCTATCAGAACTATATCATCCGCAGATATTATGCATCAAGGGATACTTTCTTGTATATGTTTCGTCAATTCATCTAGAACTAATGTAAAAAGGTAAGGGCTTACAGCTGAACCTTGGTATAATCCAACTGAGATAGGAAAATCTCTTGTGTGACCTCCCACTATGCGAGAAAGAAAAATATGATAAAGAAGAAAAAATATGATGAAAAAAAAAAGATGAGAAAAAAATGATAAAAAATAAAATAAATGAGAAAAAAAAAAGATGATGAAGAAAATATGTTAGAAAGGAAAAAAAAAAAAAAAGAACAAAACGTATGAGAATGAAAAAAAAAATTATGAAGAAAATGAGAAAAAAGGGAAGAAAGAGCCCCTCCCACTGTGCGAGAAATAAAAATATGATAAAGAAGAAAAAAGATGATGAAAAAAAAGATGAGAAAAAAATGATAAAAAATAAAATAAATGAGAAAAAAAAAAGATGATGAAGAAAATATGTTAGAAAGGAAAAAAAAAAAAGAACAAAACTTATGAGAATGAAAAAAAAAATTATGAAGAAAATGAGAAAAAAAGGAAGAAAGAGAGAAAAAAAAAAGGTAGTGTGGAAAAAAAATGAGCAGTGAAAAATGAAAATGAGTAGTAGTTTATATAAGCAAATTAGTAACCGATTTTAGTAAACGATTATTATTTGCTAATTTCTTTTAAAAATTGGGTAGAAATTTTTGAGAGGAAAATTTTGCAACCGATTTGCAATTGGTTGCTAATAGCAGCTTATTTCAATCTGTTGTAAAAATCGATAATTGGTTATAAATAAATAAAAAATAGGCTAGAATTTTTGGTAGGAAAAATTCGATTTCAAAAATTAATTATTATTAGTAACCGATTCGAAAATTGGTTGCAAATCAAAATAAAAAAAAATGGGCAGGAATTTTTTAGGAGAAAAATCAATTACAAAATAGATTGTTAATAATAATTGATTTTAATCAGTTTTAAAAATTGATTACTATTAGCAACCGATTTGCAAATTAGTTGCAAATCAGAAAAAGAAAACAAAAAATTAGACAAAAATTTTTGGAAGGAAAAAATTGATTACTATTAGCAACCAATTCACAAATCGGTTGCAAATAAAAAAAAAAAAGAAAACCAAAAATTAGATGGGAATTTTTGAGGTAAAAAATTTTGTAATTGATTTGCAATTATTTATAAAAATTGATTACTGTTAGCAATCGATAAGAAATCAGTTGCAAATAATAATTGACTTAACAACTTATTGCAAATCAGTCGTTATTAACAATTAATTTTTACAAAAAATTACAAATCGATTGTTAACTTTAGAGCCAATTAAAATAATTATTTAATTTAATAATCGATTCTCTAAACTAATTGCTGTTAGCAATCAATTTTAAAATCGGTTGCTATTAACAATAAATTTTGGCAATTGATTTCTTAATTAGTTGTTGATAGCAATCAATTTTAAAATTAGCTTCTAATTGTATATTTAAGATTTTTCTAATATCGATTAACAACTGATTTAGCAATCGATTATAAATCAGTGACTAATAACAATCGATTTTAGCAGCTAATTATAAATCAATTGTTAATAACAATCAATTTATCAACCGATTTTTAAATCGATTGTTAATTTTTAAAAATTAACTATTTTATTAAAAAAAATTAAATTACAAATTAATTATAAAATTAATTAATAATAACAATCAATTTCAATTAATTATAATAATTAATTATAAAATTGATTATTTTTTTAATGGACTATTGTTACTGTCATAATCGTAACGACCCGCACTGTCCTGCGGAACTTATGACAGAGAATATGAAAGTGTTTGCGTTAATTGAAAGGAAACCATAATATTTCTGTGACTAAAAAAATGAAAAATGATAACCCAATGTTTCCAATCATATAATCATGATTTTGGTTGTCAACTATTGAAAATTACAACTACAATGGTCCCATGCACTCCAGATGAAATGTCTTCACAATGACTGAAAGAAGATGTAGGTGCCCACTTTATGACAGTTTCCTTCTTAAGCCAGAAAACCTTTTATTAAAGAAAAATTAATTCTCAAATCTTTTCATGGATGTGTCTACCAATTACAATTTTTGAATACTTTCTTTACAATATTTAAAAGAACTTTTTTCTATATATAATTTCAGCAATCACTAAAAAAAAAAAAATAGCAACCGACCGAAGTGGTTGCTAATTAATTTAACAACTGATTCAGTTGGCTACAAAATAGTTATTAATTAATTAAATTTAAAAAAATATAAATTTTAGTTAAAAACTGAAATCGACTAATAGCAATCCAAACATAATCAGTTATAAAAAATTTAGTGTCTTTAATTTTATAATTTTATAACTATTTTGTAAATCAGTTGCTATTTATAACTAATTTAGCAACTAAAAAGTTCGTTGCTAATTTTTTTTTAAAAAAAATTTATAAAAAATGCATTTGCAAATAATAAATAAAAAATTCAAATAAATAAAATTTAAAAAAAATACTAAAATAAAAAATTATTAATGAAAAATTAGTACTATTATAATATAAAAATTTTATAATATAAAAATATTATAAAAATTACTAATAATTATTATTATAAAAACTATTAACAAAAAATTAAATATAAAAAATATTTATAACATAAATTAGTAAAAAAAATTACCATATATATATTTAACAGAAAGTTTTTAAAAATTAATACTACAAATAATTTACTAATATAAAGAATATATTTATAAAAAAAAATTATTTTATGTAAAAAAATAAATTAAATAAAAAAATGAGAAAGAAAAATATGATAAAAAAGAAAAAAGATGATAAAAAAATAGATGAGAAAGAAAAATGATGAAAAATAAAACTGTTGAGAAAGAGAAAGATGACGAAGAAAATATGCTAGAAAGGAAAAAAAAATAAGAATAAAACATATGAAAATACAAAAAATATGAAGAAAATGAGAAAAAGGAAAGAAAGAGAGAGAAAAAGAAAAAATTAGTATAGAAAGAAAATAAGTAGTGGGGAAAGAAAATGAGTAGTGGTTTATGTCACACCTTACTCCTCCGTAAGGTATAACATGTTCTCGTAGTACATCTAATGAATTACCATACTTCGCCTACTGGTAACCCATTAAATATATTACAAGAGATTTTTAAATTATTTCCGATTATTTTTATAGTGGTGAGAATATTGAAAATTTATTAAAAAGCCTTTAATTGAAATTTTGATCATGGATCAAATCCTCGATTAAAATCTGGTGTTACGAAATTTTTTTAAAATTTCGGCTGAGTGCCGGCTGCATTTTGTGAAATCAGTTCTTCAAATCCTGAAACGAATAACACTTCCAATATGTTTTCTCTACCAGAACTCCAATAAACTCAATTTCATCTCCCAATTCAATACAATCAACTAAATTCAATTTTCAAGCCATACTTTTCATAAGGAACACCTTACATGGATTTCAAAACTCAGGAAGAAATTTGAATATCATACTCATTAGGGTAATAAAATTAAAATTACAACAATATACAAGTAAATAAAATCTCAAATTAATTTAATTACATGCCAAAAATAATATTACAAAAGTTCTTGTGCAACTGCTCAAATAAATTACATACATATAATTACATGCATACATCAAAATCTAACGTACAAGGGTATACCTATGATATACCCAGAGCTAATCCCAATGAGTCTTCAAGGAATCTTACTCAGCTGCTCTATAGTCCTTTCACCTGCGACAGCATACAAAGCTATCGCTGAGTGGTGAACTCAGTGGTGCACAACTATAATTTAAAGTATATATAAAAAAAATATATACAGTGACAACTCAAAACAAAAATTGGAAATGTTGATTTGTTCAAAAATCATAAAATCAAGTCAATATTTTCAATGGTACAAATCAAATAATTAAGTGATCTTAGTCAATAATTAAAATTTTTCCAATCATAATTGGTCATTTGAAACAATTCCATCAACTATGAAAATAGTTATTACAAAACAAATAGTCTCTTTCAAATCAATTTTACTCAAATAACAGTTTAAAATCACCATTTCTCACTTTCCAAAATCATTTTTTATCTCACTAACTATGCTGGACTAATTCGTAAGGGCTATCTTCAAAGTGATTCTAACTCCCTATGGTTGGGGAGGTCGAATTGTGCACATTACAACACCACAACAATGTAACTTCCGAAAGGGCCATGTTTATCAATGATCTAACCTCTTATATGAGGAAGATCACAATGTGCACAATTTTACTCAAATAACAGTTTAAAATCACCATTTCTTACTTTCCAAAATTATTCTTTATCTCACTAACTATGCCGGACTAATTTGTAAGGGCCATCTTCAAAGCGATTCTAACTCCCTATGGTCGGGGAGGTCGAATCGTGCACATTACAACACCACAACAATGTAACTTCAGAAGGGTCATGTTTATCGCTGATCTAACCTCTTATATGAGGAAGATCACAATGTGCACATACCATGGTAATCAAAACAAAGCTAACTCCAGATCTCCTCAACAAATGAGGGACTGTAATAACCTAGTCAAGCATCTATAGTGAGATATAGAATACATCATGAATCTCTTTGTCCTTTTGTGAGCATAAATCACAATACAATTCAATTCAAAGTCAATTCCAAAATCCAGTAATTTTTTATGCCCATCACAATTCAAAACATATTTAATCCATTTCCCATGTTAAGTATAAACCATTTTTCAAATCAACTTTTCCATTTAAACCATGTAAACGTATTTCAACCAAAATTTTTCCGAAGCTAGTTTCATTCAATTCATAACAAAATAAAAT
This sequence comes from Hevea brasiliensis, assembly GCF_030052815.1. Taxonomy (NCBI): domain Eukaryota; kingdom Viridiplantae; phylum Streptophyta; class Magnoliopsida; order Malpighiales; family Euphorbiaceae; genus Hevea; species Hevea brasiliensis. The sequence continues at coordinate 92,894,349 of NC_079493.1, forward strand.
CATAATTAATTTTAGTTTCCAAAACTAAACTCTTTCATACCATAACACATTTCAATAATCATTGAAATAAATTCAATAATTGGTAAACATAATACATAAAGAAACTAAAATCATTTAATCAAATAAAATTTTCAAAACATGAACAATTTAAAACTAGTTCTGCACAAACCTTATTTGTTAACTCAATTTACTCAAATTTTCATTTCTCCTTCGAAGATCCCTTTCTAAGTGAAACACATAAATTTAAAGTGCTTCAGTATATATTTCTAATAATTAAATTCCAGTAATTTCTTTGCAGACTTATCCTACTCATTACGGTTTATAAATTTGGGCCTTTGCACTTTTGTGTACAGTGGTACTATTCATGGCACTATTCAAGTCAAAATGTTGACTTTTCCATACTTAATAGGTTTATTAATTCTAATTGCACCATATACCACATTTTGGGTGTCAATTTTGTTGGCATTGACTGCCAATTCAATTTCTAATTTCCCTAGGTGCAAATCCAAAAAGTCAGTTTTGGGTTACTATTTTCTATTGTTCTATTGGTCTGGTTACTATGGAAATTTTGGCTAAGTATCCTTCATCAAAGTTATTCCTTAATGTCTTAGCTTTAATTCCCTTTTTGAATAACTCAATTTAGAGTTTTGTAGCTCAAGTTATGCGTATTTTTCTAAGGCTGGCCGAATTAGTCCAAACCCAAATTCTGGGTACCAAATTTGGTTCTCGCAATTTTGAGCAACCAAATTTGGTTGACAATTTGACTTGGTTATGGGTAGAATTTGGGTTTCTATTCTTCATGAAAGTTGTAGTACTATGTCATAGCTTTCTAATGGTTCAAAAATTAGGTCATTTAGACCTGCCTAGGCCAAGTTATGGCCAAATGAACAAATACTGTTCATTTGGTCATTTTTGTACAGTGGCATTGTGCCTTACCTGGATTTGACCTAATTTTACATCACTTTGTGTTCAGTTTTAAGGCAAGGTTTCTTCACCAAAATTGTTGCATTATGTCTCTATTTTCATCTCCAATTGGCCTCACACCAATTGGAGCAACCAATTTCCAGTTATACCTATTTGAATGGGTAAGGGTCAAGCTGTCTTGAATTGAACATCACATATTCACAATCCCATTTCAATTTTAACCATTCAAACACATTCTAAATTACACCTTAAACCTCACTTAGGTCAAAGTACATCAATTTACTAAATTCTCAAATTTTCTCCCCATAACTCTAAGGGTCAAAACCCTAATTCACTAATTATTACAATTGATAAAATTGAAGTATACTAATAAACTATTCTTACTCATATAAGCATAAATACACCTTTAATTAGATTAGAACACTTCAATTCCCCTCAAGTGCCAAGCGAACCGAAATTTCTTCCTCCCCCCAATCATGCAAATTTTTAATTTTCTTCATGTAATTCCATCAAAACTAACTTAATTTCAATCAATTTTCACTAAGGAAGAAGATTAAATTACTTACCTCACTTGAGCTTTTCAAATCTTCCAATTCTCCTCCAATTTCTCCACTTTCTTTCTCCCAATCTTTTCTCAAGGCAATTTTTAGGGGGTTTATGGTTTAAAATTAGGGTTTAGAAAGGTTGAAAATAAGCTTTTATGGTGGAAATGGAAAAGATGAGAGAGAAACAAGAGAGAAAGGGGGCGGCACACTTCTAAGGAAGAAGACCAAAATTATTATTTTTTTATTTTTATTTTCATTTTATTCATATTTATCCAAAATTTGACTTAGTCAAATTAAGTAATTAAATTAAAATTAATTATGAAATCATGCATGATGTCATAGGAGTGATATCATTAATCCTTATTTTCTTTTCTTCTCTTTTTCCTTTCTTTTTTTCCTCACTTCTTCAATTTAATTATATATTTCACAATTTTAATTTCTCACATTTTATTGGACAGTTAGGTCATGAGTCACCTCTAGGGGTGAATTGACCAATTTACCCCTCGTCTGACAAATTTGGTTTACTAATAATTCTGTATTTCTTTCAGAACCCTAATCTAATTATTTGATTTATTTATCAACTCTTTTCTGTGATTTTCTCTTTTCCACTAGCTTCGCAATTTTTCCTAGGACTACGATGTCATAATGCCCCGTACGAAATTAGGGTTATAACTGAACTCGCAGTTACTTCTCGGTGCGATCACCCATCACTGTGACCCCGGCTCATTTAATTTTTTATGTTCTATTTTTCTGATCTATAATTAATCTTTGGGTAATCGCTATTAATTTTTGTTCAGGGCTTTTCTAGGTGATTTAAATATGATTCTAATCCTCTTAATTGTCCAGACTGACACAGGACTATGCATGGAGGGGTGTTACAATTCTCCCCCCCCCCCCCCTTAAAAGAAATTTTATCCTCGAAATTTTGCCCATTGTCAGTCATTAAACATCCGTATGTGTTGCTTTCTCTCATTTTTATGTTGCTTCATAGTCTGAATAATGGTCTATAATACTTTACCCAATGGTATTCATTTATTTCTTACTGGTTTCATCTCATGTGTTAACATCCTAATGAGTTCTCCATACTACTTACTTTAACTTGAATTAGGGACAACAAAAGTTGATCCTTATCCCACGATTTTGAGCTCCATGGTTAGGCTCTTAACACTGTCATAAGTTAACTTACTTTGAAGCTCGCACTTCTATGTGTTTATGATATAATAAATATTTTTCCTAATGTCATTCCTTTACCATCCTCATCCTTACTTTTCTATTTACTTTTTTTTTTGCATTCCACAAATTAACTTTGATTATTTCATCCCTCAGTCTTATTTTCTTCCTTGACTCGACTGTCGAGTCAAGATTTAGTACCTCTTAACATCTCTAATAAATTCACTATACTTCGATATTACTCTGTTTTAGTCCTCTGACCATTCTAGTAAGCACTCTCTCACTAATATTCATAACGTTTCTTTATTACATTTGCACCAACTATTCAAATTTTTACTTCCACATCTTTTTTATTTATCAATATTCTATTGTTTATTTTTCACTAATTTGAAATCAGTGTCTTCTTTTCTACTTAACTATAAACTAGCCTCTAATATCTTAAGAAGGGGGTCTACAAAACTCTTCTCTTTCTCTTGTCATATACCAATCATAATCTAGTCATTATGGTCCGCACAATAGAATTGTGCTCTTTATAAGAAATACCTGGCGAATTATTTCTTATCCCATCATTGTCTCAATTAGAACATCATTTCACAATCATTTTGTAAGTTATAATTATCATCCATAGCATTCTGTCTCATTCAGGGGAACAAAATTTTTCTTTGTGTTGTGTTGTTATACTATTATAATATTATTTTTCACTAGACTTTAGGTGAAGCATCCATAACAATACCAAAATAATTATAACCCCGTATCCGAGACTAGATGACCTTGCCCTATCAATGTTATCTTTAATTTATGACTATACCGAAATCTCTAGTCGTATAGAAATTCTTGACGTATCGTCGTTCGGGTTAGATAACTGAGTCAATGACTCTAGCTATCTTATAACTATAACCTTTCGATCTTCTAACTTTAGAGTTTTTATATCCCTAAGTAGGATTTTCAAACTCATTTCCAATAATAAAATTCTGTACTGGAATAATTATACCAAAACAGATATCGTTCGCAACTATTCTTATCTTGGTGTACTATCGAGTAGTACGTAGCTCTACACAATAATCTCAAGTCAGTACTGTAATCTGCAGCTTACAGTACAAACAATAAGAACATTACATAGTTACTGCAATACATCCTCAATAGATCAAACTTTCCTATATCTTATCATTATCAAATTCACTAATATTCGAAACTTATTTTGATTACAATATCCATTGATAATTACTAACAGTAACATCTTTGCCCTCATCTAGAGCAATTATATTACTGTAACTTACTTTTAGGTCCTCGTGCCTTATATTAAGTAGGCTCACTAATTAGCTTTATAAATTATTGTATGCTAGCAAATACTTTTCACTGACTAACTCTTCCAAAACTAATTTCACTTATTATCGTAGTTTTTATCCTAAAGAACTATTCACTAATGCATCAAAATTTATTCCCATGTAAAGGATCAGTAACAGAACATATAATTCTAACACTAACATACAAATAAGTAGTGCTGGGATCAAATAATAACTAGTTGTTTCTTCCAAAATAAAGAACTTACCAGCAGCTACATCCAAAGTTTCTGCTCTTTCACCCTGGCACATAGTGGATGCTCTTACTGATGCGCTACTATGTTTGGGTTGATTCACTGTGCTATGATTGCGAGGAGTACCAACTCTATTTCTATCTCGGCCCTGACTGACTGTCTATGAACTTCGGAGAGTAGATTGATGTGCTCTAATACAATCTCTAGCGAAGTGTCCGTGTTCACTACAATTATAGCAGGCTCCAGTGGTCTTATGACAAATGCCCCCATGTAACTTGCCACATACATTACATACACGGATAGGGTAGGAACTTCTGGTTCTTTAACGACTGGTTCTCAATTGCTTCTACCCTGAAGATTTGTCTCTATCATATCCATGAGCTCGGGGTCCTTCAAATTCTTTTCTCTTCCCCAAATTACTACTCAAACTCTGACCCATAAGTTCTCACTCTTCTCTATTTCATGTTGCCCTTGTGGGGGTTGGGTCTGTGCTTGGGCTTGGGCTGACAGACTATCAACCATTTGTTAAAAGAAGGTGGCCAGTTGCTAGGCCATTTGAGCAGTAATTTGTACCGGTAGAACTAGTACAATCGGGCCTTTGACACTCTGAGGAGCTGGGGCCTCACCTTGTACTTCTGGCGTCACAGACTGTTCTATTGTCTCATCCTTCTCTTCCATATCTTTTCACAGGATTTTCTATTTCCTGTACAACCAATACAAGGAGATTTCTCCCCGTCAGTTCATATTTATGATATAAATGTACTATATGTATCAAACATTCAAGCAATTGTACTTACCGATAAAATATTTCAAATTCATAGTTCAAATTTTACTTTAAAACTTGCTCTGATACCACTAAACATGCCACACCTTACTCCTCCATAAGGCATAACATGCTCCCGTAGTACACTTAATCAATTACCGTACTTTACCTACCGGTAACCCATTAAATATACTATAAGGGATTTTAAAACAATTTCCTATCATTTTTGTAGTGGTGGGAACGTTGAATAATTATTAAAAAGCCTTTAATTGAAATTTTGGTCATGGATCAAATCCTCGATTAAAATCTGGTGTTACGAAATTTTTTCAAAATTTTGACAGAGTGCCGGCTGTATTTTGAGAAAACAGTTCTTCAAAACTTGAAAAGAAAAACAATTGTAATATGTTTTCTCCATCACAACTCCAATAAACTCAATTTCATCTCCCAATTCAATACAATCAACTCAATTCAATTTTCAAGCCATACTTTTCATAAAAAAAACCTTACATGGATTTCAAAACTCAGGAAGAAATTTGAATATCATACTCATTAGGGTAGTAAAATTAATATTACAATAATATACAGGTAAATAAAATCTTAAATTAACATTACCATAATTTGCATTTTAATTACATATCCAAAATAATATTACAAAAGTTCTTGTGCAACTGCTCAAATAAATTACATACATATAATTACATGTATACATCAAAATCTAACGTACATGGGTATACTTATGATATACCCGGAGCTAATCCCAATGAGTCTTCAAGGAATCTTACTCAGCTGCTCCATAGTCCTTTCACCTGCGACAGCATACAAAGCTATCGCTGAGTGGTGAACTCAGTGGTGCACAACTATAATTTAAAGTATATATAAAAAAATATATACAGTGACAATTCAGAACAAAAATTGGAAATGTTGATTTCTTCAAAAATCATAAAATCAAGTCAATATTTTCAATGGTACAAATCAAATAATTAAGTGACCTTAGTCAATAATTAAAATTTTTCCAATCGTAATTGGTAATTTGAAACAATTCCATCAACTATGAAAATAGTTATTACAAAACAAAGAGTCTCTTTCAAATCAATTTTACTCAAATAACAGTTTAAAATCACCATTTCTCACTTTCCATAACCATTTTTTATCTCACTAACTATGCTGGACTAATCCGTAACGGCCATCTTCAAAGCGATTCTAACTCCCTATGGTCGGAGAGGTCGAATCGTGCACATTACAACACCACAACAATATAACTTCCAAAAGGGCCATGTTTATCAGTGATCGAACCTCTTATATGAGGAAAATCACAATGTGCACATACCATGGTAATTAAAATAAAGCTTACTCCAGTGTCTCCTCAACAAATGAGGGACGGGTAATAACCTAATCAAGTATCTATAGTGAGATATAAAACACATCATGAATCTCTTTGTCCTTTTTGTGAGCATAAATCACAATACAATTCAATTCAAAGTTAATTCCAATATCCTGTAATTTTTTTATGCCCATCACAATTCAAAACATATTTAATCCATTTCCTATGTTAAGTATAAACCATTTTTCAAATCAAATTTTTCATGTAACCATGTAAACGTATTTTAACCAAAATTTTTTTGAAGCCATTTTCATTCAATTCATAACAAAATAAAATTGTAATTAATTTCATTTTTCAAAACTAAACTCATTCATACCAATGATCATTGAAATAAATTCAATAATTGGTAAACATAATACATAAAGAAACATAAATCATTTAATCAAATAAAATTTTCAAAACATGAACAATTTAAAACTAGTTGTGCACAAACCTCTTTTGTTGACTAAATTTACTCAAATTTTCGTTTTTCCTTCGAAAATCTCTTTCCAATTGAAACACATAAATTTAAAGTGCTTCAGCATACATTTCTAATAATTAAATTTCAACAATTTCTTTGCAGACTTATTCTACTCATTACGGTTTATAAATTCGCGTCCTTTGCATTTTTGTGTATAGTGGCACTATTCATGGCACTATTCAAGTCAAAATGTTGACTTTTCCATACTTAATAGGTTTATTAATTTTAATTGCACCCATTTCAATTTTTAATTTCCGTAGGTGAAAATCCAAAAAGTCAGTTTTGGGTTACTATTTTCTACTGTTCCATTAGTCTAGTTACTTTAGGAATTTAGCTAAGTGTCCTTCATCAAAGTTGTTCCTTAATGTCTTAGCTTTAATTCTCTTTTTGAATCACTTCATTTGGAGTTTTTTAGCTTATGTTATGCCTATTTTTCTATGGCTGGCCGGATTGGTCCAAACCCAGATTCTGGGTACCAAATTTGGTTCTGGCAGTTTTGAGCAACCAACTTTGGTTGACAATTTGACTTGGGCTTATATTCTTCATGAAAGTTGTAGTAATATGTCATAGCTTTCTAATGGTTGAAAAATCAGGTCATTTGCACCTGCCTAGACCAATTTATGGCTAAATGAACAAATAATGTTCATTTAGTCATTTCTATACAGTGGTAGTGTGCCTTACCCGGATTTGACCTAATTTTACACCACTTTGTATTCAGTTTTAGGGCAAGGTTTCTTCACCAAAATTATTGCATTATGTCTTAATTTTCATCTCCAATTGGCCTCACACCAATTGGAGCAAATAATTTCCAGTTATACCTATTTGAATGGGTAAGGGTCAAGCTGCCCAGAATTAAACATCACACATTCACAATCCCATTTCAATTTTAACCATTCAAACACATTCTAAATTACACCAATTAACCATTTTAAACCTCACTTAGGTCAAAGTATATCAATTTACCAAATTCTCAAATTTTCTCCCCAAAACCCTAAGGGTCAAAACCCTAATTCACTAATTGTTACAATTGATAAAATTAAAGTATACTAATAAACTATTCTTACTCATCTAAGTATAAATACACCTTTAATTAGATTAGAACACTTCAATTCTCCTCAAGTGCCAAGCCAACTAAAATTTCTCCCTCCCCCCAATCATGCAAATTTTCAATTTTCTTCATGTAATTCCATCAAAACTAACTTAATTTCAATCAATTTTCACTAAGGAAGAAGATTAAATTACTTACCTCATTTGAACTTTTCAAATCTTCCAATTCTCCTCCAATTTCTCCACTTTCTTTCTCCCAATCTTCTTCTCAAGGCATAATAACAATTTTTAACTAAGGGATTTAGGGGGTTTATGGTTAAAATTAGGGTTTAGAAAGCTTGAAAATAAGCTTTCATGGTGGAAATGGAAAAGATGAGAGAGGAACAAAAGAGAGATGGGGCGGTACACTTCTAAGGAAGAAGACCAAAATTATTTTTTTTTTGTTTTTATTTTCATTTTATGCATATTTATCCAAAATTTGACTTAGTCAAATTAAGTAATTAAATTAAAATTAATTATGAAGTCATGCATGATGTCATAGGAGTGATGTCATTAATCCTTATTTTCTTTTCTTTTCTTTTCTTTTTTCTTTCTTTTTTTCCTCACTTCTTCAATTTAATTATATATTTCACATTTTTAATTTCTCACATTTTATTGGACAGTTAGGTCATGAGTCACCTCTAGGGGTGAATTGACCAATTTGCCCCTCGTCGGACTAATCCGGTTTACCAATAATTCTATATTTCTTCTGGAACCCTAATCGAATTATTTGATCTATTTATCAACTCTTTTCTGTGATTTTGTCTTTTCCACTAGCTTCACAATTTTTTCTAGGACTGCGGTGTCACAATGCCCTGTACAAAATTAGGGTTATAACTAATCTCGTAGTCACTTCCCGGTGCGGTCACCCATCGCTGTGACCCCTGGCTCATTTAGCTTTTTATATTCTATTTTTCTGATATGTAATTAACCTTTAAGTAATCACTATTAATTTTTGTTCATGGCTTTTCTAAGTGAGTTAAATATGATTCTAATCCTCTTAATTGTCTGGACAGACACCGGTCACCGAAACAGTGATTTGCACAAGACTATGCATGGAGGGGTGTTACAGTTTATATAAGCAAATTAGCAATCAATTTTATCAACTGATTATCTTTTTCTAATGTCACGACCCAACCTATGGACTGGACTGGCACTAGGACCTGGGCCAGCATAAAGCCCCCGAGGTCCGTAGCAAGCCTAAATATTCCTCAACCCAATCCTAAGGCCCATTTTAGGCCCAATTCAAGAATTCAACCGAATAGAGTCCGGCCATAATGTGGACCATACAATGGAAAGTTTTTCACTCGCCCGACCTATAAACAAAATATATAATCATTTGGGGAGCTCAGCTCACCCTTCACATACTCATAATATCATAAAATCTAATGGAAGCTCAGCTCTCTCATTCAATCCAGTCATGCATGCATTTAATGTTCTTACAAATTCAACACAATATTATATTACAATCCCAAATTGATTAAAATACTCCTAACATATGCGGAGTCTAAAAGTTGACTAAATTGCACAAAATACATTAGATATTACTAATTGACCTGCAAAGAAAAAGAGCAGGTTAGTCACAACAAGTAATCCTCCTGTAGCCTAAAAAAATAAGATGAACAGGAGTGAGCATTCGACTCAAAGAGTAAAATACTAATTTTAACCACAATTTTTATAGCTATCTAAAGCTAATGCATCCTAAGGAGCGGAATGCAACACTATCAAAATTTTCATATACATCACATCATAACAGCTGATAGGCAATTTGGAGCACTCACACACCCAATAATGTTCAAACAGTACATATATGGGAGCTAATCCCCTATACAGCTCTCTTAATCCAACCTCTGCCAGTGAGTGTCTCTCAAGCTGTGCTTACCCTGACTTATCCATAAAGGTCCAGGTCCCAGCGAGTGTCTCTCAAGCCGTGTCTACCCATCCTATCCATATCCAATACCACACCACACGCACACCAATGCACGCACACTGCTCTAAATTATCACAAATAACATCCATGGCACTTCATCAATTAAGAATACAATATAAAATGTGCCTAGTGTTTAACTACATAGATACATATTTTATAAGTGATGCATGGGCATGCTTGAACATATAATAATATTGAAATTATAATTAAAATTAATATTTTATTCACAGACTTAAACCAAGGTCATTGTGGCGGCTGGGTGGAGGAGGAAGGCTATCTCAGCTCACCTGACAAATTTTATTGCAATTATTTAATATATTTGACTCAATACAAGTTTGGAAAAGATCAAAGATACCCTAAGTTGTGTCGAAAATCCGACAGAGTCTCCCCTATACCTAGGACCTTCCCAACCTGCAAAAGGATTTAAAATGCACTTCTATATCCACAAGTCACACATCCACAATTCAATCACATCACATGGCCCCTCCTAGGCCTACCCAAACAGTCAACAACCACAATTTGAAAAATTATAATTTAGTCCCTATAATTACCCCTTTTGCAAAAACTACCCAAATGAGCTCTAAAAATTCTAAAACTTTGCTCTACGGTCCTTAGCAATATTATTAAGCTAATAGAAAAGGAATTATATTTTTCTAACCTATCACAAATATTTTATAGATTTTTAATCGAAATCAGGCACTAGATAATTAAGAAAAATGAGGGTTTGAGTTTACCTATGCCAATTCTGACCCTGGAGACGTGTTCGGGATGTCTGAAAATGGTGGGGTAGCCTATACTCTCAACCCAATTCTGAAGCTTTCTAAGTAGTCTGTCTGCTCGGCCCGAAATTATAGACCCGAGCAACCGTTGAATTTCCACGAATTGAATGTACCTACGCGAAGCCTACAACACGGGGGTTAGTATATAATTTTTATGAAATTTTCTAAACTCATTTAATGCTCAGAAAAACACTTTGAAGTTTTTCAAAACCCACTGAAAAATGGTGTCAAAAAAATTTGAAATGAGTATTACTGTGAAGCTCTCGACGGGTGGAGCACTCCGGTACTCTCGAATTTTTGGTGGGGTTTATGGTTTTCGAAAAATCTAGCCCAAAAGTTAAAATAGACTAAAACTTCTCAAGTGAAAATTGGACAAACCACTCGATGGATTTTTGTGTTCTTAGTGTCTATGGAAAGGTCTCGAGGTGTAGATGTCTTTTGGGACAAGATCTGATCCAATCGATGGCTGGATCGACCGGATTTTGGCCAGGAAGACAAAACGGCGAGCTGCACACGTAAGGGTCTTTGGGCTCATTTTTCTAGCATTTCAGGTGGCGACTGGCGAGGGGGAGGTTTCCAAGGTGGTCGCCGGTGTGTGGGGGAAGGAGAGGAGTGGCTGGCCAGCCATGGGAAGGAGGGAGGAGAGAGAAAACCAAAAAGAGATAGAGAGTGTTGGGGCGCACGGGTGAAGGGAAAAGAAAAAGAAGAGGACCGGTCCTATTCGACCGATCCAACCCAATCCAGTTTAATTCGGCTGGTCTGATTCAGGATATCTGAAATTAAATTTTTACTCTACCCTGGGACTAAAAAAGAGATCCAAAAATTCTGAAAAATTTTCAGAAAACTCAAAAAAATTCATAGAGTCTAAATATATTTTTAGTTTTACCACGTGGTCTTTAAATAAATTTTTAAAAATCATTAAAGTTTTATATTTTCGAAAAATTGAACCCGATTTCAAAAATTCAAAAAAATTCAAATAATTTTCCCAAAATTTAAATAAAATAAAATATTAATGGTTACCCATGAAATAATTAATTTAAAAATTAGGAGTGTTACATTTTCCCCCCCTTACAGAAAATTCGTCCTCGAATTTTTACACAAGGCAGAATAAAAGAACAGAATTACACATTAAACAAATAAGAGTACTTGCTACACATGTCTCGCTCTGACTTCTAGGTGCATTCTTCTACTGATTGGCTCCTCCATAACACCTTAACCATAGGGATTTGTTTCGACCTTAGTTGCCTCACTTAGTAGTCCACTATGGCTACTGGCTGCTCCACAAATGTCAAGTCTTCTATCAGCTCTACTGTATCCGATTGTAGCACATGAGAGGGATCTGATATGTATTTCCTGAGCGTGGAGATGTGAAATACAGGATAAATATGAGAAAGGCTAGGTGATAACTCTAACCGATAGGCAACTGCTCCAACTCTATCAGTAACCTCATAAGGTCCAATATACCGAGGTGCCAACTTGCCCTTCTTTTGAAATCTCATGACTTCCTTCATCGGAGAAACCTTCAGGAATATGTAATCGCCTACTGCAAACTCTACATCCCTCTGTCTGGGATCTGCATAACTCTTCTGCCTACTAAAAGTTGTTTTCAATCGTTCCCTAATTAAAGGAACCATCTTTGAAGTGTATTGCACTAGGTCTACATCATGCACCTTTGCTTCTCCCATTTTCATCCAATATAAAGGAGACCTACACTTTCTGCCATATAGCGCCTCATAGGGTGCCATCCTGTTACTAGAATGATAATTGTTGTTATAGGCAAACTCTACCAAGGATAGTTGACCATCTCATTAACCTCCAAAATTTAGAACACACATATGAAACATGTCTTCCAGTGTTTGAAGTGTCCTTTTGGACTGCCCGTCTATCTGAGGGTGGAAGGCAATACTAAAGTTTAACTGTGTGCCAAGTGCCTTTTGCAGCTTTCTCTAAAACCTAAAAGTGAACTGGGCCTCTCTGTTAGATATTATGGAAGCAGGAACTCCACGCAATCTGACTATTTCTTGAACATAGAGCTTGGCGTATTGTGCAACAAAATAGGTGGTTCTCACAGGCAAGAAATGAGCTGATTTAGTCAGACAATCTACAATTACCCATATTGAATCATATCCCCGCGTGGTACGAGGCAACCTAATTACAAAATCCATAGTGATCATTTCCCATTTCCATTATGGGATAGGGAGCTCTTGTGGCATCCCTGATGGCCTTTGGTGTTCAAACTTCACCTTCTGACAAGTCAAGTACTTGGACACAAAGTCTGCTATGTCTCTCTTCATGCCATTCCACCAGTAGCTATCTTTCACATCATGGTATATCTTGGTGGAGCCTGGGTGGACATTGTACAGTGTATAGTGTGCCTCTCGCATGATTTCATTCCTGAGATTGTCCATGTCGAACACACATATCCTGGAACCTTGCATAAGAGTGTCATTATTGGCAAATCCAAACTCACCACCTTTACCCTGCTGTACTTTTTCTATAATCTTTATCAATTGCGAGTCTCTATGCTGGGAAACTCTGATTCTGTCTCGCAGGTCTAGTCTCACTGAAAAATGGGCCAATAATACCCCATCATCTAAAATATCTAATATTAGACCTTGATCCATCAACTCATGTACTTCCTGAATCAACGGTTTCTTCTCCGCTGATATGTGTGCCAAGCTGCCAGAAGATTTTTTACTCAGAGCATCTACTACTACATTGGTCTTCCCAGGATTGTATTGGATGGTACAATCATAATCCTTCAGAAGCTCCATCTATCTTCTCTGTCTTAATTTTAAATCCCTCTGTTGGAAAACTTACTTCAAACTCTTGTGATTGGTGTATATCTCACACACTTCATTATACAGGTAGTGTCTCCAGATCTTTAGTGCAAAGACTATAGCCGCCATTTCCAAATCATGGGTATAGCAGTTCTGCTAATGCCTCTTTAGTTGCCTTGAAGCATAAGCCGCTACTTTTCCATACTACATCAAAACACATCCCAAACCAACTATGAAGGCATCACAGTACACGATATATCCATCACCACTCATCGGTAATGTCAATACAGGGGCTGTAGTTCGAAATTCCTTAAGCTTCTAGAAGCTTTCCTCACAATCATCTGTCCAAATAAATAGAACATTCTTCTAAGTTAACTTAGTTAGGGGAGCTGCTATCCTAGAGAAATTCTGCATAAAATGCCTATAGTAGCCAGTTAGGCCCAGAAAACTTTGCACCTTAGTGACTGTTGTAGGCCTAAGCCAATCAGTTATAGCCTCAATTTTCTTGGGATTCACTTGAATGCCTTCACTAGAAACCACGTGTCCCAAGAATGAGATGCTTTCTAGCCAAAATTGACATTTTGAAAATTTGGCATATAGCTGGTGCTCCCTCAAAGTCTGCAACACCATCCTCAAATGCCATACATGTTCTTCCTCAGTCCGAGAGTATACTAAAATGTCATCTATGAAAACGATGACAAAACGGTCTAGGAATGGCCTAAACACCCTGTTCATCAAGTCCATGAAGGCCGCTGGTGCATTAGTGAGTCCAAAAGACATCACTAGGAACTCATAATGACCATATCTTGTCCTGAATGCTATCTTGGACACATCGTCATTCTTGATTCTCAACTGATGGTAGCCTAATCGTAGGTCTATTTTGGAAAAGAATCTAGCCCCTTGGAGCAAATCAAACAGATCATCGATCCAAGGAAGTGGATACTTGTTCTTCACAGTTACCTTGTTCAGCTGTCTATAATCAATACACAACCTCAAGGACCCATCTTTCTTTCTCACAAATAAAATAGGAGCACCCCAGGGGGAGATATTTGGATGGATAAAACCCTTGTCCAGAAGCTCTTGTAGTTGCTCCTTCAGTTCCTTCAATTCTGTTGGGAACATCGTGTAAGGCAGCATTGATATGGGGTTTGTACCCAGCACAACGTCAATGCAGAACTCTATTTCCCTTCCTAGTGGTAACCTTGGAAGCTTCTCAGGGCAGACATCCATAAATTCTCTGACAACAGGAACATTTTCAATGTTAACACCTTCTACAGATGCATCTCTTACCAATGTCAAATACCCTTGACACCCACGCCTCAACATTTTTCTAGCACTAATTACTGACACCAAGTTATATGGAGCCACGCTTCTGTCACCATCAAAGCTAAACTCTTCCACACCAGGTATATGAAAGTACACCCTTTTGTTCCTGCAGTCTAAAGTGGCATAATGAGTTGTCAACTAATCCATTTCCAAAATTAGATCAAAATCCATTACTGGTAGAGGAACCAAGTCTGCTGGGAGGATCCTTCCATCAACTACCACTGGGCTACTCGGAAAAACCATATCCACATCCATATTGTCACTAAGAGGGGTAGCTACATATAAGGGGCATTCTAAAGTTGTAGGGTTCCTACCCAATTTCATGGCAAAAACAGGGGAGACAAATGAGTGTGTAGCACCCGGATCTATCAAAACACGAGCCTCATAGGAACAAACTAGAAGAATACCTACCAAAACTGTATTGGAAGCCTGAGCATCCTAATGGGTCAAGGTGAAAACCTAAGTTTGACCCCTACCCTACATTGTAGAACCCTGAAATTGACTTTTACCTCCTAACTTGCCTCCAAATCCTTGTCCTCCTTGTCCTCGGCCCTGTTGGCCACTGAACTGACTGCCTGCCATGCTGGAAGTACTAGGATATAATTAACGAGGAATATTTGTAACAAAACCCTATGACCCCATCTGTGGCTCGCTGAACACGGGACATTCTCTAGTAAAGTGACCTTGCTAGCCACATCGGAAACATACTCCTGAACTCATCATACAAGGTCCTGAATGTCCTCTTTCACACTATGTGTAAGGTGCTAAGGAGGATCCTGAACCAAACCCAAAACTACTATAACCCAAACTATAACCACTGTTGGATCTGTACCCTGGTCTGAATCCTCGAGATCTATGTTTAAAACCACTCTTCTTGTTATTTCTACTCTTTCCTCTGTAGTGACTTTGGCCTCCACTATCCATGGTACCCATGCAGGGAACACCTGAAAAACCCTCTGCTCTATTCTTCTTTGCCCTTCCACTATCATCTCCTATATAGCTAATTTCAATATATCGAGCTCGATCAACTACCATATCGAAAGTCTAATAAGACATTATGGCCAGGTTTGCATGCCTCCTGTCTAGCCCCTTTAGGAACCTCTTTACCTTCATACTTTTTGTAGCCACTGCTGTGGGGGCATATCTACTCAGTTCCAAAAATTCTATAGCATATTCATCTACGGATCTGCCATTCTACCTTAAGGCCTCAAAGTCTTACTACTTTTGATCTCTGAAGCTTTTCTGGCACAAACCTGTTGATGAACAGTTACTGGGTCCAAGACAATCCCTTAATGCGAGGTAGTATGTAGTCTGTCATCCACTGCCTTAGCACTGGCCCCAATACATGCTACACACACTCTATAAGTCTCTTATCAGTCAACTGTAGTTCCACTCCTACCTGTTTGTAGGAGTTCAAAAATCGGTAAGCATCATCAGTCACATCATAGTACTAGGCACCAACTTTTTAAAATTCATTATCTGTTTGTAAGGTTCCCCTCTTAGTGCGGTGGGCTGCTGTTTTTGTGGAGGGTGGACCATATATTCTGCCATCACATCGATGGTTCTCTGCAATCCGGCTGGGGTAGCTGCCATTGGGTCCATGGGACCCTGGGCCACAAAAGACTATTCCTGAACTGGTGGTGGCTGCTCTTCTACTTGAGCAGCTCTATGTCTCTTGCCCCGCCTCCTCAGGGCAGGCGCCTCATCTTGTGCCTACACCTCGTCTGGCACATCCTATTCTGGTGCAGCGGAAACTCTTCTACTTCTATGCATTTTCCTGAAATTCAATAGCATTAGCGCACAAAAATTCAAAATGGCATATTACAAAGCTCTATAGACTCATATTTACACACAATTATATAAAGCAGAAACTAGAAGCAAAGATGACAATGCAAGGACGAATGGGGACCCTATTCTCCAAATGTGACTCCTATTAAACTCTTCCCAAAACTTTAGACATATACTCCCTATGAATCTGGAGCCTAATCTCTGATACCGTATTTATCACAACTCAACCTATGGGCCAGACCAGCACTAGGACCTCGGCCAGCCTAAGGCCCCCGAGGCCTGTAGTAAGCCTAATTATTCCTCAACCCAATCCTAAGGCTCATTTTGGGCCCAATTCAATAATTCAACCGGATAGAGTCTGGCCATAATGTGGACCATACAACGGGGAGTTTTTTTACTCGCCCGACCTATAAACATAATATATAATCATTTGGGGAGCTCAGCTCACCCTCCACATACTCATAATATCATAAAATCCAATGGGAGCTCAGCTCCCTCATCCAATCTAGTCATGCATGCATTTAATGTTCTTACAAATTCAACACAATATTATATTATAGTCCCAAATTGATTAAAATACTTCTAACACATACAGAGTCTAAAATTTAACTAAATTGTACAATATACATTAGATATTACTAATTGACCTGCGAAGAAGAAGAGCAGGTTAGTCACAACAAGTAATCCTCCTGTAGCCTGGAAAAATAAGATGAACAGGAGTGAGCATTCGACTCAGAGAGTAAAATACTAATTTTAACCACAATTTCTATAGCTATCTAAAGGTAATGCATCATAAGGAGTGGAATGCAGCACTATCAAAATTTTCATACACATCACATCATAACAGCAACAGGCAATTTGGAGCACTCACACACCCAATAATGTTCAAACAGTACATATATGAGAGATGATCCCTTATACAGCTCTCTTAATCCAACCTCTGCCAGCGAGTATCTCTCAAGCTGGACTTTCGCTTAATAAACCAAATACGGGGGCCAGTGAGTGTCTCTCAAGTCGTGCCTACCCAACTTATCCATAAAGGATTGGGTCCCAGCGAGTGTCTCTCAAGCAGCGTCTACCCATCCTATCCATATCCAATACCACACCACACGCACACCAACGCACGCAAACTGCTCCAAATTACCACAAACAACAGCCATGGCACTTCATCAATTAAGAATGCAATACAAAATGTGCCTAGTGTTTAACTACATATATACATATTTATAAGTGATGCATGGGCATGCTTGAACATATAATAATATTGAAATTATAATTAAAATTAATATTTTACTCACAGACTTAAATCGAGGTCACTGTGGCGGCTGGGCGGAGGAGGAAGGCTGTTTCGGCTAATCTAACAAATTTCATTGTAATTATTTAATATATTTGACTCAATATAAGTTTGGAAAAGACCAAAGACACCCTAAGTCGTGCCAAAAATCCGACAAAGTCTCCCCTATACCTAGGACTTATCCAACCTGCAAAAGGGTTTAAAATGCACTTCTTTATCCATAAGTCACACATCCACAACTCAATCACATCACATAGCCCCTCCTGGGCCCACCCAAATAGTTAACAACCACAATTTGAAAATTTACAATTTAGTCCCTACAATTATCCCTTTTGCAAAAACTATTTAAATGAGCTCTAAAAATTCTAAAACTTTGCCTTGCGGTCCTTAGCAATATTATTAAGCTAATGTAAAAGGAATTATATTTTTCTAACCTACCATAAATATTTTATAGATTTTTAATCAAAATCAGGCACTAGATAATTAAAAAAAATGAGGGTTTGGGTTTACCTATGCCAATTCCGACCCTGGAGACGCGTCCGAAATGTCTAACAATGGTGAGGTAACCTATACTCTCAACCCGGTTCTAAAGTTTTCCCGGTAGTCTGTCTGTTCGGCATGAAATTATAGACTCGAGTAACCATCGAATTTCAGCGAATTGAATGTACCTATGCGAAGCCCACAACACGAGAGTTAGTATATAATTTTTATGAAATTTTCTAAATTCATTTAATGCTCAGAAAAATACTACGAATTTTTACGGGACCCATCGAAAAACGGTGTCAGAAAAATTTGAAATAGGTATTACCGCGAAGCTCTCGACGGGTGGAGCACTCTGGTACTCTCAGATTTTTCATGAGGTTTACGGTTTTCGAGAAATCTAGCCCAAAAGTCAAAATAGGCTAAAACTTTCCGAGTAAAATTTGGACAAACCGCTCGATGGATTTTTGTGTTCTTGGTATCTATGGAAAGCTCTAGAGGTGTAGATATGTTTTGGGATAAGACTCGATCCAATCGGTTGTCTGATCCCGATTTTTTTGGGAAGAAGAAAAGTGTGTGTGTGCAGCGTATGGATGACATTTTGGCGGAAAAAGAAAAACGGTGTGTCACAGCGTAGGGTCTTTGGGAGCATTTTTCCAACATTTCAGGTGGCGGTTGGTGGGGGAAGGCTGCCAGGGTGGCTGCCGGGGCGTGGGGGAAAGAGAGGAATGACTGGCCGGCGGTCGGAAGGAGGGAGGAGAGAGAAAACGAAAGAGAGAGAGAGAGAGAGAGTGTCGGGGCGCGCGAGGGAAGGGAAAAGAAAAAGAAGAGGATCGGTCTAATTCGATCAGTCCTACCGATCCAGTTCGATTCGGCCAGTCTGATTTGAGATACCAGAAATTGAATTTTTACTCTGCCCTGGGATAAAAAATGAGGCTTAAAAATTCTGAAAAAATTTCAGAAAACTCGAAAAAATTTGTAGAGTTTAAATATATTTTTAGTTTTACCACGTGGTCTTTAAATAAATTTTTAAAAATCATCAAAGTTTTATATTTTCAAAAAATCGAACCCGATTTCAAAAATTCGAAAAATTTCAAATAATTTTTCCAAAATTTAAATAAAATAAAATATTAATGGTTACCCATAAAATAATTAATTTAAAAATTAGGGGTGTTACAGCTAATTTCTTTTAAAAATTGGGTAGGAATTTTTTAGAGGAAAATTTTACAATCGATTTCGCAATTAGCAACCGATTTCAATCTATTGCAAAAATCGGTAATTGGTTGCCAATCAAAATAAAAAAAAATAGACTGAAATTTTTGGTGGGAAAAAATTGATTTCAAAAATTAGTTATTGTTAGTAATCAATTCGAAAATCGGTTGCAAATCAAAATAAAAAAAAAAAACAAAAACAAAAAATGGGCAAAAATTTTTTAGGGAAAAAAATTGATTGCAAAATGGATTATTAATAACAATCGATTTTAATCAGTTTCAAAAATCGATTTCTGTTAACAACTAATTTGCAAATCGGTTGCACATCAAAAAAAGAAAATAAAAAATTAGACAAGAATTTTTGAAGGGAAAAAATTAGTTGCAAAAACTAGTCTATTAGGAATCAATTCGTAAATCGGTTGCAAATAAAAAAAAATAAAAAATTAGATGGAAATTTTTTAGAGAAAAAATTTTGAAAATCAATTGCTATTAGCAATCGATAAAAAATCGGTTATAAATAATAATCGATTTAACAATCAATTACAAATCAATTATTAGTAGCAACTGATTTTTATAACCGATTACAAATCAATTGCTAACTTTGTAGCCAATTAAAATAATTATTTAATTTAACAATCGATTTTCTAAATTGATTGCCGTTAGCAATTAATTTTAAAATCAATTGTTATTAGCAATAGATTTAGCAATTAATTTCTTAATCAGTTATTAATAGCAATCAATTTTAAAATTAGTTACTAATTATACATTTAAGATTTTTCTAATATCAATTAGTAACTAATTATAAACTGGTTACTAATAACAATTGATTTTAGCAACTAATTATAAATCAATTATTAATAACTATCACTCTATTAACTAATTTTTAAATCAGTTATTAATTTTTTAAAAATTAATTATTTTATTAAAAAAATCAAATCACAAATTAATTATAAAATTAATTATTAATAATAATTGATTTCAGCTAATTATAATAATTAATTGTAAAATTGATTATTTTTTTAATGGACTATTGTTACTGTCACAATCGTAACGACCCGCACTATCTTGAGGAACTTATGACAGAGAATAAGAAAATGTTTGCGTTAATTGAAAGGAAACCATAATATTTCTGTGACTAAAAAAATGAAAAATGATAACCCAAATGTTTCCAATCATATAATCATGATTTTGGTTGTCAACTGTTGAAAATTACAACTCCAATGGTCCCGTGCGCTCCAGATGAAATGTCTTCACAACGACTGAAAGAAGATGCAGGTGCCCACTTTATGACAGTTGCTTTCTCAACCCAGAAAACCTTTTATTAAAGAAAAATTAATTCTCAAATCTTTTCATGGATGTGTCTACCAATTATAATTTTTTGAATAATTTCTTAACAATATTTAAAAGATTTTTTTTCTACAAAATAATTTTATAGCTCAATACGAAACATTGGCTTTAATTTATGCCTGTGCAGCTATGCTTTCCTTTTGACAATTCTTAGCTGATTGTTAGTTGTTGAACAGTGAAAGTAACCACACACCTTAATTATCAACAAAATAATAAATTTATTGGACAATTAATTATAAATTATCTTTTCCAACATCACCTGGACCGGCCCGGCTGACAGATTCTGTTCTGTGGGTTCATCATACAGTTGTAAATTTTGCCAAATTAGGTTTATTATTATTATTATTTTAATGCAGAGTTGTATCCTGACTGGACTCGATTAGTCACTTCCGAATCTCTAAAATTAGCCTAAAAATCTAAGGACAGATAGCGAGATGTCCATGCCCATATCAAATGTTACACATTCGATATTTCCAAAACTTGAATCTAAGATGTTAGCATTCTACAAGCAACACGCCATTGGCCTATATTCTTTTTGAAGAATAAATTTTAATATTTCACCTTAAATTTTAAGAATTATAATAAAATTATTATTTAATTTAAAAATATAACATAAAATTTTAAAATTTTTTATATAATAAAATTCTTTTAATTCTTAATAATTAATTTATATAATTCATAATAATATTAATGTAAATAATTTTTTCTACTTTATATAATAGTAGTGAAATCAATTATAATTTTTTTAATAAATTAATTATAAAAGAATTTTAATAATATAAAATAATAAAATATTAGATATATAAAAATTAATTAGAGGGACTCTATCTTAAAAAAATAACAGTAATAATTCGCGTTATTTTTATTTTGAATTATTCACGCTGGCGTGTTACACGTAACTGATTATTAGAAATTAAAAAGATTTTAATGTGTAAAATTTTAAAATTTGAAAAATTTTATATTACATTTTTAAATTAAAAGATAACTTTGTTACAATCCTAAAATTTGCCTATTGAAATTTATCTTTTTTTTTAATGAAAAGCTAAAAATAATTCACATATTAACCAAATCAATTTAGTTTAACCTGCTATTAAAGGAATGCTGGTCCATTCATCACTTATTTAATTTATTATTTATAAACCTATATATAAAGAGAAGATGCCATCTAATTTTAGCATCTTTGTAGCTGCGTGCAAAGAATTCACATTTTAATTAAAAAGATTAAAAGGTAGTGAGAGTTATGGTGCTTGGGGGTCATGCTTCCCTCTAGTCCAATCCCTAAAACTTACTTTAGAAAGGAGAGATTATGCTATGGTTAGAGTTACTTTAGTTATGGTTTCCGTAACATTTCTTACATAGGAGTTTAATACTAATTTAACTCTTTAAATTATAATTAGCTAATTGCTTATTATCTTTAAATAGTTAAATATCTTATTTTTGGCTTCATATCTTTAGAAACTTTACAACTAATCCTTACTTAATTCACGGGCCAAAATAGTCCTTATATTATTATGTTTTGGTCCTTAAAGTTTTTAAAATTATTTTTTAATCAAGTCCTACTTAATTTTATTTCTATTTTAATTTTTCACATATAATCTTTTTGTGAGTCACCTATTAAGATATTTTAATATATTAGCAACAAATATAATTATAATCCTAAATAGAATTAGATAAATTAAACCATTTAATTTATCTTCGATTCTTTAATAAGTTAACTATATTTATATTTATAGATCAAGATAGAAATCTAGAAATAAGGCATGGCTATTCAAATATTAGAAATGGCAAATGTGATTTGACTAATCTTTCAGTGATTAGATTTTCACTACAATTCAATCATTTTATAAGAATGTTTCGATTTATACAAGCATGAAAGTATATCTGCTATGTCAAAATCATATTTGTTCTCAATGTTATATCGACTATTCACTAAATAAAATTTCAAATTTTATTCCTCATTAAGCAAGGATTTCTCAATTATCACTTGTAAGGAACATGTGGAACATTACTTGTAATTTATGTAGGTTGACAAATCCTCTCTTAATCACTAAATACGTTAAATTCCCTATTTTTATTTTAATACATTAAAATATTTTTCAGAAACTTTTTTGTATTTTCCTACATTTAAATTTGTGTTTGGGTTTTTTTATTGAATTTATTTCATTTAATTTTTTTACATTATTTTAATATTTTATGACACATTTTAAATATTTTCTGTGTTTTAAAAATTATTTTAGATGTGTAGGAATTTTTCAAAAAATTTTAGGATTTAAATTGCATCGCAGGCAGAGTAAAAAAGACTAATAGAATGCTAAATTTAAAGGAAAGGTAGGAAAGCACGTTGATGGAAAATTAAGCATGCCAAGACTCAAGGAAACAATCAATGCATATGCTATTGTCATCATCCGTGCATATTAATCCCACAAAACCAATCTTGTATCGCATGGTCTTTACATGATCACAATATATTATGTTGAGTCATATATGAAACTCACACTCTAAATATTACTTGGACTTGCAGTGATTTCCTCAAAAATTGTTTGAGAAAGATTAAAGTACAACAATGCACTAAGAGCACTTTTGGTTCCTTTCTTACTCCTGCTTCAGTTTTACTTCAAGTAACAATGCAAATTTTACTCTATACTTGCCGTCACAGTAACATGCACTTGAGAACCTCACCATCTTCAAGTTTCTTATCAAATATATATGCGCCACTATAGCACGTCTTTTAGCTCCATTAGTCGTTTTCAATTTTTTCAAAAATTGCTCAAAGATAAGTTTATGTGCATAAGGCTTAGTGAATAGAGTAATGGGCTTTGTCTTATTGCAATTCATGGGCTTGGACTAGTGATCCATCATGGGTGCCCATATCAATCATCTCCCACTCATACATGATGTGATCAACTCATTCTTTCAGATAATGCTACTTTCATACTTAATAAATAGACCGTGTTATCTGTGCATACTTTCAGAGCTCATATGTCATATATCTATTAGGATAATATAACTGCTCGAATGGTGGAATTAAAGCAGATATAGTATGCAATACATTAGATCATTTAATGACATTTATATCTCTTTAGATCTCAGTAAATGTATTTTGAATTCATAATTATGTCACATCCACTAATAAACATAATTAACCAATCTATGAATACTAACTTAATGTGATAATACTTTATGATATTTCTCTTCTCCCAATACTCCCAACCTTAATTTAACTTGGTTTTCTAAGAATGCACTACAAGATCGTATCTCACATGGTCCTTTAGTGACATCCTAAAATAGCAGGCACTAAATTAAATCTTAAGTAACAGATTAGAGTTATGAGGGTACGAGTAAAGATTGAGGTTACTAGTAGTTGCGAGTACTGGGTAACAGTTCCCAAGATATGCAGATGTGGGAAAGTGCAAGTTTTGGTGCTTTCCAAGTTCAACCAGGTTCTCTTAGGTGCAGCTATAAATAGTCAATTTGATGCTATGGAAAAGCCCCAACCAACCAACCAAACAATCCAACAAATCAACCAATCAATCAAACAATAATAATCTAAAGACTCTAGGAGTCTAATCAATCTGAGACTCTAATAGTTTAATCAATCCAAGATTTCAATAGTTATTTTCAATTTCCAAGCATTGTCCATTTCAATTTCTATTACAATTTCAATTTCTAAACATTGTATGTACTTTTCAATCAAGCAATACAATTTCCTTTCCAATTCCAGTGAAATAATCTCTCATTTTTCAATTTATTTTGTAATCAAAGGAAAAACAGCATTCAGTGCAATCGGCTCCTATAATTATTTAATTTAGAAATTAGAAGCGCATTTTAATAGTTATAGAGGGATTAACATAACTGTAGTGTAGGTACCTTAACCAACTGCACTAGTGCCCCAGGTACCAGCACTTGTGGCTTGGGTACTTGTGGCACTAATAGCTCTTTAAGTGACTGGAAGCAATAAAGGATGTTTTTCAAGAGCTTTATAAGCCTGGTATGAGGCAAATCGACTGCCCAAAGTATTACAAACCTTACCTAGTGCCATTGATAGGGAGAATCCATATCTGAGGCATTATCATATGCCTAACTTTATTGTATTTTTAGGTAAAGATGAGCAGACTACCTTGGAGCATATAGTGAAGTTCACTATTCAATGCGGTGAACTGGCAAACTATAACAACTTCGCTAGCTTCAAGTTTAGACTTTTCCCAATTCTTGCATTGGTGCTGCTTTCACTTAGTACTCTACCCTACTAAGGAACTCTATTTATTCTTGGCAGGAAATAGAGAGGCTATTCAACACTCAATTCTTCAAAGCCAAGCCTGAGGTGTGTGTAACAGAATTGTCAAGGATGACACAAAGAAGCAGAGAATCAGTAGATGCTTTCATTACCAGGTTTAAGAAGATGAAAAACAGATGCAAGGCTTTCCTACCTGAAGCATAATATGTCAAGATGACACAACATGGACTTGATATCAAGCTAAGGAAGAAGTTTCAGGGGATGGAATTCAAAAACTTTTATGAACTTACTGCCAAAGTGGTTGAGTATGAAGAGCTATTAATGGAGGAGTCAAACAGAAAGAGAATTGCCATGGGCACTTACTTTCAAGAGGTAAACAATCATGAATTAGTTGAGGTTGACATGATCACTATTAGTTCTTATGTTTTCTTGATTCAGGTACCCCAAATAAGGTGGTTCCCCAAAAGGAAACTCAATCTCAATCATCTTCGAATATGACTCCCTTGTACACCTTTGACATAAGCAAAATAGAAGAGATCTTTGATTTCTTGTTGAAGGAAAAATTCATCATTTTTTTTCGCTAATCATAAGCTTTCAACTACAGAAGAGATGAAAGAGATAGATTACTATAAGTATCATGTTTCGTGGGACCATAGTACTAATAATTGTTGGGCTTTTAAGAGCGTGATACAAAACCATATCAACAAAAGAGTTTTTAAGATCCCATAGAAGAAGAAAGAGATGCTATAAGGATCCTTTCTTTCTAGGAGCCTTCATTAACATAGCTAGCATAGATCTTAGGGGACTTATCAAAGAATTCAAGAAGTTACAGGTTCAGGTAGGAGCAATCAAAGGAACTATGGTTCCTTCACACCTATACTTATCATATGTTACCTTACTTAGGAACACCAAGTTACCTACATGTATTCATGTCCAACATTGTGATGGGTGCATGAGTTTGATTCAACTCCTTAAGAAGAGAACACACTAAAGGACTCGGGGGGTACTAGCTAAAAGCTCCCCAAGAGAGGCCATATCATTAGCGTAAGGTATGCCATATCTTTTAACCATGGGTCCTCTGAGGAAGAGAAACAAAGTAATGATGCAGATGAATCCTGTAACACCCCTATATTCGATAGTGCGTTTTGCTATTCTAGTAACCAGTGTATGTCTGGATAGCTAGAATGCCTGAAACTACACTTAAATGTTAGTAAGGAGACATAAAATAATGAAATACAAGAAAAATAAAGGAAAAATAATAGCAATGAAATGTAACCAAGTTAAACGAGTCGAAAACTATAGCGATGGGTGACCGCACCGAGAAGTTGTGGCGTGTACCGTTGACTAGCCCTGGACCGCGGGAACCTTGGAAAATATTTTTAAGACTTAAATAAACATCTATTGAAGTATAAATGTCATTAGAAATATTAAAAAAAATTAATTAATTGGTACAAAGAAAAATAAAAAATCGAGAAAACGATAAAAATCGGTGTTACCGAAAAATCGGAATGCAACTTGAATGTATGTGCTACATTAAGAGTTCATCAAGTATATTGAGTATGCCATATTTTGCATTTTTTATTGTAATGTATGTTCACTGTATATATATATTGTTCTTGATTTTGAGTAGTTGTAAATTAAAATTATAAATTAAAATTGTACATTAAAGTTATAAACTAAATTTGTAAATTATTTTGGCTTGTAAATATTGTGATATATTTCTTTTATCTCAGCTTTTGAAAATACTGAAAAATTATTGTGGATTTGAGTTGACAAATGTTGAGAAATTTGTTGTGTTGATTGGATATTGGAGTTTGGGGATTGAACAAAATATTGAAAGTGCTTTTTACAGATTTGTGAAGAACTGTTTTATTGAAAATACAGATGGCACTCTGCCAAAATTTTTATAAAAATTGTTAATACTTCAAATGTGTTATTTGGTTTCACTTCAGTTAAAAGAATTTTTAACACCTATCAATAGTGCTCACCACTGTAAAAAGAAGTAAGAAAAGTTTTAAAATCCCTTGTAGTGTATTTCATGGGTTATTAGTATATGAAGTTGGTAATTCATTAGGTATACTACGGGATCATGTTATACCTTACGGAGGGGCAGGGTGTGACAAATCCTTTAAAGAAGAGAGCGCCAAGTCCCTAGCCGTTGTACCTTATAGGACATCGATTGGGAACACCAAGCATGAAAAATACTCCTACGGCCGACTCACGGCCTCTCCCAAGTTGACCCATTACTTCAACTTGCCAATCTCATAACTTTTGTTAAGATCTCTGTAGTAAATGCAAAGACAAAGTTGACATAACAGCTAACTTATTATAACATTCATTTGTGTGTAACCGGGTAAACATAAGGTTAATGTAATAAGTAGGCCTTATGGCCATTGTTATTCATAAATGAAAATGCTAAAACACGATTATGGTTCAATAAATATTCAAGTATTTACATTTATGCTAAATTTTTTACATTAAAAATATAATGATTACAACATGTAGAAAAATCCTTGGAGAAAGTTTGGAGTCACTAACTAGCTCTAGAATACAACTAGATAGACAACTTCCCAATATCTGGTGTTGATATCTAATAAGGAAGTTCTAGAAGACATGCGCTCACATTCTCTACATAAAAAGGTCTACATAAAAAGCT
Organism: Hevea brasiliensis; assembly: GCF_030052815.1. Lineage (NCBI taxonomy): Eukaryota > Viridiplantae > Streptophyta > Magnoliopsida > Malpighiales > Euphorbiaceae > Hevea > Hevea brasiliensis. The sequence continues at coordinate 92,922,037 of NC_079493.1, forward strand.
AGAGAAGTGGATCAGTAAAAGGTACCAAGGGAAGTGACCAAGGAAGTTGCTTTCAAAAGTATCCAAAGTATGAAAGAAGGTACTATGGACTTACTGAAACAAAGGGCTTAGCTTGAGAAGAGCCAATCCTTAAAGAAGCAACAAAAAGCACTTGGTTAAAAAAATTTTTGATAGTTTCCCCTGCAATAGGAAGGCACAAAAAAAATTAGCTAGTCAAGTTTTAAGGCCAATCTTTGAAAAAGCAATAAAGCACAACCTGCAATAAAACACATAAGCATAAGTTATAACGAAATGGCACAATTCAACCAGGTGTTATGTAGGTTTTATATAAATGCAGTAAAGAAATTACCTTTAGCAATTATGGAGAATGGGATGATGTTAGACATTGGGAAGCTAGGTGGTTAGAAAACCTTTAAAGCAAAAGAAGTACCAACTCCTAGAGCAAAGGTGTAACACTCACTATTTCTTGACATTAGAATTTTTATCGTTGATGGAATATTTTGACGAATTTGAAGATTCCACAGGCAAGGGAATGTTGGTAAAAAGTGCATGTGTTTGTATATATGATATTTTCAAAATGTATTTAGGAATAAAAATGTTTTAGTGGTTTTGCACAAAGAAAAGTTTTAAGCAACTTTTGGGTAGAAGGAACTTTGGCAGTCGAAAGATGGACTTTCGGTAGCCAAAATTCTTTTTACTGTTTAAATTTATTTTGGGCAGAATAGACTTCGATAGCCAAAAGTCTCTCGATAAGTGATGGCATAAAAGGCCAATAGCTTATTTTCTGACCCAAAAGGTGACTGGTACTCTCACTCCTCTTTCTCTCTCAACTTGGTAAACATGCAAAAGACTTTCCATGGAGATTTTCTTGGCAATTGCACATGGTGAAGCTTGATTTCTTCTTCAGGAAAGCTTAGTGAATGTGGATTGAAGTTAAAATCGTTAATTCACTTCTTTATCCATTTTAAGGGAAAGAAGTAATTTCTCTTTCTTTTGGTTTTTAAGAAGAATTCAAGTATACCTAAGTGTATAAGATTGTTTAATTTTGAATTTCATGTGATTTTTGCATGGTTTTAAGTTTTGATTTTGGGAAAAGGGTTGCATGTTGAGTTTTTTGAATGAAAGTATGTTTTCTTTGATGTGTCTAGGTATTTAATTGTTAAATGAATTATTGTTCCTATTTATGTCCAGTCAAGTGTCTATGGACCTAGAATGGTATGTTCCTTAGTTAAGCCTAAGGATTTTGTGTTTTTATGTTGATGGAAGTTTGTTTAAACCTTGAATTCAAGCTCTAAATAGTTGCATGTGAGATTTAAATGTGAATTCAAGTTGTTGCAGTGCCTTAGGAAGGTGTTTATATATTTGGATTGTGCTTTGGGTATGTTTTGGATGTTTTAAGAAGAGGATTTATGCTGTTTTGGACTTGAAAATACTAGAAATACCTAATTTTATTTACCAAATACCATTATTACTGAAGTTTAAGCATATAGTTTCTCGACAAATCTGGAGAAATTCTAGGTTCGGTAGTCAAAGTTCAAGCCTTCAAGAGTCACAAGTGATTAATGCCCAAAATGGGCACCTAATGATTAAAGGTTTGGCAGCTGAAGTCCAAGACTCCAGCATTCAAACTTGGTTCTACTAGCATTATTTCTTCTTCGATTCTAAGATTCCAAAACATAATTTTATGGTTCCTAAGAGCCTAGAATAAGATGTTTAAAGTGTGTATAGAGTTCTAGAGCTTCGAATAACTCACTAGGTTCCGATGGTTATAGGATGATACTTGAGGGATTCATAAAGTTAAGGATTTGACGTTAGCTATTGTTCATGATAGGTAGTTGATAGGCTATAAGAGGTGAGCAATTCTAACCTTAATAAACATAAACTTGTTAGATTTAAATTATGATCATCCTCATACATTATATCATATTTATTTATGGTGTATATATCTAGAACAAGAATATGTGCATAATTATATATTTGTTGTTGGTGCATGATGGATTATGGATGACCCACTGACTCCCTCCATGTTTATGACCATGTTATGTTATGTATGTTATGGATCCATAAAATCCAAAAGGAGATCTTATGATGCCTCTTGGTGCGTGACACATTTCATGTTATAAGTTTAACGCCTTGAGGAGCCTTGTATGAGTCGAGCATATTGGATTAAGGGAGTCACTAGTGACATGTCTATCCTATGTAAAATGTTTATAATGTGAAAACTCATCTAAATGATGCTTGCATATGAATGAAATGAATGTGATAATTAAATGATGTTAGTTTACTTATTGAGCTTATATAAGCTCATCCCTTTCCCCTAACCTCAGGTGCAGGAGTACAAGAATAGAAGAGTTCTTTAGAGATTAAGTAGCAAGGATAGCTGTGGAGTGATTAAATGTATATTGTATGAGTAGTGGACATGTAATATGTAAAAAGATAGTTATTGTTCTAGTAATCAAGTTTTGACAGACGTTTTATCTTAAACACAAGTGATGTAATTATGTATGGTTTAAATTTAAGCTAACTCCTCATGTGAGAATATATGTATAAACTAATTATATTTTAGTGATTTTTATATATGTAAAGGTTCAAATTCTGAACCGATTTTATGTTTATGATGAATGAGAAAACTAAAGTGTAATGGTTTAGAGTATGCTTGGATTATAAAATAAAGGATTATGTTTATGTCCAACAGATTTTTAGGCTTGCTATGAGTTCCGCACTTAAGTCGACTGATTCTCATCGCCAATAACGGCCCTTTTGGCTGGGTCATTACAAAAGGTACTCAGGGGAGATATCACTAAGGGAGTTGCTGAACTAGTACTTGTAGTAGGTGCGGTACCGGGTGTAGTTGCAGAGAACGTGGCAGGTATAATACTAGATACAGTGGCAGGGGAAGTAGAGGACAATTTCACAGTGCAAAATCTAAAGACAAACGTAGTATTAATAGGGTATCCAACATGTCCCAAATGCATAAAGCAAGTTCAAAAAGCACAAAGGTACCAAAGTTTGTTCTCAAAATAAAAAAATTCAAAGTACCTGCAATTTCTTCCAAATCTTCTCAAATTCTCAACAAATTGATAATGTTGAAAGAATATATAGTATCTATTTAACTAAGAAATGGCTATTAGCGCGAAGAAATGGTTAAAGAAAGTATGAAACAAGAAGAATGGTGTAGAGGTATTTAAATAGCACCAAAAATAGACTAAAGAGGCTCGAAAATTGCGTGAAAGGAGAAACACGTGGAGAAAGGCCTTCGAGTCTTTGAACCAAAGGCAAGGATGCTCGATGACGAGGCTAGAACACTGGTGTTGAGCCACGAACAGCGAGGTAGCTGTGACATGGTGATGGGCAAGGTGATGGCACACCAAAGAAAGAGAAAAAAAAAAAAAGAGAGGGGAAAAAAATGCTATATGGGTCTTGTGATTTTTGAAGCAATATTGATGTCGTGAGATGAGGATCATGGATTTGTGATGAAAATGGAGAAGGGTAAGGGAATTTGAGAGAAATTGAGAAGAAGAATATGATGAGTAATAGAAATGGTGAGTAAAAGATTAAAGTTAAAGTTTTATTAAGCATAGTTAATGGCATGGGGAAGTGTGATCGATTTAACTGAATTAAAATCTCAGAGGGAGTTGGAAGACTAATTAAGAGATGAACATATTTTAAAATTCAAATTCTTGCATTTGTGTCAAGTAGAAGACCTGCTGAGATAATTTCACATTAAATCATGATGGAGCAGAGGAGTAGGGACTTCAAGGTTTGAGAAAAAATAATTGCCCACATTAGAATGGACTAACTGACCAATCAATGTGCGGGAGTAATTATTTACACCAAAACATTAATTTTAACTCATTAATTATTTTTAAGCATTTGATTAATTACATTAGTTTTTTTAATTAATTTTATTTTATTAATTTAATTATGAGACATAATTAATTATTTATTAATTTTTTTAATAATTATCTGTGAAAGTTAAGCTAATTAATGGGAAGTTATTAATCAATAAGCTAGTAGGAAGTTACGAGGAGAGGTTGGTAACAATTGTGAGTAGCGGATAACAGTTGCAAAGACATAGATATGTGGGAAAGTCTAGGTTCTGGAGCTTTCTAGGTTCAACCAAATTCTCTATGGTACAGTTATAAATAGTTAATGTGATGCTATGAGAAAAGTCCCAATCAACCTAGCTAATCAATTCAACAAATTAAATCAATAAACTCAATCAAGTAAATAATAACAATTTCAGTATTTCAGTAGTCTAATTAATTTAAGATTGATAATTATTTTTAATTTTTAAATATTATTCATTTTAATTTTTATTATACTTTTAATTTTTAAATATTATATTTACTTTTCAATGAAGTAATATAATTTTTTTTAATTCGAGTGAGATAATTACCTTTTTTTTCAATTTATTTTGTAATTAAAAATAAAATAATACTTAATACAGTTAATTTTTACTTATCTGATCTAAAAATTAAAAATATATTTTAATTAATACACTTAATATTTAATATACTTATAATTTTAAAATTTTAAATTATTAACCAATCAAATTATTTTTACAGCAAATAACACAGTTTTGACTTTGATTGAAAAAATATCTTTGCCGTATAAGCCAAATAACTAACCAACTCAATTTAACAATTGGAAATAATTAAAAACATTTTATTTTCCCCTTATCCGATTTGGGTATTTCAAAGAGAGAATTTTTATTGCTGATAATAATTTATTTCATTCATTTTATCTTAATTTAATTAACAAAAAAAATGAGATTAGATGATACAATATGTTCAGCCTACATCTCTTTGTTAATTTTCTTTTATTAACATTTTTATAATAAAAAAAAATTAAAAAGTCATATCTATTTTGTTTAATGATTGAGAATTCACTTTTAACTTTTAAACTTTTAATTATTAATTTGAAGAATTTAAAAATATTATTTTTAGATAAAATTTCAAAAATAATTATTTATAATTTAAATTTTATTTATAATGTCAAAATTATTTTTTAATTATTTAATTATTAATCACACATTTAATCATTGACGGCTAACAGACTCTAAGTATCTTTCTCAAGATATCAGAAAATTAAATTCGAACAATTTGAATTGGAATATTAACCATTTTCTTTTTAACGTAAATAAGAAAAAAAAATATTATATATTATATATATTTAAATGAAATTAATTAATTAATTATTATAATTTTATTAAAAAACATAGTTAATCCCTTTACTTTTTTATTTATTTTAAATTAATTTTTTATTAGTTAATATATTTAAAAGAAAAAAAATTACTATTATTAGAACTAAATAATTTTTGACTTAAAAATAAAAAGATTATATAATTATATTTTTTAAATTATAAAAATTAAAATAAATTTAAATTAACGCTTAAAGGGTATAAAATAGATTAAAGGGTAGAAATTAGATTAAAGGGTATCCGAAATAAAAATAAAAAGATCAATTAATTTATTTGAAAAATAAAAAATGTAAAAAATTAATTTTATTAAAATAAAAAGACTCTTCTGTTGCCAAGCTACAAGTTTATTTAAAAAGAAAAAAGAAAAAGGAACTACGATTTCATTAAATGTAAAATACACATTCTTTCACGCGCATAAACGGCACGTGCATGGCCGTTTGATTGGATCATGTTTGAAACGAGTTTCTTCAGGCAAGAAACTATGGTTGCTTGCTTGCCTTGCCAGAGTGGAAAATGAGGGATGTTATTGTGAACACGTGCTGAGCACGTGAATAGAGGGCGAGCCAACAAAGATCATGCCGGGAAGTAATGAATATCGAGAAGAAGTTTGAATGTTGCACACTCACACGTAAGTTTAGGTACGATCGTATCGGACCTACCTTTCCCACTCATTAATGACTTAGGATAAGAATAACAAACAAACATAATAATCTTCTAGATAGTTAAGTGATATGATCTTAGAAACAGTTTCCGTTTGTCGCGACACGTGTTTAAATCATAGAGCGTTGAATCACTGGATTGAGTCAGAGCAAGTCACACGGAAACAAACAAATCGCCAAAATATAATGCTCTCATATGGATATTCATTTGTTTATATCCTTCCTCTTATACTTGCGACAACAGCTTCGACTCAGAGGCACCGTCTCTTCCCTTCTCTGTCTCTGATCAAATGCTTGTCCCTCAAAACATTCATCAACAGTAAGAGAACAAATAACACCTTCTTCTTCATCTTCTCGTACAATGAAGAACAAGAAGAGAGATAACAGCCACAGCTTCACAGCTGGCGTCTATCGGATTTTCCTCGTCATGCTGCGGCGCCACCACTTGTTTCATCTCCTCTACGCCTTTTCATGTTGCCTCATCCTCCTCTTCGTTGCTTTCTCACTCTTCTTCTCCCCTCCTCCTGTCGCCAACCACCACCATTCAATGGTAGTATTCTTTCCTTATTATGAGCTGTTCCATGTGTTACGGTCTTGACTTTACTGCCTTTTCTTTTCCGACATTAAACGAGCTTCGTGTATACGTTTCGCTACATTGAATTCATTCTCACGATTTTTCTCTTTTTTTTTTTTTTGAGATTAGTCTAAAAATTCAGTCATAGACACAGTAAACTCGACTTCGGATACGAAGACGGCGTTTCGTGTTGCGGTACCGATATGAACTTGATTAAGTTTGATATATTTTGTGTATTTGTTGTTTGGTGTGATTTGATATTTTGATTTTTGTTTATATATTAGTATTTGGATGATTGCGTGATCAGCCATTTTTTTTATGTTGGATTGTTCAGGAAAATGAAGAGAGCATAGGGCATGATTTCTGGAGCTCGAGATTATCGAAGTTCTACTATGGTTGCAGTAACGCCAGCGGCAGCTTTCAAAGTAAAGTATCGAAATCTAATCTTTTGATTTTGAAAAATCAATAATGTATTGATATTTATTGGAGGTTTTTAATTTGATGCTGAAATCATTTTATATTTATACAATGGAACTCACCTTTTAGCTGATTATTCAACTTTCTGTTTCTGGCATTTTTTTTCATGGAAAACTTTTTAAATAATAATGACAGTAATAATAAATAAGGGAGAGAGAACTATGGCCTAGCAGATTTTGTCTGATTTTAAATGGTTTTGTCATTTGATTCTCATTTAAGTTCCATTCTCGATATGAAGCCTAAGAATTTTTAATTTTATATTTGATGTATTTGGGTACTGGGAATAAATTTGGAGAATATATTGGGGATTCATTGAAGTGGTTTTATTTTATTCGATCAATTTCTTGGTTTTGCCCCTGTTTGGTGACAAGGAGCAGCCAAAATTGCTTCTGTTATTATTGTCAGACGATTAGACTTACTTAATGGAGATGTGTGGTTGTATGTTATAGCTGCTGACGTAAAAACGAATCACAATCGGTACTTGTTGATTGCTACCAGTGGAGGTTTAAATCAACAGAGAACAGGGGTGAGTCTTTCTAAACTTATCTATTCCTGAGCAACTCAAGTGCCAATTGTCTGTTGATTAATTTGAGTTATACTGGCAGCGTCACATAAAGTTAACATTCAACACGGGTCATTTTTTTGTATAATTTCCTATGTAAATTCACTGAAGATCATATATGAAACTTAATATTTGTGGTGTTTGTTGTAAGGATGGAGTTGAGCTTGCACCTTTTGTCATGTCACTTTTCCCTTGATTATAGATTTATTACATCTGGAAAAAATAATCGACAGTATTGATGTCTTTTCTTTATTTGTATTGGGGATGCAACACGATTTACCCTTTTATTTTGTTCCGTTGTGTGGATAAACAATAGTGGGATAATTTGTGATATTATTGATAGACCAACTTGGTCAGAAGCCCAGTTCACTGTATATGAATGTGAATATGATATTAGGCATCATATCCAAGTTCTATGGCTTTTATGGGTAACCATGATTCACTTTTCAATGGATAATTCACTTTAAATGTTGCCATTATAATGGATTTTTTGCTCAATTAGTTTTTGATACTGAATTTTCTATATCATGGCCACAGATAACAGATGCTGTTGTTGCAGCTTATATTTTGAATGCTACTCTTGTTGTTCCAAAGCTGGATGAGAAATCGTTCTGGAAAGATACTAGGTATACTTTTTTATTCACTTCCTAGTTACCATTTCAAAGTTTACTTGCTTTCCTGTGTATTCATATGTGATTTGCTGTTTGATGCAGTAATTTCTCTGAAATCTTTGATGTTGACTGGTTCATTTCATTCCTCTCAAAAGATGTTAAAATCATTAAACAGCTCCCAATGAAGTTAGGGAAAGTTGTGACTCCTTATTACATGCGCGTTCCAAGGAAGTGCACTCCAAAATGCTATGAGAATCGTGTTTTACCTATTTTTAATAAGAAACATGTAAGTGCTGCATTTCTTTTCTTTTCTTTTTGACGTACACCAGTTTCTAATAAAACTGCCAAAATATATTTTTATAAAGTAGTTTTTAAGTTGTTTCACTGAATTCTGGGGTTTGAATTTTTGTTTTCACTCTACAGTTTTATTGTGAAAATGTTGCCAGGTCGTTTTTGTTCAGATCAATGAACAGAATTTGATTTCACACACTCTTCTTCTTATGTTTTTTTTTTTCCTCATGCAATGTACAGGATCATGCACATATATTAGAGGCTGTAATACCTATATTAGCAATAAATACTGGTGTAATTGGTGTTCCAAAATGACAAGCAATGTTTACACATTCAAGTGAAGTTGTGTTGATGTGTAGTTCTAAATGAATATTCTAAGTTTGAATTCCAGAAAGCTAGCATTGGTAATTCTCTCTGGTTTTCCAGCTGAATTTTGTGAAGACATCTAAATTGGAAATTTCTTCAAAGAAGAAAATGACAAGAATCAAAGAAATAGGAAAGAACCAAGCAGTCAATAAGATTAGAAAACCCAGAATTTTATAATGTGCATAAGTGGATGTGTATTCAGAAAGTGTCCCGGAAACTGTTGAATATTTATTTATCTTTTAAAATTTTTCAATTTTTGAAGCATTTGGGTTTATTTATTGTTATGCAGCATTTTCAGACTATTCTTGAGACTATTCTCATGAACAAGAATGATGAGTTATTGAGCTTTAATGCTATTTGGGTTCAATTACCCTTCATGTTTATTATAGAACTGAATTTTGTGACAATTGGCTTGTTTTGTAGGCTATTCAGCTTGGGAAATTTGATTACAGGCTATCAAATAGGCTTGATATGGATTTACAAAAGCTGAGGTGCAGAGTCAACTACCATGCTTTAAAATTTACTGATTCTATTCTTGAAATGGGTAAAAAGTTGGTTGAGAGAATGAGAATGAAATGCAATCACTTTATTGCCTTGCACTTGAGGTAAGGTCCTTGGAATACTATATATATATATATATATTTGAAATTTGTAGTAATTTAACTATGTTAAACCTTCTTGTTTTAGTTGTCAAATTTAGTCAAGTCTTTGTCATGTTCCATTGAAGTCTAAGATGGCGTATAATGTATTTTTTGAGAACATTATTTTATTAATGCATGTGAAATGAGATTTTGATTTTTAATTGCACTGAAGAGGTTTTGACCTATGATTGGTGAGTTTAGGATTTTAATAAGAGTAGAGGAACTCACAAATGTAGTTTATCATATTATTTTTTAGGTTTGAAGCTGATATGCTTGCTTTCTCTGGATGTTATTATGGTGGTGGAGAAAAAGAAAAGATAGAACTTGGTGCAATTCGGAAGAGGTGGTTAAGTTTACATGTAAGGCCTCACCATCTTCCCAGAATGTATTATTTATCCTTAACAGTACAACCCAAGACTGAGTTGCACATTTATCTATTAATTTTCTGTTGAATGCAGCAAAAGAACCCTGAGAAAGTGCAGAGGCAAGGAAGATGCCCGTTAACACCAGAGGAAGTTGGTCTTATGCTGCGAGCATTGGGTTTCGGAAGCGACATTCACATATATGTGGCATCAGGTGAAGTATATGGTGGTGAAGAGACTTTAATACCCCTCAAGGCTCTGTTTCCCAATTTTCATTCAAAAGAAACTTTAGCTAGCAAGGAAGAGTTGGCACCATTTTCTTTATTTTCTTCTCGCATGGCTGCACTAGACTTCATTGTTTGTGATGAAAGTGATGTATTTGTCACCAACAACAATGGCAACATGGCTAGAATGTTAGCTGGACGAAGGTAAGCTACTCATTTCTTTAACAGTAGATTGTCAAACAATGTCAATGACCTTGATTTATAATTTCAGAATAATTTTTCAAAGGATAAATTTTTAAATTTCCTCTTATTGTTTATGGGTTATTGACCAAGTGGTTCAAATAACTAGCTTTTTAGCACAGCAACTTTCAAGGCTTAAAGAGAAGTGCATAGCTTGCTTTGTGTATTGTATTTCATTGCTTAGAATTAGATTCTGTTCATCTGAAACTCTGTGCAGATGCTTCTTTGTAGCATTCATCAGAAACCGTTCATCCTTAAAGTCTCTATCAGATTACTTTAATCTTGTTGTATGACTATGTCGTTGGCAACCCTTTTTATTCACCAACTAATTTAGTTATTTGTCTATCTCAGGAGATATTTTGGACACAAGCCAACAATTAAGCCAAATGCTAAAAAACTTTACAGATTGTTCTTGAACCGACATAACATGACATGGGAAGAGTTTGCCTCCAAGGTTCGTACTCATCAAATTGGCTTCATGGGAGGGCCAAATGAGGTGAAACCTGGCAGGGGTGAGTTTCATGAAAACCCATCATCCTGCATATGCGAGGATTCTGAAGCAAAGGCTGGGGAATATCCAACTCCTCATAGTTACATGCATGAGGGCCAGGGAGAGAATAACAAAAAGAATGTTGCTAGCTATGTTTCTGATGAGCTCTTAACTGTGGACGACCACGACCAGGATTGGTCAGATATGGATTATGTGAACGGAATTGGTGCTCAAAGAAAGGAAGGCTTGTATAAAAATACCTTGATTGGGACAGATCAACCAGAATTGGAGGTGTTATTCGCTGACTGAGAATTGCGACTGCTTTTTCATTTATAGGAGCTGGTGTTCTCGGCCTAACCAAATTTTCATCAGATTCTTTGGACCTTGATTTCGCCTCTTTCATATTTGCTTCGAATGTTAGCATTTTATCTTGCACGGAAGTGAAAAGCAGCACTTTTATTTTTTATTTTTTTGGTATATAGAAAACGCATTGTATACAGAGGACTAGGCAACTAAGCCTGTTTCAGTTTCCAATATTTCTGTAAATGAGGGACTGGCTGCTGCATGAGTTCTTAAAGCCATTAAAATTTGTAGCTGAATAATTTTCTTTGTTTCAAGATGGGAGAACAGGAGCATAAAAACTTGGAGAAGGCATTGCAGTGTTTTTGTTTTGTTTCCATTTTCATTTGCGTTCCCCTTTGCTAGAAAAGAATTAGCCCCATAACATTGTAGGAAGCTTGTACATTGTATATAGCATTTGAAGGCGAAGTAATATTATAAAGCAATTTTCTTTTGCTGCAGACTTTTGTTGTTGAATAAGTATTCATTCTCATTCTTTCTCTGAATGCCTATTTCGGTTCTGGAATAATAGTGTGGAAAAGAATAATCTATTTTTGACTTTTTTGTTCTTCATTGGTATGTAGAAACTAGAATTTTTATGGCAAAGTTTTGAGTGATGGAAGGTTGTTTAGTGCCTATTTGGCATTGTGGTTTAAAAGTCAAAATTATTTTTCAAGAAAAAAAATGATTTGAGATACTATTAAAAAATGCATATTCAAAAATGTCATTTTATTGTTCAAAAATGTTATTGTATTATTTAGTGCTCTAATTACTATTTAACAAATTAAATTTTAAATTTTTAATACTCTTTGACTAATAAATTCAAAAAGTTTTTTTTTATTATTTTTTTTTGTAATAGCAGTTTCAACGACAATGTTAAGTAGATCCTTACTCTTAGCTTTGACAAGTTGCACCATTCTAATGTCGAGAGAAATGCCAGATCAATCAACTCCATCTCTCTTGGGATGTTGACAGGGATCTTTGAAGGTAAATTACATCATACATTCCTAAACTTTAAATATTTTTTCATTTTTATCCTTCAACTTCAATTTATTAAAATAAAATTACTCAACTTCAATTCTATTTGAAAGTAATCACTCTTACTTGCGACGACAGGTTTATAGGTTAAAAGGTCATAAAATTACTGTTTTGCCCCTTTTTCAAAAAAAAAAATATATTGTCCATTTTTTTTTTTTTTTTTTTTTTTTTTTTTTTTTTTTTTTTTTTTTTTCTCATTGTTCAATCACTCGATGCTTTTATTACTCATGGAGGTATCACTCTCATAACATACAGCTAACAAAATTTCCAAACTCAAATGTATAACCAAACTTCTCACTTATTCCTAAAAAACAAATGAATAGGTTTTCCATTTGGCAGCTTAGAAGAACTTAATTATCAAATTTTCTGATATCAATTGTGGCTGCCAATTCCAAAAACCACCCAACAAAAAAAAAAAACTTAAATTTAATATAAAAATAAAAACAAACCAAGCTAAATCAATAAAATTGCCAATCACGAAACCTCCCCTTTGAACTGCAGAATCCAAGCTTGATACAATAGCTAAATAGACATAAATATAGAAAATGAATTAAATATTCTCTGATCCTATTAAGAAGCATAAATGAAACAAAAGAAAATTACCTGATCATCGCAAACCCCAAAAATGCATAACTCACTGTTCTTTCTCTCTCAAAATCTATAGAAAACGAAACGAAAAGAAACCCCCCCCCCCCTCTCTCTCTCTCTCTCTCTCTCTCCCCCTTCCTTTAAACTCACAGTGAAACAGATGCCTTGCAAGCGTTTCATGGGGCATGAACTCGGCAACAAGTAATCTCTTATCACCTTCACAGCAACATCCAATCAAATTTGTCAATCACCTACTCCTCAAATTCCCAACTGATCTAGCTTCCTCCTAAATCACATTTCTCATTGACAGATTTAGTTAACATTTAATACCCAAAAAAAAAAAAATCAACAACCAAATAAAAAGCGGATATAGATATAGCTAACAAACAAGAAATTGGCGAGAATCAGGCCATGCCAATCTGTTAAATTGCTTAATGGCAATCCATTTTTCATTGTCGAGCTTCCCTTTGTAAATGACGTTGGGTGCTTTTCACCATGCTCCGACACAATATTATCCGAAGAGATGTGGCTTTGCATGTGGGATTGAGGTACTGAATAACAAAGAACGAAAAAGAAGTGTGGGAGGAAGGAATGATTTAAGTGGAAGCTTTCTTGAAATGGTTTAATGGGAGAATTAAAGTGGGAGGCAAAGATAAAAAATGGAGGAAGGAGAGGATGGCTACCAGGTGAGGACTAGGTGCATGGAGAGAAAGCTGTTTTAACCTTAGCAATATAGCTAGGTTTCAAATGGGTCTTGCAGCACTGCTCTTTAATGGAGGATTTAGAGAGCAGTAGCATGCAAGTGGGTTGCAATAAAAGGAGGGGAAGGTAGGTGAAGGGTAATTTAGTCTATCCATTTTTAAAAAAAAGAGAAAAATGAAATCCAATTGACAACATAACCGGCAAATCGGTTATTATGGGTGAAGAGGACTTTTTTTTTGAAATAAAATTAAAGTTAAGTGATTTTATTTTAATAAATTGAAGTTGAAGGATAAAAATGAAAAAATTCCTAAAATTTAGGGACGGTTGGTGCAATTTATCCTTATCTTTGATATGCTAATGTCGTTTAACATAAAATATTTCTATCGAATTCTTTTTGAAGAAATCGTATGCAAAAAAAGAATTGAATTGAATTGCTATGCAACCATACAACTTTTGACTTGATTTGTATTTCTTTTAAAATAATTTTTTTTAAGTTAAAAGAATTGAATTCTTCCACTTATTATGTTTCCAAACATGAGAATTTACAAATAGGAAATTAATTGAATTGAATTCTTGTAAATTTCTAGTTTTCAAACAGGATGGATTAGACTTTCATTTCAATTTAAGTGTAAATGAGTTGAACCAAGCTTTGAATAGGTCAGATCAATTAGTAACATTTTCTTTAAGTTTGATTTGAGGTTCAGTATTATGACTTGAGCTCGACTCATTTAAAATATAATAAAACTTAAACTTGACTTTGTTTTAAGTTCATTTATAATATAAAAAATGACTCAAATTTGAGTTTGACCCATTTATTAACTCATTTTTATTGATTTTATTTTTTTATTTGAGTTTAAGCTCGATAACCTATGTTAAAAAGATCATTTCCATTTCCATTTCTTTATCTATTTCTCTCTCTCTCTCTCTATCTCTCTCTCTGTTCTTGTTTCTCTCTAGCCCCCTAAAGCAATCCAAAATCAATAAAGAAAAGCAAAATCAACAAACCCAATAAATAATAAATCAAGATAAACTATAATCAATAAATATAATGATTTTAACTAAACATTAATGGGTGTGAGAAATCATAAATATGGAGAAATTATTTTCATTAGAAATACAACTTATTTTCATTTAAAAAAGATATTTTGATCTATCTTTCAATGATCACATATGTGGAGGAGAGACTAAGTAAGAGGAGAGCAAACCAAGGAGGTGAAGGAGGAGACTCAAATCTCGATTTGAGCTTCAATCCAATTGTAGCAATGCATAAAATGAATAAGCCATTGATTGGTTTCCATAACATTGCGACCTTGACTGACATGAGTAGAGGTAATTAGCATGTGGAGGCAAAGGTAAGGGAGACTTGAAAGGGGTTAAATTGGTTTGGTATAAAGTGGTGGTGGTTGGTAGCAAGGTACTTGGCTATGTTGTAGAAGCAAAACACTCGACAAGGCCATATACTATGCTGTGAGTCAAGAACTGAAGAAGAAAATCTAGTCATAAAGGAACACTAGCTGCTTGTATAACATATGGTATCAACATGGCATGTTCGTGTTATTGACTGCGTTATAATTATCCACGAGTTGAGATGAGTTAATGGTTTTGGGCTTGAACTAACTTGGAATTAGGCTAAGGCTACCTATAGTTCCTCCTCAACCTAAACCATAAATGGTTGATATAAATTGACGCTGCTTCAGCTTCAATTTTATTATTATTTTTTAAAAATAAACCAAACAATGAGGAGGCAACAAATGGCCCAATTCCCGAGTGCCTGTAGACCACTCTTTTTTACTCCTTTTTTGTGCATTCTTTGTAGAGGCGGTGAGAAGCCCAATAATGAAAATACTAGAGAATGGAAACCTTGGTATCTCAGAGAATTTTGGAATGGCCAAAAGCAATAAAATAAATAATTTTAGGAATTAGAAAGTAATTCGAGGAAATTAAAAGGTTTCAACACCTAATTGAACTTGATAGGGCCCAGAGCCTATGCCACATGACCATGCTTAGGTTAAGATCTCTAAGGCCTCAAGTGGGCTAAAGGAAGTCTAAACCAAGCTTAATCAAATGACCAAGCTCACCAAGCCCAAGTCCATAATGAATTTCGCTAAGTGAAGAAAATTGGGCTTGGAGGCTTTAAATGGGCTTAATTAACTAAAAAGGCCTTTTAATTATTAATTAAATTAATAAAATAAAAAGTAAAAAAGATAAATAAGGGATAATTATCTCTTATTGGTTGAAATTTACAAGGGATAATTACTCTTCATTTACTTTATGTGTATTTATCTTTGTCTTTTAACTTTAAATTATAATAGGATGGGAATTGACCTACCTTATCACTTTGTGCCTATAAATACATGAACTATTTTCAGATCTAGTATGGTGAAAATATTAGGGAAAATGTTATCAAATTGGCATGGGAAGAGATTCTAAGAATTGAAGTTTCTTTTCTCCCAATTTTCATGTTCATATTTGGTTCCTACACTTATCATACACATTTTTCAACTAGATTTCACATAGATTTTAGGTCTAATTAATCAATCCATCACCAAATTAACTTATTTCATTGTTCTTTTGCCATTCCTAATTTTTCCAAGGTGCTAAGGAGGCCTTCTAAATCCAAGAAAATCCTATAAAAGAGGCAAGACCTGATTGGGCACCCCACAACTCTTTTGCATGTTTAATTCAGAGGTTCTAGATTTTTGTTTTAGGCATGTAGATGATGTTATTTGATTTTTGTTATGATTCCATTAGATTTCTAGGTGTTTTCCATATGGAATAGTCTTTGAATCACTCAAAAAGCTATTCCTACATTTTTTTTTATGATTTTCAAAGTTTAGATCTAATTGAACTCGATTTTCCACTTACCTGATTTTGTTTATTTTATTTATTGGTTAATTTTTGCTCTTTTCTTTTGTTCCTTGTTTATAGTTTGTGCTAATATGTTAGTTTCATGCTCGTATTTTTTATTTTATAAAATTCTTAGTAGATTGGTCCGCATATTGTTTTGTAATTTTTTCAATTCTATCTAAATTTCAATTCTTATAGTTTTAATTTATTTTTCATACTTAATCTTGTATAGAACATGTAGTTTCTTTTTACCATATTTTAGTATGGAATGCTAGCTATATTTCTACAAATTTCATAATTTTTCATAATTTTTGCAATATAGCCTTGAATTAGGTATTTTGCTCATTTGTTCACTTTAACAAATTTTGCATATTCTATAGTGATGTGAATTTGTTGTTTCTTTTATCTATATGTAGGTTCATCAGTTAGCAATATGTGGTTATTTTTTCTTGTACTTTTGTGATTAATTTGCATGATGTTTTAATTTTTCTTCATTGAATATGCCTAATCTATATTTTCAATTCTTTGGCAGTGTTTTAGTATAATTTGATTTCTTATGTATTTTAATCCTATGCTAACTCTTTTCCATGTCTTTCATATAATTTTGGAGACCTTAAATTACCTAGAATAAAATGGATAAAATGGAATTGGCTTAGGAATTCTTGAGGCACAAATGCAAGTCAAACTTAGAATTTCACTAATTTTAGGATTTGACTTTTATTTTTTGTGTTTATCTTTATTTATTTTTTTCGCTTTTTTTTTACTTAATTCCACTGTGAATTTTAGCCCATTTGGACTTATTTAATTAACAATTAAATTCATTTAAGTAATGAAAATAATTAAGACCAAATAAAGCCCATAAGCCTAAAATCTCAATTTATTGATCCTAAAATTCATCCGAAGGACTTTTATTTATACAACCAAATGGTGGATCTAAGCCCAATGAAGCCCAAAGTGGAACTCTAAGGCTCTTGCATGAGGTGAATGGGCTTTGGCCTTGTAATAGTTGTAGGATTACTTTTTATGGGTTGTAAAAGGCCATTTTAAGGGTTAATAAGTTTTTTTCTCCCTCTTTATTTAGTATTGGACTTTATTTGAACTTGTATTTGCTTTCGAATATATTCTAAATGGGCTTGTACATCTAATATTGACTAAGTGAAAGGCATTTAGGTAACTTGGTAGCATAAAAGACCTAATTGATAATAACTTAGAAACTATGGCATACTTAGGTACCCTTTATGAGCATAGGTGAACTGAAATGTGTTATTGAACTTATCCTTTTGTTTTATGTGCTTAGCTATGTTGCATAATACATATGTAAATGAATTATGTATGTATTTAATTTAAATACCTGCGAACTAAGGGAAAGATGGTAACACTTGGTAATAATGTTTAAACTTAGAAACATGGCATGTTTAGGTTATATGTGTGCATTATATGCTTGTATGAATAATTTGTGCATGTAAATCTTAGCTTTGCATCACTATGTGTTCAAGGGATTAAATAAAATGGAATAATAAGACATATTTTATGAAACAATTGGTAGAGGTTGACTTTGTTCTAAGGTAAGCCTAGAAAGAGAAAGTGCCTAGCACCTTCTTTCTCTCATACTCATTATTCTTAGCCTAGGTCTATTTGATATTGTAGAAAGGTGATGTTACAATAGGTTCCAAAGTCCCATAGTGCCACCAAGGCCCCTGTATTGTGACCATTGTTACAGCCAACGGTCTAAAATGGGATAATTGACCCAACTAATGGTTTTAGTTGCTTAGTTTATTTTATTTTTTTATTAATTTTCTTTTATTTGTATAAAAAGACAAAAATGCCTCTCCTAATAGAAAAATAACAGCTATATTTTAGGGCATTTTGGTAATGGAAAAAAAAGTTTTCCCAATATATATCCCATAAATCTCTTCTAAATTAACATTTCTTCAATTCTCTAATGCTCTCAATTTTATAATTCTCCCCATTGCAATTCTCCAATATTCATTATTCATCATCCATAATTTTATTTCTTATAGTCCAAAATGATACACACACACACACAATATCCATATTCCCTAATTTTGTTTTTCCATATTATTCAAGCCTATATAATTCTTATTTGCTAAATTTCTTTATATTGCTATAAAAAATGTTGAGCTTTGGACAATCGTTAAATGAAGGCAAGGGGTTAATCCAAGAAACTAATAGTTAAGATATGTTCGACCTTAATTTTATGCTGAAGGACACTGTTATGCTAGATGAGTTGTTTGATAACCAACTACCATTCACAGCCCAAAAAACATTGTATCTAAGGACATTAATTTAGAGGTGAACAAAGATGATGCATCGACTTTGACAGATGCAATGCAATCTAGCTAGCCTTTGAAATAAGATATTTTTACAGTGCATTTCACCAAAATTCAAGTGGATAATGAAATTAAGGTGAAATGCATTCTTGTAATCATCTATTTAAATTTCAAGTTAGAGGTGGATATGGAACATTTAGGCAACATTTGCAAAATAAACATTCTAGAGAAGCAATTGGAGACATGAGATAGAGCTAAATATCAAGATTTGTAGGCTTTGCACAACCAAGTATTTTTCAAATTTTTCACAATAAAGTCAAAGAAGAAATAGTAAAATTAGTAAGTGTCGACACCATCTTCCTTTCTTTTTGGTTGAAAATTACAAGTGAACAATTTATTCAAAATTCTTTAAATCCTCAATATAAAAGGATTCATAGAAATAATTTAAAAGATCCTTACTTCACATTATTATGGATGGAAAATGAGATAATTAAATTGTTGGCCAATTAAAACACATGTATGAGCTAAATTCAGGGCCATTATCGACGTTAGGACTTGAATAAACATAGGGCTCCTAGTGCTCATAGCAAGCCCAACTTACATCTTAAACCTTTCTTAGGGCCCACTTAGATCATAATTATTTTACATAAAATGTAACATATTTATATTTCAAAATACTAAATAACAAGTACAACAATATAATTGCAAAATCACATGTCATAACAAAATGGAGTTCCAAAAAAGATACATACTTATTATAAATATAACAAGACACTGACCTCTTGAACTTAGATAAGTAAAATTTTTTAACTGCATCTTCACTGACTTCTTTACTAGTCCTTAAAGGGAAAGATAGAAAAAGGGGTGAGATGGCTAGTCTTAGTGAGTAAAGTAACTACAAGGGAAGTAAAATAGATGTTTGTATAAACAAATTGAAGCACATTGATATTCATCATAAAAGTGAGTTTCTGTAATCACATATAGATGGCTTATATAGGTAGTTATGTTATCAGCGATTCCCTCATATCATATTACTATAAATTTTATGGCACCGGAGCATCAAGATGAGGCACGACTTTAAGTTGAGCTCATTGGTGGTATTTGGATTAAAAGAGTTGTATAGGGAATTAACTCGCATTTTTATATATGGATGTGTTATGCTAGGTGCATGCGTAGCTTCAAATTATCTTCTCGTGTCAATATTGAATCAATTATTTATTATATGTGATGGATGTACATTTCATGGTAGGGTTGCACTAGTTTTAAATAGTTATAGAAATTGTATCTATAATCAATATCTAAATTTTTTGAGTCAAACGCTCATTCTTGTTCAATATTTCTTCCCAAGTTATCGGATGAGCATTCTTCTTTCAGAAGTTTAATCCACCTTTTCTCCGTAGATTGTGGTGTCTTTTTGAAGTTTTTATTTTATTTAATTAATTATTTATTTGTTATAATATTAGAAATCTACTGTTATAATATTAGAAATCTGCTATAACTCTAGTGTATAAATATAGTATTTTAATTAATAATAATTAATAGTATTAAGTGCATTAAATATGTTGGATATCAGGGTTGAGTTGGGCTCTTCAAAATGTTGTATTATGTGTTGGGTTGAGTTGAACTCCTCAAATCGAGTTATATTATTTTGTAATATTTTATCTTGCATGTTGGATCCTAAGATTGGGTCTAGTTATGGGTTTGGAATAGTGAGGCTTAGTATGGGCTTCAGGAATTTTATGCTGGCCCAAGTCCTTGTGCTGGTCCAACCTATAGAGTTAGGTCATGACATACTTGTATCATAGATTATAACTTGAGAAATCTATTAGACAAATAAAAGATTGGCCTTACATAGGCAACCACCTTCATTGCCTTTGTGGTAGATTGAAATAAGACAATTATTATTATTATTATTATTATTATTATTATTATTATTATTATTATTATTATTATTATTATTATTATTATTATGTCATAATAATAAAGAGTTTTAAATCTTCTAACATGTAATGTTGACTCGAAAAGAGACGAGGAACTAGGGTCACTATTCACTTTTTTTGTCTTAATGCTAGATGTGATTTTTGATACGAAAAAGAGTAGGCTAGTGAACTTAAAGTTGGATATTGGGTTGTCTTAACTATATTAGATTGTCTTAACTATCAACTGTATTGTATTTAATAAAGACATACTCTCCATTGGAAAGCAAGAAATACCATAACACGTTATTAATACCACATGTGTGATTTATGTCCATTAAAGAGAATACAACTGTGATATCTACTTGATATTGTGTAAGAACCTAAAGATTATAAGATATCTTTACTTAGTACTCTCACAACTCTAAATAGTTGCTCGAAACCTAGCTTAATGTTTGCAATCTTAAAGGCGTTGTCAAGGACTATGTAAGATTTAGTTTATAGGGCATTCTTATAAAAACAAGTTAAATTACGATTGAAAGAATCTTGAAAAGAGAAAGATTATTGAAATTATCATATTAATCTATGGTCATTGGTCAACAAATTATGTTTATCTTTGTGATAAAGACATAATTATGAACTTAAGATATGTGAGTGTGATTGGAAGAGATATGAATATGATAAATGATCTAGGTATTGATACTACATCTACTCTAAACACCAACAAACAAGATGTTATATTACCCTAACAAATATATAATAACCGAGCTCTCAATGTATATACTGGTCATATGATTAATTTGTAAAATATAAAAATTACAGAAATATATATGAGAGTTGACCCATCATGTGTGAGTGGAAGTTGAAGGAGTTTGGGACTAGGTCACTCATATGGGTCAACTTGAATCCATGACTTTATTTGTGTAATAAAAAAAAATAATAAAAAGGGAAAAAAATGCAACTGCATTAATCAGTTACATTGCATGTAAAAATCAAAGGATTGCAATGTTTCTTTGGTTGCAACATTTCTATATTAAAGTGCATATAAAGGACAAGTAGTCATATATATTAGATTGATGAAAAGAAGTCAATGGTACTATTTTTCTGACCGAAGAAAAAATGGAAAACAAGAAAAATTTAAGTGCAAAAATGGATTTTGACTGCAACACCTTTGGCTTGGTTTTTGGTTCTTCTAAATACTCTTAATTCATCAATTTTATGGAGCATTAATTTCTACAATTCTAAGGTACACATTTAGATTGTATAAATTAGATTTAATTCACGTGTATATGTGATAATCTCTTGAATAGTGAAGCAAAAATTGTAGAGATCTTAGGCTTGTATGAACATGGGATAGTATCTAAGAATTTAAATCCATGTGTTAGGTCTTAATGATTTTCTTCAAGTTTGTTTGATATTATTACTAGAGCTGAAAAATATCACTTTAAATACATTAATTAAAAAATATAAAAAATAATTTAAATTTAAAATTAACATATTTTAATAAGAAAAACTTCAAATAATTAAACATTATTTTTAAGTTATTTTTTTAATAATGTTTAAAATAATTCCTTTTCTATAAAACAATAACTTTTTGGGCTGTCAAGCATGATATATATATATACATAGCCTCTAAAATTGCTTGACCATAGTGTACTACCTATACTAATAAAAGGAGGCTTAAAAAATCACCATATGGCAAAGCCTCTTTATTTATTTCTTTTTATATTTTTTATATAAAAATTATCTTATCATATTAAATATCAATTTAATTCTTATTTAAATGTTTTCAAATTTCAATTACTAAAATATTATCTTATATAAGAAAATTATCTAAAATTCTTTTTATTATATCTTAAGAGAATTTTAAAATTCTTAAGGATACATTTCAAGCATTATAAAATTATGTTTAGAAAATAATATTTTTTTTAGATAAATTTCAATTAGAATTAGAAAAGTGGTGAATTATTTTTTTAAAAAGTTATATTAATATATATATATATATATATATATATATATATATATATATATATTCACTGAAAAATTATTTATAAAATTTAAACGTATATTTTATAGACATTTCTTACATATAGTCTAAGAAAAAATGTCATATCATGACAACATTTAAAAAATTGGCATGAAGCATATCTTAATCTTTTTTAAAAAATTTTAAAATTTTCAAGTTTATAATTATCATATTATATATCTACAAAAATATATACTTTTTAATTAAAATTTTGGTTACATTAAATGACAAATTATTTTTTTAAAAAATTATATATATATATATATATATATATATATATATATATATATATATATATATATATATATATATATATATATATATTCAACAAAAATTATTTAAAAATTTTAAAAATTAATTTTAAAAGCATTTCTTATATTTAAAAATTAAAAATTTTAATAATATACTTCCAAAATCGTTATGGCGTGATTTTTTTTTACTTTGTTTATTATTTTATTGATATATAATTCTATCAATTAATTTAAAAAATAATAATTTATTTATTTATCAACACTTTAACTAAAATTATAATTAATTAAAAATTTTATCGTAATAAAATTTTATAATATTATTATAAAAATAAAAAATATAAAAAAATATAATAAATTATATTATGAAAATAAAATAATAAATAATTTACGTGAGGCATGGACAAAATGACCAGTTATTCTCTAAGGAAAAGGACAGCAGTTTACCTAAGATTTGAGACCCAATAATTCAACTATTAAAAAAAATCCTAGAATGTCTACTTAAACTGAAGTGGCTAATCCAAGTCTAAATTGGATAACTGAGCTGATCTGCATCTCATGTGTTTCTCACAGGCATTGCAAATATACGGCAACTAATATATATATGTGCGTACATGTATTGAAAATGTAAGACAATTAATATAGTGTATATGCACGTGATCACTCAATTTTAAGAATATTTTTTATAAAAGGTATTAAATTTTATTTTATTTTTCATAAAATTTAATAAACTTTAATTTAGTTTTATAAAAGTTACTGTAATCAAAAATTAAAAGTTTTCAAGTTAATCTCCTGACATGTTAATTATTTTATAAATAAAATTACTTTATTTTATTAGTTTCTTGAAAAAAAAAATAAGATGAATAAAACGCATAATGCTACCCTTTTCGCTGTTGAATTTCTTTCTTTTATCTATTTCTTCTCCATCAGCAATCACTGGTTAAGTAATTCTACTTGTAAAATTGTTGACAGATTAACTGGTTAACCTGAAAACCTTAATTTTCAAGTTACAATAATTTTTATGAAATTAAATTAAATTAAAGGTTATAGTGATTTTTATGAAATTAAATTAAAATTCATTAAGTTTTATGAAAGAAATTAAAATTTAATAATTTTTATAAAAACACTCATAAAATTGATTGTTCGTATATAATAATTACCCTCTGTGTGTGTGTTTGTGAAGGAAGAGGAGAACATTAGATTTGCCAAAAATACCTTTTTTTTTTCAAATTAATTACAATTATATTTTTATTATTTAAATTAATTTTAAATTTTATATAAATTTAAAATCCTTAACTGTAGAGTTTATATAAATTTAAATTCTTAGTCCCAATATACTTAACATCAATTAAATATAAAATTTTATAAAAAGTAATTAATTAAAATAAGAAATTAATAAATAAAAAATAAAAAATATTATTAATAAACTAAAAAAAAAGTATTACAATACTTATTATGAGAGAGAAAATAAAATTCTTTATGTATTACGATTTTATTTTAATTTAAAAAATGTAAAAAAAAAATTCTCTTTAAATTTTTGTAATCATAAAGTAATATACTAATAAGAGCCTAACATGTATTAAGAAGTTTGCAAATATTTTACAGCCAGTTGTTACCATATGCAATTTACAATTTTCTTGCATTATATATGTATATATATACACACACGGAATTTTTCTTATTTAAATTCAGTTTATTACTAATATAAGATATAAGATATATAATAAAATTTACTTATTAAATATATAAATTTATATATTTATATTTTAAGTTAATAAACCGATTTTAGGTAAAAATTTTCTCCTCTGTGAGCGTTGTTTTCTTTTGTGCCAACATTGTGTATGCCGTGTCTCGGGCATTATTAGATATCGAGGTGTCTTTTATTTCCATGTTAATGACCTTGTCAAGAGAAGTGGGGTTGGTTTCACATCCTCGAGTGTCGAGCATGTATATCTATCGTATTGTTAGTGGTTGTTAGACCTGGCATAGAGTGTAATCTTGCTGTATAAAGTGAATTAAGTGAAAAGGAGAAACATTGATATTGTTAAAAATATTTATTATTTATATTATTTATAGTCAATTTTTATTATTTAATTTAGAATTCAATAAATCTAAAATTCATAATGTATTTGGATAAAGCTTAAAATATATATATAACCTGCACAACATTGTTGGAAAATCGGATTATTGCGTTGGTGGGTTGGATGCATGATATATGTGTATGCAAGATGCATTTCAGAATCATATGGTATACAAAATTTTCTACTTTCTCTAAGAACTTTTGCGTTGAGTTTGATACACAATAAATCTATTTTATTATTATTATTATTATTATTATTATTATTATTATTATTATTATTTGATTGATAAATAGATCGAGAATTCTTAAAAGTGGAGTTACGTTCTTGAATCCTATTCACGGGAGTCAATAATCAGTTTATGATGCTATTGGCATTATGAGTTTAAGGTAATTTTGATATAATATATTCTTTAAATATGTGTATTTGATATTAGGAATATGAGAGTATCTATAACACTCCTCGAAATCCAAGGTCAATTCCTCTGCTATTTCTTTTCTTCTTTTTTTTTTCCGTTAAATTATTATCATATTCATAACACAACTACACTTTGTCTTCCTTTTTGAAGTTGCTCTTTGTCGCATTTACTATAACCTGTCATGGATTATAAAATTAAGATGGCAATGATGTTAGGCATCTAAAATCGAACAAGTATTCCTCAAAATTCCATGGGATAGAATATATATAATAAACGCACAAAAACCAAAAAAAAAAAAATAAATAAATAAAGGCATTGATAGAGGATTTATTCATCAATTGACTTCTAATGTCGGATGGGATTCATCACCCATGTAGAACTGATGAACCTGATTCTTTACTTCCAATAGCAGCCTCGCATATTGCAATAGCTTCTAACACGAAACTGAAACTTAAGTAAGCAAAGTTGAATTCAATGATTTAAGGGCGAGATACTAGTGAGCTGCCTATGAAATCTATGACAAGATTCCAGTCGTTTTTCAAGGCATGCATGGCACCACGAGAGTGTTGATTTCTGTATCCCCAAGAATTTTAAAAGTCTTCTCCAACTTTAGGTAAGCATCTTTAGAGGAATATATGACCACGTAATTAAGTTATATTGACAGCAAACAAATTTTTATAATTCTACATTTTTCGCTCTTTCCATCGTGAATGTTTAGGGGTTGCATTTAAAGAATAGAAATGAATGCTGCAGCACAAGATTTGGTGCCAAACAATAGGAAATATAAAAAGAATACAATCAATTGAAAAAAATAAAAAAAAAAATTATATGCGTGATATTAGGTGAATTCTTGTATAATAGTACTTAATGCTCTGTAATGGGATCATGAGAGTTGATTGCAACTTGTCCTCCATTTTAATTGGTTAAAAAATAATATAAAATTTATTATTATTTAAAAAATTTTCAATTTAATTGATTAAATTAGTTTTTATTTAAATTTAAAATTTATTTTTAAAATAATTGGTAAAGAAATTTAATATAAATTGTATTAACTCAATTAAAATTTAGCGTTTCAAATAAAAAATTAGATTTTTTAATTTTGAGGAAATAAAATAAAATGTTCAATAATAATTTACTATGACAACTCAACTCAACTAAATTAAACTTTTATTTCAAAAATTTATTGGACTCAATTATATAAATTCTCTTTCTCTGCTTTAAACGATTTTGGATTAAATCATCGAAAATGCGTAATGCTCATAGGAGGACAAACAATAATAAATAGTAGAATTTTCTTAATAACATATTTTTTTGAAAAAAAGAAAGTTTGGGATATGGTCTCACATTTTTTTGGATTAAATATATTACTCTTTTACATCACGTACCTCGTTGTTTTTGGTCCTCATAATTTAGGTGTGACTTGTATGGGTGTTGGAGTTGTTATTGAATATTTTCTTAAATATTTTAATTACAAGTTATGAAAACATTATTTAAAATTAAATTTAATTTGTTTTATTTATAATATCTCTAAATAATAAAATGATTTTTTTAACTGACTCTTTTGTGACTCTGAACTTTAATACCAAAAAGTTCAATGCATTGAAATTTAAAGACCAAAACACTTTATTTTTTAGAAAAAAAGTATTACTTTAAATGCCGTTGAAAAAAATAATTTAAAACAAATATTTTGTTATTTTGATATCTTATGTTTAGAATATGTCAAATTAAAATCGTTCGTTCAAAGTTAATTGTATTGAAGAGATTTGATAATCGGGTAATCGGGTCTTAGTTGAGTGATATAAGGTAAATTTTTCTTGGGTTTATTTATTAATAAAATTTATTTACTTCTAAAAAATTATTAAACAATTTTTTAATGATTAAAAAAAAAAACCAATATTGCTGCAAATGTATTGGCATTGCCAAGAGAGAGAATGATACGAAGTATATATTTATAACATTAAACAAACATAAAACTAAATAACAAAATTCACTAGAAATCATTCACTAACCTGTTCATGGCATTGACAAAATGGAAAATTCATTTATCACAAAAGTGCAGTACAAAGAAAGGCCAATGCCTAATGCAAAGGAACATTTTGGCCCTTATTAATATACCTAAAACAGAGCAACTCTGTAATTAATGGTTGAGCATAACCAAAAATTGATAGTCACACGTGTCTCCCATCTTCAAGCGCTAGCTTCACCTTACATGCACAGACATTCAGTTCCAAAAAGCCGAATGGAA